>NC_062564.1:86292422-86917422 GCF_022837055.1 Prionailurus viverrinus
CCTCAGCGCTCGCTCCCCACCCTCTCCACCTCCCCCCACCCCGCACGTGAAGAGGAACAATTTGTTTATCTTGGGCTTCAAGAATCCTTCCCTCCTCCCAGTTCTCCGAGGCCGCCCAGCCCCTCCTCCTCCCCACCCTCCTCGGCGCGATCCAGCCCAGTCCCGCCGGCTGCACCTTCCCTCCACCCCCTCCTCTTCCACCTCCCACATCCCGCCTTCCCCCTCCCTCTCGGTGCGCGGTCGTGGGGGAGGGAGCGGGAGGCGCTTTGTCCGCCTGGCGGCCCAGCTCTGCCCTGGAGGCCGCCCGGTTGGGAGGGGCGCTGCGCCCCGCGGCCCTGCCCCCTCCGCCGCGGCTGCCCGCGCTGCGTTCGCCCCACACTCCTCCTGCCCCCGCTCCAGCCCGAGCGCGAAGAAGAGGCGGACTCTGTTTTGAGGAAGAATGTCTGTCACCGAAGTCAGGGAGGGAGGTTCTGGCTTTACAAACAGGAAGCCGAAAGCCACTGACACACTGTAGCTTTTCTGATTGTACCCGGAGGCGGGGCTGGACCTGCATCTAGACTGTATCTCGCGTGCCCTTTTCGTACCTATTTCTCTTCCAGTCCGCGTGGTCTCCCCCTCTCCGCCACCCTCGCGCACTTCCACCTATGGGGAGACTCACTTTGTGAACCTAAGACTGAAGTAGAATTTGAAAGGCACTGAGAATTTCATCCCTGCCTGCTCCACGCCCTCTTTTCACGTGTTTGTACACCCCACACGCAAGGATTGCGTAAAAATCGGCTGCTTTTTCGTGAGGCTCCAAAATCTCAGTTCCAGGGAATTTCTCCCGACCTTTCGGGGGAGGACTGCTGTGGCGTTACCTCGCCTGCTGGGCAACGCTGGAACAAAAGCCAGTGCCCTTCCTGGTGCCCGGTCGCCTTTGATCACTGGCGAGCACAGTGGAGTAAGCGGCCGGAAAGTTTTCGTGTTTGGGTTAGGTTCTCCGGAGGGTGCCGTCTGGGCCTGCGGACGGGTAGAGGGAGGACTCTGGGTGCGCGCGCCTGGCTTATGACACAGACGCAGGTGGAAGCAAGTCCTGGATTCTGACGTTACCTGGAAGGAGGTAGAAAGCCCAAGCCAGAGCTTACTTTTGAAAATGCAAAGACAATCTTACTTGAATGGAGCAGACCTGAACTATAAGTAGCATAGTGAATCCCAGTTTAGCAAGTTAACAACAGACTTGAAAAATTGCCTGAAAAATAGCATTTTTCTGTCAATTTTTTGACAATAATTTAGCCCATTGATTAGATTGATGTAAACGCCAAGGTTGTGTATGGAACAGGGATATAGTCTAGCTTCAACTGTATTTCACATATATCAGTGGGAAGTATGTGTGATGAGAGTAATGAAAATAAACAGCCTTAAATCTTAAGCAAAGAGTTGCTTGTAAATCCTGTGTACCACAAAGAAGGAAAGACGATAATGTTATCCTCTTCTATAAGCTATTTTTTTCTTTAAAAATAATTAATTTAAAAATTCATATTAGCCCTTGAAATGAAAGGCTACCTTAACTTAGCCTGTGTATGAGATAAAATCTTGAAAGCAGAGGTCGCAAAGAAAATCTTGATCTTCATTTTCTTGATTGGCTACTGGATTATAGTTGGGCTCTGCTTGGGCCACAGAACAATTATATTTAGTCCTCAGATTGGGCTATCTGAAAAACCCTAAAGAAGAGCAATAATCAACCAGAGCCAAATAATAATAATGGTGATGATAAAAATAAAGACGAATAGGATTCTTTTCTGTTTTATTGCTATTGTTTCCCTTCTTAGGGCCAATATGTCCAAAGTACTAAATATCGATTAGTTCTCTTTCTGCCTGGTTTGGGTTGAGAAGTCAGTCTAATCAGTTCTTTCCCTCTTTTGATTTGTTTCCTTACATATTTACAAGCATAGACGTGAATAAAAAAAACAAACAAGCAAACAAAAAGGGTGGGCGAGGTGAAATAGAAATCTTCCATGGTTCCAGGCTGCTGGAAGGAGCCTGGGTTTTGTGTGGGTCCCTAATAGCCCCGTTAAGAGAGCAGTGAGTTCAAAAAGGCTTGGGTTTGAAGCTGCAGTACCTCTGGTGAAAGATAGTTTCTGGACAAGTAGTCAAATGACCCTTAACCACGCAACCCCCCCCCAACACACTTGCACTTTTTTGTATATTCAGGAGAGTCTCAGTTGAAAAGTGATCTTTTCCTAAAATAGTTTTAATTACTTGTGATAACAAGAGACATTTTTCATTCTTTGTATTTGGAATTGAAGGCCAGGTTAAAATTTTAAAGTAAATTCCCGTTGACAAATTCATTTTCAAGTCAAAGAGAGACTGACTTGACAAAGGTATAATCGTTCAGGCACAACCGAAAAGCCTGACAGCGCAGTCTTCAGAATTTCAAAATGGTGGTAGCCTTACTTGACCTGGATAAGTCCAGTGTTTTCGTGACCTTTTCACTCTGTTAGCACCATTATAACTTTCAGAGTGTGCGTAATTTATACACAGTTTCCAGACTGCATAGCTCTGTGTGGTTCTCACTCTGAAGAGTTTATCACATAAAATTCAGTTGATAATAAACTTATTAATTACTGAGTATTGGAGAAAACTGCAACATATCCAAAATGTTCTTATCCATTTCGGGAACAGATCCAGGAAATGTCAACATACTAGTCCAGTGCTAAACTTCCTTATAAATGAACCCGGTTTCCCATTTCTTATCCTGTTGAATATCCTGTTGAAGGTAAATTATTTGGCAGGCTTGTAATGCCAAACCATTTCTAAATTTTTCCTAGGAACCTTTTCATTGGCTTCTCCTGTTCAACTGCTATCCTGGGTGATAGGATTGACAGTTGGCTTCTTGAAAAGCCTTCCATAGCCCACAAAGGGTGTGCCTTAAGTTTGTGAAAAACTTCCTGGAATTTCATTTCTCGGTGTTTCACAAGTGTCTTTTAGTTCTTAAGAAGCATTTTTTTTTAAAGCTCCGATACATATTTAATTATGTTATTTATGTTCTTTGGTTGTGGCGCATTTTATTTAGCACTGGATAGCCAGAGATCAGAAAAGTAGAAGCACATTTAGTTAATCATTAATCATAATCTACCAACCGCTCTTGGGGGTGAGTTCTTTCCCAGGGAAAATTGGGTTTTCAAAGAGGTAGTGTGTTTGATACTTTCTATCCTGACTTACTAGAATTGTAAGAGCAAATTTTAGAATTTTTGTAGGTTTGTGCTACCTGATAGGAGGAAACCTGGTTTACTGACATTTCTGTAAGAAGAAAGAGGAGAATTTTAAACATTAAAATAGAGTTATGTAGAGTCATTTTCTAAATATCTCCATGAAACCAATAGCCAACTGTGTCTAAAGAGGTTTCCTGACAGAGCTCTTCCATTGGTTGGGATAAGAATGGTGTGTGTGTGGTGGTGGTGGTGGTGGGGGGGGGGGGGTTGTCTCTCTCCCTGTTTCTCTTCTCAGTGCTACTTCCATACAAGGAATCCAGTATAATAAACCACTTTATACATCACATAGTAATTCTTAGACACATTTGAAGTACTTACATGTTATGTAATGCCTTTATGGAATTTTATTTGTGATTAGTGCTCTGTTAATTAACAGTCTTATACTGTGTTCTTGATCTTAGGATGGCTAAATTCTGTCATCTTTTCCACATCACTCATGATAGATAGCTGTGAAATCAGTCAGACGTCAAAATCTTATAAAGAGGAACATATTTAAAACTCACTCAGTCCTACGATTTTTATAATATCTACCTTTTAACTCTTTGCATTTTCTTCACTCTATTACTCAGAGGCTGTTTATCTAGTTTTCAGACCCTATAACTGCTTACTTTGTTTTTCCTTCTCCTCTGGCAGCCAACCTTTTGGTCTTTTCACTGACCTTTTGCACCTTTATCAAAGAGTGGGAAGAAGCAATAAGAGAAATTGAATTTCGGTGTTTCCTACTCATAACTAATGAAACTATTGGGGAGGAGGCCAATGATTTTGGATTAATTATAGATTTGATTTTGTATGCCACTTAACTCTTCATTAGCACAAATAATGGAGAAGAGGCTGAATTTAAAAATTTCAATTCGTTTGTTCAACAGTATTGCTGCACAGTCCATACTACTTCACAGAAGTTAAAATGCTAAATCAGCCTCTTGCATCCAAGACTGGGTATATTCTTTGTAGGCTTTTCAGTATTCTAGCTAGGTTTAAGGGGATAACTGGTTTGCTTGTATTTTAATCAGCATCAGGCTTGTTACCAGTGACTTCTCAACAGCTTCAGGCCAAGTTATATGCCCTTCTCATGATGTTTTAAGTAAAATAATATACTTTACTTTTCTGCTGTTTCAAACTAATTTGACATTGATTTCTGTTTTGTTTTTTTGGTTTTTTGGGTTTTTTTAAACGTGGCTGATTTACAGATAACTGCTCCAAAGTTCTAGGACCCCCCAAATTAAATTTTCATTAAAAATACAGCATGCTTGGGGCGCCTGGGTGGCTCAGTCGGTTAAGCGTCCGACTTCAGCCAGGTCACGATCTCGCGGTCCGTGAGTTCGAGCCCCGCGTCGGGCTCTGGGCTGATGGCTCAGAGCCTGGAGCCTGTTTCCGATTCTGTGTCTCCCTCTCTCTCTGCCCCTCCCCCGTTCATGCTCTGTCTCTCTCTGTCCCAAAAATAAATAAACGTTGAAAAAAAAAATTAAAAAAAAAAAATACAGCATGCTTTTCAGACAGACCCATTCCAAAAATTCATTATTCGTGTGTGTGAGTTGGAAATGTAGCTCCTGGAAAACCAGCTATCGTTGAGAACTGATTAATTCTCCTAACTTCAAAAAAAGAAAAAACCCCAAAAAACTCTTGTGTTTAAACATAAGTAAAGTTAAAGAACTAAAGAAGTAAGGTTGGATAAAGTTACTCAGAAGATGGAGTTGAAAGCCCGCTGTATAATAAATACTTAAAGATCATAGAATTTCATTTAATGGATCAGGGAAGGAGCACACCTTTCTTTCCTCCCTTAAGTCTACCTGGCTGTTCTGTTATTGAGGAGCTTTTGAGTTGTGGGTAAGCAACTCCATTTGGGGAAGAAAGCACAGCATTCCCTCAGGGCCACATACACACACGCATAGAGAAAGGAAATTACTACTGTGGCTCAGGAGTTTCAAGGCAAGCTGTGCGCACTATTCTTGGGGGAATTTCATAAAAATCTCAAAAGGCTTGCAGTACTTCCTCTGACAGAAAGAAAGTGATTCCTTAGGAATAATTTAGACACTTCTTTTTAATTATAGTGCACCTCCCATTGGTTGGAGTGACCGTTAAGCTAAAGTAGACTCTTTTAAAACACGAATAGCTAACATTCGTCCTCCTCAGCGATGACTTAACCACTGTGGAAAACTTAAGTGAAACATTTAATTTTCTGACTAACAACTTCCAGAATTTCCTTTCTAGTTCCTTAAATCTCCATCCTGTTGCGTAGAATCTGCTTGTGTCATTTCGTGTGGCAGACCCTCCAGGCTTCAACTATGTAAGTGTTTACTTGTGCACGTGAAGACGTTATTAGGACACATTACTGTAGATCTCTTCTCTCCTCTCACGATATCTTTCGACACCTCCAGAAAACTCCTGTCTGGACAGAAGCTTCTTCCCCTTCAAAGGAAAGGGCTGAAGTGCTGCGGGTCTGTTTGTGCGGATTCGACCTGGGTCATAACTGACTCAAAAGGATTGCACGGCTCTAAAAGACAAGCTCGGCCAGTGCCCTTTATTCTCACAGTGGTTGGTTATTTTTCTTTCTTTGATTGTTTGTTAGATGCTGATGGCAACTCTGTGATTGAGCGTGAATGTAAAGGGACTGGTGCCCAGGAAAGGGCTTTAAGGAAGTAGTGTTAAGGTAGGAGAGGCGAAAAGGGATGATGATTTTGGAGGCATCACCTGGAATGGATAGCAAGGGGAAGAAATAAGAGAGATGATCGGTTTTGCTCATTTGTGGTAAACAGTATCCTGGTGCCTTGGGAGCTCACAGAGGTAAAGTATGCTTTTAGTAGTCCCCTCTGAACCTTTAGACCTTAGGAAAACTCAAATACATATGTTTTCAAGAGCTAATGGCAGTATGGTTTGTATATGGGAAAAATCACGTTCCTAAAATATTTTCGTGCTTTCTTAAATTATTACTACTGCCACTGGAATGGATTTACCACTATAGGACTCCTTTAAATCAGTGGTTTTCAGTCAGTGGAGATTTTGCTCCCTCTCTCCCTCCAGGAACATTTGGCAATGTTGCGCGACATTTTTGGTTGTCCCAACCAGAGTGGATGCTCGCACTGTCCAGTGGGTGGAAGCCAGGGATGAAGCTAAATACCTACTGTGTGCCCACAACACCTGGTCCAAAATATCAGTGTTGCTGCTGTTGAGAAACCCTGATTTAAATAAGGAGCTCCCCTAGGATGCTGAAAGTACACAGTGTGGCTTTACCCACAGCTTTTCAAACACACTCTTATTTCTTAAGGAGCGGAGAAAGGAGGAGGTGCGGCAGAAGGTCCCTTGGAAGGAGTTAAAGGACCACTGTGCTGCCTGTCAGCCCCGGCCACGCGACCTTCTGACTTCATGACTTTTCACTTCACGACTGTCTGCCTCTGTCTCCTTCCTTGTCTGTCAGAAGGTGAACAGTAGTCATTTGTTTTTACCTCATGGAGTGATTGTTAGGCCCCAGTGAATTAATACGTATGTAAGAGTCGCAAAGACTTCACAGCACAAAGGCTAGGCCTATTTTTATGAATTCTTTGCCTATCTCCCAGTTGTTTGCCCCCCCACCCCGTCCAAGTTTAGACTTAAAGTTGAGTGGTTGGAGTCTTGTTTCACTCCTGCATAAGCCGACATCGAGTGATTAGGAATTGAGCAACTGCTTGCTGCATATTGCGCACTATTTCTAGGCGCCGGGGGTACCTTGGTGAAAGGGGCATCCTTGCTCTCATTGGATGCACCCTGCAGGGCATCGTTTCATGGTTCAGGTTAGCCGTATGAAACGGTCTTGTGGTTTTATGAGACCACGTTAATGGAAGTCGTTAATAAACTAACATTTAGGAAAATCCCAGGGTGCTAAATGCTTTGTGTCTTCTTGCCAGCTTTCTGTAGCCATGGCTTTCTTGCGTTGTTTTCTCGAACGACACTTATTTCATTATTTTTCAAATAAAATCACTTTGTGCGAGGAGAGGATTATTAGGTGGTGTGGCGGAGAAGAAGATTAAGGTTAAAAATGAGGCAGATGATCGTCTTTGACTAGGTGACACTTGGCAGCACCATGATCACGGCTTGACATCAGGCTTTTAGAGGAAATTAGATAAAGAGGAGAACCTTTAGAAAGAAGCTGGCAGGAAGGTGTGAGGACTTGAAACCGTGTATGTGAAGAACAGTTGGAAGACCTGGAGGTGTTTGGTCTGATTTAGAGGGTATGATTGCTTTCTTAAAATATTTGAAGCACTGTCAAGTGAAGGAAGGACAAGATGTGCTCTTTATTGGCCAAAAGGGGATAAAGTTAGGATCGGTGGTTGGCAGTTATTAGGAGCCAGGTTTGGTTTACTATTAAAAAAAACCTGGGGCGCCTGGGTGGCTCAGTCAGTTGGGCGTCTGACTTCAGCTCAGGTCATGATCTTGCCGACTTCAGCTCAGGTCATGATCTTGCGGTCGGTGAGTTCGAGCCCCGCGTCGGGCTCTGTGCTGACAGCTCAGAGCCTGGAGCCTGTTTCAGATTCTGTGTCTCCCTCTCTCTCTGCCCCTCCCCCGTTCATGTTCTGTCTCTCTCTGTCTCAAAAATAAATAAGCGTTAAAAAAAAAAAAACCCTGATTATGTGAAAATTAAAACTGTTCAAAGATGAAATGGGCTGTCTCGAGTGAAAATGTTCTGGCAAAAGTTGTTCAGTTGTCTAAGTGTTGGAGAGGGGGTTATGACATCTTTTTTAAGTGAGAAAATTTTTAAACAATACGGAAATAAAATACCAGGTAGTGAGGACAGGGATTTTATCTCTTTATTCATCTTCATATTCTCGTGGCCACAAAAAGACCTACTTGTACATAGGAAGAACTCGAGATATTTGTTGAATAAATGGCTAAATGAAAGCAAGTAGATTAAAAAGTGGCTTAATTCTTGTCCTCAGTGTTTCCCCCTGCTCAGGAGTTAGCATGGTTTATAATATCTCTCCAGACCTTCTTTTGTTCACTTACATATATACTATATATTGTACACCATCACATGTTAGCATTTTTATCTGCATAAATGGAATCATACATATGGTTCTGAGATTCACTTTTTCCACATAATGTATTTTGGAGATGTGTCCCAAGTCATTACACATAGATCCTAAAGTCATTCTTTTTAACTGTTATATAGCATTCCATAAATAAATGTTCCATAATTTATTAAGTGATCCCTTATTGAAGACACTCTTGTAGTTTCTCATTTTCTGCCAATTAAACGTTACTGCAGTGAACATCCTTATTCATATATTCCTTATACATATGTGAGCATTTCTGTAGCACAGATTTGGATTTCTTTCTATATACGTAATATGTATAAACAGAAAAGGTTGACCAAAAAAAATCTCTTAATCTAATATGGTTTAATATAGTACCTGAATCTTATTATAACCTGTTTTAGAGCAGATGATCATTGTGTGTCCTTAAAAGTACAGCTTCAAGAAAAAGTGTCAACTCTAGTAACTGGTGTTGGGCTATTCGGTCTAGGGCGAACACTTTTAGTTTATAAAGGTTGTGTATCTGGCAACATATCTTCTAGGAATTACTTGCCTTCTTTTCCTCTGGTCCTGAAAAGGAAGTTAGTGGGAGTCTAGTTAGCCAGTACCTGTTCATGCTGTGAAAGTAGCATGAACTTTCTTGAACAAGTTTGTCGTTCTCTACCTTTCCTGAGCTTTGCGTTGCACGAGGCCTGTGTGGCTTTATTTGTAAAAATGTACTTCAGCTGGTGATATAGTACCTGGGGTGGCGGTGGGTGCAGGTTTGAGTGGTCGTAAACATCTCAGGCCTGTGAGTTGCTGCTTCCCACAGGTTAAATTACCCTGACTAATCCAGTCATCTGTGTAACATGGTAATAACAACCCGCTGACCTGGCCAACTGTAGAAAATGCATCAAAATGGACTTGCCTCGACAGTCACCCGATAGCATTTGTTTAGACAGTGAGAAGTCCTATCAGTTTTCATTACACACGTGTGCTGAAATGGCCTGAAGACTGCCCTTCATTGGAGTTCTTGGTCATTTTGATTCACCTCTGGCCTAGCAGCTGCCCTACACAGAGATGCTCATACTCATAGCCCGAGTTTTCACATAGCTGGAGCAGTTTGGCTCCTGAATCTGTGCTCTTGGCTACAACGCTTTTCTGCCTTTACCTGCCTGAAGCATTTGTTCTCAAAAAGGTTGTGTGAGCAACTGGATTTTTGAAATAACCGGGCTCCGCCAAGGACCAGTCCTCTTCCTTTAGGTTGTAAGATCAGTTTGAACGGGAGCCAAAATTAAGATACGTGGTCTCTCCTATGGTGCTGGTCCTTGCCTAGCTCTGCTGTTTGATAATGAGGATCCCCACTTTGCTGTCCCTTGGCCTCGTATACTTCTGGCCTGTGTGTCCTTCCTTTCCCCGTCTTTTTTATCACCACTTTATGCTTCACCTTTGCCATAGTGGCAGTAGGACCTGGAAGCTTGGATAAGATGTTGGTGGCAGTTATTTGAACCACAGGAGCCAACCAAGGGTAGGAATGTAAATGATTGGGGGCCTAAACTTTATAGGTCATTCTCTGCTAGGGGATTCTGATAAACTAGGCCTTCTATTTCAAGTTATGATGTACATGTTGATTAGCAGCCGCCCTTTTCTGCCATTTAGCTCAGCCACGTACGTTAAGTTAATGCAGCCGTGTGCTCCGTGCAGACTTTAGGGAAGGGGAGCTTCAGTCTAAAGACAGCTAGATAGCCTCTGTTTCAACATCTTAAATCGTAAGATTTAGTTCTGTGTGTAAAATAAGAATCTTGCTCCTGATCTTCTAATTAGGCTGTCCAATATGATAAACTTAGGAGTTCCTTAACGTTGCTGCTCTGGTCATACAATACATTTCAACCTTTGACTTTTCCTGCTCCTGCTGACAGTCTAGTTTTGCTGGTCTCCTGTCCCTCTGAGGAACGTCATCTTACTTTTTTGTGTTTACTTCTGACTGTTCCTGGATCTGTTTCTTTCATTTCTCACACTGGAGTGTTTTCATTCAGGGATTGCTTTCACCTGTGCACAAGGTGAACGACTACCTGGAGTTTTGCATGAAGTGTAACTTTTACCTCTACATTGATTGTAGACAGGTAAATGATTATATGTTTTCAATATTAGTTATTTCATAGATATCTGATGATACTGTTGGATAATTAGATAGATATTAGATATTAGATCTATCTAGATAGATCTAATTAGATAGATATCAGATACTATTATCTGATATAGATATCTGATGATACTATTAGATAAAAACTTTTCCAAAGGCTATTGAGATCATAGCTTTGTTGTAATAAACTTCTAATTTCTAATTCCTTTGGAAAGCATTTTCTTCTTTCCCGTTGAAAGAATCCAGAGGTGATTTGTAATAGGAAATAAATGACTATAGTCAAGTCGTACATTATTGTAGTTTTTTTTAAATACCTTGCAAAATGTGTTTCAGACATTTTTAGTTTTTTTTTTTTTACTTAAATGTTTGTTTATTTTGGAATTTTGTTTGTTTCAAAGAGAGTTCAATAACTAGACAGTTAAATAAATTCATAAATGGGAGTGTCTGGGGTCAACATTCACATTAACGCAAAGAAACTTGACATGTCAGAGTGCAACAGAATTTTCTGGATGCTAAGTAAAGGAAAAGAGATAAAACTCATATAATCATTTATTCTTGGCTTTTAACTTCAGAATGTCTAAGTGATAATAATGCCAGAGTTCCCAGGGGGGTAAAACATACATTCCCTTTGCCTGTTCCCATCTTCTGTTCCGAGCTCCTATTGTCCCAGTTCTAATCCACTGTGGTATTTCGGTCCATCCTTTCTCCCTGCATCCATCCCAGAGAAGAGTGTGTGGCTATAGCAATGGATCCCTTTGCAAAGCATGCAGGTGGTGTTTATCTTTAATCAGTTAAGGTATTTCCTCACAGTAGAGTGTGCAGATCAGCACCTCCAGGATTGCAGCATACCCTCACCACTCACATCCTGCCTTGGCCCTTTACTGGGAGGCTCTCTGATGTTTGGTAAACAGAGGTGGTTTATATAAAGAAGCAACTTTCTCAGTTTAGAAATTGTTGTGGCTAAATGGTTGAAAGCATATTTTGCAGTGTAACTAGGAATTCCTAAATGGTTTGCAGCTGCTATTGCATTTTTTAAAAACACATTCATTTTCTTTGGTGAAGTATGGAAACAATGATTTTAGGTTTGGATTTCATGCTGCTTAATTCTCAGAACCTATTCAAGGACTATTTGAAGAAACTTGTTTGTCATAACAGTAAATAACCATACTAAAAAAAATATCTTTGGCAGGTTGTATGTGTTAGAGTGGAATATGTCTAGAGCCCACAATGAACTAAGAACATATAATAGTAACGTTAAGGATGACAAAGTATGATAAACTGATACTTTGAGGATGGGGATATCTGGCCCTTAGACCATTGAAATTCAAATGGGCGGTTTCTTTTTCAGTGTTTGATCCTGTTCTTAGGTAGAAAGGATTGATATGAATCATTCAGGAGCCTTTTATTAACTTTAAGTTTGTGGTCTCAGATGGAATTGGAACACTCAGAAATAGTTTCAAGTAAGGGCACTTAATGATAGCTGTGCTTGTGAGAATCCTATCTTGTGTCTTTGTTTCCTTCACGGAGCCACAAGCTGTCTGTGTTACAGGTTTGGTAGGCTTCGTGTTTATCTGTGGTCTGGAATGTCAAAGGATTGCAAACCTGAGAATTTTGCTTCCCTCTTTACCCTAAAGTGATGGTGTAGGAGTTTCTGGTATTGGCTCACGGGGTGGGGACAGCCATATATGGGAGAGGAAAGGGGGATTGGCTGGCTTTGGTATTTCTATCCATTCTTTCTTTTTTTAAAGTTTATCTATTTTGAGAGAAAGAGAATGAGAGAGAGCACACATGCACACGCAAGAGCGGGGGAGGCGCAGAGAGAGGGAGAGAGAGAATCTAAGCTGGCTCTTCACTGTCAGCACAGAGCCTGAAGCAGGGCTCGAACCCAGGAACCGTGAGATCATGACCAGAGCTGAAATCAAGAGTCAGACTTACACTTAACCAGCGGAGCCACTCAGGCACCCCCACCATCCACTCTTTCTAATGCCCTTCTCTTTACTTTATTAACAAAGAATGGATACTTTGAATAATTATTTATGTCTGTCTTTTTCCTTCACCCTATAATGCACACTTCACTTGTTTTCTTCAACTTTTCATAATATATGTGTTTATGATACACTGAAGAGCCATAAATTTGAAGAGAGAGATAATTAGCTTTGACAGACTTACAAAAATGAGACTATAAGAGGAAGACGCAAGAGTGTTGCTTCAGAAAAGAATTCCGTTACTGGGTTTAAGGGAAATTATCCAGATGAGAAATTCTGCAGTGTTAAAATTCACAACCGTTTGGGTGGCACAGGTTATAAGAAGAAGTGGATTATTTTATGATTTTTTAAAATTGTAAATATTTTTCACAGTTTAAACAAATCTTTTTTTTTTTCTTGATTCTCAACATAGACTTTTTAAATGGAAAAATGCAAGATACTGAGTAATAAAATGGGAGAAAGAAACAGCAACTCAGCCACGGGTGTTAAAATTTCATGTGGTTCACGTGCCCTTTACCTTTACTCTCTCTCAGCGTGAGAGTGGATTGTTTTTGAGGAACCTTTGTTTAATAGCTATCTTACCTTAAAGAATAGTTTTCCTTTCACTTTGATGGCTCATGCATTCAGGGAAGCCTTCAAGAAACATGGCTCATTTAGCATTAACTTGACTTAGTAGTCCATCCTGCCCCTCCCAATTTGGGGATCCTTTGTAAAGGGGACAATTAAATTGTCTGTGTCTGTAAGGACAAAGATTAACCATGGGTTGGGTTAAGTTATTTCTACCATTGTACATTATTTTCTATTTTCTGGATTAAAAAGAAGACTTGAAGACAGAATGTGAGAGATTGATTATTGCAGAAAGGGAGGAAGATAAAATTCATGTCATCTGAGGTAAGCAAGGCTTCAATATCGCCATTATTTCTATGGCACTTCTTCCCTGGGCCAGATCATGCCCTCATCCACAATGGAGGCAAAAATGATATAGGGGGTAAAAGGATCTATCTCAAATGTTCTTAGATATACTGGCTTTTTTTCTTTTTTTAAGTTTATTTATTTCGAGAGAGACAGAGCACAAGTAGGGAAGGGGTAGAGAGAGAGAATCCCAAGCAGGCTCTGTACCAGCAGCACAGAGCCTGATGTGGGGCTTAAACTCATGAACCTTGAGATCATGACCTGAACCAGTCAGACGCTTAACCTACCGAGCCACCCAGGCGCCTCTTAGGTATACTGGCTTAATGCTCATGAGAGAGAAAGAGGAGGCGTTTTAGGGTAAGTCCACTGATGAAGAAAAGGTTTAGACAGTTCACTGTCAAGTCTTTGGTATGAGTTAGGTTTGGTTGCTGTCACCTCTCAGCAGCAAGGTTACCTGAAGGAGGGCTCCAACGGATAGAATGGGGAGAGCTGAAAGGCTTGGATTTGCCTATAAACTGAACCCATGTCCCTGGGAATCAGAGTGAGGAGCTCCTTTAAAATGTCCAGCTTTTCTGCTCTCCACACTCAGGAGCAGCTCCTGCTTCCCCCACCCCCTCCATCCCATGTCTTTTGTTCCATGAATAAATATTATGTGCTTTGGTGCTCATTACTCTTTGATATGAAAAAAGGCAATTCATTAGGTTGAAGGAGGAGGGGGAGGGAGACACCATTTTTCACCCGGTGCATCAAGCGCGGTTACACTGATTTGAATTCCCAGAAAAGTAATAAAACAGTGAAAATAATGATAAAACAGCTCATGGGCTGACAGCTGTGCAGCACCCGGGAACACTGAAGACAGGCCCCAGTGTTGCAGCAGGACAATATTGTGGAGCATATGGTGCCATTGCAAGCCAGTTGTTGAACTCGGTGGCCGCCTTTTGTTTGGGGGAGTGTCCCAGCATTGGGTCTGTGGTAGCTCTTCAGAAACTTCTAGTCTCATTGGCAGGTGGGCTCTTGGCACCATGCCAGCCTCGCTGTACGGTGGCTGACTCAGGCCATGCGGAAAAGCTCATGCTTGGAGAGCAGTCACGCCTCCTTACTTTGGTCACTGATCAAATCATTTGTTCAGCGAGTATAAATTGGGATGTTTTTCCATAGCAGCCCAGTGGCTACATTGCAAAAGGAACATTTTCTACAGGAATGCCAATTAATTATTAGGTACGTTAATTCACCAGGGCTCAAGTTTTTGTGTGAGAGTGAAAATTGTTGTGTTTTGTTTTAGTGCTTTTCGGATGCACTTTGCACATTACCTCTTCGTTCTTCAGGCTAGAATAGCTAAAGCCAGAAAGTGTGTTAGGGCCAGTGTTACTGCTAGAAAGGAGAGAGAGTACCCGTCTATCTAGTTTTTACAAGACAGTGCTAAAATAGGCCCTTTGCTTAGCATGGGTCTATTTTTTAAATGTGTGAAGCTGGCATGTGTGTGTGCATAAAAAGACTAATTAACTCCACTTTCCTCTGGAGGGGTCTCCTTGGCTGCCCTGATAACGTGCTCCACGTTGGCCAGAGTGGCGCCATCATCCCGAGTCCTTTATGACTTCAGCCTCTATGTAGTCATGGTCAGCCATTCTGGTTCCTTCGCTCTTGACTCTGAGGTGTAAGGAAAGATCTAGAAGGGCTACACAGTCCTGGGAGAGTGGTTCCTGCAAACATAGCAGAAGGCGACTCTCAGAGAGAATCACACTCCATGAGGAAGGGCTGTAGCCTGTGCTATTGTGCTCCGTGCATGAGAATATTTTTATTTCAGGAGCTAAAAGGAGGAAACCGATGGTGTTGATGCTCTGATTGAAGAGCACCAAATGCCACTATATTCTTGGTCTCTATGGGACCCTTTTTTTTTTTTTTTTTTTTTTTTTGCAGGACACACTTAGGTAGTGTTCCGGTGTTGGGATGAGTGAATTTCTTTTTCTCATGAGCAAATGTCATTACAAGGCCAAATCTACTGGAAAATTATACATATGTATGTATATGTATATTTATTTCTGTGATGTTCTACTAATCACTAATCAGAGATTATATTTTAACTCTGGGGCTCTGCTGGGGGGACTGATATTTTTTCAGTTCTTAGTCTTACATTTTTGATCACTGGCCTTGAAAAAAATGTTTTTTAAGTAGAGGAAAATAGATCTGTTACAAATCCCCTGTAAGCGGATATGTGCTAGGTGTAGCATTCAGAGGTTGGGGGAATTTCTGCCTGTGCCCTGGATGTGATTCAGAGCATCCAGAGGAATGAGAAGGGTCCTGTTTTCTGTTTGACTTGCTGGGTTGGTTGTAGGAGCAACTTCACAGTGTGACCATCCTTTCAGCCTTCCCTTGACAGTGTGTTTATGCAAACCAGCCAGGGGAGAAGTATTTCTGATTCTACTTTCCCGAGTTTCCTGAGTTAGAGGAGTAGTAATTACCTTCTCTCTCTTTAAGAATTTAAGAAATGGAAGCAAAAAGACAATGACTGAAAAAGATCTACATTTGCCGCTTCTATATCCTTGCCCTGAGCACTAGGGACCAACTACAGTCACTCCTGGAGGCTTTACTACACCTGTCACAACCTGCCCTGAGGGAAAGCAGGTACAGAGGGCAGAAGGAACTGTTGAGAATAGGAAGGAGAGCTAGGAGGGGGAGCTGGAGAAAGGGGAAAGGTGAGGGGGAGAAATAAATCATTTCTGGGTGTTGAGAATAGGTGAATGTTCACATGGGTGAAGTATCCCGTTTCTATTAAATTACACGTGTAAATATCTTCATAGCTATTTTATTTTTGCACAATGATGTTAGAAGTTCTAATTATACAGCACATTTATGGGATGAGTGGAGCTACAGTGAGACCAACTCGCTTAGTAGGTCGACTAGGTAGCGGGCAAAACAAAAGTACCAACAGGCTATTCCATATGTTCTACCTTTGGTACAGCTTTTTCAGCTGGAGGGAGAACTATAAATCTGAAAATCCAGCTGTGTTGTTGTGCGGACTGTTAGGAAATGTGATCTTCAGGGGTTATGGGGACAGTTCAATTAGAAAAAAAAAACTCGCCCCCTAATGTGATTTGTATTATAATTATTTAATACCTAAAGGACTCTTATAATTGAATTTTAGGGTGCTTCATTTACATTCTAGCTGGCGAGAGTTAGAAATACTATCACTTTGTGGTCCTCTAATCGCTGTCCCAAACATTCACAAAATGCCCTGTGATTCAATTATAAGTATCTTCTGGGGACCGTGTAATTATATACTATCTAGTTATCATTATAAAGCACCAAGGGACGAGAAGCCGATCAGGTGGCTTCAGTGGCTGGTTGTTCATAACCCTGTAATTGATAGTTCAAAGTGCTTTGGGTAACACCACAAATTTTTTAAGGGGCGACTGATCAAGTTTTAGGGGCAGGAAAGGGTCGCATACTAATTTTTAAGTTGCACAAATAGGACCTTTGAAGTAAATGCTTATTGATACAATCCTCTTAAATAATTGACTGACACGTTTGTGGAGAATAAAGGAAATACGGAAGTCTAAAGATGTAGACCAGAGGCCCCTGTAGCTTACAGTGAAAGAAAGGAGGAGGGTACTATTGTGTATGTGAGGGGGTATCTTGGTAAAAATAAAATCAAATGAAGAACAATACAAGAAAACGTGCTCCATATAGGAAATAGTTACCAGATGTGGGTACCTAGTAATCTTTGAATTAAAGAATGGAGAATAAGTGTTTTCACGGATGCTTGTGCAAAATCAGGAGTCTTTCGCCTGCTCCTCCCAGGGGCACCACAGAGCATTTACTTGCAGACTTCGCCTTCTTCCAGAGCTCTTTAAAGTGGTCGCCAACTCTCAACAGCAATTGCTTCTGAGTGGTGTTCAAACAACCCTGACATGAGTCCCTTGGTATATCATTATCTAGTCTCATATTTAACCTTTTTCTAATAGCCTCCCCAAAGTCCAGAGTTTTCAGCAAGTGCCAGAGGAAGTTATAAAAGGTGTTTTTCCCCCCTCTTGACTGCACAGCTGTGAGAAGCATAGTTATCTGGAAGTCGTCTTTATTTTTCCTTTTTCTGTCCTGCGAGAGACCAGGTATATGTGAAAGTAAAGCGACTTGTTGAGATGGGCCAAGCCTTGTGGTAAGTGTCAATACATTAATAGGAATTTCTCTTTTTTTCAGTTTTTCCTGAGCCTTGTGCTTGATTAACTCTATTCTTAGAGGAGAGAAGGGCAAGGGAGTATACACATTCATGGAGTGTGTGCCTCTCCTCCCCTTATCTATTCCTCAGCTTGATATTGGTGAAGCATGCATGCCAGTAAGAGGTCAGGTGCAAGCTGCAGAGCTGTGTGTGGGTAGGCCTGAGAGGAGCGGTGATGGTTATACTGGTACGGCCCCACGTTGGCATCTCCTTATGGTAAACAAACGTGTTTGCTCAGTGGCTACACAGACCCATGACCACTGTGCCTTTAGAAGGATGTTCCTTTCTTATTAAGAAATGGATATGATGGCATCCTTGATGGCGTATGTGGAAATTGGAGAGACCATTTGTGAATTTAGGAGGGTGGGGAACACCCAAAATGTCTCATTCTGACAGGAAGCCAGAGACGGATGATCCAAAGAACCTTGCCCTTCACTGCTTCACAGCCTCTGACCTGGTGTCGGGGCAGTAGGCTGACTGCGGATGCTTTGGCCCCAGTGCTTTGGTCACGGTGCTTTGGTCATCACTAGTGGAGGTGGGTGAGATAGGCCATGGAGAAGAGAGCTAGAAGGAAGAAGAAGGGAACAAGTGGAGTAAATAAGGGCACGGACTGTTGGGAGGCCTTTGGATGTGGACTCTTCATTACCTGCAATTGATTTTTAAATAGTGAGAGGGAAGGTTTCTCTACTTTTCTTCGAGATCTCGGCTTGTGGAAATTTCTTTAAAAAAAAAAACTTGTTTTTTTAACACTTATTTATTTTTGAGAGACAGAGCATGAGCGGGGGAGGAGCAGAGAGAGAAGGAGACACAGAATCTGAAGCAGGTTCCAGCCTCTGAGCTGTCAGCACAGAGCCTAATGCAGGACTTGAACTCACGGACCACGAGATCATGACCTGAGCCAAAGTCAGACGCTTAACAGACTGAGGCACCCAGGCACCCTAACTTGTGGAGATTTCATTCTGACTTTCCTTCCTGTCTTGTTACCTAATGAGGCACCTGTGTGGTTCTGCACAAACTTTGAGGAGCCTTCTGCTTTTGTACTGAATCCTTCTTAAGCAGAAGGAGCTCGAGGTTCTGTGACAGAAGTGAGCCCCCCCCACCCCCCGCTTGAGGGATCTCCTCCCTCTAATCCCTTACTGAGGTCATTCCATCCTTCCCCTGATGAAGGCTCTACTTGTGCTTTCTGCGTGCTGTACCCAAGTGACTACTCTAGTCTCTGGATTCGGTGGAGGCCTGTGGCTTTGGAGGTTTGCCCTGTTTTTCTCCTGGCCTGTTCTGTAGGTTTCCCAGGCTACATCAACACCAAGTCAGTAACTTTCCCTGGATGGCTACTAATCTGTGTTTCACAGACAGAAATTCTGATTATCAAATATAACAAATGCTCCCATAGTCATTCCTGTCTCTGGTTTTCATCCCCATGATTGGGCTGCAGTTAGGTTAAAATTAAAAAGACATTATATTGGAAGCCAGGAAATGAGGACCAGTTCAGGCTTTGTCATCACAAACTGTGTGACCTTAAGCAAGTCATTTAATTTCTTAGGACCACAAAACTCATGTTTGATTCAATTGATTCGTAAGGATATTTTATAGTAGGAAGGAAACAGATTTATGAAATGCAAAATTTTAGTAACTTTATGTTGCCATGCTGGTACTACCTTAAGTCCTAGGAATATCTGCTTCCTTCTTTCTGGCTACCTAGAGACCCCCAGCATACCAGAAAACAAAAGAAGACTTGACCTTCACAGCTATGATTGCAGGGTTTTGTCTAGGAGATGATAGTGTATAAATTTAATGTGTATGTGCATGTGCCCTGCTTGGAAATAAGGTCTGTAGAATTAGGCAAGTCAGCAAGATGTGAAGGGATGTTTCCTAACTCTGCCAGTAATTACTGTTTAGAGCCCTGCCTCTCCTTCCCTCTCCATGCTCTCCAACACCCCTGCATAACGTGGTGCTGGTCTTGTGTTGCTTATGGGTGAGTGGCCAGTGCTGCATGGTGAGCTCAGCAGAGATTGGAATTAACTTATAAGAGAAACTCAAAAGTGTTTTCTTGCGTGGACCTGAACTGTAATGTTGGCCGACTCTTTCTTCATGTCCTCATTAATTATGGCATTAGTCCTGAATTTCAGGTCTAGAATCTTAAATGTGGCTAGAAAAACCAACCGTTTTTCTGGTTGGTTGGAACCACTTTGTCTTTCAGTTGGCACTCCTCCATCTGCTATCCAATAGTGAAACCAAGGCATATTTTTTTTTATAACTTTTCTTAATGATTTGTAAGTAAAAGCTTCAACAAAGCCAAATAATATCCCATGGATTTTAATGTTTTAAAAACTGATACAAACTTCACTTTATAGGCCTTTGTAACAGGTATGTGTAGGTGACCCTCAGGACTATTTTTTAGACTCTCAATTTCTTTTTTTTTAAATTTTTATTTATTTTTGAGAGAGAGAGAGAGAGAGAGCGAGCTGTCAACACAGAGCCCGACGTGGGGTTCAAACTCATGAATCGTGAGATTATGACCTGAGCTGAAAACAGACGCTTAACTGACTGAGCCGTCCAGGCACCCCAGACTCTCAATTTCTTACTCATAGACTGTCTCAACATAATACTCTGCCACGTTTAGTTGAGTTTTTTTTTTTTTCAAGAAATATGCATTTGGTTAGATAAAATTGTGAGGATGAGTAATGGGCCAGCTTATAGGACTCATAATCTATGTGCAAATGATATGGACATAGTTTGTAAATATAGATATTGTTTCTTCAGCTCTAAAGATGTTGAGCTTTATAGTAGGTTTACTGACACATTTTCTAAATAAAGAATTTCATAAGTTAGAATGCTTGGATCATCTCATTAAAGCAGGGTAAATAACAAAAAACTTTTCAGATATAGTACACTATCTGGCATATTCTTGTATATGTAGCCTTTTTTTTTTTTTTTTTTTTTTTTGGTCTCCTGCATCCGCCCCCTTTGGGCAAGCATATTTTCTCTCTGGTTCTCTCTGAGTAGTTTTGACAAGCATATGGAAAGACAGAAGAAGGCTTCAGAATTAAGTCAACTTCAGATTGTTTTGCCAACAACTTATGTTCTTTTATGACTCCAAGGTGAAAGATACAAGTCATTCCAATCAAATTGAAGGGCTAGCGAACTGAACTTGGGTGCATTAATGTTCGCTTTTGGCCTGGGGACTACACAGGTGATTCCATTGCTGTGATGCACTGACACCTTTCTTGTCTTGTGCCACAATTAAAACCAAATCAAGCCAAACCAAGTCCCAAAACAACTTGCCTGCTTGGCTTATGTTTGCAGACAAAGGTTTTTCCTAACTTAACTTTTTTTTCATCTCTCCCTTGTGTCTGTGCATTAGCTAACACCTGCTTGGACTTCTTATTGATGTCATTTCCACCACCGCAGTTTCGTTAGAACAGTAACACACGTTAGGGTGTTTTCATTGTAAGTGACCGCTCAGGCTTTGGCTCTTTTAGTTGCTGTGCTGATTGGTCCTCAGCCTGAAAACTCCTCCTGTTCTCGTTTTCCTTTCTTTTTGTCTCAGCTTTTGTGCAAAGACTCAGCCTGTCTTACCAAGGCTAGGGGAAATTGTGAAGAATAAACCTACACTTTCTTTTGCCTTCACCTTTTGAAAAATGTATACTTCAGTCAAAAGCAGTTTTAACTGAGGGGCGCCTGGGTGGCTCTGTGGGTTAAGTGTCTGACTTTGGTTCGGGTCATGATCGCGCAGTTTGTGGGTTTGTGGGCTCGAACCCCGCGTCGGGCTCTGCTGACAGCTCAGAGCCTGGAGCCTGCTTCGGATTCTGTGTCTCCCTCTCCCTCTGTCCCTCCCGTGCTCATGCTCTGCCTCTCTCTGTCTCTCAATAATAAATAAAGTTAAAATTTTTTTTTAAAAAATCAGTTTTAACTGAATGTGATGAAAACTAGTTTTCTGATTCAGAGAAAGAAGCCATGTATCAGAGTTGGGGTATATGTGTTTAGAGGTTTGGTTGAATTTTGGTTTTACTTCAGAATGGGACAGTGTATGCTTCTAAGCTGTTCATTTATATGGCATCTCTGTAGCTTCCAGAACTTGCCATGGCCTGCAATGGGGCTCCCATGATCCTATTGATATAAAAAGTAGTAATAGTAACAGCTCACATTTCCTGAGCACCAGACACTGTTTTAAATGCTTTACATGATCAGCTCTTTCAATTTCCACAACCATCCTATGAAGCAGTTATAATTATTGTTCCCATTTAAAAGATGACGCTACTGAGTCCCAAAGAGGTTGATTCTGTGCCAAGGTTAATGAGTGGTAGAATAGGGATTCAAACCCAGACAGTACTGCTCCAGAGTATGTGTGACTAACTACTGTGTCTGATTGCTTCTCAGTGTTGGTCGTGGGAGGAGACTGATGGATTTAGGACTTTGGAAGACTGTTTACCCTTACTGGTGGAGCATGGTTGAAGAGACATGTTTAAAGTCTGCACCCAGATGCTGCCTTTTTGCCATTTTGTCCCCTGATTGGCACAGTCCACTTTGCCCTGCCCTTAAGGACAGGGTGACAATTCTGGGTTGTTGGAGGCCAACTCTGAGTTGGCCAGCTCCTACATGTGGCCTGATAGCTATGGTTGTTCCCAAAATGTACTCTCTACTGCTGTCGATTTGTTCCTCTCCAAGTTTGCCAGAGTCAAAATCTTTTTAAGGCTTTGGCCACAAATCTCAAGGACCAGTTCAGCTGCCTTTGGAGCTGTGCAGGGTGAAAGCCCACATGTGTGCACCCTTTTATGACAGCACAGAGGAGGCTTCCTGAGAGTGCCAGGTCCCCAAGGTTAAGAGGAAGCCTCTGCTCTGTATATCAGATCGCCTGAGGTAAGCAGCCTTCTCTAACAGGAACCAACTAGTGGTCAGAGCTGGACGCTCCCTAAAGGCAGGGATTTTGGCTCTCGTTCCCTGCTGTCGTCTGAGCCTGGAATAGTGCTTTGCACACAGTAGGTGCTCAGTACATATCTGTGGATTCAATTTGATTGCCAAGTGTTGCTGTCCTTTGGCACGAGGTTTCCTCTTCAAGTTCCATACTTCCCTTTATGTGAACCCCAGAGTTCTCATATCCATGAATTTATCTAACTCATCTAACTCCTTCTTGAGCCTGTGAATGTTTCTTTTGGACTTTTTTTTTTTTTTTTTGAGAGAAAGAGTGTGAGCAGGGAAGGGGCAGAGACAGAGAGAGAGGGGTGGGGGGGGGGTGGGACCGAGGATCTGAGGAGGGCTCCATGCTGACAGCAGCAAGCCTAATGCGGGGCTTGAACTCACGAGCTATGAGATCATGACCTGAGCCGAAGTCGGATGCTCACCTGACTTGAGCCCTCCAGGTGTCCCAGAGTCTGTTAATATTTTGGTTTCTGCACCTCCTGAGGTGAAGAGTTCTCTATTTTTATGAAGAAGAGACCTTGCCTCTTCTGTGTTAAAAGCACCCTTCATGATCAAAGGTGGAAGGAGAAGTTTGGAGCAACTCAGAGGAAAATATGGACAGGTCAGGGGCAAAAGAGAGGGCACAAGGGAGGGCTCACTGGGGAGAAGAGGAGCTGTCGGTCTTATCACTTAGGTCTTGATGTGCTGGTGATGTTGTCTGTGAGGCAGGGACAGTGACTCTGTAATTCAGTGAAGTAGCTTTATTTGGTAAGAGCACAGCTTAAAGGTTTGATTACACAGTAGGTTCTTTTGACCTTTCATTCATGGTCAGCTATTGATACACACATACAATTTTGGGAACTAAGTGAAATATGTATGGAGGTTTGGCTTGTGTTCTGATGAATAGTGTCCTTAATATTAAACCTTTGTGCCTTTAGTAAAGTTACCTGATGTCTGGGCCTCAGTTTTCTTATCTGTAGAGCAGGACAGTAAAGTTCTTATAACGGAAAGCAGGAGTTTCATTTTCATTGTGCTAATGTGAGGACTGAGAGATATAATTCATGTAGAATTCTCAGTAAAGGTCTGGATATACAATAAGCATTCTATAAATATCAGCTGTTATTATTAGCACATCTCCAAATGCCTACTATTGTGCCTCGTGATGGCAGGCTTAGTGGGTAGCCAACATGTTTTCTCCAAAATAAATGAATAAATAAATAAATAAATAAATAAATAAATAAATAAAAATAGAGCATGACTCTTGTGCTGGCTTTCTTGTACTTCTTGTATGGAAAATATTTGACATGTGTGGACCCCATTGCGATGACTTTCAATATGAGTCCAGATTCCTTCGACGCTTTCTATTGGTGTCATTCATTTTGGACTTGCCGTATACTGTCTTCCATTATTTATCATTGGCCACTAACATGACACCTTTAATGAAGCAGACGGTGGGCTCAGCACTGAAGTGACAGCTGTGGCTGGGCTGCTGCCCCTGCCCTAGAGGAGCTTGAAGAAGGTTTGAGTGGACAAAGGATGGAGGTGGGAAACATGGAACATGAGTGGGGAATCATGAGTTGTTTAGTGTTGAAACAGAAGGTGGGAGAAGAGGCTGGTAACATAGAAGGTATTAGGAGGCAGTGGGCCTCATACGCCATTATCAAGGGCTCAGACCCTTTGATAATAGGTGAAGAGAAACCATCCTTGTAAAACAAGGATGTAATGTGGTCAGTAGCCTTTAGGTAAGCCACTCTGTGGACCATATAAAAGGTGGATTTGAGACAAGGACTGGAGATAGAGAGGTCAGTTAGGAGATTATTGAACTCTTCAGCAGGAAATATTGATGAGCTTAAAGTAGGTAGAGATGGAGACGTGAGACCATTTTCAAAAAATGGAAGTAATTCATTGAATAGACAGAGATGATTGAGAGAAATCAGAGATAACTTCCAGGTTTCTCGTTTGGATGATGGCTTCATTATCCAATAGAGGAAATGCCTCAGGTTTTGGAGGGAAGATGATCAGTTCATCTGCATGCAAGGTTTAATGTGATTATGGCCCATCCAGAAGGGATGTCCAGTAATCATATGGATAGACAGGCCTAGAATTTAGGCCAGAAGTCCTGAGTTGCAGATATAGACATTGAAGATGGTTAAAACTTCAGAGTAAATAAAATAGGTGAAGGGTATAAAGCATGAAAAGAGAACAAGGGCAGGAACCTTGGAAGACAACATCCAATGCATTTTGGGAGGGGGAGATCCTCAAAAGGAGATGAAGGAGGAATAGTCCAATTGGTGAGGAGTACCAGCGGAGTGGTATATTAAAAACTAGAGAGAAAGAGTGGCCAGTAGCGTCGTATGCAACAAGATGAGGACCAAACAGTGCTCTGGGATGTGGCAACTGGAAGCTCCTGGCTTTGTGTCAAAGCAGTTGCAGTGGGATGGTGTGCATAAGGCAGTGAAAGAGAATTGTGGAGAGGAGAGGCTGGCTTGACAGGAAAAAACCGGCATGCATAGAGAGGTGGGGAGGCGGCTAGGAGGAGATCTTATATTCAAGAAAGGGGGCCCCTTCCAAGTAGTTGGTAAGCCTCTTGGAGATACAGATATCTTGAATATTTGTAGTTTTGTAGTTGTTTTTATAATTCCTATTACAGTCTACAACGACTACAACGACTACTACTACCATTATTTTAAAAGAGGGTCCATTAAATAAATTATGGTATTATCTCTTTAAAACTTGTACATTCTTGGGGCACCTGGGTGGCTTAGTCGATTAGGTTTTGAGTCCCACGTTGGGCTCTGTGCTGACAGCTCAGAGCCTGGAGCCTGTTTCAGACTCTGTGTCTCCCTATCTCTCTGCTCCTCCCCTGCTAGCACTGTGTCCGTCTCTCTCTCTCGAAAATAAATAAACATTTATTTAAATGTTTAAACATTTACTTAAATATTTAAAAAAATTTTTTAAATGCAAAAACTTGTACATTTTCCTCTACGTAGCAGTGATATGGTCAGTTGGCTTCCCTTGTGTATATGTGTGTAATATAGTATGGATTTTTGCAAAAGGAGAAAAGGAATAAAGCCATGCGATTACCAATAAATTAGTTTGTAGTGAATTCTTTATTGTTTCTAAATATATACATTTTGATAGCTTTTATTTTTTAAAAAACATGGTCTTTTATTGGGTATTTATCAGTTTATATATATTAATACTAATTTCTGTTCTGATATGAGTTGGAGTGTTTTTTAATAGAATCTGTACAGATTGAACATCAGAACCTCAGGATATTGAAAAATAAGCTAAAGTTGGGTTTAATTAAAAAACCAAAGTCATTGCCCAGGTTCTTTAATTAAAGAACATTAAAGAATAATTAATTTTTTTAATGAATCATTTCTTTTGGAAGCATCTGCCTCTTGTGCCTTATAGAGTCTGACTCTTTGTGTTGGATATAGGGCATCAGTTGGGTGGGTGTCTACTTGGTAAGACTTGCTTTAGTGGGAATTTTGGATGCTGGACACGTACTCTGTTCGTGATCCCAGTCATGGAACTAAGGATGCCCAAGGTTCTGCTGCCTGCACCTGGGCTTCCCTGTGGTAAGGACCAGATGTAATCCACGTTTTCTAGGAGTCTACTAGATAAAGGACTGAAGAAGGGTCAAATGAAGACCAATTAGAGCTGGAAATAGGCATGGTAGCCTTGAAAATCCAAACACTAAATCCGCCCTCGTTGTTCTGCTTTTTAAAGAAATGCCTGGACTTCTAAGGTGTGATAGCTTTTGGCTTCTATTCTTTCATCTTGATTTTCTTGTATTTCTCAAGGCTAATTTGTGCAGGATACCCAGGCTCTTGAGAGAGCACTTCTTAATGGTTTTTACTTCTTTCCAAATTAAGAGAGACTTGGAAAGGGAATATCAGGGTGTTTTTCCCTTTTAGAGGCTTTCCCACCAATCCAGTCTGCACCGTTTAAGGAGACTGAATCCCTGCGTTAGGGGAAGTGCGCTGCACCCGGCACCTGCTAGCTATAAGTCGACACAGATTTGGTCTTGGGTGCGTTTAGGGGCTAATCAAGAAGGTAGTATCATGGGAATTTAGTCAGAGTAGCTATCGTTTTTTAGCTCTCCATTCACAGATTTCAGGATGCTGACACCTACATGGCAGTGTGCACAGTGGTGGATGAAGACTAGACGCTCAGGAAGCCTCAAAGAAACTTTGGATAGAAAAGGCAGAATGCACAACTGTTAGAACCCTCAGAGAAAAGGATAAAGGTAGATTTGTTGAAAGGAAAAGAATTTCGACTACTCAAGTTGGAAGTTTGAGAAGAGAGAAAACTAGTTAAGTGGTTATTTGTAAATGTTGGAAGTTTTGGAAGGAAATCTGACTGGGTTTCCCTAAAAACCAGAGTGAAATATAGGGCTTTACACTGCAAACCTTACTCACTTTGGAGTTCATAGTGAAAAGTGATGGAATGAGAATGTTATTTGTCTTGAGGCTGAATGAAAAGGACCACTTGCTCTACCCCAGAAATCTTACAAAGGTTCTTTTTCCTGTCCTTTCCCCCACCTTTTAAAAAAAATTGTGAGTTCTCTCTCACCTCCCCATCTTCATTTCATCATTTAGAGGATCTGTGCAGTGCCCAGCTGCACAAAAATAAATCAGCCATCTTTTTAAGATGTTGCCCCACAAAACTGAATTAAGTTTTTTTTTTTTTTTTACTCTTTAAATGCTTCATCTCTTTCAGATCTAAATGGGGGGAGTAACGGTGGACTTTAAGCATGACTTTTCTGATGAGGTGGGCTGTGCTGTGCTTTTTTTCTGTGACTGGTAAAGGGATTCTTCGGAATGGGTCAGACTTAGGAGCCAGAACACAATAGGCCTAATGAAAGTTACATTTGAGAACGAGAGAGAAGGGGTGTATGAAAATATGTTTAAGAAGTTCACCTACCTGGGACGCCTGGGTGGCTCAGTCGGTTGAGCGTCCGACTTCGGCTCAGGTCATGATCTCATGGTCCTTGAGTTTGAGCCCCGCATCGGGCTCTGTGCTGACAACTCAGAGCCTGGAGCCTGCTTCGGATTCTGTGTCTCCCTCTCTCTGTCCTTCCCCCACTCATGCTCGCTCGCTCTCTCTCTCTCTCTCTCTCTTTCTGTCAAAAATAAATAAACTTAAAAAAAAAAGTTCACCTACCTGGACATCTTAGAACAATCAATTTCTCCATTTAAAAAAAAAATTCTAGCGTAGTTAACATATAGTGTTATATTAGTTTCAGGTCCACAATATAGTGATTCAGCAATTCCATATGTTACCCTGTGGTCATCAAGAGAAGTGTGCTCTTAATCCCCTTCACCTATTTTACCCATCCCCCCACCCACCTCCCCTCTGGTAACTACCAGTTTGTTCTCTATAGTTAAGAATCTGTTTTTTGGTTTGTCTCTTTTTTTCTCCTTTGTTCATTTGTTTTGTTTCTTCAATCCCACGTATATATGAAATCATATGGAATTTGTCTTTCTCTGACTGGCTTATTTCACTTAGCATTATACTCTCTAGATCTATCCATGTTGTTGCAAATGGCAAAATGTCCTTCTTCTTTATGGCCAAATCATATTCCACACGTTCTTTATACATTCTTCTATTGATGGACACTTGGGCTGCTTCTATAGTTTGGCTATTGTAAATAATGTTGCTATAAACATAGGGGTGCGTGCATTAGTGTTTTCGTATTCTTTGGGTAAATACCCAATAGTGTGATTACTGGATCATAGGGTAGTTCTAATTTTGATTCTTTGAGGAACCACCATACTGTCTTCTACAGTGACCGCACCAGTTTGCATTCCCACCAATAGTAATTTCTCATCTACTTTTAAAACCTTTAAAAAAATGCATATTTGTAAAAAAGTTACTCATAACCCCACAATTCAGAGGTAACATACTATGAAATTGAGTTATAACTGTTCAGATCTTATTTTATTCTGTGTGTGTAGACCTATATATACCTTTACCCTTTTTCCAGATCGCCACTCCCTTAGAATTAATTTTATGGCTTATTTTGTGGGGATTTTTGTAAACCACCTTAAACCTTTTTTGGGATAAGTCAGACTAAATAAATATGGAGTCACAATGTATGTAATATAAAAATAAATCCAAGTTGTGCCACTTCTTTTCTGATTGTAGCTATGTCTTTAAGAAAGCTATAGAGCTTGGGAAAAAGTTTGAAATGCTCAAAATTTCTATTTCTGTCTTGTTATGATATCATGACCATACTGGTTCAGGAGAGAATGAGAAGGGCAGAAGACGAGATAATAGGAAAAGTTTTTCAGGAAAACTCCAACCTTATCAGTAGGATCAAAAATCTAAGGACATGAAGTACTTGTAGATGTTTACTTAATATGTAGTTAAATATTACTGTGCTTTGTTTTAAGAAACAGTGATACTTTCAGCTTTACAAAATGGTTTTACTAAATGGATTCAAGGTTGGCTATTCCTGTCATTGAAGTGCTTTTCTTTGGATAAGTACTTAACCCTATACCTTTAAGTATAATACCTCTAGTATATTTTCTAAATTTTATTTTGGTTTATAAAACTTGACCCAGATGACACTTGGAGGGAACAAAGTCAATTAGTTGAGTAAAATCCCTCTCTAAAGCTTTTTTTTTTTTTTTTTGCTTTGCCTTAGTGAACCTCTGTCAACACTAGTAAACCAGTGGTTAATGTATAAAAATAGAGGCTTCCCCCTCACCTCCACAGTCTATGTAGCCTGACACCTCGTTTTCCCTTTTAAAGTGCTGGTCTAGCCGTGATTGCCAGCCATAGAATATTTCTGATTGATTTCAGGAGAATATTGGAACTTATTTACTATTAAAATCAAGGTAAAGACGGGTTATGTTGTAGGACCAGACAGTTTTCTAAAGCTTCAAAGGTTGGATTATTTATTTGACAATAAGGAGCCTCTAACATTTTAAGTTTTCCCTGGGCCATGGTAAGTCCCAGTAAAACATTAATATTTGAACCTCGTTGGCACAACTAGAGGCAGACAAATATCCTGCTTCAGAGACCACTGTGCAAAATAAAACAAACAAAAGCTTTAAGAAGCCAAGAAATTGTGTCTGAGCTCATCATAGTTTATGTGGCCAAATGAAAATGACTTTGCCATTTGATGTTTCTCTCTACAGCATATCCAGTGGCAGAATTTTCAGTAAAACAGCTCTTCTGTAAACTTAGAAAAACACAGGCTATATTAAAAGCTTAACGTTAAGTCTGTCCCTTAGTCTGGGTTCAGAGTTTTTAGCCCAAAAGATTTGCTCTGATACTGGAAGGACATTTTCCCTAAAACCAACGTGTGTGTGTGTGTGTGTGTGTGTGTGTGTATGTGTGTGTGTGTGTGTGTGTATTTTTAATGATCGTTAAAGCTCACCACATTGTTACCCATTCCTAAGGATGCTGTTGAGTTGCAAACTGAATGTTACTGTGATTCTTTAGCTGTAGGAACAAGGCATGAAGGACACCTTTTCCCTATCTGTTGGTGATTTTAAAATGAAAAATGAGAGTGAAAAGAACAGTTAATAACATAATCCATATGTTTCTCCATGAGAGAAAAAAAAGATTAAGGAGAAATATTAGATCTTTGCTGTGACCAGTCTTTACAGGGGAACAGATTCATTCTAATGGACCACCTCTTTCTAAAATTAGAACTGTGGGGAAAGAATTATATGCAACAAAATGCGAAAGATTAATGTGGAAGCAGGATGTCTCAAGATTTGGTACCCTTAAAATATTAATCTACATTAGGTACATTCGCAGTTCCATGTAATCAATAAGGAAATAGAGAAACAAGGATACCAGTTTAACCAAAGGTTTCATTAATTTGTCTTTGGTTAATAACTATTTTTATAAGACATCATCTAGCTTGGATGGGTGGCTTTTTGTGTATGGTTTGGGGTAGTAACCTGTAATTTAGTATTACTTGTTACTCATTAGGAGAGGCACTCAGAGTCACATGGTAGGCGTCACAGTTTGGTTAGCTTTTAACCTCAGGAGACAAACTTGATTGTGATTGGAAGTCTGTTTTCAAGCCATGGTAATTATTAATTTGCTTCTCTGGAATAGCTAATAGTAGTTGACTAAATGGAGAGATTTAGGGATGTTTGACCATGGGACAGTGCCTGTCTTCAAATGCATAAATATTGTATTTCTAAAGTGTCTCTTCAGAGGGTACTATTGAAAAGGTCTATAATGACTGTATTTAGGCATACTCAATGAACAGTTTATACCCAGAATTAGATTGCAAAGTTTGAGAAAGGTGAGAGAAATGTATCATAGGAACTTATCAAATTAGTTGCATTAAATTGATTTCTATCTCATAGAAGTCTGTAATGGCAGAATCTAGCCTCCTCTCACATCACCTGAAATGAAGAGACAAAGGGTTACAATTCCATCTCAAGCAAATGTACTAAAATTGTTGGTTGTAGTAACATCTTCTAAAACGATTTCTGAAACATGTTATGTAGTGGAAAGCAAGGTAGGTTTTTCCACTGGGTAAGACTGGAGCCGAGGACAAGATCTTGAGATTGATCTTATCAGGGTGAATTTTGGAAACACCCTTATACCACACCTACCGTTTGCCTTGAATTCTGTGGGAAGCGCTGTCACAGGCTTGGAGTTTTAGAATGTACTGAAGCCACCTTTAACTGAAACTGCTGCTAACTACCACTCCTCTAGCTAACAAGCCTGCATTAATTTCCAAAGCCCTTGTCAAAAAATAATCTGGTTGGTTTAGACGACTACATTTAGAATGTAGGAGCCTGTGTCCCTCCCCTGCGTGCCATCAGAGAGTCTAGTCAGCCTGGATCACTTGATCAGAGATGGCTCTCGGGTGTGTTATTTTTGCAATTGGAGACAGTGAATTCTGCTCTCTTCCCCAGCTACAGCTTGTTCATTTCCAGCGGGCTGTAATATAAATATTGACCAGAGGAATGAATCGGGACTGTCCGAAATATTTTCAGTGTTCTATACTTCTATCTTATTAGAAACTCCTCTTTTTCACATTGGAATATAGATGCTTCACAACAATAGTCAAGGTTATGGTTCCACTACCAGATCCTCATATGTATTATTATTATTATTATTATTATTATTATTATTATTAATTCTTATATGGTACTATGTACCAGACACCATAGTAGACATTTAATACATATCAATTCATTGAATCTTCAAAACAACCAATGAAGTAGGAGTATTTACAGATGAAGAAACGGAGGCATAGAAAGGCTAAGTGACTTGGCCAAGGCCATATGACTAGTAAATGGGAGAGCTGAGGTTTCAACTCAGGCAGTCTGGTTCCAGAGTCTGTGCTTCTATTATTTTTTTAAAAACCTAACACAGTTTTTTCTTTTCTCCACAGGACAAATCCTAAAATATTTTGTCGTATGGATTGTAGCTGATTATAACAGAGAAAATATTTTGTGAACAAATGTCTGGCTGTAGTGTCTGAGAAAGTGCCTGGTACGGATGTTATGGTTCTCATTTTGGAACATTCTAAAACATGAATTTAGTGTGTTATCTTATTTTTTATTTATTTATTAAAATAATTTTTTTAACATTTATTTATTTTTGAGAGACAGAGACAAAGCATGAGTAGGGGAGGAACAGAGAGAGAGGGAGACACAGAATCCAAAGCAGGCTCCAGGGTCCGAGCTGTCAGCACAGAGCCTGACGTGAGGCTCAAACTCATGAACCACAAGATCATGACCTGCGCTGAACTTGGACCCTTAACCAACTGAGCCGCCCAGGCGCCCCTAGCGTGTTATTTTAGGTGGTGATTTCTTTTGTGTATTTGTACATATTACTAGGTATGGTCATCCGTGAGAAGCCTTAAAAATATGTACATACAAACTACCATGAGAATTACTAGGTAAAATTCTTTTAATCTGAACTGTTGACCTCTGATATTGTCTGATGTACTTGGGAACCTGTTCTGCTTCTTTGATAATCTTAGGCTTTTGTAACTTTATTAAGGGTATAGCTATAATTTAGAAACTTCTAATTTGTATTTTAATGAAACCTGGGAAGGTGGCATCAGAGGAGACCAAATTCTCTATTCTCCACTTATGATTTTGATGTATTTGTGAATTTTTAAATTTTTTAATGTTTATTTTTGAGAGAGAGAAGAGAGAGACAAGCATGAGTGGGGGAGGGGCAGAGAGCGAGGGAGACACAGAATCCAAGCAGGCTCCAGGCTCCAAGCTGTCAGCACAGAAACCGACTTTGGGGCTCTAACTCACGAACTGTGAGATCCTGACCTGAGCTGAAGTTGGACCTTTAACTGACTGAGCCACCCAGGCGCCCCTGTTTTATGAATTAAAAAAGAAAAAAAAGTTCTGTTTCACAAAGGATGTCTGATTGGAATATCTTGCTTTGTTACTGATGGATCATTTGAATATTTTTTTAAGGAAGTAAATATTCTCCAAACTTTTAAGTTCCGTATTTAGGATATACTTAAAAACATAAAATTGCATTCGATTTCATTTTATTTTCAGAATTAGATTTTTATGTAGTCAGCAATGTTAAGTAAAAGTGTAAATTTAGGAATTCTCTTTATTAGAAACACCTTTTAAAAGTCTTACTTGAGAAAGAATAATGACTGTTTAAGAAAATATGAGGGAAGTATTTAGATCAGTATAATTAGGAACCCCAAACATTTGCTTTGGGATTATAGTAAATAAGATATGATATAATGGCCTTCCCCATAATTAGGATTTTGCTTGTATTAAGACCCTCAAAATCACCACAGATCACATTAAGAATAAAAGAGGAGACAAATATGCATTTTGAGAACAAAAAGGAGAACTTTTTTATTCTGCTAAGGAAGAGGAAAGATCGTCAAAGTCTGGCACGAGACAAGCTAGAGATCCTGTGCTGAGCTGGGGTGCCTCACTTACTAGTGAGGGTACACAGAGCTTATATCGCGGAAGGTGATTTCAGGAACTGGACTCTGTTGGTGGGTTAAGTGCCCTATGCTTTTTAAAAGTCTCATCTGGGAGGGGAGATGTAAATCCAAAGTGCTAATTCTTTGTCATCAGTGTCAGTCCTGTGACCCTTCCTTCCAAGATAAGTGATTGAATTTGGTTGGCTTCCTTAAAACCTGCTGTGGTTTCAGTTGACTGAAGCATGATTCACTTCCTGCCCTGTAGGGTATAAACCAGCTCTAATGGTTTAGTCTGGATGTGGCCAAAGCCTCAATGGTACAGGGAATGGCAACTTTTGAAGCAAGTGGGATTGGTGTCTGGGGTTAAAGTGGCCATTTCTAGTGTGACTTACATGACTTAGGAAGGAAGGAATTGAAGACGTTAAGGCGTCTAAAAGGCTCCATGTGACTTGTGTTTTCTTTTGCGTTTGTCAGCCTCCCTGTCCTTGTATTTAAGTAGAATAGACACCTTCTTGATTTCTAACGACTGGCAATTGTCCTGAACATGTAAGAGCAATGTTCTGTGTGTGAACGTCTTCCCCAAGAGACCACGTGAGCAACACTGAGGGCCAGTTATAAGGAAGGAATTCCACGAGTCTTAAAGTACAAAAAGACTGATTCTCTGGGGACCCTGGGTATAGGAGGGAGTTGTTTGGAACACATGAAAAAAGTAAAAATTCAGAATCTAGAGATACAGTCTGACTTGATGAATTTGATCCCAGATGTGCAGAATTTATGGTAACTGTAATATGGCTTTTAGCCTTTTTTTTTTAGATTAAAAATAATTTTTTTAAGATTTTTTAAATGTTTATTTTTGAGAGAGAGAAAAAGAGACAGAATGTGAGCAGGAGAGGGGCAGAGAGAGGCAGAGACACAGAATGGGAAACAGGCTCCAAGGTCTGAGCTGTCAGCACAGAGCCCAACACAGGGCTCGAACTCATGAACCGCAAGATCATGACCTGAACTGAAGTCAGACGCTTAACCGACTGAGCCACCCATACACTCCTAGCCTTTTATGAAAGAGTATCTGTAAACAAATTAACAGAGTAAGTAAAACAAGAATAGGAGAGGATATTTAACCCATTAAATAAAATAAACTGCTTTTATTTTGAATTTTTTTTTTTTGCATAAGGAAACAATAAAATAATTGCAAATAAAATCATCAAAGTGCAAAGATATTGAAAGGGGATGTATTTTGCAAATATTTGTTGTCTACACAGTTGTATCTGTTTGGAAGTGATTCCTACTTTTAATTCCTACTTTTTATTAGTCTGTGTCACCTTACCTTCAATTAGCGTGGATTAGTAGATATTTTCTGTATTTAAATTGACATCTGTATTTCTGGTAACTTTGTGTATTTGCTTGGGAAACCTATGTTAACCCCTAACTTTAAGAAGGCTGATTTTTGCATTATAAAAAATCTTGATTTCTTAAAGTCTCCACTATGATATTCATTTAATGGCAAGATTTCCCCATTCAAATATTTGGTTATTTGTATTCAGTTTTTCACAAACATTTCGGTTGCGTAAATCGAGTGCCCTTTGTGCTCGTTAAGCATTAGTTTCCAGTTGCAAATCAAGGAATATATAGTACATGTGCAGGGCCATCAAGAAATGAACTAATGCAGCTGTTCTTAAGTCTTGCACTTGCTTCTCAACATCCCTGCAGAACTGGAGTCTGTCTGAAGAGACCCCTGGTGTTGGTCTCTTGTGCTCATGACTTGTGTTATGTGGACCCTTGTGGATTAACGTGCATGCCCAAGTAAAACATGGAAGCTACTTTGCATACTTTGTACTTGTTTATGAACTGTATATTGAGGGCACTTCTTTTCTAGCCATAGTTTTATTTTAAACGTGAAAATTTAGAGTGAAAGCATTTGTGTTAATTAAGAGTGAACACTTGAGTTTCAGGAAGACAAAAAACGTGTACTTTAAGACTTAAAAATAAAATGTATTGTTATGGGCTATGAATAGCTCTAAAGTAGTGCTAACTCATGTGGAAATCTTTGCGGAATGAAATCTTTGGGTAGAAAGGTAAATGAACTGAAAACAAATTATTTTATATATCTATATAGGACAAATGTTTAACAAAATTTCAGCAGCATAATTAGTACATGGCAATGAAATGAGACATCATGACTCTTGTCCTGTGGAATGTTATGGCTCTATAAATTTGGGGGTTTTTTGTTTTTTGTTTTTAATGTTTATTTTTGAGACAGAGACAGAGCATGAACGGGGGAGGGGCAGAGAGAGAGAGGGAGACACAGAATCGGAAGCAGGCCCCAGGCTCTGAGCCATCAGCCCAGAGCCCGACGTGGGGCTCAAACTCACGGACCGCGAGATCGTGACCTGAGCTGAAGTCGGACGCTCAACCGACTGAGCCACCCAGGCGCCCCTGGGGTTTTTTGTTTAAATAGGACAATTTGTTTATGAGTTGTATGAAGTAACAGTATATTTCCACTGGTAAAAATGTAGTGCAAAAAATGGAGACAATTGGAAAAATTGTTTTCACACAATTGGAAATTTTAACACTAACTGAATTATTTTATGATATTAAGGAATTATTATTAAATACATTTTAGATGTGGTATGGTATTATGGTTATGTTTTTGAAAAGAGGCAGTAACACTTAAAAGGTACATTCTGAAATACGTACAGATGTGATATGATGACTGGGGTTTCCTTTCCTCTGAAAGGAAAAGTGGGTATCTTAGTCCATTTGGACTGCTGTAACAAATTACCACAGACCGGGTGGCTTACAAACACACATTTATTACTCACAGTTCTGGGGGCTGGAAGTCTGAGACCAGAAAGCCCGCATGATTGAGGGAGGGTCCTCTTCTGGGTGACAGACTTCTTGTATCCTCATGTGGCACAAAAGGCTCAGGATCTGTCTGGAGGCTCTTTGATAAGGCACTAATCACATTCATCTTAAGCATCTCCCAAAGGTCCCACCCACTCATGCCATCACTTTTGGGGATTAGGACTTCACCATATGAATTTGGGGGGGGGGGCACAAATATTTAGACCATAATATTGGGCGTGAACTGTGGTGAATAGGAAAAGCCATGGGTGCAAGCTGGGTGATACAGATTCATTACATTGTTTTGACTATGTCTGTATGCTTGAAATTTTTGATAATAAAAAGTTTAAAAAAGGGAAAAATACACATCTATATATATAAAACTTGTACCATAGAATACATTGATATTTTGTCAAAGATAGTCAAGGAGGGTTTCAAGGGAAAGAGGTACCTAAAAATATCAGTGGTTTGATTGAGTGTAATTATATACAGCTATATAGAGCTACATGATTTTAAAACCGGATAATATTGTAGTTTTATTTTAATTAAGATAAGCATCTACTTAGGTGAAAGGAAGAAGAACACTTGCAGTTTGGCAGCAGTCGTTAATTCAACAATTTTTTTAAATTTTTTTAAATGTTTTTATTTTTACTTTTGAGACAGAGAGAGACAGAGCATGAGCAGGGGAGGGGCAGAGAGAGGGGGAGACACAGAATCTGAAGCAGGCTCCAGGCTCTGAGCTATCAGCACAGAGCCCGACGCGGGGCTCGAACTCACGGAGTGTGAGATCATGACCTGAGCTGAAGTCGACCGCTTAACCGACTGAGCCACCCAGGCGCCCCAACAAATATTTTTTCAAATCCCCTCTGTGCCAGGTACTATAGAGATTGCTGGAAATTCAAAGACCATGGGTATAGACTTTGTGCTAATGTAACTGGTGAGATTTCTACACGTCATTCCTCAGTGTAATGTGATAAGGGCTCTAATACACTTACAAAAAACTGTTCGAGGAACACAGCGTTTGGAATGATTTAATTATATTTTTGTAGAGCCGGGGGAGGAGGTAAGGAGCAAATCAGGGAAGACCATGCAGGGAGCTGGCATCTGATCTGGGCCTTGAGGGATGAGTAGGGTTTTTCTAGGCAGGGAAGATAGGAAAGCCATTGCATGGATGGGAAGCAACCTGATCAATAGCACAAAGATGGGAAAAATGGGTTCAGCCAATGGTAGTAGGTTCAGTGAATGTGAAATACCAGGTCAAGTGGGGTAAATGCAGTGGAGGATGAGGCAGTTATAAGAACATGAAAGTCAGATCCAAAATGTGAGTAGTCCCCCCAGCCTGGAGACCTGTTAGCCTGAATTTCAAGTTGCATCTGTGACTTTAGATAGGGTTTGTCACTCTACTTTGACTTGAGGGGTTCTAAGTCTCCTAGCTGCATTGTGACTTCACTTGGGTAGTTGGACTGGCATTTGTATACAGATGGGGTTTGCTACCAAACAGCCAACAAGACTCTCCAGTCCTCTGCCAAACAGGCTGTTCCCATGCTTTTATGGGAGTTTTGGTTGCTTTCTTACTTTATGTTGAATGATAACTGGTGGCGTTTGAAGCCCATCTTGTAGATATGTTCTCAGTACTATTTCCTGGAGTCTCTGATTTTTTCAGACCAGTGGAGGGCTGTCTGACTGTCCTCACTGACAAATTAGTCCCCTACTATTAGACCGTAGGATCCATGGCAAGAAGCTGGAATTGCTCCTGAGCAGAGGTGAATTTTTACCATGAAGCCAGTGAAGCTTGAGTTTCAGGTCTTCTTATGTGCACAGCCCTTTACAGAGTTTTGGGAGGGTCCCTAGAAATTTTCATACAGTCATGCTTTGTTTTATATTAGCAATTTTATTGTTAAACAATTAAGTATTATGGGCTTCAGGCTCCACAAAACCTGAAGCTGCTCTTGCTTCTGAGCATCTTGTAGAACATTCTTTGTTTAGTTTTTTTTTTTCTTTCTGGAAAGGACAGATAACAATATTTTCTCCCTCACAGATCAGTTGTGGATTGCTAAGCAATTATATGTAAAATGGACCCAGAAACTATTTTCTGAGAAAGTGAGATGTGATAATTTGGTACTGACATGAGAGGGGAAGGTATCCTTGCCCACCTCCTTGTAGGTTCCCTGGGTAGGCTCTACTAGTCCTGCAAAGAATCTTTGCTAAGTTTGGCCCTGCCCAGGGCAGACTGGCTGGCATGCTATATATACATTGTCCTGCATTATTGCTTTGGAACTCTGATCTCTGTGTTCTCACTTTTCTCCTCCCTGACTGGAAGCATCCCCATGGCTTTCATAGCCCAGTTGTGTGTGGCCAGTGCAAAGCCAGTTCTGATGTCACTGGAAATGAGCACATGACAAAGGTGATGCACTGGGCTACTTTTCCCAGATTTACCAGAAATGTTTCCATTCTATACTGAACAGACTGATACTTATTTTTGCTTCTTTTAATTTATTTGCATCATAGTCTTGGAAACCGTCAAGGCAACATTTTATCTTTAAAAATGTGGAGCATGACTTGCGGAAAATGCTGTTCCTGAGGTGGGGTAGGGAAGTACAACGTGGGCCTGGAGCATCTTGTTGGGCCAGAAGGTAGGAGGAATGCTTAAAGAATTGTAAGGACTCAGGAGCCTATTTGATGGGCTCCCACTGGCCAAATTTGGAGCATTTGAGCATCAAAATAAATATGGTAATGGATTATAACCCATTTAATAAAATAAGGATCCATAAATCTATACTGATACAGGAATTGAATACATAAATAAATGGGAGGTGGGAGAGAAGAGAAAAATCTTACTTGGTAGGCCCACTAATAAATACAAAAGGAATGATGGAACTACAAAATCATCACTGTATGGTATATGACAGTTTTATGAGAAATGGGATATTTACATAGCCTTGAAGTACCTCTCCACAAATTACTTATTAATTACAAAGGCAATGTTAATGTTATATTAGGACAACCCAGGGGATTTCACTTTAGCCATATAATCCTAGTTACTATTGCCAATATAGAGACAAACCAACATCGATGCCTCTTTTCAAAATTAAAAAAAATTATTTATTTATTTTGAGAGAAACAGAGACACTGGGGGAGGGGCAGAGAGAGAGAGAGGGAGAGAGCAGTCTCCACACTGCCAATGCAGAGCCCAATGTGGGCATCAAACTTAGGAAACTGTTGAGACCATGACCTGAGCCAAAACCAAGAGTTGGATGCTTAACCGACTGAGCCACTCAGGCGCCCCAACATCAGTGCCTCTTGATATGATGTAGTGAGAACACAGACTTATTTCTGTGTTATTCTGAAATAGAATTCCCTGGATCTATCATGAGGAAACATGGGACAAACTGAGGGTCATTCTAGAAGGAATGTGTTCATAATCCTCAAAAAATGTCAAGATCAAGAAGACAAAGAATTGCTGAGGAGGGCAAGGTGAGGGCTGGGACTTAAGAAATGGACTAGTTAAAGGTGGAGAACGAATACTTCCTTCTTTGGGTTGATTGTGGAAACTTCTGGTTTCCTCAAGAGGAGGTTTCCAAACCAGTTTTCCGAGCTCTTCCGATGAAGTGGGGTAGTAGAGAAGATCCTTTTAAAGGAAGATTACAATAGACATTATAGAAGACTCTTACTAATTGGATCTCCTACCACAGTGGGGGTGTAACAGATAGGAAATTCCTTTGCTGATAGCAATTTAAGTTTTCCAGCTCTGTTCTATCAAGACCTTTATGTTTATCTAGCCCTTGTTATCTAAATGATGTTTTTCAAATTCCACTGTAGGGGGAGGAAATGAAGTAGGATGACTAAATGAAATCCACGAATGATCACATGGAAACATTTCATCAACGTGTTACGTGGTGGCAGAATTGATTGGAATGTTCTGGTCATGGTTGGGCCATTTTGACTAGAGATTCGTAAACATCCACACGTTTGCATCTTTATCTGTGGTGTCCTATAGAAAATAATGTAAACTATTGAATTTTTCCATTAGGAGCCTCCACCTCGGCTTCATCTCATTCCTTCTTTTTATGGCCTTCTCTGAGGACTGCAAATGAACAGTGAACCAAAAGGGTGGCCAAGAGAAAGATAAGAAGTCCTGTCCACCAACCACCAAAATAATTAAAGGGGCCACGTTAGAGAGACCTTTGGCTAATCAGGCTTTCCACGCTTGTTGTGTAATGTATATAATGCCATGTTTAATACACGCTGTAGGTAATGCTAGTTCATAACTATAATGTTTTGCCAGCTGAGTAAATGTTTTATGGCGGTGGTTTTTAGGACGTAGCCTAAACAAAATGTTTCAGGCTCATTCTGACAGGTGTACAAATAAAATCTAAGAATTAATTTTTTGTACTTAAAATTACATAACTTTTTTCCTTTCGTGGATTGGCGTTTATCCAACAGCATGAAATTGCTCATTTCCTCTTAATAGGAATATTTGATGTGAACCATGAAGCTAGATACCACTTCAGCTAGCCTTCTTGGTAGCCAATGAGTAGATGATGGGTATGGTTCTATTTATGTGAAAATGACTGAAGTTAAGAAAGGTGGAGCAGTCTTATAAGAGTTGAGTTGCCTAAACCTGAAGGGTTATCTTCTCTGCCCTTTGTTTGGTTTTTGCTGTTTATAGTTTGCTTTTCAAGTCCATATGACTTTTGGCTTTGCCTTTAAATTTAATTACTCTTTCCCCTGGGTACTTTTCCCCACAAGGTTTTCTACAGAGGTACTTGCTGGTCAAAGTACACTTCAATACTGTATGAATGGAACTTTTCTCAATGGCAGTGTTGTAACTACCACTAAGAATATGCAGTACCAAATCCAACACTAAGCCAGTCAAGCATCCGCTTTTATATTTGTGGTGTATAGGGGGGAGGCTGAAGAGTGCCGGGATCCATGACTGGAGAAGTGTCCACATGGAGGGCCTCTGCGTCTTCGTGATCTCCATCCCTGGGATCCGTGGTGCTGTTGAGTGTCGCCGTGACTACCGCGGACTGTAGGAAGGGGCTCGTGATGCCTGTGCATGGACTGCGGTGCTAATCATGAAACACCTTTAGAATAGGCTGAAATTGGGAAGTTTTGCTTATTCCTTGCTCAAATTTAAACAAAATCTTAAGATGATAATCAGCAAACCAGAGATGTTTGTGTATCCCTCTGGCTGGCTGGTGCCTTCTTCGGCTGCAAAGGGACAGTTCGCGCACAGTCAGCTACATTTATACCCGTCACAGCCTTCTCCTTCTCCCACATACCCCCCTTTCCACTTAAGGTTTCTTTTAGTTTTTGCAAAGCAGCCATGTGAGAGGAATAAAATAATTTTGAAGAGCATTATATGGTGGGAATTTTGACAATGAGTGGAAGATGGTAATTACTCTCTTCCATTAGACTCAGTGGCTTTGGACAGATAAGCTGTATTGAAACGTGTGACCAGGGCATGGGATCATGGATTGTCTTTCACTGTTGTCATGGCGACAGTGATGCAGGTGGCCTATAACTGCCGGGCTGTCAGATCTTATACATCAAACTGGTGCTAAGTGAAAATATGTTAGAGGCATTGGGGAAAAAATTGCCAGCAGTGTTTATAGGATCAGCTGGAGAAAAGCTAGCCTAGTTGAAGAAAAGGTTTCCATTAAAAGCCCTAGGTGATTCTGAAGAAGTCAGAGTTTTTACTTTTTATTAATAAGATGAAAGTGGACTATTAAAAAGAAAAGAATGGTTTCTGGATGTTGCACTGCTGTCTGCATACACATAATTAACACGGTGCCTTTCTGCTCCCCCCTTGAGCTAATGTGATAGGATGGTGGCTTGGGAAGAGGCAAGGAGACACCATGACGTCTAGAAGCTTGGCTTAAGGGCTAGGGAACCAGTTCTGCAACTGCAAGAGATTTGAGTCCTTCTTTTTCTGGAGAGCTTCCCTGAATTTTTGTTAGTAAGGAGTAGTAAGAAATCATCCTAGATTTCTGATATAGCACTTTAAGTACCACACAGAGTATAGAGTCATACTCAGTTATGCATACTGGACTGAGTGCATTTGAATGTAGGAGGACCCATTCAAAGATGGAGAGGTTCCTCTTTGTCAAGAACAGTTACCGCACCTCTCTTTTCCTCTTTCTTTCCTTGTTCTCGCCTCTTCTCTTTCTCATTATCTTCTATCTCTCCTTAATTTATAAGTGCCTTGAACTGAAACCCTCACATGCTAAGCAATGAGTGTAATATGTGTATGTTTCATGTGGGTGTGTAAGTACGTGGTGCCTGTCTCCAGAAGTTGAAACTAGCCTTATAGTTCCCATTTAATCATACTATCTTGGTAAATAGGAAGAAGAAAACCATATATGTTTCCATTTCCATGTTATATTTGAGGAAAAAGAGGTACTGTGAAGTTTAAAAAGAAGGATCTCTGGGCAGGAGAGTGTGTTCTTTGGTGAGTCAGGCAGAACAGATGAGACAGTGGATAGTTCCTGGTTGGCCTCTGAGTTAGGCAGTGGGGCCCCAGCTTCTGACATTTTACTTGGGGTATCTTCTTTGGCATATTGTTCAGTATTGAAACCTAACTTAATAAGACTAGGTGAAATTACCTTTATATACCATTGGTATATAATGGTCAGCTAGAGTATTACGGATTCATTTTAATCTACACACATGCACTGGGCATGTACTAAATGGTAGGTATTTTGCTTGTGCTGGTATTCAAAAGGAAGCAGCTCTGTGGGGCATCTGGCTGGCCCAGTAGGCAGAGCATGTGACTCTTGATCTGGAGGTGGTGAGTTTGAGCCCCATATTGGGCACAGAGTTAACTTAAAAAAAAAAAAAAACATCAAAACCCCTCCCAAAAGAAAAAAGAAGTAGCTCCAACAGTTGGTGAGCACCTAGTATGTGCAAGGTAATTAAGTTTTTTAATCCTCACAGTAATTTTGAGAAGTAGATATACCATTATCGTTTTATAGATATGGACATTGATAAAACCAGGATTCGAATGTCTGAGTCCAGACTCCATGTATTTTTTTTTTTCCACAACATGGTTTCAAGAGATGTACAAGACCAACTTTACCTTCAAGGACCTCACTGGAGACCCAGGGAAGCATGTAAGAATTACAATACAGTTTGTTAAGTGCTGTAGTAGACATAGAGACAAATGCATGGAGGAGTACATAGCAGGGGGCATCTAACCCCCAAGAGGAGCTCATGATGGAGCTGGTGATTAAGGGATGAACAGATAATTTGAAGGTAGATGAAGAGGTAAGGGAATCCCAGGTTGAGGGAACAGTGTGAGTAAAGACACAAAAGAACGAGACCGTGACACATTCTGCAATGGCAGGTGTGTGTGTGTGTGTGTACGTGTGTGCGCTCATGCGTGCGCATGCACGCATGTACACACATATGCGGTGGATTGAGTTAGCTGAGGGATGGAATGGAGGAAAGGTATACAAGGTGATTCTCTAGAGTTCAGTCAGCAAGAGTAGCCCCATATATAGTATATCTTTTGTTATGTATATGATTTGGGGTTCAAAGATTGTGGTTAATGGTTGTTGCCTGTTAAGTTCTTACAAGCTGGAGGTTGTTGGCTTGCATGATTGTTCCCTCTGGTTTTTGTTCTGTTTTGTTTAATTTGTATTTTTGTCTCAGTGCCTTCTCTTAGGGTGTTTTCTGCCCACCCTGCCACTGTCTTTTAGCATTCTTGTTGAAGCCTCTCTTCTTTACCTAAAAAAGCATTTTTCAATCCATAGTCTGTGAGACTATAAATAAAAGGAGATATTAGGCAGAACAGGTGAAGAGTCTGGTCATCCATCAGTCCCAGAAAAATGATTTAAGTAATTAAGATGAAGAAGATTTATAGTTTTTCAAAGGACTCAATGGTGATGGTTCTTCAGCTTTAAGCCCCAAGTAGCAGATTGAAAACTAGACTCACCTTTAGTCTTTGTGCTGACTGCTGACCAATATATTTTCATCATATAGTTTATATACATAATGGAGATTTTAGTGCTCCATTCAATAACGTTAATAAATTCCTGCTCTTTGTTTTCTTGTTTGCATAAAGACACCACCCCTTTTAAGCCTGACTCCTTGTTTAATAGATTTCATTCTAGAAGTTAATCTCGGGATTTTGCTAAGCTTTGTTTATTTTAGATAAAAAGAAAAAGAATTGTTCTGAAACTGTGATTATGTGTCAATGCTTTATAGATGGTCCAGGTGATTACAATACCAGTATTAAGAAAAAGGTAAACATTAAAGCCATAAAAAATGATGAAATGAGGTGTTGATGTGCATCAGTCTCCAGGCCACCCTAAACTAGTTTGTTCATCCTCCTACTTTAGCGGCGTTTGGAAATACTGATTTTTGTTTTGTTTTATTTTGGACAAAGAAGCCAGAGTCTAAGTAAGGTCCCAGTTGTACGGGAAGATTCTTGACTTTCACAGCTCACTCATCTGTGGATGCACACGTGAATGCATACATAGTTCTGTTGGATTGGTATGTCTAAGACTCGTGCATGTAGCAATTTACCAAGTGTATTATGTAAGAAAATTTACTCTGGAGAGCTATAAATCCATTGACCAGAACTGGAGCTTATGACAGTAAGGAGCAAGTGGAAGAAAAAGACGATTTCTATTTCAGGACTGAATAGAAGAGTTAGTTGGGAATGTCTAATCAAAGAGAAAGGTTTCTGGAAACAACAGGAAATGGAAAATTAATTTGAGCCTCCTCTCCTCCAGTCTTGTTACAGGTCTCAGGAGGGCTTCTTTTTTTCTAAGAAAAGTCAGTTTTTACGAAGAAATATCCTGAAAGAAAGATGACAAGCGATCCCTTCGTTTTAGGATGCCTATCCCTGGTGGTGTAGCATAATGCAGAGTGATGGGATTATTAGTAAGGACTCTTAAAAGTGGGATTAGAAAAAAAAAAAAAGGGGGGATTAGAAGCACTGAGGTGGAAAAAGCATGCTCGCTCATTTAAGATCTTTTTTTGAATTTGGAAAACTGTAGCTACTTCATATTCAGTTATAATTTTTTTAAGGACAGAAATGTTTTCCTGTTAATTTCATTGGGTGTGTACATATTAAGATTTCAGGAGTTCAGCATCAGTGGGCCAGTATCTCCATCACTGATTGTGTTGATGCGTCATGGATGTTATCGACCAGGCTTGGGAGAGGGGGCCACTTTTTCCCCCCTTCATGTTTCCCACAAGAAACTTTTCAGAGTTGTATGCTCACTTACTAATTTGTCAGTTCAGCTATTTAAACAGGCAGCTGCTATACTTTATCAATAGTAGGCTTTGTAAACAAGAAAAATGGATATGATCTAACTTGAAAATGCCCTGCAGGGAATAATCCTGTTTTGTCAGACACATGGCTGATTTGTTGGGTCTTTTCATGTTTAATTGCTATTATTCATTCCACAAGGTAGTAAGAGGTTCTGTAGGGGCACTTGACACTTACTTGCACTTAGTTTAGTCCTGAAAAGGTAGAGCAGGAGATGTAGACTTGATGAGAATTTGAAATGGAGTGTCAGGCTAAGGCCATGATAATGTAGTTTTATAGGAAACCTCTGGACCCACTGCTGGTTAAATCTAGTATCATGATTATTTGGATTACCATTTTAAAGGGTTTTTTTTTTCTCAAGTTATAAATAAAATGATTTATCCGAAGATGTGAATTAGTAGAAAAGGATTTTATTTTACACAACTTTTTTTTTTAAATGATAGGACACAAAGAAGGCATAAAGAAGTTACATGTTGGTGGTGGTGGCTTTGCAGAGAGTGGAGGATTTTGTGCAGTCATGGAGCTTCAGGACAAGGCCTTGGAACATGTTCCTGCTAAGCGGGGGATCCTGGTGGAAATATCAGAGTTATCTTTTACTCCTTACATTAGCACTCTGGATCCTCTACACTTGCTCAGAAAGTTTAGAGAGAAAGACGAAGAAGGCTTTGCGTTAATATCCAGGATGAAGGACAGTGCCACTAATAGACTATTAAAATATACATGTTAAAAATATGTATGTAATTTTAAATCCCTCTGGCTGGTCTTAAAAAAAAAGAAAGTTTTATAATGATGCCTTAATTCTCTTATTTGAGTTTCTGTATTACTAGATTTTAGTACCAAATGAGTATCTCTATTCAAGACCAGAGATTACTGACATGATGTGTGCAATAGTACTTACCGTATCTTTACTGGGAGAAAAAAGAGGAGAGAAATATTGTTGGAGTCATTTGCTGACCAGTAGGATGGGCTGACCTGTGAACCAAAATTTGGTTTCTGCTGTGCTCAAACTGAGAATGTGATTTTGAAGTTAATGTTGTAGTAGCCAACGATAGTGAGGATGAAGCAGAATTTTTACCTCTTTAGCCATGTCTTAGGGTTAGCTAGTAAGTCTTAACCATCTTGTGGAGTCCAGGAAGGCTATGGTGTGAGGACAGGTAATGGGCAACAGAGATTTTCTCTCTTTCCAAATTACACCAGTCCTGCTATGTCTCATATTTGTTATAGAATGATTCACATAGGAAAACCATTTTGATTTTTCATGTACTTAAATTTTTTTAATGTTTATTTGTTTTGGAGAGAGAGACAGACAGAGTGCTAGCAGGGGAGGGGCAGAGAGAAAGGGAGACAAGAACTCCAAGTAGGCTCAAACTCACAGACTGTGAGATCATGACCTGAGCCAAAGTTGGATGCTTAACCAACTGGGCCACCCAGGCGCCCCTTCATATATTTTTAAAATAATACTGCAGCATGTCTTAATGCTTTGTATAAAGTTGTACCTACAATATGCTGGTTTAATTTTGTATGAAATCAGAATTTCAGATGAAAGCCTAATGTGCAAGGAACCTCAGCTCTCCCTCAGAACCAAAACAAACACATACATAAACAGCAACAATAAAAGAGTTCCAATTAAGATTTTCAGAACACAAATACCCATTTAAATGCACCTAACAATTCTCTGCTAGCAGCCACTTTAAATTATTGTTCTTTTTAAAAGGAAAATCCAATATAGTTGAAAGCTTGTGCTTTATAAATATAAGATGCTTCCTTGCATTATCTGAAAGAAAGAGAAAAGCATGTATTGCTTTTTTTGGACTTAACATGTTTTAGCTAATCAGTAAATCTTTATTAATTGCATTTATGAACCATATAGCACTGCAAAAGGGTCCTTGACATTTTTTGGTTACAAAAATGTGATGAGAAATTAAATTGTATATTATTTTGTAATTTTGCAAAAAGCAGGTCACTGGGTTGTTCCCTGCCAATGGCTTCGAGTCGAGCAAGCACTGCTTCCCAAGACCTTCCTCCCCATTTGAAAGGATGGGGGAGCTTCCTGCTGTTACCACAAAGCCAGCATCATGGGGGTGGGGAGAGGACTCTTGGCCATGGAAGAATAAGTTTGGGTGTGAGCTACATTTCCTGCCTTTCTGAGAGTCCACTTTCCTGGATTTTACATTTGCCTTTCTGCATTTCAGCTTCCCTTTTCTCCTTTATGTCCATACTCAGGCCTTTGTTCTCTTAACTTTGTGCAGTGGGTAATTACACAGGGCTGTTTTCCGTGGACACAGAATGGGGTGTGGTGGGATGGGGCAGCCCCACACACAGCAATTGGGTGGGTTATAAGAAGTGGCAGGGAGCCAGGATGTACACCCCAGCCCCACCACTGACTAGCTCCGTGATCTGGGGAGGTATCATGGGCTGAATCATATCCTCCCAAATTCATAGGTGGAAGCCCTAACTCCCAGTGTGACTATTTGGAGATAGCACCTTTAGGGAGATAATTAAGGTTAAAAGAGGTCAAAGGGTCAGGCCCTAACCCAGTAAGACTGGTGTCCTTATAAGAAGACGAAGAGACACCAGGAATGCCTGCACGCAGATAAATGGCAATATGAGGACACAGTGAGAAAGTGGCCGTCTGCAAGCATAGGATAGAATCCCAAGCAGGATTTCCCTTTGGGGAAACCAGACCTGCTGGCACCTTGATCTTTGACTTCCATCCTCCGGAACTGTGAGAGATAAATTCGTGTTGTTTACACCATCCAGTTTGTGGTGTTTTGTTATGGCAATGAAGGCAAATGAATATAGGAAAGTTACAAAATCTCTCTGGGTTTCAATTTCCCCATCTAAATTTAAGATACAGTCAGAAGTCTTTGCTGCCTTATAGGGTTGTCGTCGTGTGAGAAATGACATAATGCAATCAGCATGGTGCCTCAGTAGATGCCATCTCATATACTGAAGAATTGATACCTACAAGAGTAGGCTAGAGTTTATTGTCTAATAGCCCAGGCTTTTTGCTGAGTACTGAGCATGATAACAAGACAATACAAACTGTTATGCATGTAAGTTTTGAGCTTCCCACCACATTTTGCTTGGTTGACATTTTGTAGAAGACCCAGACTTACGGCATAGGTGATTTTTTCTAGTTCCAAAACTAGAAATATATCTCCTTCAAAAGTTAGTTGAATTCACCATACATTTTAGTGTCGTTTTATTTGCTATATCTTAAAGACAATAAAAGGGAAATCTTGCGGCACCTGGGTGGCTCAGTGGGTTAAGCGGCCAGCTTCTGCTCAGGTCATGATCTCGAGGTTCATGAGTTCAAGCCCTGCATCAGGTTCTGTGATGGCAGCTCAGAGCCTGGACCCTGATTCAGATTCTGTGTCTCCCTCTCTCTCTGCCCCTCCCTAGGTTGCATTCTGTCTCTGCCTCTCTCCCTCTCTCAAAAATAAATAAACGTTAAAAAAAAAAAAGGGAAATCTGGTAAATTTCCAACAAATGCTCAGCTGGTCCAGCACAAGGAATTGCATGTAATAATTCAGGCTATTTAATATACTAGAATCACATATATATGCAAAATAATGATAGTACCGTAAGTTTCCCTAGTATTGTTTGTCCAAAGAACTGAAGATAGTTTCAATCTAAAACCTCATTTACTTCTAACTTATCCTGATCTACGAGGTATCAGATGTGATTCTCCTCATTTGATAGCTAGACAGATGAAGGGACGAAGATTTCCTTTTCACCTGCACAAGACGTGTGCATGGTGAAAGACTGGAATGGAGTCTCCTGGATTCCTGTGCAGTTTTATCACCTTGTTCTTGAATTTATCTATTAAGTACATATGTCATCTTTTACTTTCTCAACAAAAGGAATAGAATTTAGGTTCTGTGCCTCCAGGTCTTCTAATACAGTGCTCCTTACTAAGCCGGCATTCAATAAATCAAATAAACAAATAGTATTGAGCACCTGCTATGAGCCACATCTTGTGGGAAAAAGGTACAGCATTAGACATGGGAGCTGCCCTCACATTGCTGATCATCTAGGTGAGATGAAAGATCTACCTACCAGGCTCCAGGACAGTTGGGGTTGTAATACACATGTGTAATGTATAACACACATTTCTTTAAGGTAAGTTCAGTTTCTCCTAACTATTCTATTACAAAAAAGAGAAACGTTCCTTTGGAGGAAAATTATTCTATTAAGTAGGCTAGGATGCTGAGCCCAAAGTGCTTAAGATGGTGATCTAGTTACCAATAGCTGCTGGCAAACCACACCAAAACTTGGTGGCTTAAAACAACCACCATTTAATTATCTCTGTGATTTTGTTGACCATGAATTTGAACAGAGCTCAGTTAGGTGATTCTTCTATTCCATAGCATTAACTATGCTTACTCAGTGGTAAGTAGCCAACAGTTGATCTGGTCTGGAAGGTCCAATATGGCTTTACTCACCTGCCCAGCACCTTGGCAAGGATGGTTGGAAGGCTGATCTCCTCTGGGTCCCTCTGCCTTTCCATGTAGACTCAGGGCCTGTCCATGAGATTTCTCCACTAAGGTAATCAGATTTCTTACAAGGAGGCTCAGGTTTCCAAGAGACCCTGGCCAAAGCTGTTATTCATATTAACAGCTAGGCTTGGAAATGGCATAATGTCACTGTGTTTGTCAAAAATGGCTACAGGCAGCTCATGTTCAAGGGGAGAGAAATAGACTTACCTGTCAGTGGAAGAAGGATCAAAGTATTTGTGGCCGTCTTTAATCCAGCACAGATGGCATACACCTCTGTGAGTTGCTGGGGGTTTTCTACAAGTTGTTTTTTAAATACACCCAATACTTCATTTCCAGTGCATCAGAATTTGAAGTACCTTGAGAGTATCTTGCTCCATTTTTGCCTTTTGGTGTTGTCTTCCTCATGTAGGGAATGATAAAACTTGAAAATAAAACAAGTGGATAAAATTTGCCCTCTATCATGGAGGAACTAACAATCCAGTGGAGAAGGACCATCATGGATATAGATTACTGTAGAACACAAAGTTTAAGTAATAAAATTGAGCAAGGTATCACTGAAGTATGAATGGGACACTGAGTCAGCCAGGGAAGTCAGGGAGGGTTTTAAAGGGGACGTGGTATTTGAGCTGAGCCTTGAGGAGGATGCTGGTCTCTACAGATGGGAGGGGGTGGAGTGGGGATGGAATCCTGGAGGAGTCAAGGCACCAGAGCAGATGGTGTGCTATGCAAACAATGCTGGGAGTCTGCAACATGGGGGCTGTGGTTGTTCAGGGGGCAGAGGTGGGGTGGTCATGGGAGGCACGGCTGAACAGATGGGTTGGGGACGTGTGGACTTTGCTCTGAATGCAGATTTGTTCTGAATGTAATTGCCAGAGGAGGAATTGTGGCAGAGGAGTGCCATGATTAAATTTCTGATTCTGACTGCTGTTTGTAATAGCAGGTTTGGATGGATACTGGGAATTGTAGACGATAGGCCAAGAAACCAGTTAGATGGCCATTGTTGAGAGCAGTCACTGGGCAACAGAATGGAAGGAAGAGAAAGGTGCTGAATGGTGTGTTGGGGGAAGGGATGGTGGAACAAGTTTTTCTGAATGCCTAACCTGAGTCCAAAAACCCAGCTTTTATCCTTTACATAATTTATTCTCTCCAAAATCCACTTTTCAGATGAGGTCACTGAGGCTTAGAGACATTTAAGAACCTCCTTGACACTGGATAGCTAGGAGTGAGTAGGATTTAAGATTCAAAGCCAAGTGGGTTTGGCTACAAGGCATGTATGACTTCCCACAAAAACTTCATTGCCTCACTTGTTGCAAATAACTAAAAATTTCTTACTTGTGAGACTAGGTGGATGGTTGTGCCAGTAACAAAAATAGAGAACACGGAATTTTGTTTCGGCTTTTTTAAATGTTTGCCCCTGAATTATATATATGTATATAAGTATGTGTGTATATATCAATAACATTCCTCCGACTTGAACCTAGTTTTCAAACAGAGTTTTCAGCTAGTTTATCAATTCTGTCTACTTAAATGTTAGAGATAAGAAAGTAAAATACACGATTCATGTCAATTTACCTGATATTGCCTCTATTTTTTGTGCATAAAAAATTCTTGGCTTAATAACCAGTTTTGTGGCACATTAGAATCTTGTAAACAAAGAATCTATTGTGCCGCATATGAAACAGACCAAGACATCAGGGAGGGTTGGGAAGGAAAAGTAAAAATGAGTCAGAGAGTAACAGAAACAATGTAGCAGTTCATTTGGGAACTTCCTCTGTGTAGAGCTGCATTCCCGGCCTAAGTCCCCAAACAAAATTAAGTCTCCATTCTCACTTTAAGAGCAAAAAGCAAGAGGGACAACAATCTGTGTCTCTTGGATTCCACTTCTGTCCAAACCATGAAGGCCAGGCTGTGAGTTGCTTCAGCCGGCTCCTTTGGTTTCCCAGGTGAACAGCCAGAGTGAACCAGTAGCCACATTGCCTTTGTGTTCAGGAGCTCAGGGTCATGGCTGTGGGCTAATTCTCACTTGAAAAAACACAATTCTTGATGCAGATCCCAATGAGGTTTGAAAATCACGGCATTTGGAAGATTGGTTCTGCACCCACTGTGTTTCTCACAGTAAAAATCTCACAGGTTTTCAGAGGCCTTGACATGTCAAGGATGAGAAGAGGGATGGGGCTTCTCTTTTCTGTTGCTGAGCGTCCGTAGCTAGAACAGAGCCTGCATGTAGTAGATGTTCAGTAAATATTTACTGAATGAGTGATTGCTTCAGCACCACATGCCAGGTTCTGCTAGGTGCTTTCCATCCAATGTCTCATCTAATCTTCCCCAAACAATGAGACTTAGCCCTCCGTTAAACAGATGAAGAAATCAGTGCCTAGAGAAGTTAAGTAACTTGCCCAAGGACAGGCACCTTGCTTGCAATAGCATTGGACTTCAAACCTTAAACCTTTGCCCTTTTGAGTAGACTGCAATTATATTCTTCATCAGATAAGTCAACACCCTTCACACATGCAAAATAGAATCTGTCCCAATTTGAAAATGTGAGAACTCTAAGAACTCTCTGGACCAAAACCATAATAGATACTCAGTAAATGTGGAATAAATGAGTAACTAGTGTTTATGTCTCTGTAGTCTACTGCTTTGTTAACTATCGTGGAAAAAATAGGAAAGACTTGAAGATTTTCAAGACAAGTTCGTTAATCGAGGTGGGTTCACAAAATGCCAGACCAGTCAGAAACGGACACTTCGTGCTCCTCCTCCAATGCCAGCTCGGAAACATTTGGTAGAAACACGATACTGGGAATATGGTAGTAATTTCTCCCATCTTGCTCAAAGAGTTCACTTCCTTCTTGTCACCAGGAAGGGCAGAAACAATGAGCTAGGAGATGCAGTTGTGAAATTTCTGGTTTTTCAGGAATGGTCAGATAAGTGGCCAAACTTTAGCTTCTTTCCGATCATTCTTTCTACTTAACTCTTTCATATTGTTCATAGGATTAGCCAGGTCCTTTTTTCTGTCCACCCTCCACCCTTTCTTTCCTTTTGGTACGTTCCTTCTGGCAATATCCTATTTCTAAAAGAGTTTCTCCTTTAATATTTTCTTTAAAATTTGTTTTAACGTTTATTTATTTATTTTGAGAAAGAGGAGCATGAGCAGGGGAGAGGGACAGAGAGAAAGCAAGAGAGATAGAATCCCAAGCAGGATCCATGCTCAGTGTGGAGCCTGATGTGGGTGCTCACCATGAGATCATGATCTAAGCTGAAATCAAGAGTCAGTGGCTTAACTGACTGAGCCACCCGGGTACCCCTCTCCTTTAATATTTTCTAATCCAATAGCCTTTTCTTTTAATCGCATTTCTGACTCCTTTTTTTTTTTTTTTTTTAATTGTGAAACAACCAGGTATCTGTCATCTTCCCCTTCTCTGGATTAACCTGGGTTGTATCTGCTGAACCACTCAGGAAATGATGACCTGGCATGAAGTAAACAGAACCTGGTTGTCTTGGCCTTTTCTGTCATCTAAGCTGCTCCTGTGTATTTGAGGGTCTAAGAAAAGATGGCGAAAGGCAGTGGGAGAGAGGAAAGCAAAGAGAGGCAGAGAGAGGGTGGTCAAGACTGAAAAAAAATTGTTTTGGAATTGGAAGTTGCCTTGAAATAGACTCATCTCTTGTGCCCTTGACCTGAAATAGTCCATTAGTGTTTTGCATGGATGGGGAGGTGTAGGACATGCTATATTTGGTAGTTTTTTGGCAGAAGGGTTTCCTGTTTCACTGTGTTTTAAAATAAAGCTGCATATACAAATGAATTCTCTAGGGTGTTGAGTCGTTTTAGGTTGTACACTCTTGGTAGGCAAGGCCTGTGACGTGCTTACTTAACGCGTCTATGCTGGATGGAGTTAAGTAATGGCTCACTTGTTAGGTATCTCCGCAGTAAAATTTCCAGATGACACACAATCTACCCCAGCAGGTGCCAAAACTTAACAAAAAACAAAACAAAACGAAACCCCAAACACTTTTTTAAAACATTTTTTTAAATGTTTATTTATTTTTGAGAGAGAGAGAGAGACTGAGTGTGAGCAGGGGAGGGGCACAGAGAGAGGGAGGCACAGAATCTGAAGCAGCCTCCAGACTCTGAGCTGTCAGCACAGAGCCCGATGGGGGGCTTGAACTCATGGACAGTGAGACCATGACCTTAGCCAAAGTCGGACGCTTAACTGAGTGAGCCACCCAGGTGCCGCTAAACACCCAAACGCTTTGATAGAAATCCTTCTTAAAATATTCCCCACTTCCTTTTGCCTGCAAGTAGAGACTATTGGACAGAATTCAGCTCTCTTTTGCTATCTCAGTCATCAGTATGAGGGTAAATATTGTACCTCTCATGTGTGATGTGTCATTAGGGTCTATTAACATGTGTGGAACTCATTGTCCTTAAACATGAACTGTCCCCAGACTGCCAGACTGCTGTGTACTTTGTTTCTTTTGAAGTTTGTCTCTCCTTTTGCACCTGGTGAGTCTCGTGCCACCACCACCGTGTTGGTCCCTGGGAGCCTCTTTCCACCTCACCCGCCTCACATTTTACATCTGACTTGCTGTGACTGAGGACGGAGATGGCACAGATGATCAGAGGTGGAGTTAAAGGAAGAACAAATAGGTTCTGAGTGCAGACCAGATGACCCCTAAAAAGTGATCTCTTTAAGCTCTTGCGTGCGCACTTGCTGATCTTTTGGCTTTTCAGAAGTGTGTCTGACTGAGGTTCCGGGCTGTATTCCGGTTAGTTAAGGTTTCGGGACAAGTGAGCTGTCATTCTGTGAGTCATCGTGTACCGTTTTAAGCAACTACACAGCCTCAGAGAATAAAAGGACGTCTAATCATCTCCAGTTTCCTGTCACGGTTGACGTCACTGTCATCGTCATCATCGTCAACTCCATCACATTAAGTACCCAAAGTACATAAGTTGCCAGACAAAATCTGTTACGTAGACACAATCCTTTGGTGTCTAGGCGTCTGTCTACTTTAAATAGATAACACCAAAACGGATCTAATTCAGACTAAAGTGTTGATTGCGCTGTGGTGATGGACGGTATTAGCCGGTAGTCCTGCAGTGTCAATGCAGAATCCCAGCTGCTGAGGCCTACTGGGTGTGACAGGCACCACTTTGTGTGTGATGGGTACTGAGACCACAAGCAGAAATACTGCACAGTCCCCCCAGGTTGGCTTTGAGGGACTGGATGCAGTGATAGAAATGTGCGTGAGCATTATAGGAGCCCTGAGCAATGGCACGTAGCCTGGCTGGAGGAAGAGAAGCAAAGGAAGAAGATGCCTGGGCAATGCCATAGTTATTAGCTGGGCGAAGGGGTGAGAGGGGCCTGAGCAAGAGCACAGAGGCGGGAGGCATCCTCATGAGGCAGGTGCCGAGAGCAGGTCCACACTGCAGGCAGTGACTGTGGTGACAGGGGACGGGAACACCGGTTCCTGAAGGTCATGCTGGGGGGCTTGGGGGGCGGGCCAGGGGGAGTCACTGGACAGTGGAGTTAGATGTATGTATTAGGCCCCTCCTGGCAGAGGGGGAAGGTGGTTAATGAAGAGGACAGGTTTAGGCTTAACCTAGGACCGTGGCCGTATCTCTGGATTCTGGAAGCTGGATTTGAGAAATGTTTATTAAGTAAAACTCAGAAAGCTTGCAGTTGGGTGTAGGAGATGAGAGGAGGCAGTCAAGCATGACCTCCCAGCCCCAAGTGCAGCTGGTGTCATACACGGAAGGGTCACATTGGAGAGGCAGCTAATGGATTCAGCTTTCGATACGTGGGTTTGGCCTGTCTGCAGAGATGCCCAGGGAAGAACTGGGGCTCCAGGCTGAGTTCTGAGTATGATCTTGGAGGATCTGGGGCTGGTGGTTCCACTGATTCTCTCTGTGGAAGTTGGGGAGAGTGACTGACGTGGCTGGGAACAGACAAGGTGGAAACAAATGTTCTTCACTGAGTCAGAACAGAATCTGACCACAGAGAGTGAAGAAAGGTAGGTTGCACAGCAACTACCAGGGACTTTGTGACATTGTTTGAGGAAGATGGGGCTCCCCGCCCGGACCCTGGAGGTAGCTCCTCGGACAGTTGGTGGCAACAGCAGGGCTGTGGTGAGGCAGCTCCTCTCTGGATGTGGGCTCAGATCCGCCCTGCTGATTGGCCTGGGTTTTGTTCTTGGCCATCTGTGGCAGGCTTCCAAACCTCCACTGGGCTGCCGCTCACAGTTCCCAGAGAAGAGGAACTTGTTTCTCCAGAAAGTGACTTTTGGCTTTGAGACAAAAGAAAACAGTTTATTGCACACCCCATGACTGAGAGAGAAGCTATGGATCAGATGAGAAATCGAGAGGGAGAGACAGAGACAGAGGACAGAGACACAAACAAAGAGACAGAGAGAGAGGAAAGAGGGAGGAACGGAGGGGGAAGACGTTCAAATAGTTTGTTCAGCTCGAAACAGCATTTTAAAGAAATACAAAGAGCCAAAAAGAAGAAAAAGTTACTTTTGTGTAGGTCCTTAATTAGGAAGTTCACACTCTGGCCACTGGCTATCTTAGGAACTCTGCATCTTTTGAAGTGTCCTCTTGCATCAGAGACGGGTCAGGGTGATGACTGAAAGGAGCAAGAAGGGAGCAAATTGATTCCAAGTTTAAGGTTTTCTTAATTAGAAGGCCCCAGAGAAGAAGAGTGAGGATCATCCAAGTCTCCCTGTGTGTGGCTGGCCATGGTCAGCACTGGTGGCCCCTGGTTAGTTTTATTCCACTTGTGAGTTTTCTTAGTTATGCACTGAACAGTCTCCCTTCTCCGGTATTTAGTGAGCAGCATGTAGCCTGAGGATGGCAATTAACTATAGCTAAGCCAACTCTTTGCACAGCCCAAGATGAGGTATACAATACCTCACCACCCCTTTCAGACCTTCTCTGTGCACACAGTGGGAGGACAGGGCCATTTGCAGAGAGCCCCCCCCCCCCCCCAATTCCTCCTTACCTGGATGAAATCCTGGTGAACAGGAACCTTGACTGCAAATAGAGCTGACAGCACACGTTAACGTCATCAGGCCTGGTGAAGCTCATTGGCAGAGAAGTTAAGAGTCTTATTTTAGACCCAGAGACTGGAGTGTGTGGATCCAGCTAGAACAGGTCTCTTCTGGCATGGCCTCAGCTGCCAGCCCTCCTCCCCGGTGGTTGCTGGGGCTTCAGAGGATGGAATGTCAGGGGGAGCTTGCTGCTAACTGCAGGGTGAGCAGGACAATCTCACTGCTATTCAGCTGGGAAAACGAAGATGCTGACAACCCAGAGATCGCTTACCACCCAGCTAGCTGATATTCTGCCCTGCGTGTTGGTGCACTCTGCCTTCCCCCTGACAGTCAACTGTGGTGCATTGAGGAGCTTGGTTGTAAAAGGCTCGGTCTGTTCCTCAGCCTCTCACCCTTTCCCCCTTTCTTCCCATAATCAGGGTTTAAAATGTGTATATCCCTAAAGTAGACCAAGTGTATTCCAAAGGATGTCTCAGGCTAGCTTAATACATTCTGGCTCAGATGCTTCCTCTGCAAACAGGAGAGGTTTAAACCTCCGGGATAAACGCCTTAATGCAGTGATCAGTGGTATAGATTTGATCCAGGAAGTCCAAGTAAATAAAATATTTGAAAAGATGAGGCCTTTTGTGTTTAGGACTCACTGAGCAACCAGAAACAACATCTTTTCAAAAAGCAAAAATTGGGACACATGACCTGGCAAAGGTTTTGTTTTGTTTCTGATTTAATTATTAAAAAATTCCCATCAGAATTATGCCTTTAAGGAAACTTTAAAAAAATAATAAATTTTTAAAATTTTTAAAAATAAAATTTGTGACTACACATTTATTACAAACCTATATCATTTGACGATAGGATATAAATATAATTTTTAGATATTTCAACTCAGGATTGCCTAAGAAAATCCACGTGTCCCCTACACTTTAGAGCCGAGTTGTAGATGGGTAAACCCCCTGTGTGGAAATCTAAGTGCATAAAAGAGCAGTGATTTAAGGATCTGCTGTGTTTGCATTTGGAGACAGTGCCTGCCTTGATTTCACAATAATATATTGCAGTAACCCCTGCTACTTCCCCTACTTGTCTCTTGTCTGCTGTCAGGCTCAGCAGCTAAACTTTCTATTGCGTTCACATTGCCGTGACTATTATTGACTTTGGGCTTTCAAGAGTCAGACATTCCTCTTTTCGGGTGCCTCAGTGTAGACCCAGGCTCAGAACAAACCTAGAGTGTGGTGGGGTCCCTGGGGCCCCTCTGCAGCCGTGCTGAGAGCGCGCTCCCCAGAGCACTTCTGCAGCTTCCCCAGAGCAGCCAGCGGTGAGGCGTGGGCTTCCGCAGCCACCGGGAGCCAGTCGCCTCGGGTCCCGGGGTTTCCTGTTCCGCCGTCGACTGGGCCGGCCCCTGACGGCACGTATTGAAACGCAAATGACAGCCGTAATTGGCTGAGAGATAAACCCCAACGACCGAGTGAGCAGTGCGGCGGGGAGTTAAGTGGCTAAGTGACAATTACTGCTCTGCAGCCTCCGGGATCACGAGCACTGGGCCGTTTGTTCTTGGTTTTAAAGGAGCAATAACACATTAATTGGAGGAGGGCTTCTAGGTTAACTTGCCTCACCCGGTTTCCCATCTGATTCTGCTTTGAGGAGTGGGAGTAGGTGGCCTGGAGGAGTGCTTTGTTGACTGCCTCCCCCCCCAGCCCCAACCCCAACCCCTTCCCATTTCCTGCAGGTGGATTAGAATTTTGGGAATGGATGTCTTTCATTCTGATAAACTGAAGGGTGATTTCGTTTGAAGATTTCCTAAAAGCTCCCTTGCAGGAGGGAGGGACCTGTTAGTTCTCAGTGTTGTTTCTGGTGCCGGGAAAAGCGGCACCTTAAACTCAGTCTAAGTTGCCAGCTTACCCTCCAGGAAGTCCATTAACCCAATGATTTTATTGTTTTTAAGTTTTATTGCAAAAATTAGCCGGATACAGCAGTGAGCCACAGAGATATGGTCCCTGCCCATTTTGGAGCTTACAGCCTGGTTTGAAGAGAAAGATAGGAAATAGATGAAACTACGGGCTGCTGTTTCACTTAAATAAAGAGAAGCTTGGGGTCCTGTGGAAACGTGGGGGCAGTGGGAGAAAGGGCAAGTTGCAACATAGAGTTGGCTGGGTCAGGCCTGCCTTGCTTTCTTTGAGAGGCCATTTGAACCCTGTTCTGGTCATAAACAAACCACTGAGATGATTAGTTTGGACTTGAGATACGCAGACTAAACAAACCCAGGAACCTAGTTGAGAGCCCTTTCTCAGTGTAGTCTGCCTTTCTACTATATTCAGAGTTCTCAGGGTCTAAATACCTTTCAAATACCATCTAATGGACTCATTGGTTTTGTTTGGTTGGTTTCCTTCAGCCCAGGCAGCTTGGTCACTTTTTACTAACCATCCCCTCTGGTTCAAAGGGTTGTAACAGAACCCTTGCCATGGCCAGATATCTGGTCATTTCAAAGAACAGGCCTTTATCTGCTTTGGGACATGTTTCTGCCCAGTGGCCCAAACCTATGTAAAGCAGCGAAGTGATGAAAAAGAAGAGGTAGACCCTTGGTAGTGGCAGGCGGGAGAAGGTCAGCCCTTCTCTTGCCTGGTATTGGAAGGCTTTAGGAAATGCTCACCTCTCAGCTAAGGCCAGCTTTGCTGTAGGCTCTAAGGGTGTAACAGGAAGATGCCGCTGTACCTGACTGTGAAATGTCATCTATGTCATCTATGAAGGGCTTTTTGCTAGGCCCACTTCATGAACTCACCAGGCAGAGGGGGAGATGCTGGCTTATCTTTTAGAAAGGCCTTTCTGTCCAGCTTCCAAAGAAAGCCTAGTTAAGAATTTGTGGAGGGGCGCCTAGATGGCTCAGTCAGTTTCGCATCCAACTTCCGTTCAGGTCATGATCTCATGTTTCGTGAGTTGGCGTCCCACATCAGGCTCTCTGCTGTCAGCACAGAGCCTGCTTCTGATCCTCTGTTCCCAGTCTCTCTCTGCCCCTCCCCCACTCCTGCTTGCTCTCTCATGTTCTCGCTCTCAAAAATAAACATTAAAAAAAAAAAGAATTTGTGGAATCACTAGTAGTAGCTATAGACTCTCCAAAAGATGAATAAATTATTCCTTTAAATAAATCTTTATTGGGGAGCCTGGATGGCGCAGTCGGTTAAGCGTCTGACTTCAGCCAGGTCACGATCTCGCAGTCTGTGAGTTCGAGCCCCGCGTCAGGCTCTGGGCTGATGGCTCAGAGCCTGGAGCTTGTTTCCGATTCTGTGTCTCCCTCTCTCTCTGCCCCTCCCCCGTTCATGCTCTGTCTCTCTCTCTGTCCCAAAAATGAATAAATGTTGAAAAAAAAAAATTAAATAAATCTTTACTACACAGGATTACTATGGCACTTAGTAAGGCTGTATGTGAGGACTTAGAACAGTACTTGGAACATAGTAATTGCTAATTAAATGTCCATTGTTGTTGTTATTGCTGTGTTGTTATTATTCACGTTCTGTACCTCATGTCTTTAGTATGAATCACAAGAGTGATAACAACATTCTAACATTCCGTGAACACCATGCAGGGCCTTGGCAGCCTGAGAAACATTCTCATTTGGGTTCATTTTACTCTTTCACTGTACCATGCTGGAAAATGAGCTACATAGAAAGGATTCTGTAGAATGGCTATCCAAAGGTCAAAAACAGCAATAACACCACAAAAACAAACAGCAAATTATTTGGATACAACCTTGGTTCATTAGTCTTGGAACAAAATGGTGATAGCAAATACAGGAGGTCGACATTAGTTTCTTGGGGGAGACTGTCCAGCTGTTATGTCATCAAAAATTACACCGGATTTGGAAAAATACATTTTTAAAAATGTATTTATTTTATTACGTTTTATTATTTTTTTTGAAATACACTTTTTTTAATGCCTTAAATAATTTGAGTCACATATAGCAAAATTCACTCTTTTTGGTATTCTGTGGATTTTGGCAAACGCATAGAGTCCTGTAACCACCACTACAACCAAGATACAGAACAATTTGCGTATTCCATCTCCAAAGAAAATTTCCTCATGCTACTTCTTTGTACTCAAACCCTCCCTCCACCTTTAATCCCTAGCAACCACTGATCTGCTCTCCATCCCTATTTGCCTTTTCCCGAATGCCTTGTGAATGTAATCATAGCGTATGTAGCCTTTTGAATCTGATGTCTTCACTTAGCATAATGCATTTGAGATTCATTCATGCTGTTTCGTGTATCAGTAAAAAGCTTATTTTTAACTCATAAATCATTGAACTCTCGAGCTGCATGGAGTCTTAAAGATCGGAACCACACACTCATTTCCCAGGGGAAGACACAGAGAACCTTGGAGTGAAGTGACTTGTCCAAGGTCATGAAGCTAATTAAAGAAGGAACATGAACTTGGAATTCCCTGCTATCAGTCCAGGTACCATCTGTTCAGTCATACTGGGATTATGAAGAATGTGTAGCTGATTGTCAAGGGGGAGCTCTGTTCATCTTATTTTTGGTCAAAATGTGATCAAGTAAACTGAGCCTTGCTTAAGATAATTTTGGAAGGAGTGGATTTCTAGGAGGTGCAACATCTTTAGAAAGTATATAGATAAGTCTCAACACATTTCTTCCTGTGGCACATCTGTATGTTTGCTGGTATCGATTATAGATATGATTTGATTGTAGAACTTAACCTGAAGGCCTATTATTTATTTTGTGTGTACAATAAGTTCTTTTTGATACCTAATTTATAGGAGAATTCTGAATATTACTGCCTTCCTTTTAGTTGACATTTTAAATACCAGTATGTTTTTAGGTGGCTTATTCTAGAGCACGCAGACTGTGGATCCAGACTGGGATCAAGAACTACTGATTGCTTAGTTCATTTGTTAAGTAATTATTTGTGGAAATTCTGCCATGTGGAAAGCAGTGAACTATAGGAGATCTAATAAGGCACTGTTTTTTTAAGAAGTTTACATTTGAATAGTTACTATCAAATGGGACACAAAAGATTAGTTCAGATTAGTTCTTTTGAGTACACTTAAGGTCTTGCTAAAGCATAGTGAAGATATAAGATGATAATGCGAACTTTCTTTCTCCAAGAAGTTTATAAATAAATACCAAAGAGAGGTACAAAGACAGTGCTATTGGAAGTGCAGTTTTTTTTTTTTTGGTTGGGAACCAGTTGGAATATGATTTAGAGGTGCATAAAGCACCCAGAAGTTTGTGCATAGGAGGGACAAGGTCAGAGCTGTGCTATAGGGAGTTTATCCGATGGCACCACATAGGATACATTGAAGGGCAGAGCCTGGAAGCTGGGAAATGAGTTTGCTGGGAAATGCATTTGTTTGGGTGAAATGAAGAAAACCCATGGGACACCCGGGTGGCTCATTCGCTTAAGTGTCTGACTCTTGATTTTGGCTCAGGTCATGATCTCATGGTTCATGGGTTCAAGCCCCATGTCAGGCTCTGTGCTGAGAGTGCAGAGTCAGCTAGGGATTCTCGCTCTCCATCTCTGCCCTTCCCCTGCTTGTTCTTTCTCTCTCTCTCTCTCTCTCTCTCTCGATAAATAAATTTAAAAAAATGAGGAAACCCTAACTATGGGACAGTGGGAATAGAAAGGAAAGGTGTTTGGGAGGTAGAACTAACTGGATGAAAGAGGGAGCATTCAAACAAGATTACGAGATTGTGCCTTGGATGACTGGTTGGGCAGCTCTGACATAATGGAGAAATTCGGGTTTGTCCGGAAGACGAAGAGTGGGTTATGAGTGGATGATGGGGAATGTAGTGAGGGAGGAAGGAAAGGCCTTTCTCTCTTTGACCAGGTCAGTTTTGTGTGAATAATTTTGCATATGGGTGAACCTGTTAATAAGTGTTTACGATTGTTACTAATTTCCAGAAGGCTAAATAGTTCCCATTTGCCTTGAGTAAAGAAGTCTGGTGCGGTTTTTGTTTTGTTTTGTTTTGTTTTGTTTTGTTTTGTTTTTGTCCTAAAGGGTTGGTAGTGTAGATAGTTATGATCAAACAATTTTTTGACCCCTTCGCCCACCTGTGGTATGATTCTTAAAATGATTAACGTTTTAGCTCTTTTTAACTACTGCAAGATTCTTCTTGGGATATACTGTACCCTTTACAGAAACATGAGCAAAATGTAGGTTCAGATGTTTTCCCACATTGCGATCAACACTGGATTCGAAACTTCTATTTACTTTGCTTCCAGTCTCCTAGGCACACAACTTCACCTTAACGTTGTCTTAATATATGCTTAAAAAGAAGCAGTATGAGTGGTGAAGGAGACAGTTTACACAGGATGGAATACAGACCTTAAATTATCATTCTGAAAAGTGCAAACCCTAGTTAGGAGCTAAAGAAACATATATTAAGTCAACCTTAAGGTGAAGTTGTGTGCCTAGGAGACTGGAAACAAAGTAAATAGAAGTTTCAAACCCAGTGTTGATCACAATGTGGGAAAACATCTGAACCTACATTTTGCTGATGTTTCTGTAAAGGGTACAGTAAGTACCCTGAGAAGAATCTTGCAGTTAATAAGAGCTAAAACTTTACTTTTTATAGCCTTTAAAACCATAGAAGGCCCCAAATAATTGTGAAGAATGAAGTTCCCTGTGGCAGCATTATTTATAACAGTGAAAAACTAAAAATGGTACAAAATCCCCAAATAACAGAATGTCAAGGCAAATATCACTTCACGGGGTATTTTCTTTGGGTTGGCATGGGATGCCTTGACAGGAATGAGTATTTAAGGTGATATTCAGTGGCAAGATGTACAAGATAGCATGGACCCTCTGCTGACAACTAGAGAACATGACTTCTGGAAAAGAATTTGGAGTCACACACACAAAAAATGTAAGTGTATAATACAAGGAAGGGATTAGTAGAAGGGTCTTTCTGTGTTTTCATTCTTCTTCCTAAGTGAGTCAAATGGAGGCACAGTCGAAAACAGAAAGGAAATTTCTGGTGAAGTAGTTCACCGTCCACAAGTTCTCTGTGCCCTTCTTCCTCTTTATATGGTTCAGATTTATTTTATATCTGCTATGTATTCACGAGACAGAGTAGTATTGATGAATTCACTGTATCTGTGAGAGTCTGGAAGCTGGGATTTTCGTTCCTTTTCTGCCACACCTGTGAGAGCTGAAGTCACTCAGACAAGTCTTGGTGGTTTAAATGTCCTGGTCGTCTCTGTTCTCATGCTGAGAAGGTCGTTGAGAGAAAACAGGTAGAAGTACTTGAAACATTCTGACAACTAGATAGTGCACTGTTTATTGTGAGACAAGAGAAAATAGAAGAAATATGTATCAGAACTGAACTCTGATGAGAGAGTTTGAGTCTCTGGTGAGAGAGTTTGAGTCAGAAAATGTGTGTCTACCAAAGAGGAATTAAAGAAAGTAAAGTTGCCGCGGACACCGAGGGGACGGGGTCTTCTTGCCGCACTTGTGAGGCAGAGCCCGTGGTGCGGGATGGTTGAGTCCCCTGTGAAGACCCGCTAGTTGCAGCTTGGAGTGACTTTAGACACATGACTGAAGCTTTTAATGTTTTATGCACGTATGGAGAGATGCTCTCAAATTGGAAAACAAACACACACGGAGGGCCTTTAAGAGCCGCTACTTAGATTCAGAAAAGACTTGCACTGAATCCAAGAAAAAAAGCCATCCTGGTGAAATAGAAGGTTTCCATGAGTTTACATAGGGCCAGAATTTCCTTCAGCAAAGTCAACTGACCAGTAGTAGTTAAAGGAGAAAGCATACGCTTTTGCCTGGCAAAAATGTTAGAGGCCGAAGAAGCAATCTGTGGGACAAATGGCCACAGATCTAAAACAGTTAAATAGGATGGCTTTCAGTACCCCAGGCACTAGAGTCTCTGGGAAAATGTGACCCTAAATGAAGGCATCAGCTATACCCAACAGGGAGGATTTGGGGTGTTTCTAAACAGCATGGGTGCTTCAGTCTTTATTTTGAAACTGTATCATAAATTTAAATGGCAAGGTATGCGTGGGTTGAGCATGCTCTTGTGTGGGAGACAAGAAAAGAAATCGGAAGTATTTTCAAAATTCTCAGTTTCATGCAGTGCGTCACCTGCTTTGGCCAAGCAGCTCCAAAAGCATGACTTTTCTAAATAGCTTGCGTATAGGCACAGAGAACAGGAGTCAGTAAAAAGTGGGAGGAACTGTGGCAGGGACCTATCTTCTGTTTTCCTTTTCCTGACAGAGTCAGATAGGGGCATCATAGAGAACTCTTGACTTAGGATTGAGGACTGATAGCTATTGTGTGTACATGGTGTGCCTCAGGTAACCAGGGGCGGGGAATGAAGTAATGACCTAAGTTTTATAAGGGCGCCCTCGGGCCTGGGCTCTGTCCCTTGTGAAACTGATCCAAACTAGGGGTGTCCTTTGAAGTTACTGGCTGTTCCACTTGGACTGAAGCAAGATGACTAACTGGTCCCAAATGTTTAACTACCCATTACCTATTTGTCAAGAGCTGGGAAGAAATGAGCAAAGAAAACACAAAAACAGGTTAGACAACAGCAATTAAGCCTTTTGGTTTCTCCATGCTGTGACTGGTATGTCAACAAATCCTTGATTTTGTGAACTTGTTCACAGCCTCCTGACAGCTTGGTTGTGGTCCTGGGAGCAGATACTAAGATGCAGAAAAGCTTCGAGGGCACTTTAAAGGGGGCAATTCCGAACGGTCAACCAGCAACTGAGCCTCAGTAACAAGAAGAGTTACCTGACGCTAAACCATGTGAACCAGCCTTATTTGATTTGATTTTAATTTTTTTTAATGTTTGTTTATTTTTGTGTGTGTGAGAGAGACAGAGCGGGAGTTGGGGAGGGGCAGAGAGAGAGGGAGACACAGAATCTGAAGCAGGCTCCAGACTCTAAGCTGTCAGCACAGAGCCCCACTCGGGGCTTGAACCCACAAAAATGTGAGATCGTGACCTGAGCTGAAGTTGGACGCTGAACTAGCCTTTTTTAAAAAAAAAAAACAGTATTGTCCGGGCGCCTGGGTGGCTCAGTCAGTTAAGTGTCTGACACTTGATTTCAGCTCAGGTTACGGTCTTGGTCTCACAGCTCATGAGTTCAAGCCCCGTGTTGGGCTCCATGCTGACACTGTGGAGCCTACTTGGGATTCTTTCTCTCACTCCCTCTCCGCCCCTCCCCATCTTGCACATGCACTCTCTCACTCTCTCTCAGAATAAATAAACTTTAAAAAATGGCATTTACTGTTGGAGCAGATGGCTGCTAATTGTTGGAAAAACAACAACAACTATATAGCCTTTTAAATACTATACTTTACTTTTCCCATCTAATGATAAAACCTTGAACACAGATTTGTTCAGGCCATGTTTTAGTCCCCAAAGTAGTTTAGAGGATTCTCTTCCTCTGGAAAAATCAGCTTTGTTTATGGGGTCCAAAAATAGCTGCTAAAACTTCCTCTCTTTTTTTTGTTTATGGATCTTTTTCATTTTGGACATCAGGAAGTGAATGCTGGCTTGAGGTCATGCTTCATAGGAACTTGTGAAAAATGGAATATGAGGAATGAAGTGATGATGGGCACATAGGAAGCATACCCAGATACAGGAAGTTGTTGAATGTAGGAAGAAATAAACTGTAAAGTGGCTGACCTACTAGTAAAAACGTAGTTTGCTGAAAGCAACAACATTGTAATTGTTTTTGAGGAGTCTGATCTTTAGAATGACAGAGTGCCAGCATCATGTACTTTTCAGTACCTGTGTGTACATGCACATGACACTGCTTATAGGACAGCAAATCATAAAAAATAGTTGAGAAAATTTTATAAGCAAGTAAAACACTTAAATGATTGTAATGAGACAAATAAACATGGCTTTAAAGTTGTATATGTCACTGAAGAGTAAACCTCTGAGTGGTCACTGACCCTTCGCTTGTCTAGTAATTTATGTTTTCAGGACGAGTTTGGTAAAGTTTCTCTTAAGTGCATATTATAGGATAAGAGTAGTCATTCATTCATTCATTCATTCATTATTTATTAAGTGCTAAATGATGTTGACACATCATAATTCTTCAAAACTTCTAGAAGTTATGGAGCGGCTGGGTGGCTCAGTCAGTTAAGGTTCTGACTTTGGCTCAGGTCAGGATCTCACGGTTCGAGGGTTCAGGCCCTGCGTTGGGCTCTGTGCTGACAGCTAAGGGCCTGGAGCCTGCTTCGGATTCTGTCTCCCTCTCTCTCTGCCCCTCCCCAGCTCGCACGGTGTCTCTCCCTCTTTAAAATAAATAAACATTAAAAATAAAAAATAAAAAAACCTTCTAGAAGTTTTAAAATAACCAGTATCAGAGGGATGGCTTCCATCATTCTCTGCTGGCAGCAAGGTTAATAGTGAGCTGCACCTGGTATAATCCTTCCTAGAACCGAGTTCCACTGTCAGCAGGTTGGGTTTTTTTGTTTGTTTTTAAATCTAAGGTGTTTCTTTTGCCACTGGGCTTCTTTGAAGCCTGCAGGAGCCAGTGTGTGGGAGAGAACTCAGGCCTGCAGGAGGAGCGGAGTGGGCCAAAGCCAAATGCCTGTTAACAGCCCGGGAGAGGTGGGCAATGGCAAGTTAATTTTGAAACAAAACAAAAACCCCAAACCCTGCCGTGGACGAAATATCATTTGGCCAAGCTAAAACAGGGAAAAACTTAGGGGAACCTTCTGGTAAAACGGAGTGAGTTAAACTAAAGAATATCTGGAGTTTCTAGAGAGGTGGATGGCATTCTGGTGGCATAGCTTTCGCAGACAGACGTGCGCATTAGACAAAGCCCACGATGCAGGAAAGTCTCAAGTGTCAGGTCCGAGGAGCCCAAATGACATTTATGCAAACAGGGAGCATATTCATCTGTATTCCTTCCTGTTTCTTATGTTTTTGTGGCTACCTAAGATTCCATATTAGACACATGTAAGTAACCCCCTACATCTGGCCCAGAGCAAGAAGAATGAGGGTATGTTGAAGTGGCATGTGCTGGGGGTGCTCATTGATTCCAGTGTGATTTACTGAGCATTAGTTACGTGGTTGAACGTAGTCGTGGGTGTTTTCTTCCCATACTTAAGAAGAATGGGCAATATGGGGAAAAACAGGAGAAATGCTCTAACTGCCTCTAACAAGGTAAAGCTGCTTTCTGAAGTTGAGCCAGGATGTAGCAGAAAGAGACAAGACTCTTGTTTTCAGTTTTCAGTTTACTGGCCAGGCTGTTTTGGAAAATCACTTAGCAATCCTGGGCCTTAGTTTCTTCTTCCATAAGATGGGGATAATAATGTCACCCTGCTCCCTGCTAGGTTAGCTGTGAATACGGAATGAAATTGTTCATAGACAGAATGCAGAGTAAACTGGTAAGCACGTGTACACATGTAAGATGATTGCTATTGAAAACCTAATAGTAACATACCCCACTTTACTCGTCCTGTTGGCCAGCCTCACCTGTTTTCAGAGATTGCCTGCTAGACAGACTCGGGAGTTCAACTGACTTGTACACAGAACTTTTTCCCAGCTGTCGGTAGGAGGCACACCTCAGTGAGGCCCAAGAGGCGTATTCTGGTCTCCAACCTTACGGTATACTTGTAGCCATTTTCACAAGTCCCAAGGTCAGTTCCTTTTTTTTTTTTTCTTTTTTAATTAAAAAAAATTTTTTTTAAGACTTTATTTTTAAGTAATCGCTACACCCACTGTGGGGCTCAAACTTACAACCCCAAGATCAAGTATCACATGCCCTACCAACTGAGCCAGCCAGACACCCCTCAGTTTCTTTATTTAAAAAGTTCTAAGTGGTTGGGGCGCCTGGGTGGCTCAGTCGGTTAAGCGTCCGACTTCGGCTCAGGTCACGATCTCGAGGTCCGTGGGTTCGAGCCCCGTGTCGGGCTCTGTGCTGACAGCTCAGAGCTTGGAGCCTGTTTCGGATCCTGCGTCTCCCTCTTTCTCTGACCCTCCCCTGTTCATGCTCTCTCTCTCTCTGTCTCAAAAATAAATAAATGTTAAAAAAAAAAACTTTTTTTTTAAGTTCTAAGTGGTTTAGTTATGTTCTGAAGCAAGCCTGCTGGGTGCTTTGGTGACTGCCTCATTTGAACCCTCATCTCCTGATGTTCCCTTCAGCCTGTGAGGTTGAAGTATGCAGTGGACTCCCAAGGCTATAGTGATGAAGACTTGTGGCCGCGGAGGCCTCACCAACTGTGAGCAGCACCCCATGTTAGGCCCACGCAGCTACAGGTGAGAAGGAGGAAGGACAACCGGGAGGCAAGTAGAAAGAAACCGTGGCTCACATTCTGTTGAGGCCATTCCCGTGGTGCAGGGTGAGCATGCTCCTTCACCCCGTGTGTGTGTATGTGTGTGTGTGTGTGTGTGTGTGTGTGTGTGTGTGTGTGTGTGTTGTGTCTCGGTGTGGCTTGTTTTCAATTAGACCAGGCCTGAAAAAATGAAAGGGAAGAATTTCACTTTGAGACCATATGGAGATGACCAAATTCGCCCCGCTCGGGGCCCCCGGGCAGAGTAAACTTGCACTGCTAGTCGTGAACAGCAGTGTGTAATAAAACATTCTTTCCTTGAACCCTTTTGACTGGGAGGGAGGCACAGGGGGAGAACACAGCAGGAATTCTTTCTTTTCAGCTGCTTCCTACTCTGTTGCTTACATTCACCCAACAGATCTTATTGGGCTGCTACTGTGTGTGAGAGAGATGGAGACAGAGTATGTGTTTTATGGAGGAGACTGATTAGCCTGGGCTCCGTTTTTGTTGTCCTTGGTGGTGCTATGGATCCCATTTTAGGTTTACTGCCCCTTGACATTTCTTAAAAGGAGTCTTCAAAGCAGAAAGTCCTATTCTGAAGACAGGTTTCTGGGCAGTAAAGTTGACAGGGTTTAACATCAGGAAAGTCAACCTGATAGAAAAAAGAAACAGGATAAACAATTCAAGCACCATTCCACAAAGTTCTTGGATGGGAAAGGCCCTGTTTATGAAAACCCAGTGGTAGGCGTTCACTGTTCATGTGGCCAGTGCTGGAGAGCGTGCAGTCCGTGGCTTACCTTCCCACGAGATGACCCGGCATTTGTAGCAGTGGCGAAATAGTAAAGCCATTAGATAAAATCAGGCCAGTAAGACTCCGGTGTTTGTTTACTAATGGGATTTCTCAAATCAAGTCACTGTTGACTTGTTCGCAGCTCCCCCCATCTCTTGTTCCCTAGGCCACCTAATAGAAGTGCCCTTCTCTTCTGCAGCCAACCAATATAGTGCCTGCCCATTTAGCGAAATTTACATTTTATATATTGAACTTGAAACTGACTTGCTTAATATATAACCAGGGCAGTAGCTAAGAAGTTTTTATTTCGGTGAACACTTAGTGACGGTAAACAACGAGACTGTGGCATTCTGGTCTTTGGGCATATTGTATGTTACTGGTAAGACAGGGAATCTGAGGATTTTGCTGGTGGGACTTCAGGGCTGTGTTGTAGATGTGAGTTTCCATTTGAGCTCCTGTACAAATGGGTATGTGTAGTTTGATTTTCCTGATGTGTTTAATGTTAGGATACAGTCATTTTTTTTTTTTTAAATATCCCCACCTCTTTATAAACAGAATTCCAGGGGAAAAACAATTCTAGGCAGAGGAAGTCTAAAATATTTGTAGAAGATAGAAGTGATAGTGCTATAACCACAGATAGGAAAACAAAAAATAAAGAAGGAGAGATTGTAATGCAATCCGTGTATTGGAACATGCTCCTTTAGAGCGAAGCAGGGCAGGGGCTGCTGGGTGGGGGGGGGGGGGGGGACAAATCCACCTAGCAGCTCATAGATTTTATGCTTGGTGATCTATAAATATTTGGCTGTGCCTAATAATTAACATTATACTTCCTTTTTCCTCTATAGAAGGCTGTTCAGAATTCCTTTTTACACACAAACAAAAAGATTATATGGGGTTTTGCCTCATATGGAATAGATCAACAGTTTAAAGCCAGGTATGTTGCCCTGAGTGGAATCGGTGTGTGAAGCTAAAGCAGCCGGCACTGTGAGCCCCACTTATCATTTTCCACACTAGCCAGGAAGCCTTCTGCACTGGGAAAATACGAGTTGAAGGTAAAAACTGAACAACGGAAAATTTCCATATATTTTTTTGACTCCATAGTGAGTGCTTACTATCCACAATTTTAGATTTTAGCTTTTTTAGCAGTGCTCTGCAAACTGCCTGTGGTGAGAGACAGGTTTCTTTCTCTCCTTCTGTTTCCAATCCACGGTGCAGCGATACATTTAGAAAATACAGTAAAAATGAATTATTAGAAAAATGATCACCTGCTTGGATGTTCCATCAATTACAAATTGCTATAAAGGCTTCTAACTGTGTACTCTCAAAGCCTGTACTTATCCTCTGGGTGGGAAACATTAGCAGTTTGGGAATGAGCACGGGGCTCAGGGGCCATACTCTGAGGAACACTGTTTTCCAGTACATTCTGACCACTGCTTCTGTCTGTGATGGTTAAAGGAGAAAAGAGCTAAAGAAGAGATATTTCAACCGTTTGTCATTTCTTTAAGCATTTCTGTGCTAGCTCCTTCTAGTGTGTTCATTAGTCTCTGCATTCCATTCTTTATGTTGTGTACCTTTAGGTTAATTACACATGTCTTAACTTCCCATTTCCTGCAAATTAACCTTTACTTCAAAAATGTAAGTGATTATATACACTACTTTTCTCCAAAATTAACTACCACACAGTTTGTTTTAGTGAGTAGCATATTGGGTTTTTTTTCTTTCTTAAATACATTTGAAATAAATCCAAACACCTGTCTTGCATTTTGTAAACATGTATTTTGGAGTGCATTACACCTTCCATGATGCCATACGTTTTGTAGGTCAGTCTGAGACATTTATATAATAATTAAGAAAATGGATATTCTGCTAACTTCCTCTCTTTGGCTTTGAATGCCTGTAAACAAGTAAACAGGAAGAAGGTCTTGTGATTAGTAATGCAGAATTCACTCTTCAGTCCGAGGTCATCTGGGAAATATCAACTACTTTCTCCTATACGGCTAAACCCTGACTAAACAGTTTTTAGGGACTCAGACGAAACTGTCATTTGAAGATGGGGATTGTTTACTCTTTAGTTTGCCAATGAAAAGAGTAAAAATATAGATGTATAGAGCTACTATTTGCTTCTTATATTTTCCGCATTCACTCATGAATCTAATTTCCCCTAATCTTTTCCTTTCTTAAGGGCAGTCAACAGTCCTGCTGAGGAGGTTGCCTTCCTTTTTGGAGAGTGAGGACTGGTTCCCTTGGCAGTGCTGAGCCCCAGAAAAGAGAGGGCACTGAGCACTTGATCTGGTCTTCCAGGTTTCTTGGTAACCCCAGCATGGGACTCAGAAGACAGAGCTCCCATATCTGGATGAGCATACCCTTGGGGTATTTTCATAATGCTTTTGTGGACATAGTTCAGCAACTTAGCACCCACCAAGACCTTCCTCTCTCTCTGTCTCTTTCTCTCTCTCTGTCTCTGTCTCCTGCCTATCTTTCCTCCTCTGACAATGGTCTCTGGGACCTGGGGTTGGAAATTCTCCCTCAGTCTCCTTTCCTTTCCCATCGTCCTCCGGATGGGCCCTGATGAATTTGTGCTGAGTCGGGAGCTTCCCTTCCCTTAGAACCTAGCACAAAGCAGTTCCTGTCATCCTGGCAGTGGACGCTAGACACAAAGCTTAATTTACTTGACTCTATAGCTGTCTTTTCATTTGTATGCCCTTCTTGTCTATTCTTGCTCTAGTTCTCCTTTCCTTGAATCTTTACTTGTCCATCTTTTAAATTTTCTTCTAAAGGCACAAATAGCACATCAGGTAAAGGGAGGCTTCAGGACCGGAGTGCAGGATCTTCCAAAAACAAAGTTCAGAATGGCCACCCTGATCGTCACGGCATGGCTGGTGTTACATACATTAACAGCCCGGGACTCTTGTCGCTCTCCTCAAAGCGTTGTGTGGGAAGCACCACAGTGTGATAAAAAATGGTAATGATTAAAAGAGTCTTATTTTTCTCTAGGGTTCTTCTGCCATTTCTATGCTAAAGTGGGGGTCATAAGCCTCGTGCTTATTAGCAGGTTGATAAAATTAGAAATGATTAGTGTGGGAGTGGGTGATAACATATATTTTTAATACCCAAACATCTTATTTCTGTTTTTTTGGTGCTAGAGCTGATTGCTATGATGCCTTCTTGTCCTTTGCCTATATTCTCTCTGCTGTTGTTTTCGGGCCACTTGGAAAGAAGGAGGAGTAGGGGGTGAGGAAGGGAAGGACATACAAACCCAACTTCTACGAAAGATTGTTGGTTGCAGCTGTTTCATTTCCAGAAGTATTTGGGGACAGAGGACTTGACTTTATTTTTAACTCTGAAGGGGATAGTGGCTATTTTGATCAATAATGTTAGTCTACTTCTGTGTCCACCGTGCCAAGATTTGATATACATTATCCCTATTAAATAACATAACAACAGTAAGATAGCTATTATCATCAGCCCCACTTTGAGGATGGGTAAACAATGACTTGGAGTGGTTTAATGACTTGCCCGGTATCACAGAGTTTTGTCAGAGTTGGAATTAGCATTCAAATCTGTTTGACCTCAAAGCCTAATAGTGTACCGAGAAGGCACAATATGATGGATAAAAAGCATTGGCCTCCGCATTGGAGTGGTACTTCAGGATTGCCTTTGACATGGGGCTGCCAGATTTTGTTGGGTGTGGAAGGAACAGCCCTCTACAGTTGACCCCTGAACAATTCAGGGATTAGGGACACCGACCCTCAGACAGTCAACAATCTGCATATATCTTTTGACTCCCCCCAAACTTAACTGCTAATAGCCTACTGTTGACAGGAAGCCTTGCTGATAACATAAACAGTTGATTAACACATATTTTGTACGTTATATATATTACATGCTTTATTCATACAATAAAGTAAGCTAGAGAAAAGAAAACATGATTCAGAAAGTCACAGGGAAGAGAAAATACATTTCTATTACTGCACTGCGTTTATAAAAAAAAAAATCCACATATAAGTGGATGCATGTAGTTTAAGGTGCCGCCATGCCTCCTTTGGTGGTAGTGCTGACTGGGCAGGCTGGTATGGATTAGGAACACTGGTGTTATCAAATACACTGATGAGATTTCTACTCGAGCCATGGAGAGGTGGAGAGAAGATTCTTAAGGGTATTTCAAAGGAAAGAATTTGCAGAAGTTACTCAGGATAAGCACGCATTCCCTGTGTCTGTACATGAGCAGGAGCTGTGCTCTAGTCAGAGAATAGCAGCTTGTGGCGTCTTTAGGAAGAATAAACTCTGCAAGGGATGGTTAGAAGGGCCAGAAAGATGCAGGCAGGTTTCAGGAAAAGATGATGCCCATGCAGAGGCCACAAGTGAAAGAGGCCAAATGCTAGCTCAGAAGTAATTGGGAGAAAAGGTGCTTTTCAGAAGGATAGAAACAGCCTCAACAAAGTTGGATGAACCAAAGGGCACCCAGAGAAGCAGGGCAGAGGGGAAGGCAGGACTTGCCGGGGCCCACAGCCTGAGAACTTAAACAGAAAGGAGAAAACTGCAAAGTCAGTACAAAATGACTGGAGACGCGTTCAGTCCCTGCACAAAAATCCCATTTGTCTCATTTTCCTGTGTATATCTCATCCTGAGATCTTGGTCAGTTAAGAAGATGCATTAGCTTTATTTCCTGTTGCTTGTTTTATAACAGCAGTAGGCATATATTTTCATTCCAAGGATATAGTATTTAAATGTTGATACCTTTTTTTAGATTGCACAGAAATATCCAAAGCAGAATCTCAGACACCATAATATCTCATTTGAGATATTCACAGACCTTGGACTGGGAGACAGAAAGGGGATATTCCTAGAAATAATAATAATGTCCATGTTGTGTTTTAAAATATGTAAAGTGTGTATGCATGTGTTATATGTTTTTCATAACACCCTGGGGAGAAAATTGGTTGGTGAACTTATTAATTGACTAACATTTAGGTTTTGGTATTAAGAGCACAAGAGACTTGGATTTTAACTTGTTTTTTTTTTTCTATGCATTTATATTTTGCTTTTTTCTTAATTCTTTAGTAAAGTTAGTTTTGGAAAATTCCCACCTGTCTTGGCCAGCATTCAGAAGAACCCTTTATAGTGAAGTGGTTATGAGCCCTGACCCTGGACATACCTGGTTCCTGCCACAGTGTGACTTTGGGCAAGTTGCTTAGCTGCCCCAGTTTCAGTCTTCCTGTCTGTAAATTGGCAATAATACCTGCCTCAGAGAGCTACTCTGAGCATTAAATGAGGTGATAGCTCTAAAGCATTGAACATAGTGTCATGTATGTTCATAGTGCATAGTAAGTACTCAATATGGTAAATAACTATTATTGTTGTTATTCATTCTTTCCCTCTAGAGGTCAGTTAAGGATTCTGTCTGAGATGTTTTCTAAGAACCAGGGAGAGCTACAGATGGAAGGAAAACGGATAGAAGCTGGGGACCAGTTGGGGATGAATAGTGATCCTCTCTTTTACGGTATATGCCCTTCTTTTTCTGATTTCTTTCCTCCCTGCTCCAAAGCTGGCCTCCTATTTGGCTTTGGTGACCCTGGTTCCTACTTAACCCTAAGGCTTCTCATTGATTTCCTCTTCAGAGCTCTCTAATCAAGTACTGAAATGAATTGTTGGCAAAAAGCAATATATGGGTTATTTTGAAGACTTTTTTCCCCAGCTTTAGGAACTGTGAGTGTTGATTGACATTTGCGCATACACACCCCCTCCCCCAGAATGGCAGGCTGGGGATCCCCATACCTCGGGTTCTTATGTATTCCTGTGGGTTCCCAGTGTAGCACCTCACATCCAATGGGTGCTCAGTGCTGGCTGGAAAGAAAGATCCAAAGGGCCAAGGAACTCATCTGTCAGTGCCACGGTCTCTCCGATGGAAGTTCCTAAGAAATGCTTTGAAAGGTAGATACAGATTCCTAGCCAGTTGCAGAGCTGTTGATTCTAGTCCTCCTCTTGGACTCACTGGCCCGTTGTCATCCTGTCCTCCCCACTCCCCGCCTGAACACACACATATACCTTCTGTTACACAGGTGGAATGGTGATTTATATTTAGAGAACTTTTACCCTTGGGAACTGTTATCAAGATGGACACATCGGACCCCCTGTTTCTTTTTACATCTTCTGTGTGAACCCAGAAGAGGTGCCAAAGAAGTGACAGTTTCGGGCAGCCTCTCCTCTTCCATGCTTCTCTAAATTTTCTGTTTGTGAGGTACTTATGCCTAGAGAAGGAGGGATGATTCGTGTCTGTGGTGACCCTTAAATGGTTTTCTTCACTATTAATACTATTGAGGGAACGGGTGGACTACAAGCCAGAAAGTTTCGGGGTGACAAACCAATGTTGAGATGTTCGTGGCTGCTGTTTGGATCACAACAGGCTGTCTGTCCTTTCCCTTCCTCCCCCACATCCACTGCATGGCCTCATATCGCAGACATGAACACATTCTTCAAATATCACATTCTGGAACATTCTTGCACCCCATACCAAGCCTGCCCAAGGGACTTTAGGATAATGAATGAGAGCTTTCTTAACTAATGATATTCTTGACCATCTGTCCAGTTGGTCACTGAGAACATAAGGCAGATTCTCTCTCTCTCTCTCTCTCTCTCTCTCTCTCTCTCTCTTTTATCCTAATCCTTGTAAAATTATAAATGTAAAGATTTTCTGTTTATTAAATCTGAAAGAGGATGTCTGCTAATACATTTTCATTGCGTGTGTGTGTGTGTGTGTGTGTGTGTGTGTGTGTGTGTGTTTAGAGTAAGGTAATTGTGAGGCTGTGGGTCTAATTGATTTTTTTTAATGTTTAAAAAACATTTATTTATTTTTGAGAGAGACAGAGACAGAATGCAAGTGGGTTAGGGGCAGAGAGAAAGGGAGACACAGAATCCGAAGCAGGCTCCAGGCTCTGAGCTGTCAGCACAGAGCCTGATGCGGGGCTGGAACTCACGGGCCGTGAGATCATGACCTGAGCCAAAGTTGAGCGCTCCACCGACTGAGCTACCCAGGCACCCCTAACTGATTTTTTTTTAAGTCATGGGCTCGTGTATATGTGTTTACATTTATTCTCTGTCAGTTTGGATTTCTCAGTGTTAAAAAAGTAGGTGCCTTTATCCCTTTTTTTTTTTTTAACATTTATAGCTAACAGAGGCAATGGAAATTTACATAGAGGAGGGAGTCTCACTTCAGTGTAAAAGCTGTAAAATTAGAAAGCTGGGCAAGTGTTTGCTGCTGTATGGTTTTGTCGAGCTACAGGAATGCATCTTGAGGAAAAGGCCAGAGGAGTCAACTGGATGGAACAATTTCAGGGTAGCCTCGCAGCTTGCATGGATGGTATTTCTGGGGGCAAGGGGTAGGTGTGCCTGTGTGTGCGTGTATGCCTGTGCTCCAGTTCGCATACATGTGGTGCCCTTTCTGGTGGCTCTTTGAGACAGCTTTTGGGAAACCTCCCCAACGGTGACAAGACATGGTATGAGTCCCCAGGAACTGAGAGACAAAGGAAGCTACAGAAGATGAGACTTAACCATGTGGTCCTGGAAGCTGGAGTTTGTGACAGAAAGATGCCCCATTCCTACTTCCGTGGCACACTATAATCTGCTGTGGGAAATTTGGCAGTTTTTGTAAAAACCCGGGCTGGGGGGGCACCTGGGTAGCTTAGTCGGTTAATTAAGCATTGGACTTCAGCTCAGGTCATAATCTCGTGGTTTGTGGGTTCAAGCCCCTCATCAGGCTCTGTGTTGATAGCTCAGAGCCTGGAGGCTGCTTCAGATTTTGGGTCTCCCTTTCTCTCTGCCCCTCCCCTACTCATTCTCTGTCTCTGTCTCTTTCTCTCTCTCTCTCTCTCTCTCTCTCTCTCAAAAATAAACATTAAAAAGAAAGAAGGAAAGAAAGAAAGAAAGAAAGAAAGAAAGAAAGAAAGAAAGAAAGAGAGAAAGAAAGACAGACCTGGGTTGTGTTGTGAGCATGCTGGCCAGGCCAGACACTACTGTCTGGTACAGTACAGATACTAGCATGGAAGAGGTTCCCCTCTGGACAAAGAAGGGACATTCTACTTACTAATGCTTTTTAAATGACATCTACCTTGACCAGATGCAGAGGGGAAAGTCATCTATCTATGTGTGTGCAAAACTCAGTCATGTTCAAATAAAGAACATGATAAACTAAAGCAGGAAGAAGTTGCCTTTGGTAGGCGCCCTTTCCTCTCAAGTGGCTCATTTGAGAGCATTTGCCTCCTCTGTGTTGGAGCTTTAAAACTTGTTCGTTGTCACATAGGTGTCATTTTTATTTCAAGGGCTTCTTTCTCCTGATTCTAATTTAGGTTTTGCTAAGCAAAGGCCAATTTCATTTTAGTTCTTGAGTGTCAGTTGCAGATCTGCTGAGCAGTTTGTTTGCTTGTTCTTGTGGGTTCTGCCTTCAGGTTTGATGCTTGCCTTTTTTTCCCCTTCCTCCTCAAGAGTGTGTTCTACTTTATTCAGATTATCTTCATCAGTGAACTGAAAAAGTAAGCTTACTCTCAAAAGGGAGAAACATTTTCATAATGGAAACACAAAATTATAATAGGCTAATGAAAGATTGTAGACCTGAAAGTCAAAATACTTAGGTTAAAATATTTAGAGGCTTCTTTACCCAGGCATTTATTTTCACGTGAAATTATGCAACTCATTCAACAAATACGTCTGAAGCCTTTGTTAAGTGCTCAAGTGGGTACCGAAATGCAGTGGGGAACAAATCAGATGTTGTCCTGTCCTCACAGGTCTGCCTCATTTTTAGTTTAATATTAAAAAAAAAAAACAACAACAACTTCCAATGTGACCCTTCCCTGTAGCATGATTTAACTATCAATATTTTTGTAGGCCCTCTACTACAAAAACCATCCCTGCTCATTCTTTGATAGCATCAGACCTCTGGACATACCACTTGAATTTTGTTTCTCGGTCCTATTTCCTTCACTGAAGAAAAAGGCAGTAATCCCATTGTAGAACCTTGTCGAAGGAAAAAGACTTCACATTTTACCTTCTCCTACAGGATAGTAACATTCTAAAGTTGCAGTAATCAAGGTGAAAATGTTTTTCTTGTTTAAGTTTGAAACTGATAAAATCACACACTGATTATGTGATAATGCAAGCAACTTACAAAGCCTGGTTTTTCTTTTTTAAAACATTTTTTTTTCAACGTTTTTATTTATTTTTGGGACAGAGAGAGACAGAGCATGAACGGGGGAGGGGCAGAGAGAGAGGGAGACACAGAATCGGAAACAGTATCCAGGCTCTGAGCCATCAGCCCAGAGCCTGACGCGGGGCTCGAACTCAAGGACCGCGAGATCGTGACCTGGCTGAAGTCGGACGCTTAACCGACTGCGCCACCCAGGCGCTCCCAAAGCCTGGTTTTTCTTAAAGTTACCCGGCTTTGAGCATTTCCATTGTTCTTTTTCACATTTTTCAGAACATGAAGAAGGAGCGAAGTGAAAGTCTGATGTGTCAAATTGTGAAATGTTTGGTTGTGGTGGGAAGGTAGAGAGGTGGATGGAAACTGTCCAGGAAACTGGACAAAACAAGTTAGTGGGCTATAATTATATTAATGGCTAACACTTATTGAGTGCTTGCTATGTACTTTGGAATGGTCTAGGAATTTTAAAATGCTAATAGTGATATAAAAACAACAAATACATCTTGAGTGCCAATTCTATGTCTGGCCCTGTTCTTGGCCACGTAAAGGTATTTACACATTTAATCTTCAGAAGGACAATATGAGATAGGTGGTATTATTTGTGATTGTTTGGAAAATGAGAGAACAGATTTCAGAGGGATAAAATAATGTGTTTTAAGGTCCAACTTGTAAGTGATAGGGTCAGGATTCAAGTCCATGTTTTTCTCACTTGAAAGCTGATAGAGTAGCTCTTGGTAGAATCCTTTTTACTAAGCAATGCTTATTTTCATTCCCTTACAAATTTATGAACTGGCCCAATTAGTCCGAAAAGTGCCCAGGCAGAGACTCTTGGTTAAGCATTCATATCCACTCTGTATTTTTGAACACTCTTTTGTGAATTCATTAGTGACCATGCCATACTCTTCCCTCTGAGAAAAGTACTTACGATACACCTTCCAAACATTTATTGAACACCTGTTACATACAAAGCTTATGTGCACTTATGTTTATGGGCATAAATTAAACTATCTGCAAGGAATGATAGAGAATGTAAAGATTGAGAAAGCCATTGTGCCAAAACGTTTTGACACTCTTCCTATTGAGAGGTAAGGTCTGTGTCTCCCTGCACTTGGGTGGGCTTATGAGTACTTGGACCAATAGAATACATGGAGTTCATGACTTCCAAGGTTTCCAAGGCTGGGTCATAAAAGGCCATGGTAACTGTCACCCAGTCTTCCTGGTTGGTACCCCTGCCCTGGGAGAGGTCAGCTACAATGTACGAATTTCACCTATGCTGACACTGCCTTGCTGGAGAGGCCACAGGTAGGCTCTCTGATTGGAAGCTCCAGTGTACCTCCCAACCAACAGCCAATGTCAGTTGCCTGCTCTGCAGATGAACCATGCTGGGTGGCCAGCCTACTGGAGCCTTCTGATGATGTAGCACCAACAGACTCGTGACTGTAACCATAAGGAACCCTAAGTGAGCCCTACCCAAATTCCTGACTCACTGAACCAAAATGGTGTTTTAAGCCCTTGAGTTTTGGGAATAGATGTTATAACTACAAGAATTAACCATACTTACAAAATTTTAAAAATCTCCCAAGCTTTGAAACTGAATATTCTGGGGTCAGTGGCTTTTTTTTAAACTAATTTTATTTGAAAGGATCAAAGCATATAACTGGATATGGTACAGTATTAACAGTGGCCACTTAATTTAGAGATGACCTTAATTTTTTGAGATGACTTTAATTTGAAATGATATTTTTCACATAGTGATTTCTATAGTATTTGCTATAATTACTGTATGTTCCTTATTCCTTAATTTATCCTTCCTTTTTTGTTCACCAAAAGCAGATAAAATAAGGTAAGACTGACATTTATGTATTGCCTGATGTATGAATTTTAAATATTTGAAAATTATTAAATATAGGAAAAAATTTGGTCTTGTTATATTTATTTTCACAAATAGAATTAGCTGCCTAATTTTGGCAGCTAAGTATGCTTTTGGCAGAATAGTAGAGACACTACAGAAAACTGTGCTGTTTTAAGAATTTAATACCATCAACCATACCCCTCCCCACTCCAGTTATTTTTATATTGTGGGGCATTATAATTTAATAACATACAGAAATTGTTAGCAAGCTAATAATTTAAGTACTGCTATGCTGTCTCCTTCCCCTGACTTTGTGGCTGTCCCAGCAATTCTCTGAGAATCTGTGTCACAGATTTGCAAACTCTTGGCCATTTTGATAACTGGGCTCAAGTCCTGTCCCTGAGCCGTAGAGGAAATTGAACCCTTTCTGAGAGCCTTGGATTTTTTCTTCTGTGTTCCTTCTCCTTTTTCTTAGTCTGTCTTTCTGTTTTTGTCACGCACATACACACCCTATAAAATCTTATCCTGAATGATCCACTGGGATTGTGATGTTAAGTGATTTCCTTGATTACTACCCTGAGTCCCTTTCCCTGCTTCCAGAAAGCCTTGATATTGGAAAAAAATCATGCCAAAATGTATCATTCAGGGATTCATACATGAACACTGTTCGAAGTTGCTCATGTAAGTGATGCTGGCCCTAACCCATTTACATAAAAGATTGGAAGTCTTGGAGATAAATAAATAAATGCCTGTGTAGTATAAAATCCTTTTCTTCAGTATCTGAATAATTGGCACAAAAAGGTTTTGTGGTTCATCTCTCAACACCGATCTAAAGGTCTTAGGTTCAAATTGATACTAATCAAGACTTAAATTGGATGGGATCTCCCGGAAAGGAGGCGGCAGCTAGGAGGGTGGGAAAATCTGGGGCAGTCTTGGTACCGTCTGAAAAGTGTTTGGCCATCTTAGACCAGGTCAGGCTGTAGCTTTCTGCAGCAGCTCCTACAAGGCTCCAGATTATACGTATTTCCTGTCTCTGGTGACCTTAGTGGAAAAACAGCTGGGATTCACTTAACACTGAAACTTATTATTTTGTAATTACTCAGCTTTGATTACCCAAACCTCACATTAGTCCCTTCCAGCAATATGACTTTTTTCTGCTCCTATTTGTACAGATGTATTTGTATGCCAAAGTAAGTTAGTAGTCCTTCCTTTTAGATTAATTCCCAGGGCACATCTGTCCACATACATATCAAATGGGTCAAGCCACTGACCTGTGTGGTTGAGAGAGAATTCTGTAAGTATCAGAATGATACTTCCTAAAACCTTTGTAGTGAGTAGCGAGCAAAGAGGTGCAGACATTACTCAGGGAACCAGCACATATTAGGAGCTGGCCTTTATGGCATGTCATCTATGCAACGAAGGTTCTGTGTTAGCCACTCGATAGTTTGTATACTCCTGACAGCACCTTCAAAGGTAGTATTCCCGCCTCCACTGTTAGAAAATCAAGGCTCAGAGCAGACATTAGTCCTGACCAGACACTAAGTTGTGATTCAAACTCAGATTTGTTTGAATCCTGTTCTTTAGAACACACCAGTCTTGAAAAGCAAAGGTCGAATCTGGGATGTTTCATACATCTGATGTATTTATTTTCACCCAATTTTTTTGGTCTGCCTAGTGCATGAGACACGGGTGAGCCCTTGAAAACTGTGTAAGCAATCAACCATTGCTGATGGTGTGCACCAAGAGGCCTGACTATCTAGGCTCTTGCAAAGGAGGAAGACCCTGATAAATCCTTTTGTAAAGTTAGGATATCATTCATTGATTTGTACTTATTGAGCAGCTATTAGCTGCTCAATTAGCAGTTATTAGTAGGTACTTACTGAGCAGCTCCTTCATGCCAGGAATTGAGTTTTGGCGTCTTTCCTGAGGGAGCTTACTATCTGATGGAGGTGCCAAGGATGTGGAGGCAAGGCTACTGGGCAGAGTAAAGCCCATTTTATGATGAGAATAATCTCATATGGACCCAGATGATCTATAGCTTCGAATTTTCACATGTCATATTACTTTTTAAAGGCGGGGGTAAATTTACAGCTCCCGTATAGGCCAGGAGAGACTTACAGCTCCCGTATAGGCCAGAATACCTCTCACTTATGAAACTATTAGCAATTTCCTCCTTAATTCAGTGAGTTTATAAAGTACCTATAGGATGCATTTTTTTCCTAAAACACCTCCTGAAAGGTCAGATTCTTCAAAGAATCAAACCAAAAGGGGTTGTCTGAAATTTAGAAAGTAGGAACCCATTTATACGATGAAATGTGGAATATAATCAAGTTGTTGAAATATGAAGTTTGCTTCTGATTTTCTCCATAAGAAGGAATTTTTTCCAGCAGCTCCAAGTTTGGAGGAGAAGGAGAAGTATAAGGCCTGCCTCTATACTTCATGACACACATTCTTAAATAGTCTCTTTTCAATATGCCTGATGGGTTTTATTCTACCAGTGTGCATCTGTTTGTATATTGAATGTTTTAGAGAGCACCGAACATCATACCAGAATGCTACTGTATGTTTAGCAAAATGTTAGACTATAAGAGAGAAAACTTGAGATCTGTTTCCTTTTACTTAAAAAAAAAAAAAACAAGCAAGCAAGCAAGCAAACACACAAAATTAGAAGTAAAGAGGACGTTTCAGTCTATAGTATTCCGGATGGTCAGTTATTGTCAGTTTTAGCATCAACCATGATGTACCAGAAGATTCTGACCTCATGATGTTTCCAAATAAAGGTCCTGTATGTTTTAAACAAACTCATAACTGTAAGGACCCCAAAGTAGAGTATAAAAGGGAATGTGGAACCCCCTGCGAAACAAATTAAGAAATCCTTTAAGGCTATCCAAAATGTGGATTCGCTTCAGGCAGGAAGCAGGAAAAGTGCTGACAGCATCTCACAGTGAGTGCGTGGGAGGAAGTGGGGGGACCTTTCTTACCATGGATACTGGCCATTTTAACTTTCCGGATAGGATGGCATGACTTGGGTCATTTGTCTTCCTTGATTCCTCTTAGGAAGAAGGAATATTGACCATTTATTACAGTTCTACCCAATTCTTTAGATTTATTCTCTCTCTGTGTTTCTGTCTCTGTCTCTCAGTGTCTCTCTACCCCCTCAGTTCAGGGTTCATACCTGGCTGCCTCTTTGCTATACAGCCCAGTGATGTTTTTTTTCAACGTTTATTTTATTTTATTTTATTTTTGGGACAGAGAGAGACAGAGCATGAACGGGGGAGGGGCAGAGAGAGAGGGAGACACAGAATCGGACACAGGCTCCAGGCTCCAAGCCATCAGCCCAGAGCCTGACGCGGGACTCGAACTCAAGGACCGCGAGATCGTGACCTGGCTGAAGTCGGACGCTTAACCGACTGCGCCACCCAGGCGCCCGCCCCAACAGCCCAGTGATGTTAAACACAGAAAGAGGGACAAGGAGGGCTTTAGAATCCAGCTAACCTGAGTTCTGGCTACTCGTTTGTTTGTTTTTTTTTTTAATTTTTTAAATGTTTATTTATTTTTGAGAGAGACAGACAGACAGAGTGTGCGCAGGGGAGGGGCAGAGAGAAAGGGGGCGACCCAGAATCCGAAGCAGGCTCCAGGCTCCAAGCTGTCAGCTCAGAGCCCGATGCCAGGCTCCAGCCCACTAACGAGGAGATCACGACTTTAGCTGAAGTCGGAAGCTTAACCAATTGAGCCACACAGGCGCCCCTGGCTACGCTACTTAATTGCCCTGTGATTTTAGGCAGATTTCTCAATAGCTCTGTGCCTCTTGTTTCTTCATCTAGAATGGGAATAATAATACCAAGTTCGTGTTGTGAGGCTTTAAGTAAATAATGTATATAAAATGTTTAGCACAGTGTCTGGCACATTGCAAACATCTAGTGAATGTTAGCTATTACAGTTAGGTTAAAAATATTAAGATGGGTGTTGCAATGACTCACTTGCAAACCACAGAAACATTTCATCTACTGGAATTCAGTCATTCAGCAACCACCGCTACTGATCAGGAATAAAAACAAGTGAATACTGTACAATTAAGGAAGTAAGCAGAAAAGCCTCTAGAAAGCCAACATAGAGGCTCAAAATCTATGTCCTAGAACTACGTACTCTCCTCATAGGGGTGCTTCTCCAGTTCTTACGCAGTTCTTTACTCATTTGGTCCTATGTATTTGCGTTTTACACATGATTTTTAACAACTGTGACAACTGATTTCTAAGCCTACGGCAGATTAGACACAGCAAATTAGAAGGGAAAAGGACCAGTAGAGGTAGCCACATGATGGGCAGAAATAATAACTCAACTGCAAATAGAAGGAAAACTGAACCTATTGAAAGACGGAAAACTCTAAGAGCACAGAAATTCAAAGCCATTTACTTGATGACACTGGTTCTTAAACCTTAGCCTGCGTCAGACTCATTTGGAAGGCTTGTTAAAACACAGATCTTTTGGCCTCACCCCAAGAGTGTCTGAGTCAGTAGGTCTGGGGAGGTTCCGAGTATCTGCAGTTCCAGCAAGTTCCCAGGAGGTGCTGCTGCCTTCCGGCCTTGGGGCCACACTGGTGTAGCGGTAACACAACATCTCATGAAAAAAGTTTCATTTTGTTCACTTTTCTCTGTTCAAGAAGGCAAAAGGGCTTGTGCTTCCTTCTAGAAAGAGAATACATTCAAAATAATTAATTCAAAATAACCTTTTTTGGCATGTGAAGAGGGAACTTCGGACTATTCAGAAGAGGTAGCGGTCTGCGGTGATGCAATGCCTGAGGCTCCTGGGTAGCCAGGTCATCCAGTGGTTGTGATAATGGGGGGTGAGGGGGGTGGGGTGGGGCAAGGTAGCTGTTCCCACTCGACAATGCTATTTGTGAGTTTTTAGGAGGTATTTGTGTTTGTGTCATTGCTGTGCTTCCTCCTCCTTTTCTTAGTGCCTTTCTAGACAAAAAGACTTCACAAACAGATGTTTTTTCTGCCACACCAACTGTTTGATTCAACTTAGCTCTCATAAATAGTTGAGTTTGTTTCAGTAACAATGTCAAAACACTGGGCTCCGTGGCAGTTGCATATACAGGCACCATATTGTCATTCCCTTTTCAGTTCCTTTTGCCAGTTAGTGGTAATTTCTGCCAGCACCAAATGAAGTCTGAGTAACAAGTCATTGGACTAAGGTGACCGTTTGCGAAAGTGGCAACAGCCTTCTTCGTGAAGACCATTTCCATTCTGAACATCAGATTTTTAAATTTTTCATTAAATAAGAGGAAGATACATCTAGACTGGCAAAATTTACTACTGGCCAAGGTTGTATTTTAGTAACTGGGTATAAACTTAGCCTTGTTACTTGCCTGGAATGGACATATTGGAACTCTGGCACCATGGTGAACTTTGATCGTTGTTTTGATTACAGAAATCCTTCAGAATTCTCTTGTACCAAACCTTCTAAGAACAGCATTTTGTTTCTTGCTAATCTTAGAAGTGCTAAAGTGCCATCTCCCCCCTGTATCAGAGGCAGTATGTTTTTTAACTAGAGAATGCAGTCTTCCATATCATAGTTAGGGGATTACTTTCATTAGGCAGATCTCGCTCTATGATAAATATCCTTGGTGCCTTGAGCTGTTTAACTTACTTAGGGATGGTGGTTTTTTTGGGGTTTTTTTTGTTTTTTTTTTTTTGTTTTTTTTTTTTTGTTTTTTGAATCCAATTCTGATAAAAAGCGATGACTGTTCCCAGAATGTTCAGTGAAAAATGAAATATGGCTCCAGGATTTGGTGCTGGTGGCTGAGAGGGAGTAGGAGTGAAAAGGGGAGATGAGTAGAGCTTTGAAAATCCATCTCTGCATGTGAGTGCCCCGTAGAAATCCACATCAGATGTGCATGCCTGATTGTCACCACTGACGACATGAAATTTAAGCCATTGTATTCCTTGATAACTTGGAATAAAAACAAAAATTTCTGGGCCCACAGTTGCTTATTCTTTCTCTGCCTGTTTAGCTGAGCAGAGATCATTCTCTGCTGATGTCATTGAATTCCAACTAGACCTGGACCCTCTGGCTGAAATCCAGTGGCCTGTGTATTTAGATTTCTGTTTACATGGGATCATGCTGATCACTGCATTAATACTGTAATTAGGGACAGGTCAAACCTTTATTTCTGTGTGTGTGCTACAAAATCTTCAGCACCTGTATTTAAATAGATTCTAAAGTGTTTAAGAACATCAGAATATCATCTATAACAGTGATATTTTAGGTAGGCAATGGCTATTCGAACACTGTTTTATAACATTTAATGTAGGATCTGACAGTCTCTGTAGGAGAAATCCATAAAATAAGCAAGAGTTTAATTTTCCTTTTAATTTAGTGTCTGGCTTTAAAATGGCTTTCTATGCATTTACTGTGACTGGCCATATTAGCACTGATCTAATGCCCTGTTCAAAGAAATCTTTATAATGTTTTTTTAGGACCTGTGTAGCTGAGCTATATCAGGGGCAGAGTATTGGGGTTAAATTAAAAGAAGTTACCCCATCTTGGTTCACAGTTTTTACTTTGATTTCAAGCTTGTGCTAATGATGTCTGTGACTTCTGATGGCTTAACAGTCCCTTTTCTCTAATGCCCTTGCAAATCCCAGCTGGACTCTTCCAGACCTTTATTAATATAAATAAAAATTGATATTGTTCCATGTATCACATCACATGTAAAAAATTAAAGATCTTTTGAGTTCTAGACATAGTAACTTTTGTTGGAGGAAACCAGTTTTGCCTGTATTTTAATGCCTCTTAAATTTCTATTTGAAAAAGATGCATATTTGATTTTTCCATTGCAATGCTATAGAAACCCTGGCAATTTCTGTAAAACTAATAGATCCTCTTGTTTTTTACCTATCTCTTAACCTGATCTTTAACTCTTGTAGACACGTTTCAAATCACCCAAGGTCAGTTTTCACTCCAGCCTCCTTCATAAGGGTTGACTCCCTTCAGTGATGAATATACTAATACAAATTTATAAAAAGTGACCTATATCAGACTATCTAATGGTTCAGACATGATAATCCCTTTATTAAACTCTCATTTATTTCTTTAAAAAATTTTTTTTAGTGTTTATTTTTGAGAGAGAGTGAGAGAGAGAGAGAGACAGAGCACAAGCAAGGTGGGGGGTGATGCAGAGAGAGAGAGAGAGGGAGACACAGAATTCGAAGGAGGCTCCAGGCTCTGAGCTGTCAGCACAGAGCCCGATGTGGGGCTTGAACTCATGAACTGCGAGATCATGACCTGAGCCAAAGTTGGATACTCAACCGACTCTGCCACCCAGGCACTCCACACTCATTTATTTCTTTATGCTTTTATTTCATGTTTTTTAATAAGGATTTATTTTATTTCCTTTTAATAATCAGATAATGAAAATGTCAGAGTATTTCTTTTCAACTTTGACCTAAATCCCTGGTCAGCAAATGCTCCTAAAGCACCTTCCTTGGTAACTATATGTTATCAGATTTTCAAAGCTTTTCCTTCCATAAGTATTCTATACAGTAGGGGAAAGTGATTCCCTTCAGAGAAGGGGACCCCCTCTCTACCCCAACTCATTCCTTCAGGAGGTGCTTACTGAATTCCTACTTTATTCCCAATGACTGTGCTAATTGAATATCTACTATGTTCCTGTGACTGTGCTAGGGATATTACAGTGAATAAGAAAGATGTTTCTCTTTCCTTCATGAAGCTTAAAGTCACTGATGACGTTTGATAATGTAATGAGATCTTTTCCATTGTAGTATACAACTACCTTTAGACCAATTGAAAAAATGAAAATAAACCTCAAGCAGAAATAAGAAGAGTTGTTCTAGAAAGCACGGAATTCTGATTTTGCCATACATTTAGAACGTCTAGGCAATAAGTAAAATCCCAATGAAAAAAGACCGTCTTCACCTGAACGATAGTGTTGTTCGGCATGCGCAGAAGAACAGACGATATTACCGCATCTTACATACAAGATGCAGCCTTCTCAGGGGAAAACACATCCCAGACTCTTTCATTTCTCTCATACCTGTTCTCTTTTTCTTTTCCTTCCATTTCTGATTTCTAACTGAGCTTGGATTTTTTTTTTTTTTAATTAGGCCAAGGACATAAAGATCCATGTTTAAACCCATAGGGTTAATTCAGAAGAACAAGTAATTTATACTGAAACATTCATTGTAGTGCTTTTTAAAACAACAACAGCAACAAAATTGTAAACTAAAAAAAGAAAAAAAAAAGCTCAATAATAAGGGAGTAGAGAAACAAAAATAGTAGGAATACCAGAAAGGTAACCTGTGGTGGTTGGCACTGTGCTGAAACACGAAATCCCGGAGACGGACAGAAGACAGGTACTTGAACGTACAGATGAACAATGATGCCATAGAGCATACAATCTTTGTTTCATATCTAGTATCGACCTCTCCATTCATTCACCAAAATCAAGCAGGAATAATGAAAAAATTACATCAAATATTAGGTACTTTTTCTTACAAAAGTAACATATTAGTAATTTAAATAATACTGTAAACTCGAAGTTGACTGCCACCAAAAATAAATGAAGTGTTTAAAGGAAAACAAAATTTGACTGCACTTTTTAAAAGAATCGTACTTTCTTTCCTTCTTGGTCCATTATTTGCTGATATTTAACTTTTAAAGGATATGGTACGCAATTTCTCAGATGAATAAAATAAAACTTCTCTAGAAATCCACATTCTGGTTTTTTAAAAAGCACTTTTCTGGGGGGATGCCTGGGTGGCTCAGTTGATTAAGCTTCCGACTTCGGCTCAGGTCATGATCTTGCGATTCATGAGTTCGAGCCCCATGTTGGGCTCTGTGCTGACAGCTTGGAGCCTGGAGCCTGATTCGCAATCTGTGACTCCCTCTCTCTCTGCCCCTCCCCTGCTCACATTCTGTCTCTCGCTGTCTCTCAAAAAATAAATAAATGTTAAGAAACACCAACAACACTTTTTTTTTTTTAAAAAGAAAGTTAGGGTAAGTCTGTGTTTCATTAGAGGTTAGACTTCCATCAACCCCAACCATCTGGAACCTGCAAGTGAGTTAAAAAATAAATAAATAGGGGTGCTTGGTGGCTCAGTCGGTTGGGTGCCCGACTTCTGTCTGTGCTGACAACTCAGAGCCCTGGAGCCTGCTTCAGATTCTGTCTCTGTCTCCCTCTGCCCCTCCCACAATCACACATTGTCTTTCTCTCTTTCTCTCTCTCAAATATAAATAAACATTTAAGAAATTAAAATAGATAAATAGTTAAACAAACAAACAAACGTTACAAATAAAAAATTCAGAGAGGGATAGGTTAGGGGGAAGCGCTTAACCCTGGAGAGGCAGGGAGCCACCCTAAGATCTTCAGCAGGCTGACCCTGTGTAAAATAAGCAGACTAGAAGCAGTGTGAAAGTGAGAAGTTTAGAGAGCAGAGAGTAGGAAAAAAAGAAATCTAAAAAGCCACCCGGAAGGCATGGCAATTTGGGGTCATTTCACGCAGGGTCAAGGAGTGCTATTGAGTTCTACACCCCCATATAATTGAATAGCAGCCTGTTATTACTGTTAATATTTGTAATGATGATTCTGTAATAAACCACCAAGAAAATGGTATTTTTTGTTTTGGAATATATGAATGTAAGTATGTGATGTCTTAGAAAGATTTCCATAAAAATCGCTTTTACTTCATCAACTTAACCTTTGTATCTGAATAATTCGACTATGTGGAATACTATATTTCTCTCTCTTCTGTTTTAAGTTTATTTATTTATTTTGAGAGACAGCTAGCTGAGTTGGGGAGAGGCAGAGAGAGAGGGAGTGAGAGAGAATCCCAAGAAGGCTCTGTACTGTCAGCACAGAGCCTGATGCCGGGCTCGAACTCACAAACTGTGAGATCATGACCTGAGCTGAAATTAAGAGTCGGACACTCAAGTGACTGAGCCACCCAGGCGCCCCTGTATTTCTCTTAAAGCCAGATAAAGTGTTTATCTCAACCATCACCTCAGAACATTCTTTTGCTGACCAAGAAGCTATTCCTTAGATTTCTTCTGTTTTACTGCCACCAAGTTGACTGATTTCATCCTCTTCTATAATTTCAGAAAAATAAGTTTTGGCAAATAGTTCCTGGAGTCTGCATCAGTGTCTTGGGGCAAATTTTGTTTTAGATTCCTAAGTTACGGTTTTTATTATTTCTGTGAGGTTTTTTTTTTGTTTGTTTTTTTAGAGAACTTTTTAGTTATACTCTTATTTGCAAATAAAACAAAGTTTTACCATCTTATTCTCTGACAGTAAAAAAATGAACAGCTTCTGCAGGCATAAGGGCGAGAAGGCCTCTGAAGTTGAGAAAGCAAGTCCGCATGGTATTTGACTGTGTTTAGCTCAGTAGTTAGGAGCGCCCTGGGTTTAGACTCGGGCTGCTTGGGTTTTAAGTCCTGGCTGTTATTTACTAGTCTTAGGATGCTGGGTCAGTCACTTAACCTTTCCAGTTCTCAGTTTCTATGTCTAAAAAGTGGGCCCTAGGTAATAGGCTGTTGGGATAATGCATTTAAAGTGCTTAGCTTAGCCTGCACACAGTACTGAAAAACTGTAAGCTATTATTATCACTCACTGATTTGCTTTTATGGCCAAAAGACTTAGAACATGACTGAATCTTACCTTAATGACTCAAGGAGACTATGAAAACAAAACTAGCATTAGCTAGAGTTGAACTGTATGCCAGGCCTCAAAATAGGTGCTTTTTAGAACTTCTGTCATGACACCTTTGAAAGTACGTGGGAAACGGAAGTACAGAAAGGCATTCCTGATTACAAACACCACGTAATTCACTAAAGGGAAGGTTCCATGTGGTATTAGAGTCTGTGTACACGCACACAGTAGGTGCCCCGGTGATCTCTAGAAGGTTCACTATTGACTTTCAGGTAGCATCTTGGTCACCTTTTCTCTGTCTGTGTCTCCTGTTCTCTGTCCTTCGTTCTACTGCCACTTGCCCTTGTTGCTGTAGCAAATTCTCATTCCTCATTTTTCTTTATCTTCCTTCCACGGGCTTTTCTTTCTTGTCCGTTATCTCTTCTGTCACCAGCTGTCCATTTCTAGGCTTTTGAGAAAAAACGGAAGGTCTTTGATAGACACAGAAAATCAGTCAATGTATTTCTTTCCTTTTTTACAACTAACTGACCCATGTTAGGTGACCAGTGTTAAGTCCTTGGGCTTTGGGTTTGGCTCTTTTGCTCACCTGGTGACGTCCCTGGTCCCTGGGACTTAGAGTCCAGCCAGTGGTAGATATTCAGTAGGGACTTGGCCAAAGGACTCATAGTGTGTATTTTTGGAACTCTGGCTTTTTGCAGTCCTGTTTATATGTGGCTGAGTGCTCAGCGGTTATATTCTTACATCCAAAGAGATGGTGAGATATGTGTTTCTAAACTCCTTTTGAATCTGTGGTTTTCTCAGAATTTTAAAGGATCTAGAAAGCAAGATTCAGGATAAGCAAAATGTAGGTGTGGTATGGTTTACATGTTTTCATTCAGATGGCTGATTAGTAACAGCAACCCAATAACCTCTTAAAAAAGAATAAACAAGCAAACAAATAAAAACAATAAGAAAACTGTCCCAAGGGGCTTTCTAAATAAGGGGCAAAGAAGTAGAATTTTTGGTGATGTGAGTTGTGAACTTGTCACCTCTGTTTCTTTAAATCATCTGATTTTAATGAATAAATGAGACGTTTAGGGTAGGGCAATAATGTCAATAAGAATAACAAATTCTTGAGTGAGAAGGGACTTCAGAGGTTATGTGGTCTGGTGTAAATAATACAGGAATTCCTTCCACAGAATCCCTGACAGATGGCCATACACTTGTGTTTTTAATACTTTTTAGTGTCAGGAAATTTATTTCAAGAGGCAGGGTATTTCATTGTTGGACCGTTCTAAAAGTTAAAAAATAACACTCCCATACATTAAGACAACATTTCTTTTTTAAAAATTTTTTTGAAATGTTTATTTATTTTTGAGACAGAGGGAGACAGAGTGAGTGGGGGAGGGGTAGAGAGAGAAGGAGACACAGAATCTGAAACAGGCTTCAAGCTCTGAGCTGTCAGCACAGAGCCCGATGCGGGGCTCGAATCCATGAACTGTGAGATCATGACCTGAGCCGAAGTGGGACACTTAACCGACTGAGCCACCCAGGAGCCCAAGACATTTCTATTCTTGTAACTTTCATCTCTTGATTCCAGAATATTTATTAAATATTCTATAGTTGTATTTTAGCAAAGAGTGACCAAAAAGCTGTCAAGTGCTTGTTGAACAGCTAAGTGGAGATTCCTTACTTTCTAGTGCTATGAGATGCTGAAGGTTTGGTGTGGTCCCTGCCTAAGGGGCAGGGCGGGGAGGGGGAGGGACTCACAGACTACTAAGGAGACAAGATAAATACACAATAAAGTAACTGATAAGTGATCATCAGAGGACCAGAGTTTTCCCCATATTGTCATAGCTATAGAAGTATTATAGGAGGAAATTAGAAATGGAAAATAAGCCTTGAAATAGGAGGAGGGCTTTGCTAAGCAGCAAACATATGAAAACAGGAGAGGGGCATAGGGTTTTAGGCATATAATGAAGAGACCACCGTCCCAATAGACATAGATGACAGGAAATAAAATTAAGTTAAAGGATATGGAGGAACTTGGAAGCTCTGAAGAAGTCATTATTTTAATCAATCGATCAATCGTGTCTTCCATTACTGTTTTCCACATCATGAAAGTAATACATGCCTATGATAAAAATGCAAACAATATAGAAATATCTTAAAAAGTGAAAAAAAATTATATTTTCATTCTCCACTCCATTTCCTAAACCTAACCATAGTTTTAACCACTTGATGTATATTCTAGGAATTGCCAAAACTATGTTTTGGTCCATGAGCCAAAGCAGGTCCACCACCTGTTTTTGTATGGTTCATATGCATGTGGAAGTTTATTTTCTCTCTTGTTATGTAAATACCTCTAGAAGAATCTCAAATCTTGCCTTTTGGCTCCCCAAACCTAAAATAGTTGCTAAATGGCCCTTTACACAAAAGATTTGCTAGTCCTGGTATATTCATTCCGAAATTTTATAGAGGGGTGTCTCAGTCGGTTGAGCATTCGACTCTTGGTTTCAGCTTGGGTCGTGATCTCCCAGTTGTGGTACTGAGCCCCGCATTGGGCTCTCGCTGACAGCGCAAAGCCTGATTGGGTTTCTTTCTCTCCCTCTCTCTCTGCCCCTCCCCTGCTTGTCGTTTCTCTGTCAAAAATAAGTAAACATTTTTTAAAAATTAAAAAAAATTAATAGATATAGACACGTATGTATGTTTGTGGTGTTCTGTTTTATTTATAAAAGTGGGATTGTATGAGCCATGTTATAACAAAATTCTTCAGATCTGAAACAATTAAATAACTAAGAGCCACTGCTGGTTCTAAGGGTAACTAACCAGTATCGCAAAGCCAGATGGCCCAGAGGGGAAATATGGCCCATGCAACGATAGAGGTGTAAAGCGATGTGCTCCCAGCCTGGGTTACTTGAATTCAGATGGGAATGGGAGCCAGATGTGAGACATTCCAAAAGAATAGTCCAAGGGGCATGTTAAGTTACTGAGGATGAGGCAGAAAAGAAGCAAATGTGCTCCCTCATTCCCAGGTCAGTGCTATGGAAGACATGAAGGATATTGGGAAGGACTGTTTGGAGAGGCAAGTGTTGGACTTTGGAACTTGAAAGTGTCTATCCACCTGTCATCAGGAGCACTAGTTATTAGTACCAGTGGTTCATCTTATCGTCTGAAGAATGCCTAACCCCTCACCATGCATTTGCATCTTGCATGATTGATTTAATAAGCTACAACTTTCACATTTTGAACGAGGAGAGTTCTACTGGCCTGTTTTCCAGCTATAGACAATTAATAAATTATGTCCGTTAGGCTAACACTGGATATTTGAGCTTTGCGTTTAAATGGCATCTGCGAAAGAAATGGATCGTGGGGACAGACTTCGCACCATTTACTACCTTCCCTGTTAGAGGAAAATAGTTGTAGGTTAAAAATATTTGGAGAGAAGGAGCCTCTTAATATATAGAAATGTGAGAGATTTTTGAGAGATGTTTGAGGATGCCATTTCTACCACCCTTACCCTACCAAACAGATTTCTACACATGGGGCTGTGTGAATCATGGCATAGTCACAGAGCTTTACCTTGCGTGCACAGTATGGGTTGTGTTCAGGTGTGTTCTGAAATTCTGTGAAGAAGAATGAAAGTTTCAGTGTTGTCTATTAATTAGACCACATAGCTGGATACCCCATAGTAGCTCCACCTTGTGGATTGCGTCTCAGTGGTAAGCCCATGCAGCTACTTTTCTGAGTACGTTAGTAGTAAAATGCTAGACAGTTAGGTAGTGATAGGTGAGTCAACTTAGCTTTTCATTTGACTTATGAAGCATGCCTGGGTTTTTCATAGCTTTACTCAGGCTTCCCCCATACTGATTTTTCCCCTTAACTCATTTTGTGAGTAAGTGAGATCGCAAAAGAAGAAACTTTAAGAGGAATGTAGATAGAGTGATATCACAACCCTGAGATGGTAGCACAGATTAACACACAAGGAGGAGGCATCCATAAGAGGAGTGAGGTAGACCTCGTTGTGATGCAGACGGAATTGTCTGGTTCCAGTGGTCCAGTGGCTAAGCCATGGGCTTTAAATCAGGAAGCCTGGTTTTTATGTCAGCACCTCCACTGGCTCACTCGGCGCCACTGGGTAAACTGCAAAGCACCTCTGTTTCCCAGTTAGGAAATGAGAATATCACTATTTAACATCCAGCTATTCCAAGTGGAATGTTTGGGAGTAAAAAGCAAAATATTTGCAAAGCACTCTGAGCATCCTCAAAAGAAAGTGATATTTGAATTTTCAGCATTACTGGTGTTCTGTCCAATGTGTACCTATCTTGGTAAAGACTCATCAGATATTCTTTGCCAAAAAGGAATCAAGCTGTACTGCCTGAGCTATTACTTTTATAATCATGCCGACTTCCTACTCCTGTGCCTTTAATCTGGTTTCAAATCTGTTTTGCCTATTTTGGGAGAAATCTTGGATTCTGTTAGTGACATTGTTTGTTGTCCTTACTAGAGAAAAGAACCATAGATTTCTAGATATTTTTGTCATTTAATATATAAGCATTTTTTTTCTCAGTGGGACAGAATTTCTGGGATCTGACAATACATGGAATAAAAGAAATTTGAATGATTGAACATGCGATCATGAAGCTGTGGAAGTGGGCTTTCTAAACACCTCTGTTGTACTAGTGCTCCCCTGTCACACGTTTCTGTGTCGTGGGAAATTTAGACGGCACTGGTAAAAGTTTCACTTTTCCAATATCATTTAATGAGGTATCAAAGAGGATTGTTAATCATGTGCTTTCACCTTAATAGTCCTATGGAAGGAGATGTGGGCTCTTACCAAACAATGGTCTCCCTGCCTCTTGTGTAGTCACTGCCGGAGTGAATGAATCTCTTTGTACATGGGAGCGTGTTGGTTCTCCTGGTGTTGGCTCTCCCGGCCCCTTAGGAGAGCCTGAGTTACAGGTTCTGAGGCCAAACAAGGCGTGAAGGGGCTGGAAGTTTCCTCATTCACGTGTTAGCCCAGAGTAGTGAGAAGTGTGTTCCTGTGGAGCCCCCATCAGTGGATCACATGGCTGCCTTGTTGGAGAACCTGGTAGGTGATACCAGCTTGTACAGCTGTGCCCCGAGCAGTAGGTGTCACTGTAGTCAGTGGCTTTTACCGCTTAGAGCTGAAAGGGTTAATTGGGTCTGGTTTACTGGGGCTGATAGAGGTCCATCTGTGCCCTCCAGGGTGTTCGTCTTTGTCTCCAGGTTCCCAGTCGATCCAAAGAAGGGCCCCAGTCCATACTTAACAGCATCATTTTTCTCTAAGAGGGGAAGAAAGATTCTTTCCCATGTATGTTCTAGAGTCTCAGTCTAGGCTGGTTAGTGTTAGAGGGTGGGGGGTGAGGGGTGGGAGTGGATAAGTGAGATAATCCTACTCAAGTTTGGGACCTGGAGCAGAGGAGAAGGGAAAATTCTATGAAGAGGAATGAAAGAATATGGAATCGCAGAATAGGTTTCCTTGTTGTTGTTGGCCCTGAGCCCTGTTACATTCAGGCAGTGTGAGCTTTCAGAACTTCCATCAGCATCCTTCTCAGAAATTTCCCTTTGACCACAAAGGAAGCAAAGGGGATAAAAACCTCTTTCTAGCAGAGATGTACGTCTCTTTTGCCACTTGCCACTCGAGAAAGTTAATTTTCAAACGCTAAAGTGGAATTTAGGATTTAGAAACAGCTACTGTGTTAGCTAATTAAAAAAAAAAAAAGTCTAGTGATTACATAGCCAATTGCTTTTTCAAGTGCACCCAATTTTACTTTTTCTTTTCTGGTCGCACCCTGGTGTGAAAGCAAAACCCGGTAAAGTCACTGCAGAGTTGTGCATTCATCTCACCTCTTAGTTTTGCCTAGATAACTGGTCTCTTTTCCCATCCATCACCCACGCAGCACAGAATACTTTATCCTTAAAAAAAAAATACAGGAAGGCATTGTATATATAATTTACACATACATAAATCCATTAAAAATAATTCCTGTCCAGTCTTCACTCTTCCCCCCGCTCCCCATAGCCTGCCTGTTGGTTGTTGTTAACACCCTGATTAAGCCTTGCTCTTAATGGTACAATATGTTAAGCTCCGACTGCTCTCTTTCTCTCTCTCTCTTCCCTTCTGTCTCCCTCTGAGTGAGTGGCTTGTTTTAAACCATCCGCACACTCGCTGAGCCAGGTGGCGTTGCTTCCTGCCTCTCCTGCTCGCTGTTGCTAAGTGAGAGGCACCATATCACACATAAAGCTGAACCAATAGCATCCTGACCCCCATAGGCTGGTAAAAGCTGAAGAAAGAGACTCCCACAGTGTTGTCGGTGGCCGGTGGGTCTTCCTCCCCCTCCCTCTCCCCTCCCACCTTTTCTTTTCCAACAGGAAGGGGAGGCGGTGAGGGAGATGGTAGGAGGAAGAAGGAAGAAAGAGAATGGGGGAGGTGAATCCTAATATGCCTTGCTGTACTTGAGATAAATGCCATTTTTTCTTTGTGAAGAAAACGAATGGTCGCTTCTCTCGAGCAATCACAGACCAGCAGATGTGCTGCTGTCTGCCCCCAAACTGCCTGTGTTGTCAAAGCTCAAACTCTGAATAAGACGTCTGTCGACCTGCATATCTGCATCGCTTTTCTCTCACTCTCTCTCTTCCTCCCTTGACATAGCTGTGAATTTTTTAATCCCCACGGTTTTACAGATCTTGGCACCCCCTGTACATTCTTCCTCTTCACCTCTCCTGTTTTCTGTCTGTTTCATGGTATTCTCCCATTCCAGAATGCATTTCCTTGAACGTAAAAATTAGCAAAGGGTATTTTGTGTATCATCCTTTGGAGGAAGTCACCAGACCATCCTAGGGAATGGAACAAGAGAGGAGGAATATTTTATAAAGGCAACTTTTTAAAAAATCCCCTATTAAGGATGCCACAGTCTCTGGCAAGGTCTGTGCAAACACAAAGTGAAATGAAAGGCTGTTCTTAACTGGATAACTGCCAGTGTAGATAGCCAGTGGTATAGTTGAGATTATACAGAGGAAATGACCTTTCTCCTGTAATTACCTGGATATTTTGGGCAACATCAGACCCAAGTTACCTGGATAATTATGGCTTTGTAGCTGTGACTTTAGAACAAAACAGATTCCAGCTAAGTTTTCCATGAAAGATGTTTGCGATCTTTGGTGATAAAGCTAGTGAAGGCATCCATGCTTTTTACAACTACGTGAAGTCCAGTTACAGGGAGACTTTTCTTCAGTTCTATGCCCAGTAGGTTCCCAGTACATTTCTCCTGACCTTTGGGGGATGGCTTTATTTTTTGGTCGCTCCTGTGCCTTTTGAAAAAATAACTGTGTTTATTTCTCAGTCAAGGGTGTTGTGGTTTCCTGTAATCTATTCCTGGATTTGCTCATGTTTCGGTAGGATATCAAAAGGACAGTATTCATGGTTAAACTGTCCATTTCCTTTAAGAAATTTTACTTTCATACTTGAAATACTATCTTACTACATGGCCAGAAATCCAGTCCATTTACTCAGTATCACACAGAAAAGTGATCATTATTCTCCCACTCCATCTGCTTTTTCCAGACTTTATACTAATTTTTGTCATGTGTTTTTTTTTTTTGAACCCAAACTAAAATGTTTTCATAAAGGGAAGCATACAGGAACAGATTAACCAAAAGGGAATTACCAGCGTAAAACCTTACCAAATGCTGAGTAACTGGTATGTTTTTCTGTTGGTTTTAAGGGCCTAACTTTTTGTTATTATCGTGAAGTAAAAGATAAGCAATGCCACCAGCTCTGACTTATACCATTTAAAGGTAAAATTCTTGCATAACCTCCAGACCTCATTTCACTTACTTTCAGTGTCTTCCAGTTAAACCATAACTTTTTACAGGTAGCCAGATGCTCGGCCCTGAGTGAAACCTTCATCTTCTGCTGTGACCATTTTTTGGGGGGGGAGGTAGTGGGTGGGGGAAGGTGCTAATGACAAACAGAAGCTACATTTGCTATGATCCGTTCACCACTTACCTAGTTAGCGTTCAGCCCTGCACTGAACATTTTGAGCTGAACTGCAGCGTAAGCCAGGTCTGGCTTGGTGCCTCCGTGCCCAGCAGCCCGCTGGGTTTTATTTAACCAACTTCATTATTCAGATCCAGGCACTGTACTCAGCTACAGAAATGCACCGGGACCAGCTCTACCTGCTTCTCTGCTGCTTGGCAGTTCTTTCTGCAAGTCATACCCTGTTTCATACCCACCTCCTCTGCTCTGAATTTCCTCACTCAGGCACCTAAGCGCAAATTCCTGGAGGCCCCTCAGTGCTTTCCCCCACATTGACTCTTGTCTAACATTCTTTCTTGACATTAAGTACAGGCGTCTCTGCCCTGGATATCTGATAGGGGCTCTGTTTTCTTCCCTCCGTGTGCCTCTGCTTAAGCTGGGCCTTCCTTTGGGACTACTTCTCTTCCCCTCCATCTCTCCCTGTGGAAACTGGGGCCTCAAAAGCCCATCTCAGAGAGTTTCCTCAGTGAAACTTTTCTCCGTCTCCCACTCAGACTGCCTCTTCCAATCCTCTGAAGCACCCTGGCCTCTCTCTCCCTACCTTTCTTTTGAAACTCTTCATATTCTGCTCTGATCTATGCTTGGCTGTGTCCTTGGTAGCTTGCACCCTAGCTCAGAGGAGACAACCAGCCACTCCTGGATTCTCCAGCAGCCTCCCTGCAAAGTCACTTTAAATATGTATATAATTAAATACAGACTGCATTTGCTGTGCAAATCCAGCTTCAAGACAGTCTCCCAAGTGCCATTTGCAACTCTGTTACCCCTAAATTCCTCCCTTATAGATGTTCTACCTCTTCCCTACTTTATTCTCAGCAACTTAGGGTCAGAGCTGTGTCTTCCTCATGTCTGTATTCCTCAAAGTTTCTAGTGTAAGTGCCTTGCACCCAGTAGGCCCCGAAAAATACCTATTGAATTGTCATATAAAGAAGCCCAGGAAACCTTAAAGATTGTGTCTGCAACTCACTAGGTTTTCAAACTGAAGAGAAGAATGGAATTTTATGTGAATATTTTAAATTAGATCACAAAGTTCAGTTAAATACTATTGTATTTATATATCAGCAGAGGCTAGGTGATGATACAGTAACAACCCCCAAGTCCTAGTGGTTTAAAACAACAAAACTTCAGTTCTTGCTCATGTTTATTGTGAGTTGAGGGGGAGAGGAGGGACTCTGCTTATCGTTGTCACTCAGGGACTCGTTCTGACAAAACTAGCCACTATCTCACACCCATGTTTGTGCCAAAGGAAGCTCCAGAGGGTCTAAGATCAGCAATTTAATATTGCAGCCCAGAAATGGTACCTGGTATTCTGCTCACAATTTATTCATCAGAACTAGTCATGTGATCTCATCTAACCACATGAGGGCCAGGAAGTACAGTTCTGCCATGTGCCCGGAAGATAGAGAGCTAGAAATAGTCGGAGAACAGCGTAAAATAACACCCACATTTTATTATTGAACACTCAATGGCTTTTAGAGGAAGTTTATATTTAATATTGAGCTTGGAAGCATGGAGAATATTCACACAACTCCTATCCCTTTGCTTACAGTATTCTTTCCCTCACCCACCAAGACAGATCGCTTTTGCTTAACTTAGAAGACTTGGCCACAGAAGTTAAGGGATAAGCAATTCTCTTGTCTCTAAGTATAAAATGGAGAACTTGCCCATTGTTTATACCTCTTCAACTGCTCTTACCAATACTTCAGAGACTCTTATGATGGGCAAATTACACTCTAGGCACATATCCAAGGACTACCCCCTCATTCACTTTGAGTGTTAACTCAGTCAGGATCATAGAAAATAAGTATAAGGTTTTATGAGTTTATTCTAAAAACTTAGAGAGTGTACAAACATTACATAACAGCTGTATTATTTTCCTAGTGAAGAGTTGGAAAAACCTGAATGTCCAACAATAGGGGATTAGCTATGTTAGTTATGGTATATGTAGAAAATAGTGTTTGTAGCCAATTAAAATTATATTTTAGAAGAATATTTAATGAGATTGAAAAAAATGTTCACGATACATTGGTTGCCAAGTTTTTAAAAAACAGCTAGTAGAACATAACAAAGATCAGTTCTGCTTTTCCCTTCAGATTCTGCTTTTAAAAAGTGCATTTTAACTGGAAAGAAAATACAAGTAAGTGAATGTGAACAGAGCGTATCTCTTTGTGGTAATTAGACGTGGTGTTTGTGCTTTTTCTCTTGCTTTTTTTTTTAACTAAGCAGGGATAACTTCTGTTGTACAAAAGGAGATATGTAAATATCTGTGGCCTTTGTGTGTTAATTTCAGGTAATATACACGGTGTTACATCTAGGTGAATAGTTTAGAGTAAAATGACTCTTGTATGTGGTGGGATGAGACTGGTGCCAAGATAGAGGTTCAGAAACAGTGTTCCCATGGACCAGGAGACAGTTTGATGTCAGTTCACGCTTGTCCTTCTTGCCCTTTCTTCTGCCAAGGCGCCGTATAGATCTTTCATGGCATTTTGACTTGACATTTCACAGCTGCTGCAAATCCACTAAGCAGGGACATGACACTGGCACTTTCAGGCCGCCGGTAGCACATTGGTTTGTAAAGAGAGGCTACATTTGCTGAGATTAGTGAAAAACTGGCACGTGTTTATTTTGGGATGATGCAAACTCTCGTGAAACAGGGGCCAATTCTGGAAGAACTTGTAACACTCATTCATCTTGTGTTGTGCACTGAGCTCTAATGCTACAGCTGTCATCCGCTTTCAATGAACGATTGTCATATTGTCAATCCACGATAATATGGAACAATTTTCATTCTCCGTGTTGAAGTATCGCCATTGTAATATAATTCAGTTCATATTAACAATGCTTTGATGACAATTCCTTTCCACTCCACCCTTTTAGCCCTCCTGCTTTCCTTTTCTTAACCAGAGGGAAATGTATTTTGACAATATCTCCCATGTTAACAGTTTTCTGCTTTTAAAACATTTTGGGCCCATAGCCTTCATTGAAACTGCAGAGAACATACCAATCTATTTTCTTCTTGCTTATAGAACTATCTTGGGATTAGGTAGTGCCTTACCCAGAAGAACTAAAAGTATGTGTACTCATTTGTCTTATTTATTCTTAAAACATGCCCGTGGAAAAGGAACATGTATTATTACTCCCTTTTTCCAAGGAGCATCATTAGAACTTGATTCTTTTCACTTCAGGTTCTACAATCTGTTCGTTAGAAAAGGCTGCTTATTTTTCAGGGTAGTAACAGTGATGTAAGGAGCTGTTTACATGGAGGAATTAACTACCTTAATGAATTTATATTCACTGATTTTCCCTAGAGGGGAAATTGGTTCTGTCTATGAGTCTTCACCGATTTTCAAGGTACTTTCCTGTCACAATAGACTATTTTAAACTGATTAAGAGTGTTGTCTTTGTTAGGATTTTCCCGAGAGCTAAATCTAAGTGGGCACAGTTGATGTGATAAAAATACTGCACATCCTTGTATAAGTTGTTCCATGTACAGCCCTGCAATTTTAAAATTAAAAACTTATTGCAGTTGTTGGATGTTTTCACTTTTCTCATTTTTAAATCCTTCACTAGTCCAAGATACTTGCCTCAAAATATGTGGCAGGATATAGGGAGATGGAGAGAGTTCAGGGAAGGGAGGAAGTTGGATGTCAGAAACCACCAGAAATTTTTGTAAGGTCACAAATACCCCAGATGACTGGAAAATGTTTTAGTATTGCTTTTCTGGGGCCTGTTCCTCAGCATTCTTATAAACTCAAAGTCAAGCCTTTTGAAGCAGCACTTTTCTCAAATATGGGGAGACTGGATGAGGAAAAGAATTCTGGGGGGACCTGAGAGTTGAACAGAGCCTTAGGTAAATGAGTACAGATTTGACATAAATGTTTGCTCTTCTGCACCCATAAGTGAACACTTGAGAAATAAAGAGAGGAGAGGCGTGAGAAGCAGAGGGGAAGGGGAAATACATTCATAAAATATGCATTTCATGTTCAGCTTGTCATATGCTTAGTGCTGTTGTGCTTCTTGGAACAGTCCTGAATTGGAAGAGGTTGTCTCTTTGTCCCCATAGGTCGACCTTTTTTATCAGATTTGGGTCCCTCCCTGTTCCTGAAACACCTCAGGGACGTGAAGTTCAAGACTGTTACTCAACAGCTAGGAACAGGAAGTGAAGACCCTGCCACTAACTGAAACTTCAAACCTTATGTGAGGTTTGTGCCCAGCTTGGAATGTTGCCAGGGCACCAGGACAGATCTCTGTCCTCCAGCAGGAAGCACCATGGGGGCCCACAGGAAGTTCTGCAGTCACTCCTTGCATGCAACACTACCTTGTCGCATGGGCCCTGTGAGACTGAGTCAGACAGTGAGACAGGAACCTTCCTTTTGTTTTTGCCTCTTTTAAAAAGGAGGCCCTTGGGGTGCCTGGGTGGCTCAGTTGGTTGAGCGTTGGACTTCAGTTCAGGCCGTGGTCTCTCTGTTGGTGGGTTGGAGCCCCATATTGGGCTCAGTGCTGACAGCCCAGAGCCTGGAGCCTGCTTTGGATTCTGTGTCTCCCTCTCTCTCTCTGCCCCTTCCTTACTCACGCTGTCTGTCTGTCTGTCTGCCTGTCTCTCTCTCTCTCTCTCTCTCTCTCTCAAAAATAAATAAACATTAAAAAATAAATAAAAATAAATAAAAGGGAGGCCCTGGATCAGGGTCCGGGTGAAGGGAGGGGAGGCATGGTTTGGTGAGCCATGGTTTGTTTATAAGGCAATTTGTGATACTCACAAGCTCTGCCAGCAACCTTTATAACCACAAACAAGTTAGAAACAGCCAGCAGAGCTTTTGCATTCATTCATTTATTAATTCACTCAATAATGAAATGGCTAACAGTGCAGGGTCTGGAGTCAGACGGCCAGTTGGAATCCCAGCTCTGCCATTTCCTGGCTGACTTGGGCACACTGCTTACTTCTTATTAGTAGAGTGTGGATAATAGTATTTCCTCTTTCCCAGGAGCTTTGTGAGGATTAAATGAGTTAATATGTGCCCCGAACATCACCCTACATGTAGTAAGACCTTAGTAAAGGTTAGCTGCTTTTTATTCATTTATCTCATGAAAGAGGGATGGCTACCCATGCAGCCTCACTTAGATCCCCTCTAGTTAGAGATCTCTAGTGAAGTAGTCAAGCTCTCTGGATGATGGAATTGCAATGTTGCTGTTAAATCCTAGCAGAATAGTTTTTCTTTGTATTTATCATTGTCTGAATCTTTATTATTTATTTATTTATTGTGTTTATTGTACTTATTTACTTTGAGAGAGACAGAGACAGCCTGAGAGGGGGAGGGGAAGAGAGAGGGAAGAGAAAGGATCCCAAGCAGACTCTGCACCATCACGCAGCGCCCGATGCAGGGCTCGAACCCGTGAACCATGAGTTCATGACTTGAGTCGAAACCAAGAGTCGGATGCTTCACCGAATGAGCCACCCAGGTGTCCCTGAATCTTTTTTTTAGACAGATTTTTTTAAAATAGGGTTTTTTGAAAAGATACTCTCTCCATCTTAAATAGTGCTAGAGGTGAGATCACGCCTCTGATTAGTGAAGGGGCAGTGGGTTTAATTCCATTTCCTCAGTTCTGCATAGTTCATCCTCTTGCTTTGTCATCTTCTCTCTTCTCTTCCATCTCTTTTATTCTCTTTCTTTTTGGGTCCTTTTGTCGTCAATCTGCCTCTTCCCTCCTCCATGGATCTGAGCCGGCAAAGGGGCATCTATCCAGTGGTGTGTGTATAACCACTCTTACTCATAGTGGGTGCTTCAAGACTCACTCCCAAAGTAGTGTAATTTGTCCCTCTAAAATTAGGGTACCTCAGTATGTATTTGTATAGAAATGCTTGCATAGTATTGGACATAACTCCTGCCCAAAGAAAATAATGTCTTATTTTAAATGTCAGGAATATAAAAGTTTCAGACTTCTTCACAGTGTGTCGTACAACATAGTGATTCCATGGCTTCTTCTATGAAGGTTTCATAGACTGCATTTCAGATACGGGTGGAATGGATCATACACTTGCTAAATAGTAATTGTAGTTCTGTTCTCTCAGGGACTTGACTTGAATTAAATATATTAGCTCACATTGTCATAACGTCTCCAGAATAGAAGGAGAGTAATATTTTATGTTTATGTAATAGTGGAAGAAGACCATTATTATGTATAATATATATATATTTGAATCCTATTCAAATCAATGAAGGGTTCCTTCCTGACACTGAGTCCCATACTCTGGCAAGATGAGGTCAGTATGAAAGACATAAATATGGCAATTACTCTGTGTGTAATTTAGCATTTGCATTTTCCACAAAATTATAATGTCTTTTTGTTTAAGCACTGTACCCTGTGTATTGATTTTTTTGGGGGGATGTGCTTTAAAGTTTCTAATTTCTGTTGAACGTAATGTGACACACAAGGGCTAGAGGAAGGAGGGATGGACAGATCGGTGGATACCAACCATATTAACCTCGTATGGGGGAGAGAGAATAGGATTAAATGTGGATGTTCAGGTGGGGAGCACCTCACCCTCTACCTAGAGATGAATTCCGTTCGTGAATTCTGTGCTGTGCTTGAAAACCACACATGTTGAGTACCTGGCTCTCAGGAGTTTAGGCAGGTTTTGAAGTGTCCCTCTGAAGCTCAAGGTCTGTTTCTTCGCTTCTTTTTGTCTCCTACCCAATGTCAGTTCACTCATTCAAATGATTAGAGATGGCCTCAACACTGTGATGGGGTAGAAATGAAAACGAAAAAGCATTCCTACCTTCAAAGATCTTACGAAGTAATCTCTCTCACGCTCCCTTTTCCCATCCTCCTGTTTTTCTAAGACCAGATATGCATACTATACAAAGGAAAAGTGCCAGAAGCCAGGCAGTCTTCCCCCCCCCCCCCGCCTTTTTCCTGGGCCTTTTCTACCCAGAACCCTCAGTTTCTGAGTGCATCCCAGTCTTACTAGTCTGTCCACCTATGTCTTCATGCACTCCATTTTCTCATTCACTTCTTTAGCTTCTGGGAGGTTTGTATATGTGTGTTGTTTGCTGGGACACAGGACTTGACCTTTGCTCTCATTTTTTTTTTCCTTTGATGGGAAGAGAGGGGTTGGGAGGTGATGATGATAGTGATGATAGTGTAGTAATACTTGCCCTAAAAAGGTTAAAAAAAAAAGCCTCAGAGGTATTCTGTACTACCGCATTAGCATTTCATATCAAGGTAGCTTTTGTTGCTTGCTTTGTGTTCCCCTGGGACAGTCCACCGAGGTGGCCCTTTTGTCAAATACCTGCCTGACCTTGCATTCGGGAAGTACTACTGGGGAGTAAGAAATACAGAAATGGAATGAGTCGGGGCATCCTACAAGTAAACAAGCAGTGACACGCAATGTGACCTGTGCAGTGTGAGGGCTGTGCCTAAAGTGCCGTGAGGCTAGTAGGAGGAGCAGGTGAGGGGAGCCTCTGGAAGCAGTGAAGTCACCTCCAAGGTCAAGGCCTGGGGACTCAGAACGGTGGTGTTTCTGGCCAAAGTGTGTTGAGCTCTCAGACCACTCGTGTGCACCAGAGTAAGAGTCACTCTGCACAGTCACGTGGAATGTGGCCCCTTGGCAGGTAGGCTGCAGGAGTGAGTGGAAACACAGATTTCTCCCTGCACATGCCCAGGTGACCCTCCTGAGGAATATTCCACCGGGCAGGTAGGATGTTGTGACATCATCACCCAGAACTTCAGTGATACTTTCACAAATAATTGTCTCGACCACACTAGCCTCACCTTGGCTCTCCCTTTGGAATTCGCTCTTCTTTGAGTCAGTCTCTCAGACCTCATCCTAATGAAGGTTATGGAATTTTGTTTCCTTTGCCCTAATTTACCTTAATGTTATTCCTCTACATACAGAAGTAGCACTGCCCTTGTCATTGCCAGCCCAAGAGCATCTTCCCAAATAACATCTGGGCTTGCAGTGCATGTTCCTTGTGTTTTTATTTTTTCAAAGAGAGAGACAGAGTGCGAGCAGGGAAGAGGCAGAGAGAGAGGGAGGCACAGGATCCAAAGCAGGCTTCAGGCTGTGAGCTGTCAGCACAGAGCCCAACACAGGTCTTGAACTCACAAACCACGAGATCATGACTTGAGCCGAAGTCGGCGCTTAACCAACAGAGCCACCCAGGCGCCCCATGTTTTTTTGTGTTTTATGTAGACTAACTCCTTTTATCCTCATAACAGCTCTGCAAGGTAGCTGCATTATTATCCCCATTTTACAGATGGAGAAACTGAGGTACAAAGAGTGCAGTACTTGCCCAAGGTGACACATCTAGTAGGTGGTGGAGCTGGCATTATGGATCCAGATGTCTGGCTTAGCTGTTATTGCCCTAAATACATACTAAGTACTTCCTCCAGATACCACATTCAGTCCTTGTGCTGAGCCCTAGGAAGTCAAGGAAGTAAAACGCAAGATCCTTACCTTCAGTAGAAACAAAAGACATATAAAAATATCAAAAGCCACGTAAGAGTCTCTCCATACTGATGTGTTGCCTTTTGTTTGTTTGTTCATTTGTTTTCAACAGCCCTAACATTTTTATTTGGAGCAGTGGGAGGTGGACCTTTCCAGCCAGCTCTGTGACCTTGGACAAGTCATTTTGTTCCCTGCCCTCTCTGTAAAATGAGGGAGTTGGATCAGATTATCTTCAAGATGCCTTCCAGCTCTGACGTTGTTTGGTTCTGTGCTTTTGGAGTACTTTTGCACAGTGCACTTGGTGGCATTAAAAACATTGAGCGTTTCTAAGTGAATTTCCCTCTGATTCTCCTCTTCACCCACGTAGAATTTCTGGAGCATCCTGTGATCTTTATTAATCACATAGAGACTGTCATCTTCTCAGACTCTAGTGGAATGGCTAAGGTGCCCTCTGCAGAAGATATCGTGGCTAATGTTCTCATTACTGACTAATTGGCTAAAGAGACTTCTTTCACATTGCATTTAGCCTGATTGATAGTTTTCTATCACCTGATGGGTGGAATGGACAACCAAACCAATTATCACCGCAAAGAGAGCCCCGTACAGCAGAACAGTGCAGCCCGAGACAAAAGGCCCTCATAGATTATGTCTCGTCAGGGTGCCTGCTGAGAGTTTGTTAAACGAAATGATTTTCTGAAAAGTACAGTTTGACATGCCTCGGAATACATGTATCTTAGGTCACCCCTAAGCTCAGTGGGCCTTGTTTTATTGAAGGAAGATGTGTTCCCAGTTACGTTTTAAACATGGGTAGCCTGGATAACTGGTGAGCTGTATAACTAACACTAGTTGGTTCTGTGCTGGGTGAAGCTGTGCTTGTGTTTGTTCAGAACTGAAAAGCTGCAGACCTCCCATGAGTCCTGTCACAACGAGACACGCTCTACTTAGATGCAATCTTGTAGACATAGGGCATTACTCAGATTCTTTTTGTATTCATTTTCTTTTTATGTTGCTTGGGCTGTTTCAAGGAAATAATATTCAGGTCACTTGCTTAGTCATTTCAATTGACTCCGTTTCTTTTTAGCTAATGCATTAATTTATTGAAATCTCTGTTTAAAGTGCAAACTCCAGTTTTAGAGCAGAAGGATGATAATGTGTCAAAGATTCACATTAAAACCTCAGTCAAGGAACTTCTTAATCACTTCTTAGTCCCTTTTTGTTTCAAAGCAGATGGTCCGAAGTCATTGATGGTGCTTCACTGTAAACAGCCTTGATTTTTGAGATTTTCTGGGAAAGAAAAATCAGGGTTCCTGGTACTTCACTTCCCCAGTAATCGACTGAATTGTGTCACACAATCAGCATCGGACTGAGAGATGCCAGTGAAATAATATGATGTCTTCTACTTCGGTTGCCCCTTTGTTGGCCACAGCGATCTCAGCTTGGGATCTTATGCTTGGGATCCTTGTGAATGACAAGGTGTGTGAGAAGGAACTTGTGACGATATCGGTACGATATAGGTTTTCGTGACTGAAGCAAGTCAGTTCATGGTGGAAAGCGGGGTTGAGGAGCCCAGGGGAATGGCTGTAATCACAGCATGTACCGTGTCGTGCTCTTGAGCAATACCATCTTCTAGGTGTTGTCTTTGCCTTTTTTTAAAACCACTTTACTGAGGTATGGTTGACATAGTAAAAGCTGTATGTATTTCATGTATGCGAGTTGATGAGTTTAGAAGTAAGAACACACCCATGAGACTGTTACCACAGTGAAGACGGTACACTTATCCATCACCTCCAGAAGTTTCCTTCCACCCTTTATTTTATTTTAAAAGAATACTTTCAAAATGTTTTTTCTTCTTGTGGTAAGAGCACTTAACATAAGATCTACCCTCTTGGCAAATTTATATAAGCATATGATACAGAATTATAGGCGCTGTGTTGTGCAGATGATCTCTAGAACTTACCCATCTTGCATGCCGAAACTTTGCACCCTTTGACCAGCACCTCCCCGTTCCTCCCTCCGCACTTCCAGGTGTCTCCTAAAATACACACCCGAGTGTCTGATTCCTGAGAGCAGCTCTAGGGCACCAACTTCTAGGAGAGAAATGAAAGAAAACATGATTATTTTTGTAACCTAACAACTTTTCAGTAAATTATTCTTGTGCGACCATGAAATAGAAATAGGAAGAAAGGACATTTCACTCGGAGCGGGCGAAGGAGGGCTGGAGCACACTGACAGTGTTTGAGGTGGAAAATGGGAAGCTGTTCCCTCTCATCATCTCCGTTCCTTCTGCTCAAGGAGATCCTGCTGGCGCTGTGCTTGGAGTTGCGGGCGCACCGTGCGGTCTGCACCAAGCCATCAAAGGGGTCGAGGCAAAGGTGCCGATCTAGCTCAGCACTCAACTTGAAAGGGTCATTGTGTGGCACAGCAGTGGCATGGCTGTTTCAGGAGGGGCAGGTTTGAAATCATTGTAGCTCTTTCATCCTCTGTGTAGTTTTCCCTGACAAGGAAGATGTGGCAGGTAAATACTTATGTTCCTGCATGTTGGGTGACTGAGGTCTCTCTCTACATCTTTCTCCCCGACTGCCGTGTCTACCTGCCACAAATGAATCTAGGAAGGCAGTGGTGCGGGCTGTGACGTGGGCCACTGGTAGATTATCCCCTTGCCTCATATTAGCACATACTGTGTCAGAATGGGCCTCGAATGCATTGCAAAAACACGCACTTGTTATTTAATGAAAGCCTTGACTGGCAGGATATTAAGCTCAGTTAACAGCAGAAATACTATTAACAGAACAAGGCTGTGGTACAGTGACAAGCCATTAAGAAAAGGAGCGTGTCCCGATCCTTACTTTCCTATGCGATCCATTCCCTTTTGTAGATACGCTTTGTTTCTGGTTTGGGTTCATCCCAATCTATTCTCAACCATGCTGTTCTACTATGAGCTCCCTAATAGGAAAGACCACAGGATAAAACTGTAACAAAAAAGTAGCCAGTGTGTTGTGAAAGGAATTTAGCTAAAGCTGTACCCTCAACCTTAGAGCAATTTGGTGTTAAACTTTATCGTGCTATTAGCATTTTAATAGAAAGACTTCCATATATTCCCAAGAGGTAGAGACATGTTTTTGTCTCTTACAAGCTATATTTTATTAAGTGATGATTCCAGTAATTATACTATTGGATGAAAAAGGGAAAATCTGGGTCCTGTGTTCAAACATCAGATCTGACAAGGACTGTTGATTTCATTCATTTGGAACATGAGTATTATATCTTTGAGGGTTTGATTCATATCGTTGATGATCTTTGATTCATATTGCTGGACAACAAATGTATTTTTGACCTGTGTATAATTGCTTTCTGGTGGGGTTTGTGAACATTACTCTGCCCGCCTCTACCCATGGATGAGCCCCACCAATGCATTATTTGATTTGGTTATACCTTATTAACTGGAACTTACTGGAATTGGACAAGCGGGGAGTTCAACACAGTCAAATAATAGTATTGCCTTCTTTATTAGGCCCCCGTTCAACTCCAAAACAAAACGCAAGTTTGTTTAGTTACTGAGCTGCTGAATGTGTAGACATGTGAACACTGAATAGGAAAACCTCAACAAACTATTAAAGGTTTAAAGTTTTTGGTAATCGACTCCATTTTTGTCCAAGTTAAACCACAACTAAACTATCACACATCAGATGTTCATTTATAAGGAGTTAGCTTCCAGGTTGATACTGTAGATCGGTTTATATTCAGCTTGTCTCTTCCATGAAGCCACGTGGTAAGCGGCAGGAGCCCTGGCCAAGGACACAAATCCTGGGTCCTAGTCTTGCCTCTATCACCATAGCTGGTGGGCTTACCTCACAGGATTCTTGTGAAAGGTATAGAAGCCTGTTGTAAACACACGGGTGCTATACAAATCTATTGCTGTCGTTATTATTATTGGTCCACTCAATAATCATTATTATTGTGAAGAGCAGTATGTAATGATGTCTAAGAAACCCAGTGCAAGATGCTTAGTCCTGAAAAAAACAAGTTGTTTATGTTTAAGCTTTGTATTTTCAAAGGCAGGTGAATCCTTTAATATGTCTTACAAAGATTTTTAAATAAGAATTGAAGGGGCACCTGGCTGGCTCAGTCCGTGGAGCATTTGACTCTTGATCTCCAGGTGGTGAGTGTGAGCGCTTGGTGGGTATAGAGATTACATGGAAGAAAAAAAAAGAATTGAAAAAAAATTTAAATTCTCAAGCCATTGCTTGATAAAGGCAGACATCATTCCATTTTATGCTCAGTCCCTTGCCAACATTTGAACAGTTACATAGTTCTTGCACATAAATTATTTAATCCTCCTGACAGCCCTATGTGATGGGTACTGCTGTTATATCCATTTTACACACATGGAAACTCAGATCTGGAGAGATTGGTTAGGTGACTTGTCCAAGATCACAGAGCTGGTAAGCATCAGAGTTGGTTTGAATCCAGATGCTCTGATTCCGGACCCAGTGTTCTTAGCCATTGTGCTGTGCTGCTTCATATAGCATCTGGCACAAAATAGACACCCACTGAGTACTCGGTGACAGATGATCAGATGTTAGAGACTAAAGGTCTCTAGAGACTTAGAGACTAAAGGTGCCTTTCAGGCTGGTCCAGTCAGCCTTTCCTTCTGACCCTTGTTTCTCAGTATCTACCTCTCAAAACCAGGAACGCCTTTCCTTACGCTGTCTTCCAGTTTTCGCTTTTACTTATATTCATCCATTCATTTACTTACCTCTTCTTTTGGAAGCAATACTTTTGACATTCTACTCAAAACTAATAATATGAAATTTGGGAAAACAAAACAAAGTATATGGCCCCTGTGCCTGTAGAGTTTACAGTCAAATGGGGGAGGCGGATTCATAAGCAGAGTAATTATGGTCTTTTATTGAAAGACGCTATAATAAAAGCATGAGCAGAAGAGAGTGTAACAAATGTGTGGACAGCTAGAGGAAGGATTCATGGGGCAGGTGATATTTGGGCTGGTCTTTAAAATGTGTAGGAATTTACAGGCGGAAAAATAAGGGAAGAACAGATGGAATAGCATATGCTAAGGCAAGGAACCAGAAAATGGAAAGGAATTCAGTGAGAACTGAAGCTAAGGGTTTGGGTGAGATTGTGAAGGGCCCCATGTGCCATGGGTTTCAACTTTATCATGTAGGTGAAACATTTGAAATGTCTCATGAACACGAGGCCCTGTATACCTTTATTTACACCACTGTGCTTAGCTGGTAAGCCCTTTCCCGTACTCTGCTTCTTCATGCCCCATCTCTTTCTCAAGGTTTGAATCTTTCCTCCTCTGCAAAACTTTCCTCATCATCTAGTTCTGCATGAGCTCCTCTCTTTTTCAAATTCCTATATTTTGCATTTGGAAATTAGTGACTACCTCTTATTCATCACCTTTTCATGGGCTTATGTCATTGCTACAAGGTGTTGATAGTTATGAAGGCCAAGAAAACACTCTTGAGGTTTGTTTCCACATATCTCTCTGTCCACTGCTGGTCATAGGATGTGTTCAATAACTGTTTTTAGCTCTATCGATTATGTGAAATCCATATGGGTAAAAGAGGGTCAGCTAGATCCTTATTCTTCTGTAATTTTTTTGAAAATTCACACACCAAACAACGCTCTAAACATCTGTTCACTGTTATAAGCTGGTGGCCTTTTCCAGAAAACAGATTCTCCCTTTCTATAACCTTTGACAAGACAAAAAAAAAAAAAAATCAGTATGAGAGCTACAAGGGAATTTGGAAGGTAAACAGTTCCATTTCCTCATTTTTACAATGAGAGGGTATTTTTTTCCAATGGCAGAAATGACACAAATTCGTTTTAAGAAATCTTGGAATGTATCCAAACGTGCAAAGAAAGAAGAACAAAAATTGATCATATTCCTAGATCTCTAGTAAGTTTTCCTTAGACTAAATCTTTAGAAGTGACATTGACAGGTTGAAGAGGGTTCCCATGTTAAAAATCTTTTGTAATATATTGTCAAATGCCCTTCATTAAGATTGTGCCAGTTTCAAAAAAAAAAAGATTGTGCCAGTTTCTAATTTATACCAGCAATGCATATATGCATGCATCTAGGACTCTTCTTTTTATGTAACGTGTAACAGAAATTATTTTCAGATAACTAATAGTTTTTATAGAGAACTTTGAGCCTGTTTAAGCTTGGTGAAGAACTGAGTGGAAAAGTGAGATTATTTATTTTATTTTATTATTTTATTTTATTTTATTTTATTTTATTTTATTTTATTGACAGAAAGAATGTACATGAGCAGGGGAGGGGCAGAGAGAGAGGGAAAGAGAGAGTCCTAAGCAGGCTGCACATTCAGCACAGAGCCCAGCATGGGCTCTATCTCATAATCCTGAGATCATGACCTGAGCTGAAATCAAGAATTGGATGCTTAACTGACTGAGCCACCCAGGTGCCCCGAGAAATTATTTTAAATATCTGGTTTAAGTGTATGACTAGCTAATGATTCCTGTCCCTTTATAAACAGGGTCATTTCAAGTTTGAGATTTTCATTTGGATTAAAAGCACTCTTCATTCAATGCTAGAAGTTCAACAGATTCCGAGACCTGGTCATTCTGCTACAAAAATTGGCTAGAGTGGCCACTTTCAGGGCTGCCCAAATTGTAGCATCAACTCTGATAAAAGCCCACTTAACCCTCTTTAAAAACATTCGTTGGGATGAATTGTATCTAGAGTCATTTCCAATTCTACGATTTTGGAACCGTTGATCCATATCCATCTGGATTCAACTAGAGCTGTGGGAATACTGTTTGGTGGGTAGGAAAATGAGACCTGCTACATTAATGGCTGAAGCAACTCTGAGGCTGAGCTACAGTTAGGATCTGAAGTTCCACGTTTCCTTTGGACAACTTTTACTTCTGTAATACTTGCTGTGGAAGGCCTTGGCCAGTCAGCCAGGGCAGAGGCTGCAAAGTTAGTTTCAGTCGCTGGCACGATTGCTTTCAGAAGGGCTTGGGAGTGAGGAATCAAGCAAGGCTGGGAATAGCCCTGTGTGAGAATTTGAGCATAGTTCAGAGGGTGGAGAGATCACGCTCAGATGGGAGAGAAGGAGCATCTTTGTGAAAGAAGTTTTTTAGATGGCATCTTGGCAAGTAAAGATGGTAGAAGGAAGTTTCTGACTAAACGAATCCTGTCATTTCCAAAATATCATGATGACTAACCCTACGCAAGTTTAAAATTTATGGATAGAAGTTTCCAGGCCACTGCTCCAGGATTATTATAAAATTTAGGTTCAATTCCACTTCAACAATGTCATTCATTGAAAGTCTTTGTAGAACCAATATTGCAAAGCCTTTGCTGATGGATTACTTATTTGAGTCAAAATTTAATACAGCAAAATTTCAGTGACAGAACTGTGACGGGCTCGTAGGGTTTGTTGTCTAGCCCCTAATAAATTTGTAGTCCCCTCACATAAAGTCACAAACTTACTAAGAGTTTGAACCAGGGTGAAACTTTTTGTTCTCCATGGCAGTCTATGAGCAAAAAAAAAAAAAAAAAAAAAAAAAAAATTAGTTCATTTTTAAATATTTATTCTTTCTATAATAATATTATATACACAAAATCTCCGCTTTGACCCTCAAAGGAGAGCTGAAGGTCCAATGTTCTAATGATTTCATATGGACACACACCGGCTATATTTGAGGAATAAATATTTAAATCATAGAATGAATAAGCATTGGAAAAATAGTGGGGAAGTTTTGTTGTTAATCTATTTGTGCACCAATTTCTTTTAAATGCCCCATTTGAAAATTTTTTTTTTCTAACATAGTAGAGTAGCCAGAATACGAGTGGCAGAATCAAAGGAGAGGGTAGTTTTGGGCAGAAGTACAGTATCTCTAGACTCTGCAGCTGTTTTCTGGTTGGATTTTAATCTCTGCCGGGGCTGCCTATCACGAGGTAGCTAGAACCCCCGTTTCCCTGATGGTATTATATGCTGATGCTGTGTTACCAACCTGTGTAATTTCTGAGTTTCTCATTATCGAAGGCGGGAGCCTCAATCCCTGCTTAGAGCAGCGGTGCCTAGAGAGGTAATAATGATGATGATTTTTACCATCCCTAGGGTTTAGTTTAAAATGTCTCTTCTGTTATGAGGCTTGCCCGGTGGCAGGGGGTGACCTGAGACCTCCCTCCTCCTCTGGAAGTACTTAGCTGGCAGCAGCTGGAAGCATGCATTTGTGTCTCAGCGCCCTGGGGGGCAGGCTGGAGAACCATAAGGGCAGGGGGAGGTGAAATGCCCAGAATTGAAGGGAAAGAAGCTGAGAGGAGGTAAGGTAACCTATGGTTTTGAGGAAACCATAAAAGCAAAAATAATGGAAACGGTAAAAACAGAAAACAGCATGAGAAGAAAAAGGAAGGATAGGAGGGTGTCGATGGCAAGAGGAGGGCATGCCTCAGAAGAGGCTGTTTCGAGCCTGACCCTTGTTCTTGTTTAACCAGTTAGTAAAAGCTGATTTTGTCTTCCTATGGCATTTATCTTCACCCCGAAGACATAGTCTTCCCCTTGGTATGTGTTTGGACACTTTGGGGCAGGCCCCTTGCCAAAGCCGGTGCTTGTTGTCCAGTGCCTTGTGCCTGGTGGTTTATCAGTTAAATGGTCGTATTTTAAAATACTTTAATCCTCTATCTCCAGCGAAGCTGCCGCAAAGTTAGTGTTGTGTGGTTGGTGTGCCCGTTAAAGACGAAGAAGACAATTGTTATCCTAAAAATGGAAGTGGGGGGTGGAATGAACCATGGATAGGATCGTTGCCAGAACTGAAGGAGAAGAAAAGAACTGTAGGGGAAATAAGTTGGGTCCATATGGACACAGATACCAAGATGGGCAAAGGGAAAGATGTGGTGAGAAAGAAAGATCTGTACTTCCCTGGATTCGTTTCTTCCCACTCATAGAAATGCTATACCTACTCCTGAATGGAAAAGTCTGAATATGAGAAGCTGTCACTCAGAGAGGGGAAAAATCAAATTACTTTGTCAAACGAAGCTACGAGTCCTCTTTAAACTATCCACAATAACCTTAGTTAAAAATACAGGTTTGGGGGCACCTGGCTGGCTCAAGTCGGTAGAGCATGTGATTCTTGACCTTAGGGTTGTGTTTTTGAGCCCCATGTTTGGGGTAGAGTTTCCTTTTAAAAATACGGGTTTGGGATAAAAAATTCTGGATTGGTTTATTTGGTATGAATTTTAAAGAACATAAGAAATTGACACCTTTTCTTATTTCAGCTTTGAAGGAAAAATGCAAACATTTGCCAAGCGAATAGAAAAAATGACATTTATGTAATAATTATGGGTGTCTTATTTCAGGCTTTTTATTTATTTAAAAAATTTTTTAACATTTATTTATTTCTTAGAGAGAGAGAGAGTGACAGAATGTGAGCCGGAGGAGGGGCAGAGAGAGAGGGAGACACAGAATCCGAAGCAGGCTCCAGGCTCCTGAGCTGTCAGCACAGAGGGGCAGGACACTTAACCAACTGAGCCACCCAGGTGCCCCTTGTTTCAGGCTTTTTAAAAGAAGTACATAATTGAAAGGATAGATGTAATATTTGCAAATCTTATTGCACTTAGTAATATAGTAATAAGCCCCTTTTTTCTTTCATTTGTGACTTCTTCCTATTTGGACTCTTTAAAATGAATCTCTTAAAATTTTTGCTATTTTATTTATTAAAAAAATTTTTTTTTATTAACGTGTACTTATTTTTGAGAGAGAGAGAGAGACAGACCGTGAGTGGGGAGGGGCAGAGAGAGAGAGGGAGACACAGAATCTGAAGCAGGCTCCAGGCTCTGAGCTGTCAGCACAGAGCCTGATATGGGGCTTGAACTCACAAACCATGAGATCATGACCTGAGCTGAAGTCGGACACTTATCCGACTGAGCCACCCAGGCACCCCAGATTTTTGCTATTTTAAAAAATGTATTTCTATGCTACAATAAAGAGTGGAAACTAGTAGGCAATTAATGTAGCCTAACAATTAACAGTCTCAAATTCAGAAACCACACAAATTATAAAGGAGTAAAAAGAGAAGGAGTGAATGTATAAATATACCTTCCAAATATGAGCATGGACATTACCCAGAGACAAAAGACAAGTTAGTGTTTCTCTTCATTTGTGGTCTTTGAGGCATAATTGATAAGTGAGAGGAGTAATTTGTTGTCCTAATTGCAATGCCATTATCGAAGAGAGGAACCATTGTCGGAAGTAACCAAGTGTGCCATTTAAAAAAATTTTTTTTTAAGTTTATTTTTTTATTCTGAGAGAGCGAGCGAGTGGGGGAGGGGCAGAGAGAAGAAGAGAGAGGATCCTAAGCAGGCTCCATGCTGTTAGTGCAGAACTCGACGGGGGGGGGGGGGGGGGGGGGGGGGGGGGCGCTCAAACTCAAACCGTGAGATCAGGACCAGAGCCGAAACCAAGAGATGGACACTTAACCAGCTGAGCCACTCAGCGCCCCCCAGAGTGTGCTATTTTGAGGTGGGAAACTCATAAATAGGGATCATCCCCCTCTTTTCTCAGGTGAATTAGCCTTAGTCCTACACTGTTCTGAGCAGGGTTCGGTTTTCCTGAGAAGGTGACCTCTGTCCCACAGGGGCAGTCTCTGGCCAGTTAGCTGGGTCCTATGGTTCTGCAGCCCCTCTCACCTCATAAAATTGAGTAGGTGCTTCACTCAGGGTCAGTGGTTTGACCACAAAGGCCAGACGTTATTGGGAGAGCCGGAAACAATATCCACATGACAATCACAACTGTGCAAAAATAAGAAAGGGGAAAAAAAGGAGAAACCTGAGAATAAATGAAGTCTGTCAGTAGGACTCTCACAAGAGAACATGAATCATCAAACGGGTTCCAGAGTTACAACCAAGAAGTATTTATGGTGATCAGTGGTGCAGAGGGTAATAATACAAACATAATAAAGAAGAGAAAGGAAGGCATACCAGAGATAAAGGAGGCCTCACATTAAATGAATAGGGAGATAAGCTTAATGATTATGCTCAAATGACTGAGCTATTGATGGCAAAATGGCTGAGCTTCTGAACTGCTTTTTAAAACTGGCCTTTAAGAAGATAAATAAGGATAATTAAACAGTAATGAAGACCTGTTTCATTAAAAAAAAGAAGAAGAAGAAAACAAATAAATAGGCAAGGTCTTGGACGATGTGTTAACCAGTGTTAATGGAAGTAGTAATGAATTCATCAAAATATGGAAACTCTCCTTTGGAAATCATGAAGAATAATGAGAGAGAAAAAGAGAGAGGGAAGCAGTGCTAAACGTCCAGAGCTTTGCTTGCAGGGATCACAGATGATCAAAGCACAGATTCATTTTAATATCTTGTTTTGGCTACTTTCCCCCATAGTTAGCCAGGAACCTATTTATCATAGCTACCAATAAGACCCCTGTCTCTCTTTTTCTCCTGCCCATCTATGATCCAGTGTTGCTAATAGAGTACAAATAACAGTTTAAGAGAGGATTGTCCTATATATTTCACAGAATGAGAGCTCCCGAGTAATTAATTTCTAAATAGAATTAGTTTTAAATCTATTCCAAGTACAATACCTGGCCATAGTAAGTATTCCATAAGCAGTTGTTGAATAAATAAATGAATTAGGAAACCACGTTGCTAACAAATAGAACATGTGAGCAGTAAATATATGAACATCTATATGTTCATATTGGGGATATCAGAACCATGAGCCACAAATAACATAGATTTATAAAGCTTTTTATGTTAGACTAACTTAATTGATTTTTTTTTGAAAATCTGAAAACAAATGGACAAAAGAGTGCACTAGATATATTATTATTTCTAAATACATCCAGACGTTAATGGAAGAATTGATACCAGGTTTCATGAAATCTAGTTCAGAAAATGAATTCAAATTGACTTGAATATGTCAAATTGATTGAAAATTGCCCGAAGGACTAAAAGTGTAGTGATAAATGGCAGTGTATTGAGTCTAGAAGAGGATGGGCATCTGTGTTCAGCATGGTCTTATTTAACATCTTCATTAATTATCTAGGAAAGGATGTAAACAGCACCTTCATTAAACTTGTAGAAGCTAAACAGATCTGTGTTTTTAAGCCCTGGGTGGGGCAGAGGACAGTACAAAGAGAAGTAACCTGCTGAAGGTCAGAATGATGTTAACAATGTGATTAAAATCAGCAAATGTGCTGGCAGTGTTTACTCTCTGCAGAGCACAGTCCCAGGCACTGTAGGGGATTGAAAGGTGACATAGACTCAACAGACAGACAATGCAAACAACTAACCGTATGGTGAGGGAGAATGAGGGAGGCGCGACATTCGAGGTACGGGCAATCTGCAGTGGGAGCAAGCAAGGGAGTGATGACATTCTAAACAGAACAGTCAGGACTGCAAATTCATGTTGTGACAGGGAAAGAAAAACAATAGGAGCAAGAAACATTTAGGGGAAGAGACCAGGGTTTGATCAAGGATAACACCACGTGCAACCAAGAAGCAACAAGACAGAGTGACCTTTCTCTTCAAGCACACAGTATGAGCCACAGATTATGCAGTTAGGGACACTGGGCTTCTTTAGTGCAAAGTCACCTCTCAATGGGACCTTTTTAAAATCATTCTTTTCTTTCTTGTTTTAAGGTAAACTACTAGATACTTTTCTTAGCTTTTTATTACATTATAAGGATTAATCTGGTAGAAATACACAAATTATGTAGGAAGTATTACACATAAAGACGTTCATTAGAGTATTATGTATGATACTGAACTAATGGCAATACTCTGATGTCCAGTAGTTGGGGAAAATTTAAGTAAAGTTTACTGTCTCCACTTGACAGGCTATTCTACAGTCATTAATGGGTGTTCATGAAGAAGCAGAACAGTAAAACATTTGTATTTTGATGTTAGGTAAGAAAGCTTGGATATAGAATTTACCTTGGAATGTGATTAAAAGGAAAAATCGAGTATATGTCTAGAAACAAACTGTATCAGTGGTTGTCTTTGGGGGGCAGAGAAAGAGGATGCTAGAGAGTGTAGTATTTGTTGAGTCTGACCAGCTAATTTGTTCAGTGTTTATTCCTGTCTCTAAAGGTTTTTATTTGCATTTTAATATGTTTTGATGAGACTCTAGTAAAGGTACTTAGAGAAAGTATAATGATCTAGCTGTGTGGTCATTTTCTTTGGAAAAAAAAACTTATTTCCTAATTATTGAGGGATATTAGCTGTCCTGAAGATGGATGTATATTAAGCACAACTAGAATACCAAATAGAAATTTGGCTCTTGGTCTTATAATAAAAGGTCTTTTACCCAATGGATGAAAGACAAGGATGTATATTATAACCACTGTGATGAAGGAGGAGCTGACCGCACACACGCACGCGCACACACACACACACACACACACACACACACACACACTCACTCAATAATCAAATCAATTACTCCTAAGGACTAAGGGTCAATCTGTGGTTGAGATTATAAACATCACGTGCAAAAGGTGAACAGGGGGACCAGGCTCATTTCACTTAGTACTTTTCAAACAGTGGTTGAGAATACTGGGTAAGAAGCACACTGCTAAAGCAAGTTGAAGCAGAAATAGCAAAACTAGAGATGACAGGCTAGTCCTGTGCAATCTCCCTGAAACACCTCACTGTGGTGCTTTGCCTCCTGTCTTTCTCGGTTCCACTGTTGGCCCATGTTCTTCCTTCCATTCTCGCGTCTTATTCCTGGCCTCAGTCTTAGGGGAGTTGGATTATATACCCAGGTGTGTACCTGGCTATTTCTAGAGTAGTTTTTTTTTAAAGTATTTCACCTATCATATATCTCTTTTCATCAGGAAACATCCTTCATATTCTATGTCAGTGTATTTTATCCTGAAAATGGCCAAATACATGTAGAAGCAGAGAGAACAGTATAATGATCTCTTATGTTCCATTACTCAGAACAGTTCAACAGTTATCAAGATTTGTCACACTTGATTCATCTAGCCACCTTTCTCTCTCTCTCTCTCTCTCTCTCTCTCTCTCTCTCTTTCTCTCTCTCTCCCTCTCTCTCTGGTCAAAGTAAAAATCTTAGACATCATGCCATTTCATTTACTTCATAATGCATCTCTAAAAGTTAGGGAGATTTCCTCTATAACCATGGTGCTGTTATCAGACGTAACAAAATTAACAGTAACACCTTGGTATCATCTAATAACCAGTGCATAATCAGATTTCCTTAGTTATCCCTAAAAAGCCTTTTGTAAGCTGGTCTGTGTCACACAGCATTGAGACAAGGTCCATAAATGACATATCTCCTAAATTTTTTAATCTTCCTGCTTCCTGCCCTACCCCTACCATAACATGTTGAAAAACATGCTTTTAATGACTTGGAAAAATAGTCATGGAGTACTCCCAGGAAAGAATTTGGACCAGTAAGGCTGAAGACAGTTAAGTTAGCCCATTATAATTTGCGGGAAAACTTTTTTCAGAATATTTCTGATGGTTCTCTCACTTTTGATATTAAGTATTTGGGAAGGAGATTTCAGAGCCCCCTTAGGTAAGCCAGTGTCACATCACTGAACAGACAAAATATGTATTCTTGTATCCAGCCCATGTCCTTCCTCCTGTGTCAGACCTTTCCTCTGACCTCAGTAGAACCAAGAGATTAGACATTTCTTTTCCTGTAGTTGTATAATGGAGTTTATGTTACTCCATGATGTGGAGTGCTTATACATTTTTTTTAACGTTTATTTATTTCTGAGACAGACAGAGCATGAACAGGGGAGGGGCAGAGAGAGAGGGAGACACAGAATCGGAAGCAGGCTCCAGGCTCTGAGCCATCAACCCAGAGCCCGATGCGGGGCTCGAACTCACAGACCGCGATATCGTGACCTGAGCTGAAGTCGGACGCTTAACCGACTGAGCCACCCAGGCGCCCCGTGCTTATACATTTTTATATGTTTTTACATATAGATGTAATGTAACATATACATAACTGTTTTATATTTATATGTTTGTATGGTGACGGTTCTATTGTTTTACAAATTTAAGCAAGAAGGAGGATAGCATAGTGATTACATAGTGATTAAACTTGGATTCAAATCTCAACCCTGCCACTTACTAGTAGTGTGTGACCTTGGCAAGTCAGTTATTTTCTCTGCACCTTAGTGTCCACATCTGTAAAATTGGAATAATAATAGTACCGATCTTACAGGGTTGTTGTTAAGATTAATGCACATATATACACAATGCTTAGAATAAAGCCTGTCGCATACAGGCACTTATATAGCATTAGTTATTGCTGTTCTATCACTAGTATGTCCTTGCTATAAAAATAAGAAAATAGGGAATCCTGGGCGGCTCAGTCACTTGAGCATCCGGCTCAGGTCATGATCTCACAGTTGGGGGTTTGAGCCCCATGTTGGGCTCTGTGCTGACAGCTCAGCACCTGGAGCCTGCTTCAGATTCTGTGCCTCCCTCTCTCTCTGCCCCTCCCCCACTCACGCTCTGTCTCTCTCTGCCTCTCAAAAATAAATACATTGAAAACATTAAAAAATAAAAACAAGAAAATGAAGTCAACCTCAACTTGGAGACAAATAACCCTTAGTTTTCTTTAGACTGTTTTAAAAGAGAAAAATATATAAATAAAAGTAAAAGGTAAATAATTCTATGAAACTGTCTAACAGTTAATATTTTCAATGTTAGGAACAATCCTCTGGATTGTGATAATTTTTTCCAAAAAGAAAGTTGAAATGTCAAGATTGACAGCATTTTAAGTGAAATCAGCTGAGAATGTAGCCAAAGCATGCAGGCCGAAAGAATCACTTGTAAGAGTTTGCTTCATTTCTCTGTTTTGGGTGAATAATGTTTATTAAACTTGCATATTTAAATGAAAAAGCACAAGAAACTATTTTAAAAGCCATGTCTGAATGCCAGCAAATGTTTCAAAGAACAAATGTAAGCTTGTTTTAACAATTCCCTACAAATTCCCTCCTTCCACTTAAACCCCCCAAACAGGCTTTGCAATATTAGTGCTCAGCCTGGGCATAAAGGACTGAATGTCAGGGGTGTAAAAGAGCCCATTGTCTAGGCTGCTCTTGGGTGATGTGAGGCGCTTTGAGGTGGAGGCTCAGCAGAAGGGAGCTAGCTGGTCTGGAGTGACTCCACAGAGCCCAGCTTCCATGCTTTTGACCATGGCCACTTCAGCAGATGAGTTAAAGATTCTCTTAGAACCCTGTGGCTGCATAGAGCCTCCATCCAGGTAGCATAGGCCAGGTGGTCTAGCTTCCTTAGGAAACTGAAGTCCTGGCAAGTTCAGCGATTTCCTTAAGTCACAGAGGAAGGAAAGATGACAATTTGGTTTTCTCTCCTCCTGCTCTGGATTTCTGACCTTCATTGTGCACAAAGATGTTAATAGGAGCGAAGTAAAAAGGATTATATGGCCAAAAGGCTTGGGAAACACTGGGTTACATGTGTTAAACAGGTGTCTTTCCTGAAAGACTTCAGAGAGCCTTCAATATCTTAAAAGGGGGGTTATCATGCAGCATTTCTCAGATTTATTTGACCGTGGAACCCCTTTTTTATTGAATATGCTTTGGGTAAAAACTACCATGTGCAGCCCTTTACTTAAATGGAGTACATGAGACAAGAACTAAGGGAAAAGTAATAGCATAAGCTCATAATATTTATAATAGTCATCCTGACCTGTATTTGAACTAGGGTTATACATTCTTCTATTGAGTTGGTAGTGGCAGATGGAGACAGGGAGGGAAAGGTAAAAATTGATTTAACTGCTTATTTAGTGGGCAGAGCCAAAAAGAGATGGGCGCATTTTCTTTCCTATTCTCAGTTCTTGAATTGTATAAAGAACAAATGAATTTCTCTTCTGACTATGCCTCTTGTCCCATTGCTTCCTCCTTGGCCTACACAAAATTTAGCTATTTCTAGAACCAAGTTAATCCATTGTTCTTTGCTAGGCATCGTATTGATCTTCTATGTTATTAATATTCACTTTTGGCTGCCAGATTAGCTCTAATGAACCATTTACATTTATTTTTAGCACACTTAGAAAGTTGGGATGTATTATCCAGATTGCATTTTGCTGTGCAGGATTTGTATCTACCAGGAATTTGAAGTGTCTCTTTCTTTGCCTCTTTTTCCTGTCCCCCCCTTAACTTTACACCGAAAGGGAATAAGGACAGTCCCCAATTTATAAACAGCCTGCCCCAGTAGTTGTTTTTTTTTTTTTGGCGGAGGGCGGGGGAGGACTCAGAACTTATGTTCGCATGAAAACAATGTTCTTTAGGTTAGCTCACTAAAAGATTTTATCCATAGTGATTAAAAAGCTGCACATTTTAAAAAATGTTTTATTAATTTTGAGAGAGCACAAGCAGGGAAGGGGCAGAGAGAGGAGGACAGAGGATCCAAAGTAGGCTCTATACTGACAGCACAGAGCCCTATGTGGGGCTTAAACTCATGAACCACGAGATCATGACTTGAGCCAAAGTCCGACGCTCAACCAACCAAGCCACCCAGGTGCCCTGAAAGCTGCACATTTTCAATACAAATAAAGCAAATTCATTTCAAACATTATAAAATAAATTTACCCACTTTTTAAACAAATACTCCTCCTTCCTGCTCAGACTCATTTGCTGGAATCAGAACTTACTTTGGGTCCCTCAGAGATATGGAGGCAGAACAGCGTAGGGTTAGACTGAGGGCTCTAGAGCCAGGCTCCTGGTGGCCATGTAACTTTTCGGTGACCTAATGTCCACATCTCTAAAATGGGGATAATAACAGTACCTATCTCGTAAGATACCCAGCACATAGCAAAGTGCTAAGTGTTTACTGTTATGATCATGATGTCATTGATAGTGGAGGTGGGTCTGATAGGAGTGGTGGAGCTGAGGACAGGGCTCAAGCCAGACCAAATTAGGTGGAAACATTGGGGTCAGTGGCACCAGGAAGTAGGTGGGGGGGGGGGGGAGTGGTCTTAGGAAAGTTAAACTGGCTGAAGAGGGAAAAAAGGAGACTCACAATATAGTTGCGATCTGGAGCAGGATTAGGAAAAGAGGACTTAGAGAGGGAGGGGAAATTCTAGAGTTCTTTAAAACAAGAGAGAAAAAAATGAGGTAAGGAATGTGCATGAATGGTTTTACCATTTATCAGCTTAGAGACCAAGTCTAACTCCTTAGCTACCTTGAACCTCAGTTTTCTCATTTAATAAACTGGGAATAATAGTGTAAACCTTGTAGGATTGTACAAAGATTAGAACAATGTTTCCGAATTGCCTGGCACATACTAGACCCTCAGTACATGGTGGCAGTTATTCTTATGTAAAGGTTATATCACGAAAGTACTTCCAGGAAATCACTCTTTTCCATCCCTAGTTCATTTCTTGTACTGAACTAATCAGTGCTCACTTTCGAGAAGGAGAAAATTAAAAATATTTAGGTAATTAAAGAAAAATAGTTAAGTAACTTAACCAATATCACATAGCTGTGAATGAAATGGTTAAGCTGAGATTCTAAGGTGCTAAGTGTAACGCCAAAGCCCGTGCTCTTTAACAACACACAAATTTGTAAATCCTGGTGGAAATAGCATCGTTGTCTTATTTTTGCACACAGAAAAGAAACGGTCTTCTATTCCCCACACGTTGTCCGTTTTCATCACTGTGTAACCACTTGGGCACTTTGAACATGAAAAGGTAACCTGCAGCATCAGTTCCTGTGCATCAGATCTTGTCCTGGAAGCGTGTATTTGGCTCCCACTGGTCTCGCTGGCAAGTTCCCTGCAACTCTCTGAGGGTACAATTTGGCCTTCTTACCTGACCCAAGCCCAAACTTGGGCAAATTTATGAGCTTGAGCCAATTTTTACAGAAAAGCTGACTCTAGTGAAAGATGCTTCCCCCAAGTCAGTTTTTTATTTGTATTTGTTCTCTTCTGCATGGTGTTTGGTCCTCCTCTTTGCGAGCTTTGCAATTTCACTGTCCAGCAAACGGTATCTGATAGGAGTTTTAATAAAACAGTTCACCCTTCTTTGTGCTCAAGTAAATATTGTCAGCTTTCTTCCATCCCATCGTAAACAGGCTCTCACCCAACCTGACATAGCTGCTTCTACAAGAAACCAACTCTGTAAACCCTGAACAAAGAGAGTTCAATGCCAAGGCTTACTTCTTTTCTCTTTATTCTGTAAAATATTTATACACTGTTTGCTTAAAATCTGTTTGAAGCCACTATAAACAAACCCGGAAGTATGTGCTTAAAATCTGTTTGAAGCCACTATAAACAAACCCGGAAGTATGTGCTTTAGAGCCCCTACGTTAACAAATACTTGAACCGACCAAATGCACAGACAAAAATCAGCCACAAACAAGATTTCATGGTGCACGCATTTTATGTGTTTCTGAAGACTAGATTTTATAAATAGCTACTGTTTTCTTCTCTCAGTCATCTCCAAGTCCTTTCCCCACCCCGACCTAGAAAAAGACAAGTCTCCTGTCTGCACTGGGGCATTTACATAGGCATGTCTTTTCTGGAAAAATATGGCAGCAGCCGAGATAGCACAGGCCTTGTTAATACTTAACACTGAATAAACAGGGCAGGTAATGACCATTGTTAATACTTCCAAATGCAGTACAGCAACACAGTTGACAAAGGTCAGGAGGAAAAAAACCCCAAAACCAAAAAAGCCAGCCCTGCTGTCTGCAGTGGGAAGAGCCTTCTGAAATGAGATGTAAGAGAACAAGGGACAGGCACACATCCTGGGTCTCTAAGGCCTTTGTTTCTGGCAGTACTGTCCAGCTCTCTCAGAATTGGTGTTTCAAGATTTGCAGACTTAATACTGAGAAACATGGAAACTTAGGGACAGACTTTAGTACCAGGAAGTTCTTGCTTTAAAATACCCATGCCTTTAATATTTCTCCAGGAAAATGCTGCAGTCAAATTAATCTGCTTAAAAACTATATTATAGGCAGCCTTTTTTTTTTATTTTTTAAATTTTTTTTTTTAACGTTTTTATTTATTTTTGGGACAGAGAGAGACAGAGCATGAACGGGGTAGGGGCACAGAGAGAGGGAGACACAGAATCGGAAACAGGCTCCAGGCTCCGAGCCATCAGCCCAGAGCCTGACGCGGGGCTCGAACTCACGGACCGCGAGATCGTGACCTGGCTGAAGTCGGACGCTCAACCGACTGCGCCACCCAGGCGCCCTATAGGTCGCCTTTTAAGTCAGCTTCACTGCCCACACTTAGCCACTCATTGCACACTGAAGCTACGTGATGTCTCTTTTCAAGGACCTTACAGTATCTGCCGAAAAGGACTTTGGTACTTGCTTTCAAGAGTAGATCACAGAAGACACCTGTTAGATTAGGTGTTGCATTCTGGAAAAGTGCGTAAGCTTCTAGATTGTATGACTGTAGAAATATGAAGCTCTAAATCGATTTGGGGCATCTCCAGGGAACCTCATGCCATTGGCCATCTGGGTGAACAAGGGGTTGCCCATCTTCCTATGCCAGAGGTTTAATAATCCATTTGTTCATTCATTCGTGCTCAGGTTTTCATCACTCCTAGATATGTCTTGAGCATCTGCTGTGCATCGGGCCATTTTCTCAATCCTGAGGATAAAACAGGAAACAAACATTTTCCCTGCCTCAAAGAGCTTCAGGTCTAGTGGGGAAGACAGATAAGTAAAGAGGTAATTACCATATGGTGAAATAATTACAGGACACATAAGGTTTGCTTCACCCAGCCTTCTGAGGGATCTGAGGAGATTTCACACACACACACACAAGTGTCTTCAAAGACTGAAGATTTAGTAGGATATAGTCAGTCAAAGTGTTGGGTGAGAAACTTTTCCAGACTGAGGAAACAGCAAGTCCTTGGAAAAAAACATGGCCAGATAGGGAAACGGAAAATAGTTCAACATGGCTGGAGGGTAGATTTCAAGGGTAACTTACAGATTAGTCAACAGAAAGCAACTGGAAACCAAATTGGTCAAGAGTTTAAGAAACAATTTGGAAGAGGAAAAAAAAAACTCCAATTACTAATTTTTCATGTATTAGCAATTTGAGTTGAGAGGTTGTGTAAGATTTCATCTATCTTTAAGTACTTTTCTCATTTTTGGGTTTTTTTTGTCTTTTCTTTCTAGTTTATCATCAGCTAGTTATTACTGCTCTGCATTAATTGCAATCATGGCAAATTGAGAAAACACATAGATGCCCAACATCAGGGGATCAGTTACATAAATTGTATAAAGTATACATTGTAGTGTTAGAAAATGCTATGTACAATATGGAGAAAGGCTATCAAAAACATTCAGCTATGTGGAACCATTCATTTTTCAACCTATTTTTTTTAAGCCATTAAAGCATGCGTAGCAAAGACCATTTCTAATTCGTCTTCCTGCCTCCCTCAGTACCAAGTAGTACCTGGTAATAGACTGTCAAAAATGTTTGTGAATGCATTAATGAATGAATGGGGAAGACTAAGCATGGCAACACAGACTGCTGGGCTTTACCTTTCACAAAGAAATTAACTACAGAAAAGTAATCACGAGAAATTGGACAAAACTATTTTAGTTGAAGTGATATTTGAAATTACCAATTCAGGGCCAAATAACTGTCCAGTGCTTTTTTTGTGTTCCTTTCCATTTAGTGAAATTAATATATTAAGATAAACAAGATTTTTTTTTTATTTAGAACATTTACTCTATCACTGCTACAGAAATATCACAGTATACCTTTGTGTGTTCTGTGAGTAAATATGTGTATATTTGTTTTCAGTATCCACACATTCATTTTTTGCTTCCATACTATTGGGTGAAGGGTTTTTATTTTTTTATGCTGTCTTACACATTTGTTTGGTTTTGCTCAATACATTTATTAGCGGAAGCTACTACATGGGTGAATGGGACACCCAGCAGTTTAAATTAGAATCAAAGTTCATTCTCAAATTAGAATTTTAGATTACTTGAACCTAGGGTATCTACACCAGCAATGGTCTATAGATGGTCTCTTAGACTTGGTAGAAAATTAGCTGACTCTAACTAGCAGTAATCTTCATTTATTTAATTAAACTTTTTATTTTGGGATAATTGTAGATTTACATGATGCAGAGAGATCCCATGTATCTTTAACCTAATTTTCCCCAATGATAACACCCTGAAAAACTATAGTACAATATCACAAACTGGATATTGATGTTGATAAGGCAAGATACAGAACATTACCATCACCATCAGAATCCCTCACAGTTGCCTTTTTATAGCTACATGTACCCCCTCCCTCTTTTTTAACCCTAGCAACTACTGGTCTGTTCCCCATTTCTGTAATTGTCATTTCAAGAATGTTACATAAATGGAATCGTGCACGATGTAACTTTTGGGGATTGGCTTTTTTTTATTCAGCATAATTTCTCTGGAGATTTATCCAAGTTGTTGCATGCGTCAATAGTTCATTCCTTTTTATTGATGAGTAGTATTCCAGGAATATGAATGTACCACAGATTTTTAAATCATTCATTCAGTTATTCAGTGAAGGATAAATTAACTCCGGATTATGAATAAGACTACTGTGAACAATTATGTACAGGTTTTTCTGTGGACATAATTTTCATTTTGCTGGAATAAATGCTCAAGAGTACACTTGCTAGATGGTATGGTATTTACATGTTTAGTTCTTTAAGGAACTGCCAAACCATTTTCCATCGTGACTGTATTATGTTGCCTTCCCACCAGCAAGGGACGGATGATCCGGTTTCCCTGTATCTTTGCTAGCTGTATTTTGAGGACTCTTATTGCTGAGTTTTGAGACTTTTAATATGTTTGAGATACAAGTCCTTTGTCAGGTGGTTTGCAAATATTTTCTCCCAATCTATAATTTGTCTTTTCATCATCTTAAGAGTGTCTTTCACAGGGCAAAAATTTTTAGTTTTGGCAAAGGCCAATTTATCAATTTTTCTTTTATTCATTGTGATTTGGAGTAAATTTTAAGAATTCTTTGCCTACCTCTAGATCCCAAAGGTTTTCTCCTATTTTTTTCCTAAGAATTTTCATAGTTTTACATTTTACATTTAAGTCTGTGATCCATTTTGAATTAAATTTTGTATAACGTGTGAGGTCAGGGTCAAGATTCTTGTTTTTTTGTTTTTGTTTTTGTTTTTGCTTATGAATGTTTAGTTGCTCCAGACCATTTGTTGAAAAAGCTCTACTTCCTCCACAAAATTGCTTTTGCATCTTTGTTAAAAATCATTTGAATGTACTTATTTTGTGTGAGTCATTTCTCAGTTTTTCTCTTGTATTCCATTGATCTGTTGTCTCTCTCTTCACTAGTATGGTCTTGATTACCTGTTGCTATATAAGTCTTGAGATCAGGTAGACTGACTCCTTCCACTTTGTTATTCTTTACATTTGTTCTTTCCATTCTTTATTCTTTTCCACAATTTTTTGTTATTCTCATTTCTTTGCATTTTCATGTAAATTTTAGGATATTGTCTTTATATATAAAAAATCTTTCTGAAATTTTGATAATAATTGCATTAAACTTATATATCAATTTGAGGAAATTGACATTTTTACTATGTAGAGTATTCCAGTGCATGACTTTAGTATGCCTGTCCCTCTATTTAGCACTTCAATAATTTCATTCATCTTGTTTTTTAAGTTTTCAGTATATAAGTGCTATGCATGTTTTATCAGGTTTACACCTATTTCATTTTTTAGTGTTTATAAATGGCATTATGCTTTTAATTTTGGTGCCCACATTTATTGCTAATGTATAGAAATATAATTATATTTTTGTATATTAATCTTGTATCTTGCTACCTTGCTGGACTTACTAGCTCTAGGAGGGGTTTTTGGCAGATTCCTTGGGATTTTCCACATAGACAGTCATGTCATCTGCAATTAAGAACAGATCCTTTCTCACACCTTTTGTTTCCTTTTCCTGCCTTGTTGCCCTGGCAAGCACTTCTAATACTTTGTTGAATAACAGTTGTGAGAGCAATGTTCTTGCCTTGTTCCTGATCTTAACAGGAAAGATTTCAGTCTTTCTTAACATTAAATATGTGGGTTTTTAAAATATATTCTTTATCAACTTGAAGTTTCCCTCTATAGCTAAAAATGAAGAATTTAAAAGAGTGAAAAGATTTGAATATTATAATTCTTTTTTTTTGAATATTATAATTCTTAAAGGTTATTATTGTCTAGCTTAAGAAATTATTATAGAGCTTATCTACTTGCTAATTTGTAGATACATCCTCAGGACTTATGCAAAACAGTAACCTAGAATGGTAGATGTCCTTTTTATTGCCATTCATAAGAGAATTTAAATTTCATTTTTTCTTGCTTTATGTACTTGACTTTGATTCCTTTTTTTTGTTGTTTCTTTTTCTTTTTTTTTTTTAATTTTTTTTTCAACGTTTTTTATTTATTTTTGGGACAGAGAGAGACAGAGCATGAATGGGGGAGGGGCAGAGAGAGAGGGAGACACAGAATTGGAAACAGGCTCCAGGCTCTGAGCCATCAGCCCAAGAGCCCGACGTGGGGCTCGAACTCCCGGACCGCGAGATCGTGACCTGGCTGAAGTCGGACGCTTAACCGACTGCGCCACCCAGGCGCCCCGTTTCTTTTTCTTTAAATGCATCAATAGACAATACCGTCATAAATGGTCATTGGAAGTCTTTTAATTCATACTTTAAAGTAATATATGTTTAAAATGTATATGGAAGAATTTCAAAAAGCTATCTGAAAATTAGTTTCACTTGCAGTTCCAAATCTTTATTTGATTTGTACTTGCTGGCTTTTTATTCAGAACTTTGTTTTAGGATATGCAGCTTTACTTTTTTTCTTTTTCTTTTTTTTCTTTTTGACTTGATAAAGCAGTAAATGTTTTATTGTATAAATGAATAAATGGTAAGTATGGGTAAATGGAGTTCACATGTTGGGGAGGGCAGGAGAAGGGAAAATGGATGCTTTTTTCTATAAAATTAAATATTGGCAGACCTACTCACTAAGATGACTGTTTCTTCAAGGCAGGCTATGAACATAGAACACATACATCTTCAAGTTATGAAAAAGTGTAACTCTGTTGTAACCTACCATGTCACTCAACAGTCTAAAATTTTTTGTTATTACAGATTCTACTATATCATCATCTAGATTCTAAGCGTCATGAGGGCAGGCATCGTTTCTTTCTCATTTATCTCATACAAATGAGGTACTCAGTCAATATTTTTTAGGGACTGGATAACTTCTGATGGCTGTGCAGTATTCCATTGTTTGGATATACCATTAGTTATTTAAGCAGTTCCTTACTGTTGGGCATTTAGGCTCTTCCCAGTTTTTACAATGGTAGACGTATAGGTAAGTCTTTGTACTCCCCTCCTGCTTTGATGAGTCATCTCGTTTCAAATTAAGTTACGTCTGCATTAGACTTTTGGACATCCTTATTTTTTTTTAATCCTTTACAGGGCCTTGTCATTTTAATTGCTCTATTCTCTGGTTGTTTGGTTGGATATTTATGTCAAGCTGCTTAACAAATGAGCATATGGCATTACTTTACTGTTCTACTACAGTGCTGAGAAGTTGGAGCAGTGTTAGATGGTGAACTCTTTCGAACAATTGAGAGACAAGTTCACCAGGAAAGATTTAAAAGCTGTGAATAAAAATTATAAGGCTAATTTCGCAGAAGATCGTGGAAAGTTGGTTCCAAATTATGTACCTTCTGCAGTGCCTCTCTGGCAGCATATGGGAAGGAAGCCTCTTCATACTCTGACATGTTTTCTGAACAGTTGAAGCTGTAGTGAGATGTATATAGCATTTCTATCAGAAGAGGCAAATAGTCCTAGCACCGTTGTTAACATACATTTACTGACTATCTGTGATGGCCAGGAAATAGTTTCTTTTCGGGACTGTGGGGGAGGCACATAAATACAAAAATATAATGCTTACCCTCAAATAACTTACACCGGGGCTCCAGGAGGTAAGGCTGAAGCCCCGTGACATGGTAAAAGCTCCAGACTCCAGAATTATGTATCTGGATTTAAACTGTGTTTCTTCCTGGGTGTATAGCTTTGAGCAAGTTATCTAACTTCAGTAAACCTTAGTTTTTTCATCTGTAAAATGGAAATAAAGACAATACCTAAGGTTATTTTGAAAAATAAATGGGGAAAGTGCATATAAGACTCTTAACAACAGGGCTGTGCATGAGGTAGGTGTACATTTTTTCTTAAAAAAAAGAAAAATTGTATGGGGTGCCTAGGTGGCTCAGTCAGTTGAGCGTCCAACTTTGGCTCAGGTTATGATCTTGCGGTTTGTGAGTTCCAGTCCTGTGTCGGGCTCTGTGCTGACAGCTCAGAGTCTGGAGCCTGTTTCAGATTCTGTGTTTCCCTCTCTCTGCCCCTCCCCTACTCATGCATGCATTCTCTGTCTCCGTCTCTCTCTCTCTCTCTCTCCCCCTCTCAAAGAATAAATAAACATTAAAAAATTTTTAAAAAATGGCATAAAAGACAGTATGCTATTATATCAGAAATACAGAATTTCAGAAGACAGAGAGATTGGTTTTGGCTAGTGAGATTAAGGAAAATGTCACAGAAAAAAAGTAGAGACTTACAGGAGTTGTAGGTGGCTGATAAAGAAAGTAAGGATAGTATTCCAGATGGCAGAGAGACATGTACACAGGAAAGAGGAAGAATGGCTCCATGGTGTGTTCATGGAGCTCTAGGTAGACCAGATAACAAGGGTGAAGACAGACTGAGATATGTGGGCACCCCTGACAAGGTAAGCATTTGGCTTCTTGAGTTTTCGTTGAACATTTTCTAGTGGGAGAGTAAGGGAAAAATTATTTTCTATTAATAAAATCAGTGTACCTTCCTTTATGTTTCTTTATGTTCAAACCAAATAAGATGTCTCTTACATGCTCTGAACGTAACATGACATTTTAACTCATTTGGACTTGTTTTTCATTTGACAGGGTTTTTTTAATCACTCATAATTGCATACAGTTAGTCATACTCACCATGGATAGAAGTAATTTGTGTGGATAGAGTCACATGGTCTCTTCGCCCAGGGCATTGTTTGCTTTGATGGGAGTGGGTCTGGTTTACATTTTACGAGCAAGGAGTTTGAGGGTAGACACCTGAGTTAACTGGCACTGTATTTCTACTTCATTAGCGATGTTTCAGTGCCCTCTATGGGATGGTGCCAGGGCAGTTGGCTCATTGGGTGTCTACATAATTGGACAATGAGGATGAAAGAAGAGGAGTAGAACCTAGAGCTTGGATGATAGGTTAGAGCCAGATCCTAGGGAAACTTGACTTACTGGTTAAAAAGATCCGGATTTTATTTGTTAGGCAGAGTGGTCTCTTGAAAGGCCATTAAACAAGGGCCAAGATGAAATTTGGGAGCATTTATTTGGTGGTGAAGTACATGAGAGAACAAAGTTGGGAAGCTCACTTGGTGGAAACTTCAGAAATCTAGGTGAGAGGTCATAAGTTCTGGCTCTGGTTGAGGGTACAGCGGGTGGAAGGAAAGTGAGCCACAGGCACACGAAGTAAGAATGGAGGGACTAGATGACCAATTATAGGAGGCTGGGAAGGGGGAGTGAACCAAGACCACCAAGATCTTCAGTCATGTTGACTTTCCAGGTATGTCTGTCACCACAGCCTGTCACACTCATAGTTTATGCCTTCTGGCAAATACAGTATAGTAGATTGTCATACATCATGGGGACTAAAGCTTAGCTCTTAGAAGCAAAACTTGTTTTTGAACCTAAACAGCACCCATTCTTTTATTTCCTTTTCCTCGTTGAATTAGCTCCAAAGTAAACATTTGTCGGTTGTCAAACTTGCAAGTATTATCTGTTTTTCCAAACTTTCTATAAAATTTGTCTGATTGAAGAGGTATTAAATAATAGGCAAGCACTTAAAACAGCTGTAGACCTTTTCTTGAGATTTATATTTTCAAATATGTGTAAACATTAATTTCCACTCGCAAATTCAGAATTTTTGACACTTTAGGCCAGAAGACATTTTCATGATTATTCTCCATGAAAAAAGTTTTCCTCCCTTTTCTCTCTTTTAACAGTGAACTGTTTCAGGTGGATTAAGTAAGAGAATAAATTGTTTATAGCACTTTGGGGAAGTGATTAATATGCTAATTAAAGCATTTCTTCTCCACATAAACAGAAACTTGCCAGTCTACAAATGGACAGAGAGGTTAGATGTATATGTCCAAATCTTAAGAGCTAATAACAATTATTAGGGTCATTAGCTCACTTGAGCCACCTCTACCCGCCCCCCCCCCCAAAAAAAAAAAACCTCGTTGAAATAAAACTAATGAATATCCTTTCTCTGCTTTGTAAAGTCATCAAAGAAGACTGTTTAGGGCCATTATATGGCTCTTATATATTGTTTAATGGGATCATTATTTCATTTGTTTCCCTTATTTCAAATTAAGAAACAGCTTTATATTTTTATCAAGGGTGCCCCCTTTCACAATATTTTGACACTTCTCTTATTTCAACTGATCCTTAGAGGATTTTTTTTCTAACATGAGTAGATCTTATGAAATTGTGGTGGTTATGTGACTATACTCAACAAGATGCATTCAAGTAGATACCTTAAGGACTTAACATTTGACAACACTTATATTTTATTGATTCAGTTCTAGTTAGTAATGTGCTTGAAAACAAACAGCATTTCTTTAAATAAAAATTCTTAGTTCTAATTTTTAAATGGTTCAGACTGATCTTCCCCCTACAAAGAGAATGAATTAAGGAGCAAATATGACTATACTAGCAAATAAGTATATATTTATGTATTCACTTTGAATGAATGCTAACATTTAAAAATACTCCAACCATATGCCACAAACATAGATGTGTGTGTGTGTGTGTGTGTGTGTGTGTGTGTGTGTGTGTGTAGGTATACTTATCAGTGGAACAAATTTCCAGTCACTCCAGTCAAAACTGATTTAAATTTGGTCCTTCTGCTGAATGCCAGGTATGCAGTTTAGAATCAGGTGAAATGAGTCTCCTTCAGAGAGGTCTAGAATGAACTTCTAAACAAGGCCCTCATATTTGCAGCTAACATTAATTTTTTTTTTAAGTGGAGCATGATAGAGAGCAAAGATGAAGTTTCTCTGATGTTTTTTTCACTTTATTTGGTGTAGTCTGTGCCACTTGTCTGCATGTGAGGAGAAAGCTACCTTGTGCACCAGGAAACAAAATTTTTAGAATGTGGAAGAACCCAATAAAAGCAGTGCCTATTTTCACATTGTCTTAGTTAAAAACAGTTTCCTTGGATCACCAGAAGTTCATTAATTTTCTATACCATCCAGACATTTGCTCAACAAATGGTAAGACCAGCCTTTAGATGTATAAATAATGGTATGCTAAGATGCATTTTCTCTCAAAGGAGTTTAGCTTAAACTGATAAAATTTCTCTGATTCTAGATACCTTTCCAGGTACTCAGTACATATTTGCTGAATGAAATAAATGAGTAACTCTTACTCCTGGATTACTGAGAGTAGTTTCCTTGACTTAAAGAGAACTTAGTGAAGTGATGTCTAAAATGTATTGTTATTATAACACATGTTACAATTAAGTGAGAGAATTAATTGACTAATGTAACAATTCTTCAACACTGGCCAGCACGGTTGATTGAGGACAAAAAAAATCTATAGGAAAAGATCTCTTGCTAACTGGAGTAAGAGACGAAGGAGTTAGGGTAGGAGCCTACATTCTACACTGGCATGGACTAGGGGAAATGGGTCGGGATCAGCAGCACACATGATGGGAAGGCTGAGGGAAGGCTCGTTTGAAGAAGAGTAAGATACCTCATGCTGCCGCAGGAGGACTGTGGGAGCCTGGGGGCTGTTGGTTCCTGAATTTGACCCCTCTCTCTGTCTCCTGGCAATCCCGTCAGTAAACCAAAAATCTGGTGATTGAAATGCATGCGACATGTTAAACAGGCAGAGGCTGATGTGTTGTCTCATCATTGGCTGTTGGGACACTTGAGCAGATAGATGCCTGTATCTGTACAGTGGTGTCAATACAGACTATATTTTGGGTATCTATCGTGGCATTACAGTAAGAGCTCCAAAACTCCCAGGAATAACTACCGTCAAGTCAGTTTGAAAGGTATTAAAATTTTAAGGAAAGATGACCGTTTTTAGATATTCAAAGAGCTCAAGATTTGCAAATTACAATTTATGAACAATTTCACTGTCCCTTTCTTGTCACATCAATCGGTGAAGAGTTTATGCCATGGGGAAATGTACAGGTGGATGTACATCCTTGTGAAGGCTGACAGTTGAGGGGCTGACAGAAATATCTGTTCTATGGCAGAGTCAGTGGAGTATCGCACTGTGTGTGTGTGTGTGTGTGTGTGTGTGTGTGTGTAAAGGTTGTTTAAGATATAGATTCATCTCTTTTTGCCATTCTCATAAATTTTATTTGTTTATTAGAGTGAGACACATTGAGATTATCTGGAAGATGAACTATGTATATTCAGTATCTGAAAATCAATACAAAGGCAGGCTTGTGAGGGGGGAAAAAAAAGAATAAGATTTGTCATTTGCCTTTTCATCTCTTATCTGCCCGTAGTTTCTCTTTGTAGTTCTTTCAGAGACCAGTATTATAAGGGAATGAATGATGGGTGGTAAACAATGTTCCTAATAAAGCTCCTTTATTTGAGAAAATGTTTGGTCAGAAGATCTTTAGTCCTTACCATGTTATATGATTCTCGAAGGTCAGCAACCTGTAAACACCATGCAAAAGCATTTAAAAAATACTCAAACTTTGGGCCTAACCTAGAGTAAATATCACAAATAATGAATCTTAGACATTTGGGATCTTTTTTCTCAGCAGTCCAAATGGACTTAACCCCCAACAATGCCATTTCTTACTGATGAAAAATTCTCTTTGACAGTAGGGCCAAATAAATGACTTGTGAGTTACAGGATTAGTGTGGCCTAAAGGGCTGTGTCCCTAAAAAAGGCAGGCTTTCCCAGAGATTTTACTTGAAGAGCAGGGAAGCAGTTCTGGGGGGATGAGAGCTGGTGGTTTCTCCAAGATGGTATGGTAGAAGGCACAGGGTCAAAAATGGAAGCCTGCTAAAACTAGTATTTTCCCCTGACTTTCTCAATTAGCTGTTGATAGAAGAGTGTGATCAGCCTGGTCCTCTAAGGCTGTTCTGGGCTGGTGGCTTTGAAATATAACCTGATCATCCCTCCTTACCTTTTGTTCCAAACAGCTGAATTTAAAATGGGTGAGAAGGCAGAAGCAACAGATACAAGAACTCTTTTGTGTGTGTGTGAGTGGTTTAAAATTTTTTTTTCATTAAGTATTTTTATGAAGTATAGTTTCAGGTGCACAGCATAGTGATTGGACAGTTCTACACATCACACAATGCTCACCATGGTAAGTATAGCCACCATCTGTCACCATATAAACAAGAACCCTCTTTCAATTGTTATTCCTTTTTCCTCTTTCTTTCTAGATCCCTGAGGCTTCCTCTGCCCCACCCCCAATTGTAACGAAATACAGAAACATTTCCTAGTCTCTGCCTCATTTTCCATACCCTTATTATTATTTTAGCTACCAGGAATTCACATTAGGAAGAATCCCAGGAAGCGAAAGCTGTAATGATTATGATTTCTAAGAAGGACCAGCCCAGTATTCTTTTGAGATTTTCTGCTCTCTAAATGAGTGTACATAATTTTCCTCAAGTTGGTGATAGGTTTTTAACTACTGTGACATCTTTCCACCCTTTATGAAATATCCTCTTTTTTTTCCCTCCTCTTTCTTAAATCTTACTTTTCTCTTACAGAGATTAGTATTCTCTTCAGTGGAAATTTATGAACAAAAGCTATTTAAGCAAACACAGATGAGAGATCTCTGTATGTTTTCTTCCTATATCATTTGCCCCAGCAACATATAAGGCAGCATGTAGCATATGTAGGTTTCAGAGATTACTTTTCAAAATTATTAGCCACTCCTATCCCATTTTAGCACCAACATTATGAAGCTTTTTATTTCTCAGGTACAACCAAGTTTATATTCACATGTGCCCAGTACCTACCTCAAGGTGTTGTTGAGGGGATTCAGTGAGTTAACATATGCAAAGCACTTAGAATTGTGCCCGGCACAGGGTAAACTCTATGTTTTGACTATTATTATTACTACCTGCTTTGTTGTTTGAATTTGATAGAATATAGAATGTTGATTCCAATTTATCCCCAGCTATGGCTGGATGCAAAATTAGCCGGGGAAATTGTTTGCTCATTAGGGGTCAACAGAACTACTGCAGCTAAATGAGGAAACCTGCCAACTACCTTTTTCTCAGCTTTGCCCAGGGGTCTTGAAATGTTCCCTAATTTGTTTCTTCTTTACTCGAATACTAACCAGGACAGGGGAGGGCTCTATGTCTTTGTTTTCCCCCCTGCCCTTCTCCCTATTGGCACCTAGAGTTAAGGACAAGACAGAAGAGGATTTTTTTGGCACCTCATTTGTTCTGATGAAAAGGAGTCAGCTTATTTTATAAAGTCTACTGAAATTTGGAAAACCCTTGCACGGCACATGATCCCAAGTGGCAGCCGCCAAGGATAAGCTAAGTGTACAACCCCTAAAATTCAAGGTTGGGAGACTAAGTAACGCCTGTTTACCCACCTGGTGCTTTAAAACTGACCTCTGTTTCCCACAAGATGTCTTGAGGTTGAATTATGTCAGAGCAGTAACGTCTTTAACACTGTTGGGTGGGATGGTTTGAGAGAGATCAGATTTCACCTGGTGAGTGACAAGACTCTAACTCCCTCTTGCAGTGTATAAAAACAATTAAACATTAAATGCATTTTACTGCTGAGCGTTTGACCCACGTGTGCATATTAAAATTTTTTCCCAAAGACCTATGAAATAGGAGCCCATCTCCGTGTGAATGTTTATGTCGCTCATTACCAAAATTCATCTCCAGTTATTCTGTTTTCTTTTTCTCATCTCCTTTTGGGAGAATAGAGGGTGGGTGGAAATCAATTTTCCCAGCTAGACCTGCATTTTTCCAGTTAGGAAAGATGTTTCATTTTCATTCGCTGTCTGATGGCATTGAAATATTTTTTTCCAATCTGTTGTTATTTAAAGGAGCAGACCCCACTCCTGTCATCATCTATTACCTGGGGTGTTATTTAGTGAGTGCCTTGTTTGTAAACAGACAGTGGTTTTAAAAAGATCTGGTCATGTGGTGATCATGTTTGCAGCATCCTAGCTGGCTCTTCAGCAGCTACACTATTACTTTTTCCATGTTTTGGTTTTAGATCTCAGTTCCGAGTTGATTTTTTACCCCCTAATGTTTTCTAGGTTAAGGAAGATTTTACACATATTACTTGTGAAATCCCCAATTCCTTTTCTGTCAAGGATGACTGGGAATCACTAGTGAATTAACCTGCTCTAGATCTTTTTTTGGAAAGAGTAGAGGTGAGGTATTAAAAATTCTACCCCCCTGCATTGTCTTATCACTCAAGCTAAACAAGACAAAGGGTGGTAATGCCATCAGGTTAATTTACCGACATTACCAGCCCCGTCTCTCAAACCCCATCGCACTTACCATCAAAACGTTTCTGCCTGTGTTTTTGTGAACGAGGGAAGATTTGAGCTACTTTGCTGAACTTCTTCTTTTCCTCTTCGGATTATTTACTTCACGAGAAATTCTAAACTCTTTAAGAAACCAAAATCAGTGTTTGTTCTTTTGATAGTTGAAACATACAGCTGTATCTGGGGAATGTGGCAGCGGAGAGGTGTTATTTCTTATCTTAAAAAAAAAAAAAAAAAAAACCTAATTAAAATGGTAGAAATCCTTTTAGCCAGGAAATGACTGTGTGTGTGTCTCCACAGTGGAGCAGCTGCTGTGAGCCCGTCAGCTGGCAAGAAGTGAGCTCCGGGTTGGGGAGGGGGTGCGCCGGGCGCTTGCCTGCCAGCTCGGATGCTCCGCGTTTCCTCTGAGCCCTCATTGTCTCCCTTCGAGTCGCATGGTGTTCTTTGTCTGCGGTGGGTAGCTCTGTGTCACTCCGTAGCCGGCCTCCCTCAGCCTCTGCTCAGCCCATTTTCTTTCTCTCTCTCCTCTCTGTCTTGCCCCCTCCCACCCTGGCCCAGGCCCCTTCCTCTCTTACTGGTTTTAGGATTCAAGTGATTGAAGAACATTTTGGCGAGGTAAATGCTCAAAAGGTGTGGTTTCTGATGAGCTTCAAAGAAGTGAAGAAGCAAGATACGATGCTTTTAAAATGGACAGGGTGTCCGTGTGGATTGGGGAGGTATATGTTCTTAAGGTAACCAACATTTTCTAGTTAGAAATACTGTGGGGAGGTGGGGGCTTGACTGGGGAGGTGATGCTAGTCCTTAAGTGGCAGGTCAGTAATAAGTAAAGAAAGTGCTGTTGAGTCACACCCCCTCCCCCAATATTCTGGGACATTGAGACAACTGTCAGTGTACCCTGGCTTCGGTGGCAGTGTTAATAAGAAACGAAATGCGACGACAAATGCCTTGTGAATTTAAATAGCCAGGTACAGTGTTCAGAAAGCCTCCTGAAATAAACACACCAATCCACATTCCGTCTTGTGCGAAGCATTAATGGCTTGGTGGGGCTTTACTCTAAAGAGCCCATTTACAGTCACTCCTTTCTCTTCTGCCCATTACCTGGAGCTTACAATGCTTTTTAAGTGATTCTCTTGCTTGTGCTGAGGAGGAGAGCATGGAGGGGAGAATGGTTGGGTTGACAGAGCTCTGAAAGCCATTTTTAATTCCTACAAAAACTTTCCTTGGGGAACTTGAGGCACTTTGCATATGGAAATCATAGAGCTGGGACAGACTTAATTCAAGGAGCCAACCCCATATTGTTACAGATACGGGAACTGAGCTCAGGATGTTTCCTCAGACATAGAGTCAGTGTGTGGCCACTCTAGGACTTGAAGCCGGTGCTCCTTCAAGACTCCTGCAGGGGCACACTTTAGTAGCTCGGCTCCCTTTGAAAGATGTCGCTGGCAAAATGTTATTGTCCCCACTTTAAGGTGAGGGGCCCGTGAGCCCGGGCCTTGTCTTTCTTGTGGCCTTCCTAAGCTACTTGAGATGAATCATCTTGACCGGCCTCACAGGCATTAGTTCCTTGGCCCCAGCCATCCCTCAATTCTTGTTTGTTCTGCTCTTTCCTGTTTGTTCTGCTCTTTTCTTTTCACCGCTGCCCAACTCATTCGCTACCCCATCAACACCATTTAGCGCTTTCTCTCCTTTGTACACAAGTGTGCCCTGTACTTCCCTTTCGCTATGTACTTCTCGTCCCGGGATATCTAAAACTCCAGGAGCTCCATCTAGAATTTTCCCCTAGGCAACCCAAACCTAATCCACATTCCCAAAGAAGAAATGCTGGTGTCATTTCCAAACGTACCCCAACCTAGTGTGGCAGTGTAAAACTAGAACAGGCCTGGGGGCAGGAGATCGAGTTCTGATGCCAGCACCAGTAGAAACTTACTAACTCCTGCAGACTCCCATGCAAAGTTCCTTCCAATTCTAGAAGGCTAAATCTTCATTTCAGTTTGCAGAGAGGAATTGTGAGAAAGAATGGGTAAACTGAAGCATGGACCCAGTCAAATTGTATTATTAGGTTGGGCTCGTGGACACCAGGATCTGGATTCCAACATTGGAGCTGGGTGCTTTGACCCTGCATTGCTGTCCCGTGGCCTCTGTGGGAGCAGCTCCAACCAGCTCTGCAGGTACTTTCTCAGGGACTGGTACAACTGGGAATGGACCACTGGGACTTCTGTGGGATAAGGGATGCTGTATACTTGGAAAATGAATTCTAATGCACACAAGTTTTTTTTCTGCCAAGTTGGCTTGAGCATATCTAATAAACAAATCAAGGGATACTTATAACTGTGTTCATGTTATTGCGGCGATTTCTGTGTTGTGTGACTATCATGAGCATCTACTGCAGAGTGTAAGCTCCTTAAGGACAGCCATTTAATGTCACAGTGTTAGGGTAGGGTTGCTACTTAATACGTAATTAGTGGTAATGACAACAAGTCTTGGGTCTTCTGATATTTGGTCTAGTATTTAAAACCTATGGTCTGGTGGAATTTGAAGTCATTATTGTCTTCTGAATATTTACGAATGTGTCATGAAAATAAGTTGGAGAGGAAGTTGACTGGTCTTACTCTTTCCCAATGTGACTTGTTAAAAATCATGATTTGTGTTTTCTGCTTCTACTTCTATGTAAAGCAGTCCCACTTCAGGCCTCGACTGGAATAATTTTTCAGATTTTAAACTTACTCCAAATGTACTGTTAAGTTAAACAGAACAGATTTCAGGTAGAGAAAAAAACCAGAGGGTTCATCTGAGTGATTTTCATCTTCCCATGTTGCTAATGAGAAAGCCATGGTAGTCCAGATATGAATCTAGTTTTATTGTTTTTTTGAAAAGGAAAAAGTCTCCCATTGTAGACTGACGGCATCTATTAGGTCAAGGGTATGATTAAATAGTGATAAACTTTTGTAAGGCAAACATAAATTTCATTATCCAAATAAGTTATGGTACATGAGGAAACACTTGTTCTGGTTTTCATAGAATCATCTGGATAAACTGGGAAACATTGTTGGGTTAGTTAACATATAGAATAAAGCCTTTGATGAATCAACATGTGCACATGTACTGATGTGTAGACAGGTGAGAGTATTCATCTGGTTTTCTTTCCACTTGTAATTTTGACCCATTTCTTATATAAAGTGGTGATGACCCAGGAGGGAGTCAGCTCAATTTTTTAGACCCAGCTCTATACCAACCTCAGTGACTTCGACTTGTCACTTTGCCAGTGAGGAACTCTGAGACCTCGCGGATGCATCTTTTAAGCGCTTGGGTTTCCTCTCACTGGAAGTTTAGTACCTGCTCCCTACCTTCCTTAAATGAGTATTATAACAGTTATCAGGATGTATGGGATAACATCCCCCATGAGAAAGCAATTTGGAACCTTCAGAGTGGTTTCATTATAGAGAAGAGGCTTGGAAAATGTGTTTTAACATGGTAAGAACTGATGGTAGCTAAAACTGCAACTGCTCATGGAGAAAATTGGAATGGTATGTTGCAAATTTAACACACACCTATTCCGTTCTGGGATGAAACAGCAAAATCGGTCTGTGCTTTGTTAGTTGATTTGAGATTTGGTTTTCTGATCATACTTGCGTTGCCTTTGAAGGAAAAGAAGGCCAAATCTTTTAATTCTCTGTTCTTTTTCCATTGAGGATACTGTTAACACAGCTGGATCAGTGAACCAATCTCTGTCCTCCTCTACACCGTCGTAGTTCTTTTTTAGGAAGAAAATTCTCAAACAGAAGGGAGGCTGGGACAGAGCTTTGGGTAACTGGCCCGTATCGTTCAGTTTTGATGGAAGTAGAGGGAGACTGGAATATAGGATTACAAGACAGGCCTTCTGGTCTACGTTTCTGGTTGTACCAATTCATTACACGATCTCAGGCAAATATGTTTATGTTCCTTTAAAGGGCTGGTGTTGATTTTAACTTTACCAGCTGTGGTGAGTTTTCGTTGATGTTGGCAAAGCTGTTTTTATTCCCAGGTTGAATCATGCCATAAGAAGCGCTGTGTTTTTTTTTTTTTTTCCTTCAGAGATAGGGGGATAGAGGTTATGGATCTTCTACTGCTTTGCTGGCTTTTTTTATCTCATAATTTCAGATATAAAGCAATAAAGAGCCATTGAAAATAATGAACAGTCTTTATTGAGGTAAATGAAGATGACCATGACAGTTTTAATATATTAATCAAGTGATATTGCCGTTTAACATTAACAACATCTCAATCAGATACTTGCTTGAGATGAGCTGGAAAACCCACTGTGACTTTCAAGAAGTGGATGATGCAAAAAAGTAAAATGTAGCTATGATTGGATGTTTTTAGGGGAGTTTTAAAAAAGTGATCTTTAATTATATCCTTCGTATGGCATTTGGTATAGATGGTTGGTGAAACGTAGAGGGTAGAAATATCACAAAAATGGGGAGAAATGAGCACATTTTCCTTAAAATAAAGGTGGTAACCCACATCAATGAATCAAAGGTCATTTACTGAGTTTCTGCTGTCTATCCAGAACTGGGCCTCCAAGAAGTTTGACTTAAACCTTTAATAATTGTGTTTTATTCCACAGTTTCAAGTTGGGCCTTATTCACTTGGAAAGATAAATGTTTTATCAGACCTACAAAGAACTATATAACATTTGACACTATAAAAATCCTATTGGATGGGATATAAATAATCTGGAGTGCCAAATTTCTGCGTAGTACCCACAGCATTTAAAAATAAATCACGGGGCGGGACTTTTGGCCATGGGCAAGTAAGGAGGTCAACAAATCCTCTCTTTAAAAAAGCAAATATGAAGTTGGACAACATGAACAAAAACAATCATTTCAGCGCTCTGGAAATTGAATAAAGGCATGAAACAATCTGAGAAATGTTTATACTAGAAAATCTGCTGAACTTCTGTTGAGAATAGTGGCAGTTGGAATTCTTGCCTGGGGCTGCACCCATCCCTTGCCCAGCTTGGTTGTCACGGAGGTTTTGGGGTAGGGAGACCACAGTTCATAAGGCCTGGCGGGTTGTTCCTGCTGCTGCTGAGAACTCACTTGATTTGGAAAGGTGGGCTCGCGACCAGTGGCATTGCTGGTGGACATAATGATCTCAGTGACAGGGGATTGGAGAGGCCAGTGGCACTTTTATTCTCGGTCGCAGAAATAGTTGGGGTAAGCATACTTCTAGGCAGCAGACAACAGAGGGCCCAAGTTATCCACACATTTCCGGCCACTCCTGAGGCTGAGGCACATGCATAGAGGAAACATGGTAGGGCCCAGTGGAGAGCAAAGGCGGAGACCCTCTTGAAAAGGGCATGAACTTTGAGTGTGCTCGTCTACCTACAAGCAGATCCATCCACTGAGAATGGAAGTTTTACTGGCTTGAAGTGTTTGATCACAATCTCTGTCACAGCGCTGACCAATCATTCAGCTGTGCAGACACAGGGGTGACAACTAGAAAACCTGGTTTTTGTGTTTGCTTTTGTTTTGTTTTGTTGTCTTTGTTTTAGAGAGAGAGAGAGAGAGAGCACTTGAGCTGGGGTGGGGAGAGGGGTAGAGGGAGAGGGAAACAGAGTCTTAAGCAGGCTCCATGCCCAGCATGGAGCCCAATGTAGGGCTTGATCTCATGACCTAAGCCAGAATCAAGACTTGGAGGCTTAACTGACTGAGCCACTCAGGCACTCCTAGAAAAAAACAGGAATTAAAAAACAAAACTGAGAAGAGTCATCAGTGACCTCACACTGCAGGGGACATAGATTTCACAGAATTAATCCAGGCAAATTACTAAACAGCTAAAGAAATGAACAGAAACGGAAACAACCACCAGCCTCAGGGGTGGGAGGGGAATATTACAACTCAGAATTACTACAATGTATGCATCTTTAATGTCCTTTTTAAGCAAAATATTACGGGATACGCAAAGAAAGAAGAGACCCCTACTCAGGAATTGAAGCAGTCAGTAGAAACTAAGTGTTCTATTAATGTAAGGTTTGTTTAGGGTCTGAAAATTAATTCATGTAATATACCACATTAATAGAATAAAAGACAAAATCCACATTTTTAATCTCAGTAGATGCTGAAAAAACCATTTGACAAAATCCAACATCTACCCATGATAGGAACTCTCAACACGCTAGGAATAGCAGAGAGCTTCCTCAACCCGATAAAGGGCATCTACAAAAACCCTACAGCTGTCATAATGCATAATGGTGAAGGATAAGATACTTTCCCACTAAGACAGGGAATAAGGCATGGATGTTAGTTCTTGCCACTTCCATTCAGTATTATACCAGAAGTTATAGACGGTGCCACAAGGCAAAAGTAAAATAAAAACATCAAGAATGAAAAGTTTATTTGCAGATGACTTTATTGCGTATGTAGAAAATCCCAAGAAGTCCACACACACACACACACACACACACACACACACTATTAGAACTAATAAATGAGTTCAACAAGGTGGCAGGGTATGAGATTAATATACAAAAACATTCCATTTCTGTTATAAGTAATAAACAATCTGAAAATTAAATTAAGTGATGCTATTCCCACTAGTATCTGAAAAAGGAAAGTCTTAGAAATAAAGTTATTAGAGGTATAAGACTCGTACACTGAAAACTATCATATATGGCTAAAAGAAATTAAATATCTTAATAAATGGAGAGACATTCCAGCTCATGTATTGGAAAGCTGTTGTCAAGATAGCAATTCTTCCCCAAATTTAGTGCAATCCCTATGTGAATATTTCAGCTGGATTTTTTTGTAGAAATTGACAAGCTGGCCCTCAAATGTATAGGGAAATGAAATGGACCTATAATAGCTAAAAGAGTTTTGAAAAGGGTGAACAGATAATATCCATATAGTATTTTAAAATGTACTCTCTTCCTGTCTCTCTGCCTCTCTCTGCTCCTCTGCTCTCTCTCTCTCTCTCAAAATAAATAAACTTAAAAAAGAAAAAAAGGGTGGAGGTTACCTGGGTGGCTCAGTCAGTTAAACATCTGACTCTTGGTTTTAGCTCCAGTCGTGATCTCACTGGTTTGTGAGTTTGAGCCCCGCACTGGGATCTGCACTGTCAGTGCAGAGCCTGCTTGGGATTCTCTCTCTTTCCTGTTCTCTCTGCCCCTCCCCATTTTCTCTCAAAGTAAATGAACTTTTAAAAAAAATGTACTGTAAAGTCAGAGTATTTAAGAAGATACTCTGTTGGTGCAAGGATGGACACATGGAACAGAAATGAGAATCCAGAAATAAACCCTTGTGTTTTAAACCTCCAATAATATTATTTTCAAGGACAAGATTTGTGTTGCAAATATTTATGAATTGATTATAATATTATTTTTTTTAATTTTTTAACATTTATTTATCACTGAGAGACAGAGATAGAGCATGAGCATGGGAGGGGCAGAGAGAGGGGAAACACAGAATCCAAAGCAGGCTCCAGACTCCGAGCTGTCAGCACAGAGCCCAGCGCGGGGCTCGAACTCACAAACTGTGAGATCATGACCTGAGCCGAAGTCAGTCGCTTAACCAACTGAGCCACCCAGGAGCCCCAATATTATCTTAATGTTACATTTTAACTTAGTAAATATTCTTACTAAAGTTATATTTTTAGCACATGTGATTCACAAGCATTAGAAATAGTGTGGTATCCAGATGTTTTTAATGTTTATTTATTTATTTGAGAGAGAGAGCATGAGCGAGGGAGGGGTAGAAAGAGGGAGAGAGAGAATCCCAAGCAGGCCCCGCGCTCTCAGCATGGAGCCCAAAGGGGGCTCAAACTCATGAACCGTGAGATCACCACCTGAACTGAGATTGAGTCATACTCTTAAGCGACTGAGCCACCAAGGCACCCCCAGATTTTTTTTTTATTACATGTGATTTTTAGGTCTGTCCAGATAAGTAAATATTACGATTTCTGTGTAGTGAGACTGGTTACTCATATAACTATAGCAGTTGTAGTCAACAGTACTTTCGACTCTGAGAAAGTGTGAAAAAGTAGGGAGGGAGCAGTGGTGCTAAGGGCAGGGGCTAGATAAACAAAACTGGGAAAATGCCAGTTACAGCATTAACAGGTTTACATGTTTCCTGCTCTTATCCATTCCTCTAAAGGCCGTGGCATGACCATGGTCTTCCGGAGGAAAAGAGTAGCCTGACCAATGCTGGGTAGAAGGATAACCAGAATATGTAAAGAAGCTTATCACAGGTCACTTGGTGATGCTGCTGGGATAGGAATGGGGCGGAATGTCTGGGTTTCACAGTGAGGTCTGTGGGGTCCATGACTCGCAGATGTGTAACAGCATCCCAAAGCGCAGAGGGTGCAGCTGAAGAATTACACACCTGAGTGACAAGTTCAACCAAATCCTTGTCCATGTTTGCATAATAGAGATACCATAATGGGGAGAGAGAGCGAGAAGGCAGCTAAAGCCATCAGAAAGATTTCGTCCTTGAATTCGTGCTTGGGGGAGGCTGATGGTTCTGATTCTCCTGGCATTCTCACTGGGGAAGTACTCCAGAGGCCTCATTATTTCATTAACTCTAACAATGCCCTTGTGGCATAGGTAAGGTGGCGCATATTATTAGGAACAATCTTGATAATGGGACATGAATGAATCCATTCAGAACGTTCTTTTACTGGAGGGCAGCACCTCTGGTGGTTCTGAGAGATTTGTGTCCTTGGCCGAGATTTTTGCTTCTCTCCCGTCCAGAGCCCTACTCTGGGTTGTGCTCCTGGATGGGCAGAGTTCATAAATCTCTGGGGAGGGGGAGGGGACAGTCCTGCCAACCGAGGCAGCTTGCAGTGTAGTCGATCCGTACAGACAGCTGCCTCTGAGAGGAGGCACGGTTGAACAGTGAGCACGCCCTGGGATTTTGCACTGCTGCTCCGTGCACAGAGTGGGGCGATTCTCAGAATGTGTTGTATTGAAAAAATCACCCCATTCAACAGGGGTAAGATAAGGACATATTTATCTCACTTCCCCATCTGAGGATCTGTCTTGTTAGTTACAAGTTGCTTGTTAGGAGTTTTTAACCCAATTTTATTGAGATAAAATTTACATACAACAAGTGCACCGATTTTAAGTGTGCAGTTTGAGCCTTGACAAATGTATGCACTCGTGTAGCCACCACCCCATTTAGGATACAGACTATTTCCACCATCCTAAAATGTTCTCTTGTGTCCTTTCCTACCCTGTCTTGTGTAAGTTTAAGCCAGGACAACCAAAGAGCCAAAGTGATTGGTAAACAACAGTTTAATGGAAGCCTTCCATCGACTTAGTCTTTTTCGTTCTCTCCAGCTCATGAAAAGGGAATTTATACTTACCTGGAAAAAACTGTTAAAACGCAGCAAAAATAAACCTCAAGAATGAAGTGTGGGACAATTCTTCGGAGGCTCCCTCCACACCCCCTTTTGATTAGTTCTCGTTATTGTTAAAGCAAAAGGTCCGTCAAAGTAGTAAGTGTGGGGCAGGCCACTGTTTCACTACAGACTGAAACTTAACTAACAGGCAACAGAAGAGAGAGCACCAGAAGCCCAGGGTTAGACAAGATTCTGCAAACTTACAGCTCTGTGTTTCTTCCTGAGAACTCCCAGATTATACATGAAGATGCCTGTGAAGGGAGAAGACAGGATGCCTAAACCCAAGAAGAGGTGGGACTGACTTCTATTTTGACATGCTGGAAACCCAGACAGACTCCTTTCTTTTTCAACTTCTCATGGACACCATAAAGAACAGCATGCTAGACCAGGGCATTCTGGACATACAGGATGATGCACAGCATTCCCACCACAGAAGAAAAAGACAGGGAATGACATCATAGCATCAGAACTCGATGGTGACTGGTGGTAATCAGAAGCAATAGGTTGGCCGTCTTTCTGCTTTACCACAGCTTCTGTTCCGTCATTTTCTTTGAGGCTGTTTGCTCACATGAAACTGCTGACCAGGAGACTTCAAATTATGCCAAAATATTTATAAACGGTCATCCCCTTGGGAAAGAGGGAGAGGGAGAATATTGCTTGTTTTAAAAGAAACCTTAATGCAGGGCAGGTGAATGGCTAATTTCTCCATTTATCTTTTTAACGCGAAGAGGGGGAAAAAAGCCTGCTTCCCCCCCCCGATCTAAAGTCTTCGCAGTGGCTACCTCACATATCACTTCTCACACAGCCTTAAGCCTTTCAAACTGGCAGTTCGGCAACCCTCAGGTTGATAGTGCAGAGGTGCTAAGTGCATTTGATTGGTATCATTACTGGTCTCTAGTAATTGATTACTGTCCATGGTGAAATATTCAGGGCAAGCACACAGCCAATAGCAATCACTTAATCCATCATGGCTGTTTGTTTCTCATCTCCTGAGACCTATCAGCCACATGCTATCCGACCCCACCAGGCAAATTGCTGATGGCTGCTTTGTGTGTACAGTTTACTGTGTGTTTACTGCATTTCCTGTGTTCTCTCAGACCGCCAGCTTTGCTGAACAGAGAAGCGCAGGGGAGGTTCTTGCTTTGCAATGTCAAATTCACTCTGCGGTTAACCTCTCTGGCCCTCTTTTCATGGAGATTCGTGATTCGTTGGCATTGGTTTTTGTTGCTTTAAAAAAAAAGTCGAATGGCATAGTGGTTGTATTAGGAATATTAATTGTAAGACTTGAGATAGGTTGATTGGAATAAGATCCTGGCGGGTTGTTTGTAATGCAGATTTTTTAGAAACAAGAAGTGGGAGAATAATGAATAACAACCAGAACTAATCAGTTGTGTGCGTGTGTGCGTGTGTGTGTTTAATCCACTGATGATGACTAAAAGTCATTATTAAAAAAAAAAGTAGACATTCAGTGGATACACAATTTTCTCAGCTTCCTTCCAAGATGTTTTCTCCTTGGATCTTGGCGACTATGCCTGTCCCTAATAGTACACTAAGGAACTTTGATACTCAATGCAAGGGGACCCAAGAGAAGGAGAAGGAGGTCAGCCGAGAGACGAATAAATAAGTGACTGTTACATGTGATATACTCAGATGACAAGAGATAATATTGTCTGTCACCAAAAGCAGAAAAAGCAGTTTGTACCTAGCCATCTATGGGGGGAAGATGAGAGCCATGGACGAAAGTGCTGGTCTGCTGCCCTGCTCCTCCTGATACCGCTTTCGGTAGAGCTGGAGGAACAACATGATTGGTGCTAATAGGTCCACCAGTGAACTTGGGAAGCCAGCGGGAATGAGACTGAGAAGAGTAGGAGAAAGTATCATATTAGAGATGGCAAGGAGATCTGGTCTATTTGCGTAGCCCATCTTTAAGAGCTTGTATTCCAAAATTTACAGAAAGAAATTGTTGTGAGGGTCTCAGTGGAGACCTTTGTTGCCTCTTTGGGTGTTTTTTCTTCGTTTCTTGCATCCTCCTTGGCATCTGTGGCACATGGTGGAAGTCTAGCTAATTCCCCACAAGCCAGGGCAAATATGGGCATGTGGGTCCTGCCCCGAGATGAGGCTTTCGGTGGGCACCTACCTACACGTGGTGATTTCTAGAGAGCACAGAATCTTAATCCTTATGCATATGCATTCTTCATTTGGGGCTTCTTAGCGAAACGACATAGACAGCTGGTTTAAGTGATTCCCAAGTTAATTGGGCATGTTTCACTGTTGATCACAATCCATTTTAGCTCAGATAAATAGTTTAAGCACATCTAAAAGCACTGACCTTTTATTGCATGCTACGAGACTTAAACTGTTGCGGAGTATTGGCTCATCCTTCAGCCTGTTACCCAACATGTGATGTTTGGGGATCTTTGAAATGTGATCTTTCCTTCTCCAGAGCTCTGCTCCGTGGTAAGATTCCCCTTGGTGTTACAGCCCTCTTCTCACACTCGAGTCAGTCACATTGAGAACTAAAATAGCTGCCAGTAAGTTCAGCTCTATTGCTGGAAATGTCTAGACCTAGCCTGTAGTATGCTGGTACCTGTCACTCTTCTGTACTTATTTACCACTCAGCAATGTTGAACAGTGTTGGCCATCACCTCTCTATAAAAACATTGGTGTTCATGCTGCTGAAAAAGCTCCATATTGTGGGATTCTATTTTTATGACATTCTGTAAAAGGCAAAACTATAGAGATAAACAGAACAGTGGCTGCCAGGTATTGGAGGGAACAGGAAAGTTGAATAGGTGAAGCACAGGGGAGTTTTTAGGGTGGCGAAACTATTCTTTATGATACTACAATGATGAAACATGACACTGCGTTTATCAAAACTGATTGAACTTTACGGTACAAAGCGTGAACCTTACTGTATACAAACTTTAAAAATGTATTTTTGGGGAGTCAGAAGATACTAGATAGAATGCAAATTTTGACAGAGAAATCTACTACATATATATGAAATAGCTTCATTGAAGAGAGTGGGGAACAAAGGTGCTGACCTATGTGGCTTTAGAAATAAGTAGGGCCTGCAAAACTCAAGGCAAAAGGAGCCATACATAAGCACTGTTCTCTAATTGATAGTTTTTTTCCTGTGGAAGGTACAGATTAACAATTCTGAAACAACTGTAATGGATATTGAAATTGAACAACCTCGTAAATGGATGGTGGATTGTGGGAGGCAGTTTTCTAACTGTTGAGAAGTGGGGTGTTAACGGCAAAACAAGGAGAGAAGGCTAGAATGATCCTTCAGATAATCGACTAGCATTGGAGACATTAATTTCAACTCCTGTTCATGTAAGTATGAACAATTTAATATAGTTACATTTGGATACAAATAGAAATATTTATAATTGTGAGCGTATACACAGATTACTACTCACAGAGGGCCTAGAAACGACATTCCAGGGACAATGAACACATCTACTGCCCAGCTCTTGCTTTCTCGTGCCATTCTCCGATAAGGGGAATCTGGGCTTCTTGAAAAAATGGCTGATTATAGGGCTGGAGCCAGAAGTATAGAAGATGAGCCTGGAGAATCTTATAATGGCAAGAAGTAAGGAAGTACTCAAACCTCCCCCTGCTTCCCCGCCAACAGTAATGGGAGCCTGCCAAAGGGACACAGGAGCCAACCGAAAGACCTCTCAGTGGCCAGCACTGAAACAATCTGAGCAACAAAATAAATAAAGTAGCATTGGATTATAACCCAAAGTATAAGTAAACATCCATGAGTCCATGCTGATATAAATAAATTATTGAATAAGTAAATAAATGGAAAGGATGGCAAATCTCCCACACAGAAGAATTTCAAATAATATATGTAGATTACTCGGCCATCAGAGAGGTGGAGCACAATTTCCTACTCCTGAATGTGCTCCCATAGTCACATAGGGACTTTTCCCTAAAGCAGAAAATGTGGTGAGGAGGAAAAAAGAATAACGTTACAGTGAGGAAATCTGGCAGACACTGCCTCAGATGATTAAGTTCATATCAACAGTGGTAAATCGTGTTGATATCATGCACCCTTGATATGATGTGATGAGAATGACGCTTCACTTTTGTGGACTTCCTCCCCAAAACCTGTAACACCAGCATAGCCATGAGAACAACATCAGACAAATCCCGAATGAGAGGCATTCTGTAAGCCGGTTAGTCCTCCCCATATAGCTGACTAGTCTTCTCCAAACTGGGTTTCAAAAACAAGGAAAAGTCCGAGCAACTGTCATGGCTGAGAGGAGCCAAATGAGACATACTGACGGAATGGACTATGATATCCTGGGTGGGATCTCGGAACAGAAAAATGACGTGAGGTAAAAACTAAGGAAATCTGAATAAAGTGTTAATTCTGGTCCATAGTAATGTGTCCATACCAGTCCACAATTAGATGTGATAGACGTACTAGCCCGATACGAATAACAGAAGACACTGGGTGTAGAGTATATGGGGACTCTCTGTACTACATCTTTGCAACTTTTCTGTAAATTTAAAACTCTTTGAATTGACTATCCCTCTCCTTCCTTCCCCAGAATTCATGTGTTGAAGTCCCAATCCCCCATTCCTCAGAATAGAACAAGATTTGGAGATAAGGTCCCTGAGTAAGTTAAAATGAGGCCATGGGGGTAGGGTCCTAAACCACTATGACTGCGGTTCCTGTAAGAAAAGGAAGAGGCACCAGGGGTACACACGCACAAGGAACAACTGTGTGAGAAGACAGCAAGAGAGAATAGCCAGATATCTGCATGCCAGGGAAAGGGGTCTCAGAAGAACCCAGCCCTTAATGACATTGATCTTGGACCTCCAGCCTCCAGACCTGTGAGAAATTACATTTCTATTGTTTAAGCCACTCAGTCTGTGGTATTTTGCTCCAGCAGCCCAAGCAAACGAATACACAATTCTAAAATAAAAGGTTATTTAAAAAAAACAACACGGACCTTTCTTCTATTCCCAGCCCTGGACTTTTGCCTGGATTTCTTCTTGTCATTCAGATCTCAGCTGAGGATCACCCACCAAGGAGATCTCTCTGACTACGCCATTCTCTCTTTATCACATTCCCCTATTTCACTTTTCTGCATGAGGCTTACCACCAACGGTTGTTTTTTCATTTGTTTATTCATTTATTGCCTGTCTTCCTGCAGCAGAGTATGAGTTGTTTGAAGGAGGAGCCTCAGCTGCCTGGTTCACTGCTGATCCCCAGAACCACATACCAGGACCAGTGCTGGCTACAGAGGAGCCCCTCAGTAATTATTTGTTGAATGGATAATGAATTCCCACCCCCATCCCCCACCGAGTCAGGTGACTCTTGATTTGGACTACTTATTCTATTATCAGACTAAAGGCACCTCTGTAAGTCTTTCTAAATTACTGGGATTTAGGGGGTGGGTAGACTGGGGCCCATGGTGTTTGTTTGGTTTTCTGATATGTTCGCCTATCCAAAGAATGAAGTAGCCTGAGTCTCAACCAGGAATGGAGGCTGGCCAGAGGCCCTCCCCACGCTTCAGAGACTGGGATAAAATGAAGTCAAAAGAAGGCAGTGCTAATGGCCAAAGGAGGTGAGGGGAGGGGGTAGGAGGCACAGGGAGAAGGCATCTTCAAGGAAGAAGCCTGGAGTGTGCCATCTCATTCTGAGGGTAGAAACAGTCTTTGTTATCTATGGGTATAGAGGTTGTAAAGCCAAAAAGGCCCTTCATGATGAGGTAAAGGATCCAAGAGCTGGGCTCTATGCCCAGCATAAAGAGGCAGGTAGGAACCAGCCTCCAGACAAGCAGCTAAGTGTCAGGGCTGAGATCAGGTTCTATAGGAAACTGAATGGTTGGGGAAATATTTGCCCAAAACGCTGCAAGCCGGCCAGCCAAGCAGAGAGTAGGATAGTCCAGGGAAACTACAGCTTGATGCCCAGTCATGCCGAGACTCTGTCCATACCCACCCAGACCCCGTGTGGGACAGTGGGATAGTCTCAGACCCCACTTACTAACGGTGGTTGCTCTAGAAAACCACAAATCCAGCTGTTAGTGGCCGGGCCTGGATGGAGCTAAGGCGGCGGGTGGAGAACACCATCGTGGAAACAGGGAAGGGGCTTGGAGATGGGGAAGACAAGAAGGTGCAGGCAGTGGGTGCCTCAGAGGGGAGGACTGATGAGCTCTGCCTCTGGGCACAAAATGGGAGAAGTCATGTTCAAGTGAACATGGAGAAAAAGATCTAAGGATGGAGCGGTGAGCCAGGCAAGTCTAGACCCTACATCATGTTGAAGAAAGAGGTAACTTAGACGAAAATGTTTTAAAATGTGATTTACTGGCTCTGTAGTGGCCTGAAATCCTTGGTTCCTTCACCTTTAGAATGGAAGTAAGAATACCTACCTTCTGGGGTTGGTGAAAGGTTCAGAGATAATGCAGAAAGAACATCTAACACAAGGCCAGACACCTACAAGATGTTTAATAAACGGTGGCTGATAGGATTCACTAATACCACACAGGAAGGTTTGTTGCTTCTGTTCTTGTCAGTTTCTCTAAAAGTAACTCGTCATAAAACACTCTGAAAAGGAAAGGGGAATGTGTACTTGTATCAGTGCCATCTGGAATGGAGAGGTGACATATTTGCTTCCTGCTCGACAGCCGGTTCTGCTGGGAAAGGCCAGGTGGCGGCAGCTGGAAGGGGGCAGCCTGACGGGTAAGGTCTCTGGGAGGGGTGGCATCCATGGGAAGCCAGAGGAGCCACCATGAGCAGGTCGGGAACAGAGATGCAGGAAGAGACCGAGGGTTCTCTGACAGCCCACCAGGGCCTAGACTGGCAACCCCAGGGAGAGAGGACGTCACAAATGCCTGGTGTCCGTTGTGTGTTCTCTTCTTTCTTATTATGATGTGGTTGGTGTTAGGAAGCCCTGGGAAGCATCTGCAGGATGTGGTGAGGGTGCACACTGCCCCTTATCTAGGAGGAGAAAGAGCAGGGAGGCCATCCTATGCCATTTGTTTTGAAAGCATTTTTGGATCTTCATTTTTTGGTAGGACTTTCTCAAAGAATTGGCACTAGAGATGTCCCTGCCAGCTGTTGAGACTCTTCTTCCCTGTTAACAGGCCCCCTTGAGAGGTCCTGGCTAATGCCGGCTGGACCTGGGGAGAGCTGTGCAGCCAGAGTTGGCACTGAATCCTTGCCTGCTTGGGTGGCTCGCCCCTCCCAAGGGTGAAGAGCACAGCACACCACGCATCTCCTTATTAGCTTAATGGCTTTGAGGTTGAAATCAGGAGGTAGACTTTAGTCCCAGGATTTCTTTGTGACCGTCTCAGGCGCCATTTTCCATGTCTGCTTCTGACTGAAGTAGAAGGAGCACCAACCCTGAGGGTCGAGGGTGAGTTTCAGGCCCAGCTGTACACTAACCAGCTGTAGTCCCGGAAGCAAGTCCCCTGACCTCACCTCGCATCCCCACCCCGCCCCACCCTCTCACCCCCACTGGGTAAGATGAGAGTGTTTGTCATAATAACCTCTGAGGTCTGTTTCAGCTTTGGTGTTCCCTGATTCTGTGATTATGAATTTCCCTGAACTTCTGTGCAGAAACAGAAGAATGCATAGAACGTCTTTTTTTTTTTTTTTTTTTAACGTTTATTTATTTTTGAGACAGAGAGAGACAGAGCATGAATGGGGGAGGGTCAGAGAGAGGGAGACACAGAATCTGAAACAGGCTCCAGGCTCTGAGCTCTCAGCACAGAGCCTGACGCAGGGCTCGAACTCACGGACTGCGAGATCAGGACCTGAGCCGAAGTCAGCCGCTTAACTGACTGAGCCACCCAGGCGCCCCCATAGAACGTCTTTTTAATGCTTATCTGGAGATTTAATCTCAATGTTCCTAATTACCATTGCCAATAGGGACAGAACGTTCCAAAGGAGGGCCTGACTGCGTTTCTAAACAACGCAAGTTACAGGTTCTGACTTTGCCACTTAGTCTTATGTGAAAGACACACGTAGACTAAAGATGTTACTACTTTTTCATAATTTGGTGACCTCTCAGAGTTAATTTAGAGCAGGCTTTCTCATCCTCAGCGCTATGATATTTTGGATCAGATAATTTTTTGGTTGTGTGGGCTGCCCTGTGTATTTGTAGGATGTTTAGCAGTATCCCTGGATTCCGTCTACTAGATGTGTGTAGCACCGCCTCCACAGCTGTGACAACTAAAATGCCTCTAGACGTCACCAAATTTGCTCTGGGGGCCAAAATCACCCCCGGTTGACAATCACTGATTTAGGGCTGATTTAGGGTATGTATTTGAAAGGTAGAAAAACAAGTATAGAAGCAAACTTAATTATGCAAATGCCTCTGGGAAAAAATACTGAATTTCTAAAGAGGTAATAGTAAAATTTGAGTTAGCAGAAGTGTAAGACTGTTTTAAAGCTCATCTCCTACATACCATCTGCATATACCTTTTCAACTGCCCTTGAGATACATTAAATAAGAAAGAGGGCCAGCTACCTTTTTTTTCCTCCTGAAGGTATCACATATGATTACAAATAATATTGGCTGACCGTGTTAATACACCATGTGTTAATAATTTCCTAAGAAATACAGGCATAAGATATTAGCTTCACATATATAGTATTTTCTTACTGTGACTCTAGTCAAGTCTTAACATCTGCATAGACTGGTAATGCCTATGCCACAAACCCTCTCTCTTTTTCCATTTTCAATATGTTTAATTACACCAAGGCTGATGTTGGAAAGATGTATTGTCATCTGCATTGATTGCTATTTTGGAGGAGAAGAAAACATAATGAAGCGAAGAAAAGAGAGAAAACAAAACAAAACAAAGCAGAAGAACAGGATCGCCTGTCTTTTCCTGTCTTCTATTTTGTGTCCCTGAGAGCTGACAGAGAACCAGTTGTGAAATTGTGTGTGAGGTTTTGCCCTGCCATTCAGGCTGAAGTTACCTTAAAAGGAAAACATGGCATGCTATACATTTTCCACTTCCTCCTTTTTTAGTTTCCTTTTTGCCACGCTCAGAAATGTAAGCAGGAAGAAAATTGCAATCAATTATGTTTGGAAACAACTGGAGTTAAATCTAACTGGGATTTGTTTATAAAACTATGCATCATTTTATTTTCAGTGCATTTCCAGTTTCTCTTTTGCCCTTGAACATTCTCCTAACTCCCATGGTGAATATCTTTCCTTTAAAACCCACGCCTGGATATTGAATGTGTTAATGGTCCCTTTGGGTTGTTCCTTCCTAATGCGATCTCTCTTCCCATGGCCTCCTGTAGTTCAGGCAGTCTTAACCTTACCCTCGCGTTGTAATGACCTCTAGGCTCTCCTGCTTGCGGGTCCACCTGGGAGATTACTTGGCCTCACACCTTTTTCATTATATTCATGCATTCATTCGCTTGGGTCCTGTTTTAGGTCAGACATTGTTCTAGACTCTCTAGACTCTGGAACTACGGCAATGAATAAAACAGACAGAAATCCCTGCCCTCGAGGAGTTTACATTCAAATCGGGACGGGGGAAAGTGTTGCAGATGGAGACACATTGTCTAATATATATGGTATAGCATGGTAGAATATAGTAGATGTTATGGAAAAAATAAAGCAGAGAAGGGGAGTAGGGAAGGGTGTGTGTGTGTGTGTGTGTGTGAGTGAGAGAGAGAGAGAGAGAGAGTCTGTGTGGCTCTGTGTGTATGGAAACAGTGGGCTGTAATTTAAAATATGATGATGTGGCGCCTGGGTGGCTCAGTCAGTGAAGCGTCCCACTTCATCTCAGGTCATGATTTCACGGTTTGTGACTTTGAGCCTCACATCAGGCTCTCTGCTGTCAGCACAGAACCTGCTTTGAATCCTCTCTCTCTCTCTCTCTCTCTCTCTCTCTCTGCCCCTCCCCCACTCTCTCTCTCTCAAAAATAAATAAACATTAAAAAAATATTAAAATATGGTGATAGGAAAGGCTTTATTGAGAAAGTGACTTTCAAGCAAATACACGAAGAGGTAGCCAAATGTAGATACCTGAGGGAAGAGCAGCCCAGGCAGAGGAAAAGCATGTGCAAAAGCTTGAAGTCTGTCTAGTGTTTGAGGAAAGGTCTGAGAAAGCTGGTGGAGGAGAGAAGTGAGACGTAAGGGGAGCATTAATGGGCGTGGGGAGGAGCATTTGATGCAGGACCTCTAGACTATTGCAAGCACTTTGGCCTTGATCTAGGAGAGATGGGATGCTCCTGCATGGTTCTGAGCAGTACAGTGTGATTTGATCTACAGGTTAATCGTATCATGACATCGAGTCATTACTTCCCCTGCTTAACCTCTACCGCTTGACAACATACACTCCGATCATCCCCAGAGTCAGATACAGACTCCTCATCCTCCCTGCCCCTGCAGAACTTTTCCACTCACCCTGCAAAAGCCCTCTGCACTCTCAGTAAAGGGTGACCCTCACCCCTTCAGGTCTTACTCATCCTTCAAGCCCAAGCTGAAGTTTCTGCTCTTCTAGAAAAGCTTTGCCACCCCAAAACCAATCTCTCTATGCTCTGACTTGTTGATTACTTGCAGTGTGCATTGGACTCTGATACGCTGTCTTGCACTGTTTTCTAAGCAGATCTCATACGAATCATACCAAAAGGCCTGTGGAATTTGAGACCTGAAGGGCCCTCAGCATCATCTCTTCTGACTCCTTTGTTTTACAGATGAGGAAACTGAGGCCCAGCAAAGTTCAGAATATTGTTCAAGTTCACTTAGCTAGTTGTTTAGTGCGTAAGTAGCTTTTTGCGATGAGATTATAAACTCATGGAGGGATGATACTATGCCTTATACTTCCCCAAAGTCCCTTATAAGAGTGGTTCACATAGTACTTAGGTAACAGATGCTTATTAAGTTCAATTAAATATAAAAGTAAGTGGATTTTTGGGTTTGATTGTTTTTAAAGGAGTATTATAGGTCCTTAATTCATCTGTCACATCTTGAATTCACAGATAATCTGAATCAGAAAGCCACATAAAATACTTGTGTGTGATTTGGTGTTGGATTTTAGGAATTTTCTTGTTAATGTGGTTAGATGGGAGAATGAAAAATGTTGCCTTTCTTGGAGCTGTTTGTTCTGATTAAATGGTAAAAGATAATTCTCTCATGTCTACCTGATACATCTATTTTTGAAGCTTCAATAAGCAATTTGGATTAAAAACAAAATGTGTGTGTGTGTGTGTGTGTGTGTGTGTGTGTGTGTGTGTGTGTTTTACCATGCTTTGTCCAAAAGGGAAAGATAGTATGGCTGAGTCTCATCCTCTGAGCTGTTTCTTTGGAAAACTATTAGTTTGATTCACAGATGCTGATGGCCTACCAGAGCTATTTCAGGAGGCCTAATTCTCCTTTGACCCAGAGATATCATCCTGAAGCATAAGGTTTACTTGAAAATAGCTCCATGTGGGGGTGATGCTAGGTCCTTATTCCAGTAAGTATGCAATGAAACAAAGTGCTTTCCAAGAGGCTGTGGCCCAGAACATAGGCTTGTTACACTTAACCTTTAAAGTGCAGACCCACCCAAACAAATCAATAATGATTTTCCAGGGTTTCAATCTTTGCCAATAAATTCGGCACTGTTTTGAGTGTGGCCTGTGTATGACCAACTATTGTTGTCTGTATGACTTCAACTGATTGAAGTACGGAAAGTGAATTCAGTCTGCCTTTGCTATTCATGCACAGCAGCCAAAGCAAAGCTCCTGAGGTTTGAAAAAACTTGTGGAGGAATCCTGCTGGCTTTGGAGAACTCTTGTAAAGTCCAGTATTAGTGACCCATGGTCCAACTCTATGCCTAGGTCAGTTAACTCAGCTGACCAGACCACTATTACAGTAATGCTAAGAAGAGGGACGAAATACCCCAGTGAGTCAAGTAGCTTGATTTATGGCTACACACTGGACTCTAACTAGTCATCTAAGAGATGACTATCAGTGGTCACAAATCCAAGATAAAATGGAAATGGCTCAGTGAATTCATCAGAAATATAGTCTTACTGAAAGAGAATCCAGATAGTATAGTTGTATGAAAGATACAATGAAATATCTGGTATTTTTGCACATATTCTAGGGAAAGTATTCTCTGTTGTATTTTATTGTATGCTTATGTATATATGTATAAAGTTCTCTAAATACTATAAATGAGTGTTGTTCTTTTAGAGTTGTCAAAATCTTCATACATAAATTTTCATACTTTAGATATGGGCAGGTCCCCTTTGGAAATCTCCTTCGATTCATACTTCTTTTCGGTTTTTAAAATTGAGATGTTTACAGAAAATAAAATTCATTAATTTTCAGTGTACACTTCTGTGAGTTTAGGTAAATGTATGTATTTATGTAACTATCACCACAATTATGATGTAGAACATTTTCATCTTCCCAAAAAGTTCCCTCCTTTTAACAAATTTCTGACTACTGCTTTTATATAGTAGCAACTGTTTTTCATGGGTTTTACTGCTGTAGGAATTAAAAAAGCATAAGAGCTTAAGTCCCATGGCTGAGGTGAGTGGCGATCCCATGGAATAATACGACTTCAGGTCAAAAACAAGATGTGACTATAAAATCGTGGCGTCTGTTTTCTGATGAGGCTTGTGAACTGGTTCTGACAAGCCATTTCAAAGTCGAGCTCTGTAAACGTTTTGAGCAATGGATTGGATATATTTTTGTGACAAACCCTGGTATATTGCCTCTCAGTGTGGCTACTACTATAAAGGACAACACTTATTGGTTCCGTAGCAGACCCCCGTTATTTGTAGATTTAACATTGTGTGTATTTAAATGAACCCAAAAGATCTGAGATAGGAAGAAGTTTGCAGTTTTGCCAACTCATAAGTTTGAATCTTGACTTTACAAGCTGATGGGTTACAAGAGTAAGTGGGTTCACTGCTGAGTGAGCCAATCCTGCTGCAAATCATCCCAGTTGCAAAGAACCCTTATAAAGGTCTCTTCCAAGTCTGAATGAGGTAATTTTCATAGAGCGATAGAAACACGGTGAGGAATGGTTCTCCAAAAGAAGTTAAATGCTAGTGTTGAAGAGAAAAATGAAGGGGGCTACGAAAGTAATTTCTCTTAACCAGAAAAAAATGGCAGTGTTGAGGATATTAAAGGTGGTTAGGTCATGGCCATAAATGAATTTGCCATATGGAAATTAAAAAGTTTTAAAATAGTTTCAGAGAATAATCAGGCTAATGCAAAAAATAACTCCTTAGGAGAGAAGTAAGTCATTAGAGGTTGAAGAGATCCCTTACATTTTTGGTCCTATTTATATCACTATAAAGTATGAGACAAATTATACACTATTGTATTTCTGAATTTGGGGATATTGAGGGTTTATTCTGTAAGTTCTGTTGTGTTAGTTTAGATACCAGCATCATTAAATACAGTTATACCTGTTGTGTGTGCAAGCATATGGGGGAAAGTTGACATTTAAAATAGAATTTGTTGGGCCGCCTGTCTGGCTCAGTCAGTAGAGCATGCAATTCTTGATCTCAGAGTCATGAATTCAAGCCCCACGTTGGCCTACCAAAAGAGAGAGAGAGAGAGAGAGAGAGAGAGAGAGAGAGAGAGAAGGAAGGAAGGAAGGAAAGGAAGGAAGGAAGGAAGGAAGGAAGGAAGGAAGGAAGGAAGAATCTGTTGAGCTAGAGATGAAGAGAGTCGTTTGGATACTTCGGTAATTTAGTTTACAGTCACCAGAGTGGTAGTTGATTGAGAGAGGCCCCGCAGGCTGGTGGCAAGTCATAGCTGCGGTGCCATTTACATAACTCAGAAGGTGCAACGGAAGTATTTGTACTGGGGTAGATCATTCAAAGGGGGTGGGGGCTGGTGGCTGTACTTTTTGAAAACTAGAGGGAAAAACTGGGATATGAAGGGACCACAAAATTAATCCCAACATCCTTAGAATATAGGTATATATTCTAAGGCATCCTTGGCATAGAATGATAGTTTCTAGCTAACAGTATAAATCTGAAATGTAGATTCTTGTTTCCTTATCTGTTGTCATGGGAAATTCCATGCTTGTATCTGGGAACTGGAAATAATTGAGTAGAATAATTCAGATACTTGACTGCCTACTATGTGCTAGGCCTCTGCAAACACAGTAAAAAGGCATAGGCCCTGCTTATAAGGCACTTCTAACAGTGAGGAGACAGACACGAAAGGAAACCATGAGAAGGAAAGCATATTCCATGGAAGTTGCCATAATGAGGGTATGTACCAGGCACAATTAGAACCAAAAACAAGCCCCTAAGTCACCCTCAAGGTACTTAGGCTCCTCTATTCTATGACTGATCTTGCTCCCTAGTTTGGAGAAAAGAAAATGATACTAAGACCCTGAGAAATTAAATGACTTTCCTCCTCATCTGTCATTTAAATTACTTGGGTGACCTCCTAACCTCCCTTCTGCTTACTCATCTCTTGTTTCTCTGGTCCAGTCTTAAAACGATTGCTCTGTTTTCCTCTTGAAACCCTACATGGGCACAGTAAATCCAGAGCCCCTGCCTTGATTGTCGGAGCCGCCGTCTTCTTTCCTCCCACCTGGCACTACATTCATCCCCAGACTGTGCTTCCGCGCCCCCGCTCACTCTATTGCCTTTGCACGCTGCTGGCATTTCCTGCTTCCAGCTCTTGCTCGTGTTCCTCTTTCTTGCTCAGCTCCTTCTCTACCTATCAACATCCAACTAATCCATCCCAAGCCCAGCTCAAACACTACGTTGTCTGTGAAGCCTGCTCTGATTCTCCCAGTTGATTAAATTCTCGGTCCTTTGCATTTCCATAACACCCATTTGCAGACAACTTCTGTGACACTGGTTGCATTCTGCTTTAAATGTGGTTAGTGTTTATAGTTCTATCTCTTTCACTAAATTATGAATCCCTGGCAGACAGGGACCCTTTGACCTCAGAGCTCATGTTTAATAAATAAATCCTCACCAAGTGCTGTTGGCTATTGCCCAAGGTCAGACGTTAGTGGCGGACCCAGATCTAAAAACCTGGTTCTTCTTATCTATATCAAGATTTTAGGAACTCCAAGACATTATCTAGCACGTATCCACTCCATCAGTTGCTTCACCTCACAGAAACTCCTTTGTCTGTGGTGCAGAATTGCTGGGATCATCATGGCTCCCAGCATTCACGTGGCAGCCAGGTTGAGAGGCAGTTGGGATGGATGTGTTTAGGTGGAACGTGATTTCCTCCTCTACAGTCGACTTTATGAATATTTGAAGGGGAGTCTGGAAGCTGTTTCCTATGAGGGAAGTTAAGTTGAAGTGAAAGAAGTGAAGATTAAGGAATATGAACATAAAATCTGTATTGTGAATTCTTTTACATAAGTATGTTACCATTGTAGGGAAAAGTGGTGTCAGGGAGCTTTTCAAATGTCTACATTTTAATACCCAAATGAAAAGTTTGTTGTAAATTATGAAATGTGGAAATTTTTCATGCTTGTAAGGTCCTTGACAGACGCATATGAAGAAAGGAGATACCGTGTGTGTGTGTGTGTGTGTGTGTGTGTGTGTGCATGCGCACTCATGCGTGTGTATGTGTGTTCATTTTTTTTCAAGTGTGATTTTCTGATGCAAAAATGTGTGGAAGCAGAAAAGAATAGGGGCGAAGTGAGGAGTGGCTACTCAGTCTTTGGTATTTTAAGCCATTTCTCTCTCTCCTATCTGTCTCGTTGTCTGTCTGTCTATGTTAAGAGGACTGGGTACAAGTTTCTGATCAGCCAGCATTGACGGGTATGCAGTGAGGTGATCTGGAAAGAGGAGTGGGGCTTACACTCTGCACAGTCCTTCCTCTGCAGGTCAGGGCCCATCCTTCTCTTGACCATGCTTCAGGCTCCGGGAGCATTCATCTGAGGTCTCCCACTGACCAGGGGGCCAACCCTGCTCCGTCCACCTTCCTCCTCATCCTGGCTTGGACCACTCAGCACCATTTACCTGTTTTCTCTTGCCTTTGCTTGTGTTTGCTGTCTGACTAATAATCACTTGTATGAATGCTTCCAGGCAGTTTTGCCACAGCATGCTGGTTGGCTTGCTTTCCTGCAATGGGAAAATGCTGGTAGGATGAAGGAATTGATAGCCTCCCCTTTCTCTACTCTTCAGTAGAGGGGATTTGCTTCCTATACTTCCCACGACCACTAAAGTACATGCAAATGAAGGCATTTGATTAAAGAGTCCTCTTTGCTTGAGAAAGTTCTTACTAACAGGTAGTAATTGAGAGCAGGCCTCTGCTGTGTGCCACTGTAGTCTTCCAGTCCCTCTATATCTCAAGGTAGCAGCTAGTTGACCTGTACGTGCCTTAGTGTCCTCATCTGTAAAATGGGTAAAAGTAGTAAAACCCACTTCCTAGGGAATTTGTGAAGATTAAGAAAGTTAATATAGATACAACGCTTCGAGGAGTGCCTGGCTCATAAGTGCTATATAAATATTAAGCTGTTGTTAACTATAAGAATGGTTTTGCCTGCTGCTCAATAATTCAGTTTATGGTACTTGGAATAGATGTCTCAAGGGAAATTAAAAGCCTCAGGAGAAACTGAGGCACTGAGCTAAAGCAGCCAGCTAATGGAGGTCAGATGGAGCCCATTGTGCTACTTGACTTAAAATGCATCTAAACTGGGGGCTCCTGGGTGGCTTGTCAGTTAAGCGACTGATTCTTGATTTCAGCTCAGGTCATGATCTCACGGTTTGTGAGTTTGAGACCCTGCATCGGGTCTGCAATGACAGTGCAGAGCCTGCTTGGGATTCTGTCTCTCTCCCTCTCTCTCTATTCCTCTCCGCTTTCTCTCTCTCTCTCCTTCTCCCCCCCCCCCAAATAAATAAATAAACTTAAAAAAATTCATCTAAACCCAGTATGGGCTTCTGTCTACCCTCTGAATATTCTTAAGAAAGGATAGACAGCCTAATGTGACTCTAAAATCAGGTGGAGCCTGGGTGTGTGTCTTTTGGGATGTCTGTTGGAAAAGAGAGGATGAATTTAGATAAAGGTGTGAAAAGAAAACAAGAAGCAAGATCTGAATGCAATACAGGGCCAGCCAAGAGGCAGGGAGTCCCATCTCCTGTGCCCTTTGCCCAGGTGTTAAAAAAAAATCTCCAAATCTGTGCCAACTAGAATCCAGTCCTGCAGACATCGTGATTTTGCAGTTTGCTTGCATCTCTGTTTTCCTAAGGGCTTTTGGTTTTAGGTGCCCTCAAGAACTCTTTATGCCTGGCAGGGAGAGCCTCTCTCATTGCCTTCTTTAAGCAGCCTCAGGATGGCAGATTTCATTTGGGAAACTGCTGGGGATGGAGAATAGATGTGTGTGTGTGTGTGTGTGTGTGTGTGTGTGTGTGTGTGTGTGTCCTTTAACAGGAAAGCCAACTTGATATTTTTTCACGTTATTTTTAAAAAGGAATGTACGCTAGGCTGCAGAGCAATAGAGTAAGATTGTACTTAAATGCCAGCTTGATTCTCAGTCCCTTTTCCTTCTTGTGTGTCCCAAACGCTACCCACAGGAAGTACACAAATGAAGAGGCAGAAAAGCGATCTCGGGGCCAGACCGTAAATGTTGCCGGGCTAGGCTGCTTGCACTGAACACCTATGTGCCTCCTCCTTACACGTCTTCTTCTTTGCTTCTTACTCAGCAGGAAGGAATTCCCAAGTATCTGTGAAGATTCCCTACAAGACTTCTTTTCCGTTGCTGCTGTATGCTTTTGTTTGTTTCTTTTGATAGAGACTATAAGGATGCCTTTGTGTGTTTTGTTCTTAATTGATGCACAGTTAAATTTATTCCCAATTGTTAACAACAGTATGAATACTTGTTTATCAGCATATACCTATGTCTCTGGCTATTTCTGTGATGTTCATATCTATATCTGTATCTGTCTATACCTCAAATAAATCCTTATTCTTCACATCTTTTTAAATATCTTCCTGTAGCAGGGCTAGTGTATGTGATTAGTAGGAAGTTACAAGGTCTCTGCCACAATCTTTGAAGAGGAATACTTTTTCGTTTACGATGAGTATTTCTATCACTGTTAAAGCCTGCTAGTCACTCTTCTGGTTAAGGTCAAAATATTCTGTTAAAAAAAAAAAAGCTAGACTCCAATTTAGTGGTAATAATGTTACCAGTTTGACTCTGTTAGAAACTGATCACTAGCCAGAATCTCTGGTTAATTTGAAGATTAGCTGGCAGTCATCAGGCACTGGTGAGACAGACATATCCAGGATAGGAAAAGGCTTTCCTGTGGCTAACAGATTCATCCACAGGAGTGGTAAGCCCATCCCATTAATAATCCTGTCAAACTAGAGATGAACCTAGTGAATTTAAATGCATCTTAGGAGAGGCAAAGGCAGGGACATATTCTGTCTGTTTTACCTTTGATGAGCTGACTTCCACCATTTTTCTAACATGAAAAATCCTTGCATGTTTCTAGTTCCTAACATCTGGTGATTGGTAGGGGGTATAGTGTGCCGTGTTCCGCATGTGTTATAACCTAATGTGTTCATCATAAATGGGGTGCTCAGTAAAAAAGAATTTTAAAAGTTCAAAAAATAGGAAGACATTAAACCCTGCATATATATATATATATATATATATATATATATTTTTTTTTTGTAAGAGGTAACAGATGCACACAGTACACAATTCAAATGATACAAAGGTGAACACGATGGAAACAAGCTGGAAGACTTGATTTAAAGCAATTTTTTTCTGGTTTGTTTTAAGCGGTATTTTTTCATGTCAGCTGCTCTGCCAGCATCGTTTGTGTTCAGGGTGCTGGGCGAATGGTAGTGGCTTTTTGTTTGCTTGGTTTTGGCGCTTGCTGATGGAAAAAGACAGTAGTATAGTCATGATGCAAATGTTTTTCTTCAAGTTAGTTACATTCCTTGGGCAGATATTTGTCACCAATGCCCTTCCTTACTGCCCCCGCCCCCCTCCACAATCCTGTGAACTGTAGCCTTGTTTGCGTTTGCCTTCTTGTAAGAGGCAAATAACACTGGCAATAAGCAGGTGTACTGTAGGTAAAATTTGAAAAACACAGTTAAATAAAGAATCTCAGGTAGGTTGAAAGAATGAAGGACTGATATGTTAGAGCTGCATACATTTAATATGCAAAAAATGCTCCTATCTTGTAATTGTTTTGTTAAACATGTAGTTTTCTCATTCTTGTGTACTATTTTATATAAGGTAGTTTTTTTTTTTCTTTGAAGCAGATCATTTGTGATATAGGAGAGGAAATAAAGATATTAAGGTGTCATTATTCTCAGAGGTAGTTGTAGGGAACAATAAAAACCTCAGTGATTTCAGCCTTTTCTGCAGACCCATAGGCCACACAGGCTGACTGGCTGTGCCTTATAGTTAAAGGAAAGAAGAACTTGGAATGAGCCAAAAACAAAAATGGAAAAGTTCAACTCTCAAGGTCATATAGAAGAATTCTGAACTTTCAGCATGTTTTGTGTCATTAAAATCTGAGTGGCTTACTTTATAAGATTATACAGATTGTGAGGTTGTCATTAAAGAAAAACACTGGCAGAAAATTATTTTTGGTTTATAAAGGCACAAGGGCTTTGGACCTAAGTAACAGTGAAAACATTTTAAGAGACAAGCTCTCTTAAAGTTATAGGATATATTTACCCCTCCTGAATTACTACAATCTAATTTTGAAGGCAACAGTGTTTTATATCTTTGGGGTCACCTGTTATTGTATACCAGAGTTGACTTGTATAGGCTTGTGATTATGCACATTTATTCCTAATTCTTTGTTCAGTAAAGTCATGTTGGTACTCGAAATCAGCCGTCGTTGGGAGTTCTCACACCATCAAATTGGCAGAAGTTATATATCAGGGCTTTTTTTCCTGTAGACCTGGTTGTTAAATATTTGCCGGCACACCACTGGATAGAAAGCCTACTTGAGTTGCATTAATCAAGATAGGGGAGAAATCTAAAATAAACAGAAGACCCATTGTTTGGAATTCTAGTGGAGAAGAATTAGAAATGTGGCACTTGTGGCATTTACCACAGTACTTTCCACAAGTTGTAAGTTAGTTATTCAAAGTAGCTGATGGCCTGGTCTTACCATTTGGGGTGGAGTAAAATGAATCCTATCTTCATCAAGTGACTATTAGTTGTTTGGCCAGAAGGCCTTTCCCCTTGTGCAACAGCTCCTAAAATGATGAAGTCCTCTGGGGAGGCTCTAAGAGTTGCATGACATTTTTTCCTTAACCTCAAAATATTACTAGTTCTAACAACTAATATTTAATAGATACAGAATGCTTACTCTTACATAGTAAGCTGTTCAAGTCCCACATTAAATAGCATTTCTCTTTTTCATTCCTCTCTTCTTCCCTCCTTCTTGCTTTTCTTTTAAATTAAACTTTTTATATGAGAACAGTTTTAAATTCATAGAAAATTGCAAAGATAGCACAGAGTTCCCATATACCTCATGCCCATCTCGATTTTTTTTTTTCAACGTTTATTTATTTTTGGGACAGAGAGAGACAGAGCATGAGCGGGGGAGGGGCAGAGAGAGAGGGAGACACAGAATCGGAAACAGGCTCCAGGCTCTGAGCCATCAGCCCAGAGCCTGACGCGGGGCTCGAACTCCCGGACCGTGAGATCGTGACCTGGCTGAAGTCGGACGCTTAACCGACTGCGCCACCCAGGCGCCCCCCATCTTGATTTTTGACCAGAGTTGTATTTCTGCTTTTCCTACATTGGCAGAGTTTCCTGGCTAAGGAAGCAAAGTTACAGCACCTAACACAAATAGTATTTGATTAAGGCTAATTACAGTGCTGTCACATAAAAAGGGGAGAAAAGAAAGCCGGCTTTTTCAACCAGCAATGAAATAACCTGCTGTCTATCTACTCACTTAATAGCTTTAATTGCCAGAACATACTCAAGATCTGGTGAATTTGTTTGAACATATCAGCAGGCACCAAATATTTCAATGAGATCAAGTTGTGTAACTAGTTGTGCTGTAAGTCGTGCTGAAATCACTCTGAAAAAGTGAGTTGTGTGGTCTAAAAGGCGACACCAGTTGGGAGAGGTCCACTGATATGATGATTTATTAACACTTTGCAGTAAGGAAGTCATGGATTAACATGAGCCTTTTAGGTGAGCGATAACCCTCTAATATGTGTGACTTCTTAGTTTGCTGATGAATTAGGTTAGGAATGTAATTACACTTCCCTTAGAGACTCATTCTACTTCCTATTTATTGAGAACTCTTTTCCAAAGCATGACATACCAAAACCGGATATTTCCTTTAACAGACTTTGTTAGTGTACTTCAGACCATGACCATTGTTCCACTTTTTATTATCTTCCACTTTCTGGCTCTTAGGAATGTAGAACCAGAAATTAAGGCAATCTACCTCCAAGAAGCCAGGCTAGGAAGTGAATCTGACAAACAAATGATCTTGAAGAAGGGGCCCAGGATGGACCCACGGTGGGACCTTGCAAGGACAATCGCACCTGACTCGGTCCTCCCCCATTCAGATCCCTGGCATCTGCTTCAGGATAATGTAATGGATGGTTGTCTGTTGGTAGCTGAACATGTATACCTTTGAGCTTTCTGTGGAATAGTAAGAATAGTACCTTCCCTATTTAGTGATCATTGAATTTCTCAGAAGACTTCAAACTCTTTATAAACATAGTACCCAGTCAAAATAGTCTCAAAGGAAGGTAAATGTAGGTAGTGTTGTCTTAACATTTAGAAACAGAGCAGTGAAATTGCAAAGGAAAGAACTAAATACACCTTAGTACCCCCGTCACTTTCCCCAGAGACCACCTCTTGGGGGAGGGTGGTCACTGTTAGCTGGCAGGGCAATCAAGAGGTGACGGTTTCTTAACTGGAATTTAAATAAACACTTTAAAAAAAAGAGGTGTCAGTTTCTGTCTATTACCTTGCAGTCCCAAATCTGTTGCTGGACTGGACTTGGTGACTTAGGCACACTCTAAGAAGGTTCCATGCGTCCCACAGAACTATCTCCCAGATTAGCCCTAGGCAGTTTGTGTACTAAGCGACAGGGATGTGAATAAAAGGACTCGGGCTGCGGAAGATTCTTCCCAGTCGCTGCTCTTCTTTCCCAGTCAAGACTATCCCAATCTGTTTACCTCCAGAACTTCCTTGCAGGCCCTGACAGGCTGTGGTGCCTATGAAGCTGCTGAAGGACTAAAAAAGCTCTGTGCTGCTGAGTTTCAGGTGTGCAAAAAGCTTAGCATGTCAGGAGGACCATAGGAAGGAACAGAAGTCTGGGGATTTTGCTTTTTAGTTCCTACTGTGTTTTCTTTTCTTTCTTTCTTTCTTTCTTTCTTTCTTTCTTTCTTTCTTTCTTTCTTTCTTTTTTTTTTTTTTTTTTCACTTTCCTTTGCCTCATGTACTAACTCTTTGAGGCTTAAGAGGCCCAAAGTGAAGCTTGTCCTAATTTTAAACTTGCCTCTGTGGCTGCCCTGTAATTTTCATTCCACAGCCTAAATTGGGACGTGTCTCCGTAGGTTGGGCTCAGAATATCTCTTTCTGTGAAGCTTTACTAAACTACAGTTGGTATAGCAGAGGAATTTCAGCATAAAAATCCAGGATTCCGTCTTTGTTAGAAGTCCTCCATGGGAAAAGCTTTGTCCAATTTTAGAAGGAGGTAGTGGGGGCCAATCAGCTCTTAAAACAGACGTATTTCAGCAGATACACATAGGACAACATGTTTATAATTTTTTTTGAGTTTGTTTATTTTTGAGAGAGAGAGAGAGAGCACGTGCATATGCGTGCGAGTGGGGGAGGGGCAGAGAGAGGAAGATAGAAGATCCCAAGCAGGCTCTGTGCTGACAGCAGAGAGCCCTACGTGTGGCTCAAACTCACAAACCCTAAGATCATGACCTGAGCTGAAGTCAAACACTTAACTGACTGAGCCACCCAGGTGCCCTAGGACAACATGTTTATATTCCTTCTCTGACACGTGAGATTTGGGAGATTTTTGTTGAGATTATCTGTCTCAGATTTTTTTTCTTTATGTGTACCTCCAAGAATCAAGCTATGTTTTTTACCATGAAAATCATATGACTCATTTTCTGTGGGCCCCAACTCCATATCTTCCTCTCCCCATATAGGTTGCTTGAGATGACCTCAGACTGCCATGAGCTTTCTTTTCCTCTGAATTTCTTGGACAAGCAGGAACTTGGATTGGATCTCTATGGTTTTCTCCAACTACGTAATACGCGTTTATAAGGGGGAGGTGTATAACAATCTTAATGAATCATTTTTCAATTAATTATTTTCCATTATAATGTTCTAAGAGTCAAGAGTTCTCTCATCATTTTAATCATGAGTACTCAGGGCCTTAAAATGTTCTACCTCCATTAGAAAGATGGAATATTTAGGCTTGTTCTACATGAATCTGCCCCACAAATAGAAGATAGATTTAAATTTAGCTAGGAGCATGGAAGAAATCAGCAGTCAAGATCCTAGATAGTTTTTTCTTCAATAAGTCAATGTTTTTCCAGATTAGTCCATTATAGGTAACTCGTTCATTCCTTCAGGACCCAGAGTGCCTCAGAAACTTCAATACCCGCCAATAGCTAAGGCCAAAAAGGCTCACATGCTCCTGGAAACCACTGCTAGCCACTTCGTTTTTTAATTCCATGAGCACACCTGAAATCTAACTTTGATAGTAGCCTCCCTTTCTGCCATAGAGTAGTACCCATTGTGAAGCAGATGTGTCTTGAATCCCATAAAAGGTGTTTCAGGCACTGATATGCTATGGAGGCCTCAGAATAAGGATTTCAGGATAAGAAGCAGCATGCCTGAATCCCCATGGGTGCAGGCTCAAAATGTATAGGAAAGGCCCATGCTCTGGACCTCTTCCTGGGCAAATATGATCTATGGGCCACCTCGTTTGTCCAGGGAGATGTCAAAACTGTGGAGGTTTTGAGATTTTACTCTATTTACAAGCTATCCAGTTAGCTGCCTTTCTTCATATAGGAGATTTTATTTAAAATCTTTAGTTCTTCTGCTGGAAAAGACATACCAGTGAAACTCATGTCGTTAGTGAGCTCAGGTGGTTATAGCGTGATGCCCAAAAGACCAAGCTCTTCATTCAGTCCCCACATAGACTTGTTAGGTCCACCTGGAAAAAAAGAAATCATCTAAGCACTGTGAATTCCAGCTTTCATCCTGGATAGCCATCTTACAAAAGTGGGCCACCAGTCCCAAGAGAAGTCAACAGAGAATGATGGATTTGCTGGCATGAATCTAATACGCCTGCAAGAAAAACAATGCAAGCACAGCTCTACAAAGTAATTAGTATCATTGTCATGTATATGAAAGACAATAGAGTATTATTATCATTGTGGTCCTGATACTGGTAGTTTTCCAATGCCCCAGAGGGATAGGTACTTTAGACACATTGGAAAAATGGAGGAGGCTCTCTGTTGGTTACAGAAGTAACACAGTTCAGGACCTGGTTGTGAAGATACACATTGACTCAGGTTTCTCCAGTAGGTGACTCTCTTTGCATGCCCTGAACTTTGCCAGATCTGCTTCTTCTACTGTTCCTTTATAACTGGCTTAAATGCTCCTTCTGCCGTGAAGCACTCTCCAATCCCTGCCAGAAAAAGTCTCTTCTTTTTCTGCCTAGGGCTGGTACTTTTTGGCAGTGGGGTTCTCTACCTTGCGTTATAGTTTTATGCGTACACTTGATGACTCATCTCATCTTTCCCGCTAGACTATGAAGTCCTTGACAGTAGAAACTCTGCCATATTCAAGTACACTGTCTTTAGTACATAGATCACACGTGATAAATATGTGTTGAAAGAATAAATGAATGTACGATGACAGAAGGGAGCGGACAAAGGGAAAGCATTTCTGGAATATCAGTGGTAGTACCATATCTAAGGCTTCTCGACAGAAAGGGGCCTCCACACAAAGCTCCCAACTAGTCAGAAATACAAAAAAAAAAAAAAAAGAGGAAACATAAATGAAGACACCGATAGATGAAGGGTAATCACATCGTTTGACTCTGTCCACTGTGTCCATTTCTGCTCATAGAATCTTTTCTCTTCATGTTGTTTTTGTTATCAGGGATGGGTATTGTTTGTGGAATTCACTCAGGAAAACTTAGTAATTTTCCAACATAGTTAATATTCAGATATGAAAAATCTCTTACCGTTTAAATGGTGAATAGATGCTAATTTATACATATATACTTATGCTCAGAATGCCTAATTAATGATCTTCTGTGTCAGTCACGGGTATGTTAATGAGCTTTCTTTTGCTCCTGTGTCATAATTGCATTGCGCCTCTCTAGCTTAAGGTTGGGAGAACATTTTAGCTGAGGATTAGCAAATGATGCAAAATAACAACAACAGAACAACTAACAATTATTCAGTGATTCATAAGTTTAGGAAATGTGGAAGTATATGATCATAACAATTTAGTGTGAGAAGATGTAAAGACAGCCAAAAACAACAATTGGCTACTTTCATGGTAGCTCTCCTTTTGCCGAGTTTAAAAAAGGTTTGCTTCATGTGCAAAGTCTACCTGTCATTGGTGCGAACACTGGATTCACCATCTTTCTTTCTTACTGAGGACAAAAAGGCCCTGTGGTATGGGGAACTCTATTGATTGGACTTATCCTATATTTAGATCCGTTATGTTTCTGAGAGCCCACAAGCGCCAGCTTCTACCTACCTTCTATAATCTTTCCTTCCTCCATGTTCTTAATGTATTTTGGTTTCGTCCCCAAAGGCTTGCTTGTTTTCCAGCCATAACCCTTCCCACTTTAATCTGCCAGAGTCGAGTTGGATTTGATTTCCAACTTGCCACTTGTGGGCTGTGTGAATTTGAGCAAGTTAATTAACCTCTCTGAGCTTCTGTTTGCTTCCCTGTAAATTAAGTAAGGATACCAAACATGTTAGAACAGACGTGATGATGACTAGGTGAGTGGACGTGTCTGAAGCCCATTGCAAGACTACATAGCAGGAGAAAGGATTACCCTCCATTTTCTTCCCCTTTATCTATTCCTTATAAATGTAATGGTTAAGACCACAGCATTGGGAGCTACACTGTCTGGGTTTAACCCCTGGTTCTGCCATATTCCAGTCGTGTGACCTCAGGCAAGTAACTGAGCCTTGCTGTGCCTCAATTTCTGGGTATCTAAAATGTCAGTGCCTGGTGTTTAGTAAGTGCTCAAAAGAAGTCAGTTGTTGTTATCCTACAACATAAGCAGCTGGGTGAAGATGGCCCTCTGCGAATCAATCTGTGAATTGAGGGTCAGGAAGCCCTTCTCCTGAGCGAGAAGCAGAGTGCCTTAACCCTTTGTCCGAGACAGCAGGGGACACCTGTTCTTGCTCTGCTTCTAGATCTTCTCTGTGGGGAGGCCATCTCTTCCGTTTCTCCTTTTCTCTGTGGAGAAATCTGTCCTCTCGGAGAGTAACACAGAATAGATTTGCACCATCCCTTCTGAATGTATATCATTCTCCCTGTTTCATTGTGCAGGGGTGGAGTCTAGAATGCCCAATCTCTCTGTTCCTCCCCATGCTCTCCCTCTCTCTCTCCCTGTGACAGGCTGTGGGAGGAAATAAAGGGCTTTGTGCCAAGTCTTTCATTTGGGGCCTCTGTTTTTTCCTTTATTTTCATGCCAGAGGCAAATAGTTGAGTTTGCTCCCTGGAAGTGAGGCTCTTGAAACCATTCAGCTAGCCCTGACATTTTTAAGATAACAAACTGTTCTCCAAGTGGTATCAGAATCTGACTTCTCGTGATCCTGATCTATCACTGGAATGTATTGACTGGCTTTTGATGAACGATGAAGCAATGAATTCTAATAACTGACCCCCAAATAAGCAGTCACGTTTAGCCACTTAAGTTCTCCAGATAAATCCACAGCAACAGGGCTGCTGCTAACACTTTACATCTAGGGTCATGTTTACAGATCTCAAAATACTTTTGGAAAAACTCATCTGATCCCACACATCCCTGAACGGTAGACATGCCAGAAACTATTATTCCCCTTTTGCCGTTAAAACGTAGAACAACAAAAGCTGAAACCCAGGAAAATTAGACGGCTAATCTACCAGTTATACAGATAGGAAGTCCAGCGTGCTGACTGGAACTTAGAGATTTTTAAACCAGTAGTTTTGATTAATCAGGAAAGGTAAGATTATGCTGCAGTAACAAGTTGCCCCCCACCTCACCCTTTGGTCCCACTGGTTTAACATAATAAATGTGGTCCCTGCTACATTTCCATGTGAAGGCTAGAGAGGCTCTGATCCACCTGGCCCCTTGGGGATTCAGGCTGACAGAGGCCTCACCTCTTATACCACTGCCACCTCAGTAGATGACCTTGCCGCAGGAGGAGAAGAAAATGGGAGAATTCATACCGGCTCTTTTCTCTGCTCATAGCCCTTGGCCAGAGTAGTCACATGGTCCCAAATAACTACATGGGAGCTGAGAAGTCTTCCCAAACACTAAAAACAGGGATGAGAACCAGCTCTGATGAGCCCCAGAAATCTCCATTGTCAGCTTTTAGGTGAGCCATTTAAAGATAGGGGCAGGGGCGCCTGAGTGGCTCAGTTGGTTAGGCATCCCAACTTTGGCTCAGGTCATGATCTCACAGTTTGTGAGTTCAAGCCCCGTGTGCTGGGAGCCTGGAGCCTGCTTCAGATTTTGTGTTTCCCTCTCTCTCTGCCCCTCCCCTGCTCTCTCTCTCTCTCTCTTTCTCAAAAATAAGTAAACATTAAAAAATAAAAATAAATCAATAAAAAATAAAGACAAGAGGCAGCATGTGGGGCCCATTTGGAATTAAGCATACTTCATAATAAATATTGTAATGTGGGCATTTCATTTATTTGAGAAGGATGAAAATAGATAAAAGGAATTTAAATAGCACCTTATGTGCAAGGTAGTTGCCAAAAGGAAAAAAGAAACAATTTGTAATCATACTAGGTCGTGTTAACTTCCCCCCATTTTTTTATGTTTATTTTTTTAATTTCAGCTTTATTGACATACAGTTGACATATAAAATTGTAAGATATTTATTGTACATTGCAGTGATTTGTTATATGTATACATTGGAAAGGATTTTTCACCCACCTAGCTAATTAACACACCTGTCACTTCACATTTGTCTGTTTTTCACTTTCTTTCTCTTCTTTTCTTTTCTTTTCTTTCTTTTTTTTTCTTTTTTTTCTTTTTTTTTTTGCGAGACACTTTCTTTTTTTGGACCTGATCTTTTAAAAATTAGAATTTTCTCCAAAAGATAAACAGAAAATTTATGATTTAAATTTACTGATTCTCTCCCTCCTGTCCCCAACCTGTTTTGCAGATAAATTTGTAGATTTTAAAAAAGAAATCTTCAAGTTATTTCTTAGAAAACATCAAGGTTTACTCTTAAGATATTTTAGAAAACTTACCAAATCATTCTAAATAAGTTTTATTAATCACTCAGGTTATTTCTCAGCAAATAACATCTATATAATAAACATCTATATAATAAATATCTATATACAGGAACATGAACTAGTTTGCGTCTGAGTTGCATAGAGGCCGTGAGTGTGAATGTCCTCTTGGTGCAAAAGATCTTAGAATATTCAAAAATAAGGATGGGACCTGTGAGCTAAACAGAAAATCAAATGGTCCAGGGCCAGCTAGACTGTTTGAGACCCTTCTCACGCAGTGAATCTCTTGCATCCACCCCTGTTCCAAAAAGTACCCGGATATCCCTGTGTTTGAGCTGCCCTCTCCTCCAGCACCTGGACTCATCTGCAGAACTTCCCCGTGGCTCCCGCCCTGTTCTGTGCATTCTGGAAACAGCCGTACTTGTCATGGGTGGAAGACCAGCCCGATGTGAGCTCCCTGCTAAACACCTAGCAGTGCAGCAGAAATTCTTACAAAAGCTTTCCGTGGAAACAGACATGTTTCCCACTCCTCTTCTCTTTTAAAATGAAGTGTTTTTTTGATAAAGTGTATTTTAAAACCTAAAATAGCAATCCCAAATACACATGCTAACAGTGATTATAGTAATTGGCACTTGTATCTAATGGCAATCTGTGGGGAGTTCTGCCATTCTTACAGGCATCGCCATAGTCTCAGCAGACACTTTGGAGTTTCATTGGTCATAAATTTAATGATCTGTAGTCCAGGAACATAAAATATGGAAGTGAAGCAACGTATCCAAGGTGGCAGGTAGGACACACAGACAGCTGAGAATAAGGTTTCCCAAGTGGGCCTGGGCCATAAGAGGCAGATGACCCTTAATGATACAGTATCCTAGGCTTCACCTTAGAATTACTGAAACAGAATTTTCAGGAAAGAGTCCAAGGAATTCTTCTTTTTTACCAGGCACACATGAGTGACTTGTGATGTGCAGTTAGGAATAACCCGACCTAGCAGAAGGCACAGCTCCCGTCTAATTCCAGCCTCCTGTCACCATTGGAAGAAAAGAAACAGCCTGTAAGAGGATGCGAAAGTTAACCCCAAGAATTCAGATGCTCTATGGGAATAACAGCTACTTCTCTCCATCCCTGGAGTTTTCAAGAAAAGTTCAGTTTTATGTATTTTTAAATGTCAACACTTTGTACCATTGGTTTTAGAAAAAGGCCCTGGGGACTAATAGTAGTGTCTGTAAGCATTCTCCAGGTAGTCTGAAAACTGGATCCTTTCAAAATCGGTGTGTTTTTTTTTTTAATGTAACTTTTGACTGGGTAATAAATATACAACGTACAAGAAATCAAAAGGTTAAAAATAGTATATGATGAAAGACAAATCTCTTTCCCATCCTTTCTTCCTGTCTCCCATTTTCCTTTTCCAAAGGCGATCTCTGTGACCACTTTCTTATGTTTGCTTCCAGTCACATCCCAAGCATATATAAGCATGTATGTAGACATATGCTTTTTTTCCTTGACCCAAATGGTGCCCATGCCGTATTGAACATCTCTACCATGTTCACCATCTATGTTGTGGTGTCTGATTAGGTAGCTTCTTTTCTTCTGCTATCCCTTAGTGATTTTGTGCAGTTAAAGTAACTTCCGTGATACACACTGAAATCCCCAATGGCTTACCAGTATAAGTTTATCTCTCTGCCATGCAACAGTCCAGCGTAGGCATTCGTTGGACAAACAACCGGCTCCTTCCATTTTGAAGTTCCTCTGAGGGCTTTGGAACCTTTTGCCGCCAGCTGGTGTGTGGGAAAAGAGAGAGGCTAGAGGACCGTTGGACATCTTGCTGGAGGCTTTTATGGGTCGGCGCTGGAAGTGGCACACATCATTTCTGCCCACGTTCTTCTTGCAAGAACTAAGTCACATATCCCCATCTAAATGCAGGGAGAGTTTGCAAATGTAGTCCTAGACTGGGCATCCGCTTACCAATATCAGATCCACACAGGTGAAGGGGTGCACACATCATCGATGGGTAGCTAGCCATTCTGCTATAGTTTTCATCTCCAAATGTGCCTGATTTTCTTGTAGTGGGCATTTGCCCCCCTCTTGGTACACGGAAGTGCCGTGGGCGATTTGGTATAGATTTTTATACACTGATGTGGCCTGAAAGGGTTTGAAAACCACAACTTGAAACAGAAGGCCGAAGATCAAGTTCAGCCTTTGCCCCTGCTAGTGTGTTAGCCCACGTGGAAGAACTGCTCCATCGCATGTGTCTGTGAACAGATAGACCCACTACCTACCTGATCGCTTCATTTACTTGAGCTCCTCAGACCAAATGACTTCCCGACTATCTAACCCAGGCAGAGCCAAGAATAGAAGAACTCCAGAATCCCCAAATCCCAGTCTGCCTATAAAACATTAAGGCGATAATCGTCCTTTTCAAGCTTTAATTTAATTCTCTCCTCTCTCTCTCTCTCTCTCTCTCTCTCTCTCTCTCTCTCTCTCTCTCTCTCTCATGCTAGGCTTGCTACCTAGCAATTTTCTGGCACTCTTTTTGCTTACAAAACTTTCCTTTGCTCCCAGAGGGAAAAAAAATGCACAAAAACAAATCAGCAATATAAAGGACTTTTGTAAGTTAAGTGTCTGAGAGGGAGAGGTTCACAAAGCTGCTGGGAATGTGGCAACCTGACCCTGTCCTCCCCTTGTCCCCTCATGTCAGTACAGCCCACAGCAGGGAGGGAGACCTAACGTAGAAGGACTGGCCCCCTCCTCCAACAGCTCTGCACCAGTCGGTCCTCGAGGTAGAAACACTGCGATGAAGCTGTGGTGACCGGGGAAAAAGCAGGAGGAGAGCTGCTCCCATCCCTACCCTCCCAGCATCCACGAGCGAGCGGGCCGTGCCTCACTGGTGGACCTTGGGGAAGCAGGGAGGAGAGAGGCCTAGCTTTGCCTCGGCATTTCCGCATCTGTTTTCTTTCTGGCTGGTTTGCAGGGACTCTGTGGTCACTGTTCTCCATGTCAGCACATTCAGAATTGCTGACTGTAAACACTGACGGCAGTATGCCTGCTACTGAAGAAGCCACAAGGAAAACAGCTTTGGGCAACGGTGGATTTTCTTGGTGTGACGTATTCCTCGCTCGCGGCGCGGCTCTTTACAAAGGACAGGGCTTTGCGGTTTGGATGGGATGGGGAGAAAGAAAGGAGGGGAAAAAGAAGGAGTCCTATTAGCTTGTTGAGATATTTTCTTAAGGAAATACATTTTGATTTTCTACTGGGACCTTTCTTTGGGAGCTGGAACAGAAGAGGAATTTGAATAGCTGAAATGGAGGGTTGCACAGTGGGATTATAACAACCAAACCCACGTGCAGATAGAAGTTGGGAGCCATCACAGCAATGAGGTAGTTCTCCAAGATCTTGGAAGGAAATGGTTACCAAAAAAACACTGTAAACCGGATTGCTTCTTCCAGTCTTTCAGGCTTGCCCGGAGTGGCATGGAAAGCCACAATGCCCAGAGGGCAGGGCCTGGCTGGACTCAGAGCTGGGTGACAGCGGGTCTCTGGGGCCCTGTCTGGGGACTTCCACAGACAAGGATGTGTGTCTTTGTCGCTTGTCAAACCACAACCATTCACAGAGGGCATGTGGATTAGAGTCTCCCACAGTCTAATCAGGGAGAGTGTGTAACCTGCTTCCAGAGAGTTTGCTAGTCTGTGAGCTAGTATACAAAGTGGCCGACTTCATCTTTTCATTTAGGAACTACAATGGGGAATTAGGATTGACATTACTCTACTGAGAGCCTCCTATGTGAAAGGTGGTAGAGGTGGGGCCCTGGAGTATACCAGTTAGTTCTTCAGAGAAAAAGAACCAATAGGAGGTACATGCATGTGTACCTATATTTCTATATAAAGATATAGATAGATAAACAATGGGTTTATCTATCTAATTGGTGTATGTACTGATAGACTACATCTCTCTCTCCCATAGCTCTTATATGAGACATAGGTGAGATATGTATATGAGATATATCATATATGTGTATATATTTTTCATATATATATCTCATATATATATCTCCATATATGTGTGTATATATATTTTATATAAATCTATAATATCATATATGTATATGTATATATGTATATATATATATATATATATATACATACACACACACACACACACATATGAGAGAGAGAGAGAGATTTATTTTAAGAAACTGGTTCATATAATAATGGAGGCTGTCAAGTCCAAAATCTGTAGATCAGGCCAGCAGACTAGAAATTCAACTAAGAATGGATGCTGCGGTCTTGAGTCCAAACTCTGCTGCAGACTGGAAACTCAGGCAGGGTTTCTACGTTGCAGTCTTGAGGCAGAATTGCTTTTTCAAGAAACCTCAGCTTTACTCTTAAGGTCTTAAAATGGTTAGGTGAGGGCCAGTCACATTAAGGAGGGTAATCTGTTTTTACTCAGAGTCTACTGATGTAAATCAGTAAATCAGAGTTCGCTGACGTAAATCAGTTAATCACATCTTTAAAAAATCACCTCCACAGTGACATCTAGACTGGTGTTGCCCAAACAATTGGGCACCATAGCCTAGCCAAACTGACACATAAAATTAGCCATCACAAGGAGAATTTGTACATTGAAAGAGGAACTTTAGTCAGATGCCCATAGGTCAAAGGATAGAAATTTCTTTAGAGTAAAAGTTACGTTATAAGCCAAGCTGTCTCAGTGACATGCTTGCTGGTTTTCTTGTGACAGATGTTCCTGGCATAATCTCTGATCTAACGGATTCATTGGACATGGTCTTTTTTTACCTTGATGTCAGAAGAACAGTACATGGGCTAGCACAGAGCACTGAAAGAGCAGGTGTTCAATTCCTGATACTGCCTTTGTCTTATGATAAGAACCTGAGAGTAATTAATTCGTACCACTACTTCTGTACTTTGAGAAACATGTCAGTAAGGCCCAAAGGCTACGTAGCAAGAGGGGGGAGCGTGAACCCTGGGATGAAACTGTGTGGGTTCAAATCCCAGTTCTGACACTATGGACATGTAGTGAACCTATCTGTGCCTAAGTGTCCTCCCATGAATAAAGGAGATGATGGTGACAGTTTCTACCTCATAGGGCTTCTGTAAAGATTAAATGTATTAATGTATGTATCTTCACATAGTGCCATATAAGTATTTGGGTTATGATTACTTCCTGGGACTCTGAAGAGATAAAGTCTGAGTGGAGAATTGGGATCGTTGAAGAAGAGTTTTTAGAAATAGATAATACACTGGAATTTGGCTATAATCTAGTCCATGTTTGAGACCACTTTATGATGTTGTCCTTTAGGGAATTCTGCTCATAATCCTCTTAGACGAATTGAAACCGAGATGGAGCCTCCTAGTATCAGATTCTGTGCTGTGGTTAATAGTGTCATGGAGAACTTTCAGAGGATTAATAACGAGCTAATACACCTATGAATGTTAAATGTCTTGGAAGCAGTTTCCTGATGAGCAAATAGCAGATGTGGCAATGGCCATAGTCTAATTGCCGGAGAGGGAGTTAAATATAGTTTATTCGTTTTCTAAGCAGTTATTTCAAAGCCGAAATATTTTCCCTAAAAGCCTGTCAATTGTTCATAGTCAAATGAAGTATAGGAGTAGAGGAAGTATTTAGGAATGTTCTCCCTACACCTAATTTATCTTTGTAAATTGTTGGGGTGTTCTACTTAAGTTTTGGTGTTTGTATACTTTGATGTTTGACTTTTCGGGTGTAGAGCAGTATCTTTTATTGTCCTAAAAAGTCGAGTTAAAAAATCATACTGGTTATCTTTTATTGAGGCCTTCTGTGTGTCAAGCACCATATTGAACGTGTGTCATGTATCACATCACATGTAATCTTTACAGTACTCCCATGAAGTGGGTATCATTATTGTCACTATTTTCCATTTGAAGAAACTGAGAGGTTAACTTGCTCCAGATTCATGCCAGGTAGCTGGATTCTAGGTAACAGGAGTACAAAAGCCCAAACAAACATTCACACTACCTTCTCATGTTCTTTTAAGTCTCAAAAATTAAAATCAGCCCGACTCTCTGCTAGGTGTTCCTTGCAAGATGTGGGTTGAACTGCTCTCAGGTCTGTAATTCTTTCGTTAAATAATACTGAGTCCAATCTGACATGTTAAGAAGTTGTTATTTTCGTTCCAGTGTTGAAACTGTTTTACTGAGCTGGACTTTCCTTGGGTTCTCGATGGCCACCTGCCATGGCCAAGTTTCATATCTGGAAGAGATTTGGGAACAGCCCTTGTAGATAGAACACTGAGGTAGGACTTGGGCTATGGATTGCTCCCCACGTCCATTTGGCAACAGCACCTCACTCACTATCTTGAGAACAAGAAGGAACATGCCATTAAACAGTGGTTTAGAGCTATAGGAAGGACAAGTTGGGGATAACATTTACCAGGGATATTAAGAAAATTGCCACTCTGAACAAAAAATTAAAGGAGTACCGTTTTCATGTCTACTGTATGTGTGTTTTCAGAAAGTGATTCTTTTCTGCAATGGTGACACTGACATATCAATAAGTAAAGTTCAAAAACAACAATCAGGTTGCAGTGTGGAGAGCCTTCCTCTATATTTAGAATAAAACTCCATGTCTTTACTGCCAGGATGTGAGCTTAATTATAGCATGTTGCAAACTTTGCTCTTGTAAAGGGTGTGTGTGTGTGTGTGTGTGTGTGTGTGTGTGTCTGTGTAGCTTACTCTGCCTGGAGGAACTCAGGTGCCATTTTTGTTTTCCTTTTGAAGCATCAGTAGGAGTTGATGCAGGGTAGTTAAGACCCTTGACCCTCAATGAACTGATAAACTCCTTGAAGGCAGGAATTATGTTGTATTTATTTATCTCTTTTAGCTCTTACCATACTACTTAATATTTATTTACTTGAATAAAACCAGGGGTGTCAACTGGGGCTATTGAGGAGGCTTTCATTTTGATATTTACTTAAGTAACACAGCGATTACTATGCTAGAAATAAATTTTAATCCAGCATGGAAACTTACACTAAAAAAAAAAACCTCTGCAGTTATTCATCATATTATCCCCAGAATTAGCAGTTACACATTTGCTACAGTTATTTCTTGACTATTCAGGGATTACCTTTGTGTGTTTGCACATACCTGTGTGTTTAGCATCAAAACAATTACTGCATTCAGATTATTCACATTGTCAGGCTCATTACACAGACTGAAAAGTACTTGATTCTAGCCGTACGCCCTTCATATCAACCATGAAAATTTGCTCAAACCCACATTCCTTGAGTCTGAAAGAATCAGCATGGATGGTTTGTCTAGATAATTAATAAACTCCACCTCGCCCTTAAAAACCACCTTTAAGGAATCTGATGCGTACATATGATCTTTAGCTTCTGAATATAAGATTTTACTGCACCTTGCACATAGTAAGTATTCAATATTATGTATATTGAATGATTAATTCAACAGAAATAAAGATGGAAATAAGGAAGATGAAACCATTTGCAAGCTCACATTTTGGGGGTATACTGTTCACAAGGTCTATTGGTATTTTCCATTCTGAGTCTACCATCATACCATTTGGGGAAACTTAACATTTTCTCATTAGAAGATGTCTGGTGCTAAAATAGAATGTAGTTAATCAGGACTGAGGAGATGTGCGGTGCATACACTTATTAAGGAGCAATCCGCTGGCTCCTTATTACTGCTATTAGTTCCCAGGCAACACCTTCCACTTTTTTTGTTTGTTTCATACAGTGGCTTATTAAAAAGCACTGCCTGAATAAATGCTTTGGTATGATGTGCATGGCTAGGTAGATGAAGCTATGTTGGTAAAATCATGATCTGGAGGAATTAATACATAGCAACAAGTTAAATAAAATTTTGATGTAGCTTTATTAATTTGGGGAAAAAATAAGCTTCTGACAAACATGTATTAAATATCCATCTAGTATCAGGCTGTCTAAACTTAGCGAAACAAAGTTTGTGAAGCTTGTTGAAAGTTAACATGATGATTTGTTAACATTTAAATATCTCCATGCAATTAAAATTTTGACTTTAAATTATATGTGAAATAGTGTTGTGAAATATGCTGTCTTGTCTGTGCTTCGGTTTTAGTATTAGGATAAATGTTTGGCCATTAAAAAAGAAGAATTGGAAAAAAAAAGAAGAAGAATTGGCACACAGCCACTATCAATCCATAATACCAAGTATGAAACTTCAGAACTTAAGGATAAATCTTTAAAAAGTGTTTCCTAACAAGATTTCAGACAAAGTCACATCCGTGTATTACGGGAGTCACTTAAACATCCGAATTCATCAGAAACAAGTAAAGTGGTAATTCAAATAATCTACAGGAATAGTAAGAGTTATTTACTACAAACAGAGTAATTCTGTTTTAATCTAGAAACTAAAATTTAATAAACAAGGAAGTAGACCTCAAATCAGAACTCCCTGATGATTGCCTTTATCATTACCAAGGGCTTCGGGTGAGGGATCCTCCTTTTTAAAATTTGTCTTTGGAGGGGCGCCTGTGTGGCTCAGTCACGTAAGCATCTGACGTCAGCTCAGGTCATGATCTCACCGTTAGAGAGTTGGAGCCCTGCGTGGGGCTCTTTGCTCTCAGCACAGAGCCTGCTTCAGATCCTCTGTCTCTGTCTGCCTGCCCCTCCCCCACTCGCTCGCTCTCTCAAATAAACATTTAAAATTTTGTCTCTGGGCCTTCAACCTAACCTTACAGTACCACGTTGTATTCCAGACTCTTTGTAGTGGATTAGCAACAAGACTGTGGAGAATCCAACTGAAAGTTAGCTACTTATGCATATAATAATATCTGCTTTTGTAAGAAGCTCTTTGTTGTACATATTTTTTTTTTAATTTTTTTTCAACGTTTATTTATTTTTGGGACAGAGAGAGACAGAGCATGAACGGGGGAGGGGCAGAGAGAGAGGGAGACACAGAATCGGAAACAGGCTCCAGGCTCCGGAGCCATCAGCCCAGAGCCCGACGCAGGGCTCGAACTCAGGGACCGCGAGATCGTGACCTGGCTGAAGTCGGACGCTTAACCGACTGCGCCACCCAGGCGCCCCTCTTTGTTGTACATATTCTAAACAAACAGATTACATGCATTTAGTGTAGGTATTCAGTCTGACTTGATACACATCCACTCTTGGTTCTGGCTCCTTCTATTTGGTGTTAGCCAGAATGATACTCTCCATAATCACTTGGATCCCAGAGCTCGTCATTCCCTAGGATTGCAGGAATGCTCAGTGGGGGGTTATCCCCTTGAGCCCTAGACCATCCTGTGTGCCCATCCTCCCGCCCCAGCCCACCTCCTACCCCAGGCATCAGATTACATTGGCTTCCTACTAATGCTCCATTTGTTCCTTCTCTACATCTTTTCTCTGCTTTCAAAGCATGGACATTTTACTTTTCTAGCCCCTGGCAATCTGTGACCTCTCTGGGAGCCTGTCTCCAGGTCCCATCAGTTGTGAGACCTCTTTTCTTTTCCTGTCAATCATGCCTGACTCTTCCAACATCTTCTTTTACCTCCGTATGCTAGAAAGATTATAAACTTTTTTTTTTCATAACTGAAGAAGCTTTCTACTCTTTAATGTTCTAGGATTGGAGGGGGTGAGATGGTATTCCAAACAACCCCACATTGTAAGTTTTTCATTTTGGATGAATCTTTTTAGTTGAATGAAACATCCTTTTTTCTCTTTGGCAGTACCTCATTTCACATGTATAAATAAAATAAATTTTGATTTTGTATATTTTGCTTAACAAGTATATGTGTTTCTTTGAGGGAAAAGATCAAAATATAAATACATTTATACCAACATTTAACTTTGACAAAAATTTAATATCGGTTGTTTTGAGTGATGATGGTTGTTACTCTAATACATCAGTGCAAAACCTGATGCCCAAATCAACCTGTCAAACTGGAAATGTTTAGTCTCTCTGTGACTTCACAGATACCTGCTCAATTTAGCTTTGAGGAACAAAATAGCCAAATCATAATTCAGTTTCCTAATGTAACTGTTCCAGATATCTATCTTTCTTACGTAGGAAAACTATAAACCTGAGTTGTTTGTAATTAATATGAGGGATACATACAACAGGGGCATACCTCAGAAAGAAAAAAAATGAAATTCTATCTTTTTTAAATTTGACTTAAATAACCTTTCTGATGAGTGATTTCAGTAAGATACAACCTAAGACAAAGGGGACCCAGGGGTCTTGTGCCATGGTCATAAAGTCGTGGCTCTCAGGTGCGATACCTGGTCTGACTCTTGTGGCTAACCTCATGTCCAGATTAAGCACAGAGAACTTACTTTTGTCTGTAATCATATAGTGGTTCAGACCACAACATGTTTGTAGCAGGGCAGTGAATGGGAAATAGCCAGACGCCAACCCTGTGTCCATCAGCCCATGGTAAATGAACATGGACTTCTGAATCTCTTAGCTTGCCTGTTAAAGAATGTAACAAAATCTGCTGGACTGTATTCTGATATTATACGCCTTGTGTCGGTGTTAAAGGTTTCTAATGTGAGGTAGGAGAGGATTGTGTAATCCATTCAGTTGTATGTACTCATACTGAAATAGAAGGCCATACTAGACCAGGGGGCACAGGGACTGATCATCACTCTGTGGGCTGCCCCTAGTGAGGTTTGGCATGTATCAACTAACTACACATACACACATGTACACAACACATGCGTATGCACATATGAGTACACATGCCTTAGTTAATGTCTGGTCATTGTTATTATTCTTTCTGCCTCCAGAATCCTCCCCTGACTCATAAAAAAAAAAAAAAAAAAAGACTTCAATACCATACCACCTCCAACAACAAATTAGTATTTTTCTAGTTTTGTGCACCAGAGCTAGGCTATAGCATGATGAGTGAGGAGAAAACTTTTTTACAAGCATAGTACAAGTACTGATGAAAATTTTATACCTAATTTATCGACCTACCTCTGTGTATTGATGGCTTTGTTTCAGAAACTTACTCACAGTGATACATTCATGAATCTGTGGGTCATTTTACAGGATCTATGTAATGTGGTAGGAAAACCAGAGATTAAACACATATAACAACTTAGGCTAGAAAAGCTTATACCCTAAAAAGATTTTCAAAGATAGTATAAATATAATTGATTACCAAATTCTGGAATCTGAGCAGCATATGTTGCCAATAACGTACGGCTAACTCTAGAAATAGAAAACAAAATAAAAAAGCCAGCATGTCTTTATGAAAACTAAGAGAGTATTATGTCATCATAATGAAGCCTTAGACCAAATCTATATAGTAAGGGTAGAGAGCATCTTAATTTATTATTGTAATTGAACTAACACAAATATGACATCCAGCCCACTCATCAGCATCACTCATGATCTATATTTAACATAGATTATAGGATAATATCATTAATAACAAAGTCTGAGGATTGAGCTAACTCCTAAGTTACACAAGTAAATCGTAGTGAATAGCAGTTCTCTGCATTATATGCTTATGTCGCTGGGACATGGCAGAAATGGAATCTGAACTGTTCTGTGCTCTTACAGTGAAGGGTGATAAGTGCCAGGTATGGCATCATGGTGTACGTGAAGACGTACACCTTCCTTCATCCATGTGAAGGAATTCAGAGTCCAATGTGCTGGGGCGAAGCAAGGTGGGTCTTCAAGGAGGGCGTCAGGTTTTGAAGATAAATGAGCGCTCGTTCTCAAGGCAGCTAACAGATTTCAGGAAACAATTTGCTTCCTTTCTCAGCCAACTTTCTTTGGTCTGGTCTAAAGTATATCATGCACTACCTATTGAATGCCTTCTCTATGCCAGCTGATTTACCTATATTATTGTCGCGGAAGTCTCACAGAAATGAGGGATTATTACTGCCCTCGAGGAGACCAAGGCTCAGAGTGGTTAAGTACCTTGTTCAAGGTCACATAGCCAGGAACTTAGAGAGTACAGATTCCATTCTTTACTCTAGGTCCTCTAGTAAATCTTTAGGTATTGCTATATAAACTGAGAGTTTTTGTCCCTTAAAATCCTATGTTGAAACCTAACCCCTTAAGTGATGGCATTAGGAGGTAGGGCCTTTGGGAGGGGATTATTTCATGGGGGCAGAGCCCTCATGAATGGAATAAGTGCCCTTGTAAAAATGGCTGAGAAAGTTGCCTTGCCCCTCCATCATGTAAGGACACAACGAGAACTCTGCAACCTAGAAGAGGGCCCTCACCCCACCACGATGGCAACCTGATGGGCTTCCAGCCTCCAGACCTGTGACAAATCAATTTCTGTTGTTCATAAGCCACATAGTCTATAGCTGCCCGAATGAACTAAGCCAGGTATTGTGCTAATATGACAGAGTGAGTAGGATAAATGTGGAGAAAATAAGCTTGCCAAAATACAAGTGAAGGCAGTTGCTGGCGAGTTAAATGAGGCAACCACAAGGAGTATTAGTGGTGGGGAGGGGGGGCAGTGGAGGAACAAAGAAGGGAAAGAGTAAGGATACACCTAAAGAACAAATTAAAACAATGCAAAAGACCTATGGAGTTTGGAAAAGTGGAGCACTGGCAGATGTAGGGGTGCATTCAAATTCATTTCAACAAATATTATTGAGATCCTACTTTGTAGAATGCTCTGTACTGGTGCCTTGTTCAGATGTATAGGAGGTATCACTCCCCTCAAGGAATTTATAATTGGATGGAGAAGAAAGACATAAAACAATATTTTAAGAGCTCTCAGTAGAGATATTAACAAGGTACTATGGAAGCACAGGAGAGAAGAGAGTGAATTGTAGCTGAGAGATTTGGGGGAAGGATTTGTTGAGTATGGGGTTGTAGAATTGGGCTGTGAAGAATAGATAGAGCTTTGGCCAGTGGCGATGAAGGCTGGGGTGGGGATAAGAATGTGTGGAAAGGGCATTCTGGCACTGAGGTCAGTAGGCATAAATATGGGAGAACCAAGGGGTGCCTAGTGTATTAGGGTCAAAGGTAGTAAGCCAGACTAAACAATCTTTTGGAGAACCCAGACCATCATGCCGAGAACTTTGGACTTTACTCAGTTAGCCACAGGGAGCCATGATTTCTAAGCAACTTAATGATGTCTGGAGTTGTGCTTTAGGGCAATAATTCTGATGCCTGTGTCAGGAATGAAGAGAAATGAGACTACTTATAAGGCTTTTGCAATAAGGGCTTACGTCAGAGATAAAGAAACCCCCAAAAGTCTGTGGCACTGAAAAAGGAAGAAAAATATACAAAAGAGAATCTTTGAAAAGAGGAAGCATCAGAAAAGATGTAGAGAATGAAGAGTAGCAAGGAATGAGTGATGTGGCCATGGGTCTTCCTGACTAAAGGTATCATGTGTTCCAGGAGGGAGAGGAAGCAAGGCTGTTTATAGAATACAGACTTAAATTAGACCTCGGTCTTCACAGTATGCAGAGTGGGGAAACAGTATTGGAGACAGAACTTTCTTTAGTCACATATACATCAAGGTTATGAAAGATTACTAGTGGAATTACATCTGGCAAAGACAAGAGATGTAACATACATTGTATTAATTGGGTATGTGTCTGTCCAAAGGTGTTTGTGCACTGGGCAGACATGATACAATTGGCCATACATTAAAATTAATCTTGTTATTTTAATCATAATGCATGTTATACATATCTTTAATTTTTTAATGTTTATTTTTTGAGACAGAGAGGGAGAGAGAGAGAGACTGAGGATGAGCATGGGAGGGGCAGAGAGAGACACACACACAAAGAATCTGAAGCAGGCTCCAGGCTCTGAGCTGTCAGCACAGAGCCTGACATGGGGCTCGAACTCACAAACCGTGAGACCATGACTTGAGCCAAAGTCGGAGGTTTAACCAACTGAGCCATCCAGGCACCCCTACATATCTTTAAACTAAATATATAAGTTTATATAAAATATATCTTATAAGTATCTTTAAAACACCTTTATCAAAGAAAAGATGGCCTCTGTTGATTTGAATTACCCATTTTTTTTTAATTTAGAGCTTTATCTTGATCCCCTGTGTAACCCTCGAGGCAAAATGAAACTGTGCCGGTATTCCAGAATGTGTCAGGCTATTAAAGTAGCTCATCCCCTCTCCTAACTGCCACCACCACTCCGTTCCCACAATCATATCGTATCTCGTCACCCAGGCACTATTACAATATGTAATGTGCTAACGTAATATGGGTGTGTGCGTTAGAACGTCATTGTATTTTCTGGTTATCTGGTCTGGAGCTGGCTTGAGTAAGTGCAAGAAGTCTTACCGACTGACTGATAGTAGACCCAGTTTCTGACTTTAGCTTGCCTCAAACTGGCTTTGTGACCTTGAGCAAATCACCTCAGGACTGTGGATCTTAGCTTCCTTTTCTTTCCTTTCTTCCTTTCCTTTTCAGATGGAGCTGGACTAGTGGTCACTAGTCACTGGTCTCCCATACCAGTAAGATATCCTGAGCTGTTGACGCCCAGGACTTAGCATTCCTGCTCCATCTGTCCCAGTCTACAGGCAACACAAAATGTTCGTGATTATAGTTTCGGAATACGTCATTGTCTATATTTTTAAATCTTTTGGCCTTGGCAACCACACATAGCCCTTGGTGACCAGACTCTGTGGGGTTGTAAGTGTGTGGACATTGGCACAAGCGACAGAGAAGGACAGGGAGCAGTGTGTGTGGTATCAAAGAAGCGCTGTTTTACCTAGCAGACAACCCCTAAATCAGCGTTTGTCTCTCTAGCCTCAGAATCCAGCAGGAACATCGAGTTGAAGTCAGTGCATCTTGATCTGTCTGGTTTGGGAAATTTTGAAGTCTGGGGAAATTGCATGAAGGCCGGAAAGGTGTGGTATAATTTATGGAGGCAGTTCTCCTAAACTCAGAAGCAGAAAGCATGTCTGTGTGCAGAGAAGCAAAGGAAAAAAGAGACACGTAAGAAAGGAGCCAAAGAAGCTAGAGGAGTGGCTAAGACAAAGCTGAGTTCTCCCGTTGTTGCCTTTGAGTTTAAGTGATAAAAATGTCCCTTGATATAGCATTGTCTAGACCAGGCTTTTGTCATTAACCCTTAATTCGCTTTAAATTGTCACTAACATGAATCCTGTAGTGTTTTGTTGTTGTGGGTTAAACCTGTGAATGAGGTCAAGAATAAAATAACTCAGTTCTTGGGGTGCCTGGGTGGCTCAGCTGGTTAAGTGTCCGACTCTTGATTTCGGCTCAGGTGGTGATCTCACAGTTGTAATATTGAGCCCTGTGATGGGCTCCACATTGGGTGTGGAGCCTGCTTGGGAGTCTCTGTCTCCCTGCCTCTCAGCCCACACCCCTCCCTCCCTTCTCTGAAAATAAATAAATAAACATTAAAAAAAAAAAAGAATAAAATACTTAGTTCTAGGAAACAAGAGCGCAATAATGACATTCCACAAGGAACACAATTTGATGAAATTATGCAGATTTAATTTAGTACTGAAAGAAAAGTATCTCTATAAAACTTTTTGAGTGTATCTTTTAGAAAATTTAGGCAGTAAGAAATACAAGTGGGCATGTAGCACCGCAGCCTCTTTCTCTCTTTCTTTCTTTTTCTCCATGTTTAAAAATAAAAAATAAACTGGGGCTCCTGGGTGGCTCAGTCAGTTAAGTGTCAGACTTCAGCTCAGGTCATGATCTCGCAGTTTGGGAGTTCGAGCCCCGCTTTGGGCTCTGTGCTGACAGTTCAGAGCCTGGAGACTGCTTCTGATTCTGTATCTCCCTCTCTCTTTGCCCCTCCCGCACTCACACTCTGTCTCTGTCTCTCTCTCTCAAAAATAAACATTAAAAAAATTTAAAAAAAAACAACAACAATGTTTTCTGAACCTGGTAGGCACTTGGCCCTCCTTTGCTTTCATAAAATAACAGAATAGACTCCTGGCTCCTGAGTTCAGCCTCTTGGCTCCCATGAGCAAGAAGAGTTTCTAATATTTTTGCCTCAACAGGACTTCTTTCAGAGGGTCACTTTTTAAAAGCTATTCAAGGGGCACCTGGGTGGCACAGTCTGTTAAGCCTCCGACTTCAGCTCAGGTCACGATCTCGCGGTCCATGAGTTCGAGCCCCGCGTCAGGCTCTGGGCTGATGGCTCGGAGCCTGGAGCCTGTTTCCGATTCTGTGTCTCCCTCTCTCTCTGCCCCTCCCCCGTTCATGCTCTGTCTCTCTCTGTCCCCAAAATAAATAAAAAATGTTGAAAAAAAATTTTTTTAAAATAAAAGCTATTCAAGAGGCATTGTGGTAGTGAAGGGGTACATATAGACAGGAGGAGCTGCAAGCAGACAGTATCTTGGAAATTTTCTAAATTAGTCTTTTAAAACAATAAGCCAAAGAAATAAATACAAATAAAACAGCAACCGAAGAAAGCTGAAGCATTTGAGAATGAGCTTTAGATAAAGGAAGCACCATTTTTCCTAGCAAAGAAATGAGCTCAATATTGGATGTGATGGATTTATGATTTTACCAGGGAAGAGAAGGAAGGCAGGGAGTGGAGGGCCTATTAACAAGATATCGCCAAAATCGCTTTTTCTTGCTGAATTGGAAGCTCCCTGAGTATTGTTTGTTGAATATATGTTTATTGCTTAAATTTACTTCACGTATGTTATTTATTTATAACTTTAAAGATAATGTAACATGTAAAAATCTCCTCTGCTGAAATGTGGGTATTAATTTCCAAGCATCATTTATTGCATTTATGGCTGATGGATTGTTATGAGTCAGAACTAATAAACTTGTAAGGATTAATAGAATATTGGTCTGGGGAAGAAAAAAAAAAAGAAGAAGAAGTATCTTTATGGTTGCCATGTAACTGCATCTGCCGGGAAGGCTGGATTACATGAAGGGACTGCTGTGCTCTGTGTCTTGCTGAGGAAGGGGGGTGATAGGCAGTAGGGGAGAACAGTAAAATGGATGATTAATACCTTCTAATTGAGTGGATATTGGCAGCAGTACATTGCCCAGGACATTAAGTGGCTGGCAAAGCAGAGATCTTTTGCTAAACATGGTTACACTCTCGTGAAAGCGCCAGTTCTATAGATTGGGCCAGGTGATGCTAAGGAAACCTGGCTTTGTTGAAAGAAACCAGGCACAAGATTCAACAAGCAGAAAATTGCTATCTGCCTTAGGGCTTATTTTCTCCCGCAGATAAAGAATCTTGCACTCCATGTATGTTACAAAGTGTCGCCGGGACAAAGAGGCTCAGAAACGCGGCTGCGAGCCCACCAGGTTTCCTTGACATTTAGGGAAGAATGCGGTTGAGTTGAGTTTGGTTTTTCCTACCCCCTTGAGGAATTACCCCTCGGAAGCGGAGGTCTCTTAGCTCCACATGCTTTTAAGCCAGGGGTGGAGAGAGCCACGTGGTTCATATTTGTCTCGTGATGGAAGTGGGAACGGGGGCTGAAGCTCCCCTGTCGGCTCCCTCACCCTCTTTCTGAGAGGGTGATGGGGGAACGAAGGAGAGAAGCACCTGCTTTTCTGATTGATGGAGGATGACATCACTGCTGCACGGAAAGCTGGAAACTCAGTTCACGGTTGGTTTTTTACATGTTAATCTGGATTTTCAGATGAGAGGAGAGAATTTCCACACACGTTTTCAGACAGCCTCTCATTTCCGTTTTATTTTTCTCTGCTTCCTCCCCTCCTTCTCCCTCCACCCCAGCACACACTCACACGCACACACACTCACAGTCGACGTGTTCACCCACATACCCTCTCCCACACTTTCTCTCCCAGGGCTCCCCCTCCCTGCGGTGCTGGCTCCTTGTTTTCAAACAAAGCCCCGGCCGACCTCAGGAAGTAGAAGGGTACCCTGGGTTAAGAGCTGCCTGTTACAGTAATCATTTATTAGACCTGAAGTTTGATTGGCCAAATTGGATTAAATAAATATTTAGCAGGCAGAAGCTGCCCTGGCTGTGAACATCAAAGGGGTAGGACAGACTCCACCACCGGCTGCTGGCAGCAGGCCCGACGAACGGGGCAGCCGCCACCACGGCGTTAGCTCGCAGGTCCCAGGCCTTTACAATCCCAGAAAAAGAGCCTTTCTGTGGTTCGGATGGGGCGAAAGTGCAGACAGACTTAAGCAAATTCTCATGTGTAAGAAGGAAGGCTTTTAGTGTAAATGTGTTAGGTGTTGGATGTCTCCCGTCCTGCCCTGTGGCCACAAACACACCCCCCCCCCGCAGCCCCTTTCCTTTGCTCCTGTTGGGAGGATGTGTTCGGGTGCTTTGGTGAGTCTTGGGCAGCCAGCTACAGAATAAGGAACAGGGACACATTCAATTTACCTCCAGCACAAAGAGGTTTACTCTAAGGGTGCTTATGGGCCAGGCCTAAGTGAGGAAAAAGCCAAAAAGGGAATCTCTGAGGGCAAGCCACGCCCTCTCAGTGGTCACAGGGTCATCTGTCATCTCTCTTGTCTGTGTGTCTGTCTCTATCTTTCTCTTTTTCCTCCTTGCCTGCCTGCCCGCCTTCCTTCCCTCCTTCCTTCCTTCCTTCTTTCCTTTCTTCTTTCTTCTGTCAACATCGCTGTCTCCTCATAGTAATTTCTTTGTAACTCCCCTTTCCCTCATGGCTCATCCCACCCCCTTGCCTTTTCTTTTGTGTCACTCATTATCTTTTAGGCTCTGCTACCACTGCTAAGTGTGTGTGTTCCTCTGTTCCCACTACATTTCCCAGAGTCAGAGGCTGATAGAGCAAGCTGTGTCTTACAGAGACCACAGGCTTTCCTTGGATCAGGTGTTCATTCCTGGTTCAGCCAGCTATGGTCAAAAGGATATGGTCTCCTGCACAAAACTTGTGTAGTGTGGTCATTTCCTTTAAAATGGAGATGTGGCTAAAAAATAAAAAAATTTTAAAAAAAGGGGGGCGCCTGGGTGGCTCAGTCGGTTAAGCGGCCGACTTGGGCTCAGGTCATGATCTCGCGGTCCGTGAGATCGAGCCCCGCATCAGGCTCTGTGCTGACCGCTCAGAGCCTGGAGCCTGTTTCAGATTCTGTGTCTCCCTCTCTCTGACCCTCCCCCGTTCATGCTCTGTCTCTCTCTGTCTCAAAAATAAATAAACGTTAAAAAAAAATAAAAAATAATAATAAAATGGAGATGTGGAAGATCAGCAGTGCTGGTGACAAGAGTTTGAAACTACATTAGTGTCATATTACCTTTTCCAATTGTTTGTTAGTCATGCAAATCCGCCTTTAAAGGGACTTTTGGTAACATTTTTCTAGAAAGAAAGATTTAATTGACTGTACGTATTTTGAATTTGTGGTGACTTAAGCATTTTAGTTATTTCCTTGGCCTCACAGACATTTGGTTCAAAAATAGTGTCTATTAATATTGAAATAAATGATTTGCAATGGGGGCTATTTAAAACTCTTCATAGGCCATTTTTCAACTCCCCTCAAGCACTTTAGAAGCGCTCATTTATATGTAAACAGTCAACATGCTAATTACAAATAAGCCTTAACTATTTATGAAAGCACTTAACTGAGTCCAAGTCCTTAACCAAGCAACACTTAGTTTGAGGTATTGCATAACCTTCAGATCCATGAAACTTTTCAAGTTTTATTCTTCCCACATGATGACACTTCTCCATTTCTAGTCAGTCAGAATTAGAGGGAAATATCGAAATATTCCAAGATATCAAAAAATACCAAGATAACAAAAACATCTAAACCAATAAAGAACTAATGTGTAACTTCAGCAATGAAAGTCTGAGCGTAGGGACACGTGGTATATGAGCGTAGGGACCCGTCAGTTTTGCTGTGAATCTTAAACTACTCTAAAAAAAAAAAGGTTTTAACAATTAAAGAAAAAAAAATCTGACCATAGGAGAAAGTCAGTATTCTGATGTAAGATATGAGAACTGGGGATGCCCGGGTGGCTCAGTTGGTTAAGCATCTGACTCTTGATTTCAGCTCAGGTCATGATCTCATGGTTCATGGGATTGAGCCTGGAGTCAGGCTCCGGGCTAACAGCGTGGAGTCTGCTTGGGATTGTCTCTCTCCCTGTCTGTCTCTCTCTGCCCCTTCCCACTCATTCTCTCTCTCTCTTTCTCTCTCTCTCAAAATAATTAAACTTTAAAAAAAAGAAATAAAATCTGAATACCTTTTATTTACATAATATTTTTCTTACATAAATTTGTTGGAAGAAAGGCAGTCAAAAACAGCATCAGAGTATTATGCAAATCAGGAAATTATTTCTAAAGTACTTCTTAGAAGTTCTTTTCACTCTCCAAAAGCAGTTCCAGAAAAAGGGATTACTGAGGCTACAAGGGAGGATTGTTGACACTGGGAAGACGTTTGGGCTGGTGGGAGATAAAGGTGCCGTATCTGATGAAGGGAGATCAAGTTGCCTGCCCCAGTGAAGAGAATGCATTCCTTGGACCTCCGCAAAAGTCAGGAACTTCAGCACAGTAGAAAAAGATTAGAGGAACCGTGGGGGCACGTTCCAGAACGTCAGGCCTCGTATAACATAAAAACATAATTAAATATCATCTAAAGTAACAAAACACGACGTGGAAAACCTTTTAATATGTCTCTGCAGTTCTAGGCAGTACAAGGTAAGAAGAAGAACTAGCAAGGAAACCCTGTCATGTTCGAATCATGTTGTAGTGTGCTTGTGAATTTCAGCTGCAAGAACGATAGGCTTACTCAGGCTACCACGCCTCTCATCTGGTGAAGGTCAGTGGAAGGATAAATGAGGTAGACAGGGAAGACCAACCTGAACACAGGACAGCTGGGCTTTGTGGCTCCTGGAACTCAGCTCGGGGGTTGGTTTAATGCTTTGCTGTTACAGGCTTGAGATTCTTAATAATTTTGATCCAAATGCAGGGCCCTACAATAATTTGTAATCATTGTAAAAAAGCCATTTTCATTTCTCTTGGGCCCTACAAATTGTATAGTCAGGCCTGCTGGAAGTGGAGGTTCCTTCACAGCATCTCAGAACACAAGAACTGTAATGGAAGTCATTCCAGGAGAAAGGAAACACAGACTCCACCTTCCTTCCAACTCTTAACCCCAGATTTTTTTTTTCAAGTTCATTTATTTTGAGAAAGATAAAGAGAGCAAGCAGGAGAGGGACAGAGAGAGAAGGAGACAGAATCCCAAGCAGGCTCAATGCTGTCAGTGCAGAGACTGACATGGGGCTCAAACCCACGAACTGTGAGATTAAACCCGAGCTGAAATCAAGAGTCGGACACAACCGACTGAGCCACCCAGGCGCCCCTCTCCCCCAAATCTTTCTTAGAGCACTAAAACTGTGACGGTAACTGCCCTTCTCACCACTCAATTCACACAGCCCATAACCGACCAAGTCTCGAAGTTTCTATAGTAGTGACAAAGCCAATTTCATAATTAGAAAGAAACAAGCAAAACAAAAAAAGAAAAAGAAAGAAAGCAATCATAGAATCGTCGTTACCATGATAACCTAAGTAACCAACATATTAGAGTGTGGTGTGGTCAATCAATTAAATAGTAGAAAGGTCTAGTGTCTGGTTACTTCCCACTTAAACATGGAAAAAGAGACTTAGAAAGGGTGCCTGAAAGGACCAAAAAGAGGGAAAGTGGCCACAGGGGAGGAGAGTATCGTGAGATAGAGACGGTGACAGCACAAGATGATGTGTGTCTTTACCGCTTCCTAATTTGCCTTTAACTCTTCCTTGCTACTGTCTTTTGAGTGCTTGTAATTGACCCTTCAGTCCTGACAACGCTGCTTGCCTTAATTGATAAAGATGTTGTTTTAATACAGCAATTTTGTAATGAGAGAGCTTAACTCCTGCAGGAATGACTGTTTATATCTTCAGAGCTGCTGAGCTCTTGAATCGTAGGGATGTCCTCTTCATCTTGTACCGTTGGCCCTTCTTTGAGCTAGTGGAGGCCCAGTACATAGCCTTCCTCCACACCTTTGTGAATTCCGTGTAGGACTCCAGGTCCACAAGTTCTACCTGGAAATACGTTCTGGTGGTGGACAACTCTTACGGTCACAGAACTTTTCCTGGTAGAAAATGTGGACCTCTCCTTCAATGTGGCTCTTTTGACTCCACGAAAGAAGAAAAATAGTTGGCCACCAATTAAGATGATCTGCATCTCTGTAGGAAGAATTTGAGCAGCTTCATTCCACGAGAGCCTTTAGGGTAAGAGGACACCTTGTCTAAGATGAGGCGTGAAGTCCCTTCATCTCCACAACCAGGGGGAAGGAGGAGGAGACAGTAGTGGATGCTGAGCCATCCCCCCACAAGGTCACCTGGCTGGGGTAAGGCAGGGCATCCATGCCAGACTTCCTTATAGCCAGTGGGCCTACAGTTCCAGACTTCTGCACAATCCAATAGAAGGAAAAGTATTTGCTTTCTTTTCGTCCACTTCTGTCCTTCCTGTTGCCCTATGGCATGGTAGAGCGGTGGAGCATCTTGCAACACAAAGGAACCAATTTAGCTCTCTCCTTTCTGCCTTAAAAAGAATGTAATTAACAGGGACTGGCATAACAGCAGTTGATTCGTAGTAGATTCTGGAGCCTGAGAGCCAAATACTCTCCAGCAGGCACAGCCTATGCCTGTACATTATGTGCTAACTAATAAGTGCTGTCGTGTTTGTATAGATGCTACTATATTTGAGTTTAAGCTGTTCCCTGAGATAAACTATCACATCTGAATAGTGATACAACATTAATAGAGTAGCTGTGATGGTTTCATTCTGATTTCAGTGTTCTAAAATTCCCTGGTGACTGAAGTTATATGGCTCTCTTTTAATAGCCTTCAAGTCATAATGGATAAAATGTAGGCAGTTTCTAGTTTAGAGAGTACTAACTATCTAACTTCAAAGAAAATACTGCTTTGTGGTGATTATCAATGCCAATGGCTAACCAGCACCATGGGTTAATTAAATGTCATTATCATCTGGAAATTTCACTTTGATTTTTAATACAGTTTTCTACTCTATTAGAGAGTTAGCCTTGCTGCTAAAAAGTAATGGCATTGTTTGATTAGAAGTTTGATTTGTCTCACGGCGCCTGGGTGGCTCGATTGGTTAATTGTCCGACTTTGGCTCGGGTCATGATCTCATGGTCCGTGAGTTCAAGCCCCGCGTCAGGCTGTGTGCTGACAGCACAGAGCCTGGAGCCTGCTTCGGATTCTGTGTCTCCCTCCCTCTCTGACCCTCCCCCGTTCATGCTCTATCTCTCTGTCTCAAAAATAAATAAACGTTTAAAAAAAAATTGAAAAATGGGGCGCCTGGGTGGCGCAGTCGGTTAAGCGTCCTACTTCAGCCAGGTCACGATCTCGCGGTCTGTGAGTTTGAGCCCCGCGTCAGGCTCTGGGTTGATGGCTCAGAGCCTGGAGCCTGTTTCCGATTCTGTGTCTCCCTCTCTCTCTGCCCCTCCCCCGTTCATGCTCTCTCTCTCTCTGTCCCAAAAATAAATAAAAGTTGAAAAAAAAAATTTTTTTTTAAATAAAAAATAAAAAAATAAAAAAAAATTGAAAAATTGAAAAATTCCTGAAAAAAAAAAGTTTGATTTGTCTCTCCTTTTCTGTCTACTCTAAAAAAGCACCAAAGCACCTTCTGACCTTGGTCACAAGGGAAGTGATTTATCTTAACTCTGTGTTGTGGGGGCTGTTGGACGCTTTCCCACCATCTTGCTTATTTCTTAGTTTCTAACTGTGATAGTGTTTAATATACTTCCCTATAATCCTGAAGTTACCTTTGACTTCTTGCCCATCTCATCTAACCTTTTGTCAAGTGTGGCCAACTGTGCTCATGATAGCTCCTCATGCATACCCCCTCCTCTCCATACCTGTTGTCCTTGCCCCCATTCAGTCACTCTCGGATCCCCTGACCTAGATCAGTAGCTTTCCAAACTGATTTCTCTCCTCCAAAGACCATTCTGGTCCCTCAACTCCCAACTCCCCTGTTCTGAGTCCCACTATGTCACTGCTGTCAGGTCTCTTGTTGCTCACATGCTCTCAGGAGCTGTCCAGGGCCCATGGGACAGAGCCCAGTTCTATTAGCCAGTAGTAGGTAGGGAGTGAAGCTTGCCCCCTGATGAAAGTACTAGACTACCTGTAGTTCTACTAGAGAGCCCAGTTCTATCCAGCTCCAGCCACTATGCTTCCTCCTAGTCCCTCTTCTCCACCCAGATACGGCTGTCACCTTTCTGTGCTTCGCTATGCTGCTGTCTCCTACTCCTTGCAGATTTCATCCTACCCATGCTTAAAGATCCACAGCTTCTTCAGAAAGCCTTCCCATATTCCCTCACTGGGAGTGTATTTGTCCTCCCTCTACGTGCCTGTAGCAATTTCTGTGTTTCTCCTAACACTTCCTGATGGTCCATAAACTCCCTGAAGGGAGGGCCTAAGAGTCATCCTTGTTCCACTGATAGAGGGCCTTGAGCACAGAACATGCCTATGAATATTCACAAAATTAATAAACCCATTTCTGATGTAATCAATGAATGGCTTTGGAGCTGATTATTTTTAAAAAAAATTTTTTTTTCAACGTTTATTTATTTTTTGGGACAGAGAGAGACAGAGCATGAACGGGGGAGGGGCAGAGAGAGAGGGAGACACAGAATCCGAAGCAGGCTCCAGGCTCCGAGCCATCAGCCCAGAGCCCGACACGGGGCTCGAACTCACGGACCGCGAGATCGTGACCTGGCTGAAGTCGGACGCTTAACCGACTGCGCCACCCAGGCGCCCCCTGGAGCTGATTATTAAGCATAACTGTCTTTTAAGTTGAGGCTATTAAGGGCATTGCTCTGATGGAGAAAAAAAGTTATCAGTAAAGAAAGAGGGAAGGTAAAACGAGCCCTGTGGTGTTGGATTAGAAGCGGGATAAACTACTACTGTCTATAAATTTTAATAGTTAGGTGTATATGTACATATGCAAATGGGTTAGTACACATACATATAGTTCCTAGTTCTGTCTGCTGAGATGCATAGCCAACCTCAGCACGCATATCTTGCTTCTAAATACATTCCCCGGTAAAAAGAACCAACCCTCCTTGGAGAAGTAGTTGATTCCAGGGCTCAGGCAGGGAAAACACAAAATGAGTCTATCTTATGTTCTATCTTACAGTGCCAATAAATAAGCAAATACTCAAAAAACAGAAAAAAGAGAAAGTCTTTTCAAGAGAACACTGAAGTCAGTGTAAATGTGTTCCCAGTGACCAAAGCTGGAACAATTTGGGCAGCAACATAAAGAATGATAGGACTGAAGTTTAACCCATAGGTGAAATTAATACCCAGCGGTTAAACCGATTAAAAAAGCAAACAAATAAGGGGAGAAGGGGCAGCTCTTCCTTAAGTAGAATTCCAGGAAATAAATGTAGAAGGAAAGCGGGAAATAGAATCACCATTAGGCAAACACCACAGTAATAATTGTTTCAGACAAGACCCACAGATGGATGCTAAAATTAGTGAGCAACGTCTGAGGAGAAACAGGATTTGCATAGTCTCAGCATATTTCCCCTAAGATACTTATTTACTACAGAGGGAAAGATGGTAATTTTCTGTGGAGAAACCAACCAGACACCAACTTAACCGAGTGATCAAGGGAAACATAAGCAGCAAAAAGACATATTGACATCACAGCCCTTGATGTGATGCACTGAGGAGGACACAACATCATTTTTGTAGTGTTCTTGCTAAAAATGCACAACTTCTTTCCAGCCATGAAGAAACATTAGACAAACCCAAACCGAGCAACATTCGACAAAACAACGGTTCAGTCCTCTTCAAAAGTGTCAAGGCAAAGAAAGGCAAAGAAAGGCTGAGGAACTGTTGCAAACTGGGAAAGACTAAGAAGAAATAGCAACTAAATGTGAAAGGGGATCATCTTGGATAGGATTCTGAAACAAAAAGGACATTAGTGGAAAAAATGGTGAAATTCTAATAAGGTCTGTAGTTTAATTAATAATACTGTATGGATGTTAATTTCCTGTTCTTGATAAGTATGTTATGGTTATGTAAGACATTACCATTAAGGAAAGCAGCATAAAGGGTAAGAAGGGCTTTGTGCTATTTTTGCACCTTTTCTGTAGGTAAAAAAAATAGTTCAAAATTTAAAAAAGAAAATTAGGAGAGGCTATTAGTAATTAATACTATGAACATTTCTCTAGCCAAGGAGGATCAAGAATACCTTTAAAGAAAGTCAAGCATCAAATACCCTTTGTATTCTTTCTACACAGCATTTCTTTCCATGGCTTCCTTCTCTTGTTTCCACGTGTTTCTAGATACATGGGTCAAACCGCCTGTGCAAAAGCACTCTCCTTCGGGTCAGAATTACAGAACACGTGCCTTCTCTGTGTGTGGATGTTTGGTTTCTTTTTTTGAGCTGACCAGGGCTCTGTCTGGAATCTCTTCTGAGAACATGATGCAAGCAGAAGCATTTCCTCCTTTTCCTGGACCTTCCTGGGAAGGTCCTGGATCATCTGGATCACTCCAGGAAGGTCCCTGTGCAGGACCAGAAGCAGCCCTCCTGGCATCTGCTCCCTCCCTCCTATTTCTTCTTGCATCGTGACTTGGCATAACGCTCGGGATTTCCAGACCTCAGATGACTGGACTGTTAGGATAGTCACTTCCTTTTCCCTCCATGTATTCTCCTTTCCCAGGGAACCAGTCAACATACTCAGTCGACATATTGAAGATATGTATCTTTTTAATTTTGGAAATATTCAAACATACAGGAAAATAGAATATAATAAAGCCTCTGCCAGCTTGTTCTTAAACAGACAGATACCCTTTCCAAGAGTCACCAGTGGTCCCTGTTCTGCATGGGGAGGATGCAGGTGACAGCACTGGCCCCAGTTCCTCTACTTCTTTCGTATTTATCTTCATACTCTTGTTTTTAGGACAGTATCTCATTTCTTGGCCACTTTATCTTATCAACAGTAGGAGTAACCACTCCAGTGTAGGGACTCACTGAAGACCCCCTCTCCGACCCCCTTCGCACAGTGCAGATTGAGGTCACCTCTGGGGTGGCTAATGAAAGAAGGACCCCTTTAAACGTTTCCCTTAGGGGCCCAAATTGACTTCAATGCTGATCTCAAAATCATAGTTCTTATAACAGAAGCTGAAATCACGTTGTACTGATTAGGCCCTCTGTGTTACTAAACAGTGAGGGGGAAAGGGGGATGAGAAAGGGTTCTTCCACTTGTTCCTCTGGGTTTTTCCATCATCAGTAACTCAGGTTTAGGAATCTCAGGTTTTATTCCTGACAAAGCATTCCAGCAGTTTTTGTCGTCAGAAAGTGAAGAGCTCAATGGATACTGAAATGAGCTGAATGAGATGAATAAGATACTCATTTCCTGAGGGGAAGAAAGGTGTTCACATCTGCCTCCAAGTAGGGTATCAAAGCGTGAAGCCACACCTCTTTGAGAGAAGTAGTAGGTAGGGAGTGAAGCTTGCCCCCTGATGAAAGTACTAGGGTACCTGACTTCAGGAGTCCTCTAACAATATTGCAACGGGATATGATTTTTATTTCATGGTGTTGAGATGGAATGCCAGGTTTTTTTTGGTTCAGGCTAACAGAAGTCAAGGTGTTTACGTGGAGAGAATTTTTACGTGTTACAAATTAGAAAAAAGAGCGCAAGTGGTTTTTGTAAATAATACTGAAGGATAAAGGTTTCAGAGATGGTTCTTTATATGTTACGTTCAGGTACACACAAAGAAGCGATCAAAAGAAGAGGGATACCCGTATGTCCACCTGTGATTGCCTCTACTTCCGTCATCTCAGAAGCGCCATTGACAAAATATTCTCTTTTACCACACGTCTCCATTTTTGTGGTAGAATTCCTTTCTGTGATTTTATTCCAATTCAGCTGCCATCTCTAGATTAGAACGACATCATAGGAGCACAAGGATTTTGTGAGTTTCCGTGTCTGGGGAGAGAAAAAAGATAGTAGGTTGAAGAAGTTTGGGGTCAGTATCACTTTTTTTTATTCCATGGTGATATTTCAAACAGTAAGACGGAAAAAAATTTTAATGTGCTGTTTCTGCTGAGTGGAGGCGGGAGAGAGTTCGTGTTTTGTTGAGAAGCAGAGAGAGTATTCTTACAGACATCAGACTCTGCACCTATAGCAAGGTGATATCTCAAAACAGGGCCATAAATTAGTCTCATAAAGGTATTGGTCTATCATCTTTCGCAGAGTTCTCTTCTTTCCTAATAAAGGCAGATAATAATCAAATAACTAGCCTTTTGTTTTTCCTAGGGGAGGAAACTAAACAACAGACCTATGGCCAATAACAGGGTCAGTACTTTGTGACCCTATGGGTTGTCAAAAAAATATCTACCTTTTAATAAACTAGGAGAGTACCCAAATATTATTAGAAAGCTTTTTCATACATGTATATCTTAAGTGGAACACTTCATTCCCCAATGCTCAGGACAAGCAAGGCATTTAGTATAATTTCCAGAAGGCATTTACTGTTCTTCACTTGTCCATGTTTCCCAGCTCTGAGGCAATGAGGCTACTCTATGAATGTTAAGTCAGGAAACCAAGGAGAACACAAGAACCAAATATACCATTCAAGACTTATGTAAATTCAGTGATACTTTACCTGACATCAACAGTCATGGGCATCAAAGGTTCCACTCTCTACAAGTTGCCATGACTGTTCCCAGCTGATGATGGAAGGAGGTAGAGGCGCCCATGCCTCCCTGCGGGGCACGATCATTCAGCTGTGCTACTTGCCTGGTGGAGCTTCATTGTCCATTTGTCCCAGCACCTGGAGCCTGGGGTGTAAAAGCCAGACTTTTCCCAAGATGGGCATAGCGAGTGACAGAAAGGCAAGTCTAGGGGCTCCTGGGGGGCTCAGTCGGTTAAGCATCTGACTCTTGATTTCAGCTCAGGTCATGATCTCCCAGTTCATGAGTTCGAGCCCTGCATCAGGCTCTGCACTGACAGCACGAAGCCTGGTTGGAATTATGTCTCTCTCCCTCTCTCCCTGCCCCTCCTGCTTGCTCTCTCTCTCTCTCTCTCAAAAAATAAATTAAAAAAACTAAACTAAAATAAGGCAAGTCTAGAATACAAGGCCAGGCCAGGGACTCTGTGTGTGCTGGTCTAGAGGCCGCATAAAATAAACATGGTTATACATTGAATACTTTTCAGTGTGTTAACGACCCTTCTGGAACCCTATCATAGGGAGAGCTCACTCTGCCTCTCAGCCTTGGGGTGGAGGGATCACATGAGATTGCAGACCGCCTTAGCCCTCTGGTCCCCGTCCCCACTTTCGAAGGGACAGCTTTATCCTTATGCCCATTAGACGGGAGCTACTGCTGCCTAAAGCTGACAGCAGTGCTCCGGCTCCATCTTGGCTGTATCCCTTGTGCCAGGAGCCTTGGGGAATAGACAGGGATTTGGCAAGATTCCTGGTAAATAGATGGCGCCCCAGTGAGCATTGTGTATGGCATTTCTCAGTGTTGCCAGACGCATCCATTGCGGCTTTCTCACTCTTCCTCTGGAGAGAGGGGCCATTGCAGGACAGGTTTTTAAATGAAGAACAGGCAAAGGTGAAAGAAACCTAAGCCCCACATCTCTCCATGTCCAGAACTTAAAAATGCAGGAGAGTGTTCACTTTTCTAAAACTTTTGCTTCTTGGGTGAGAAATAAATTCAAATCTTGTGTCTAATTCCCCTGATTTTTCAGACTTAGCTAAGGCAGAAAACCGATGCATTACGTTATCGACTGGTATCATTAGCCTGAGGTTAGGGACCCACCGTTCTCTCTGAAGCAGGTCCGCCTTCTTCTCTCTGCCAGTATATTATCCCTCTATCATTTTTGCTCTCTCTCTATTGCCTTTGATATGGTAATGATCTTGCACAAGAAAAGCCATTTTTTTTATATGAGTGCTTAAGGAATTAAAGGTGAGTGAGAGGTGGAAGGTGTTAAGAAGGATGGCAGTTTGTCATTAAAAAATAAATAAATATACCCCTTGGAATAAAAAAGAAAGAACGAAAAAGGGAGCCGAAGTGGGGGGGACAGGCAGGTGTCTCTCCGCAAAGGCAGGAGATGGTGTTACTAACAGGCTGGCTTAAAGCCCTCTTAGCAATGTACGGTTGCTCTCCCTAGCTCATCATTGATTTCCCTCTGCCCTCCACAGACCTGGCTGCAGTTAAGCCTTGTGTCCTCCACGTGATGCTGAGCCGAATCAGATTTTCCTTTTAGTTGTTCGATCAAATTTTCCTTCCTAGAGCTTAGAAGGCACACTTGGGACCATATAGTAATTGCCTCCCCACACTGAACTGCTGATACCTTTATTGGATTGGGATAGGGTTTCAGAGGACTGTGTTTAACATGCAGTGAGCCGCAGCAATGCAAACAGCTCCAGTGTTTAAACAAGCATCCATTAGGCCAGGAAACAAGGCGGTGCCAGCCCATTTGGTGCTCTGTAGTGCTGGCAGCTTGAGGTGAGCGGGGCAGCCAGGGCGCTGGAGTGGGAGAGGGCAGGTGCGAAGGGAAGCGGAGGAATCGTGGTGTCAGAGAAGGAGCTGGTTCTCTTTAGATTTGCAGAAGAGGGAGTGCAGGGGGGAGGGGGAGAGAAATGTTGTGGCTAGGGACATGTGCAAAGCTCATTAATATCTCATTATGTTAGAATTGCGATCTCCCTGCAGATCGGCGGCGTTAACATTTGCAGTGCCAGAGGAAGGGCTTTGGGAAAGCAGCAGCCCCCCCTCCTTTTTTTTTTTTTTGCAAGCCCCAGCAAGCTCCAGACGCTTGTTTTGCACTGAGGGAGTGGCGGTGTTGAATTTGTGAGAGAAGGCTGTGAGAAAACCCCAAAGGAGCAGTAGTGAGCAGCGCTCAGAGTGAAGTGAGACTGAAAACTGTAGTTTGTAAATAACGAAGTGACCAGCTTGCCAGCTTGCCAGCAAGCAGTGGTGGGGGAAGACAGCTGACCAGAAGCCAGGAAAGGGAAATTGTGAGTCTGAAGTTTGAGCCATCCTGGAGCCTGGATGTGAGGGTCCGTGTGAGAGGTGATCCAGAGTCAGACCCAGGCCTCCGGGAGAGCGGGGCACATGTCTGCTGAGGGCAGCATGGAGAGGAGAGAGGGGACAAATGAGGGGTTGTAAGAATAGGGCAAGGGGATTCCACCAGGGAGATTTGGGAGGACTGACTTTTACCTGTTCCCACCTGCCTGAAGTGAGGTGAATGGAGCAAAAGGAAGGCTATCAAGCAGATAGAAAGAAGGTCATGTTCAGGGACCTCCCTCTCTTCACACCAAACCTGGTTGGACCCAAACTCATCCAGGCTTTACCCCAGGGATTGAGTTCTCCTATGCCACAGCTCTGTAGGAGCCTGGTCCCCCGTGCCTTACTCACCCCAGGCAGCAATCCGAGGGACCCCCCCCCCCACACTGAGACTGTGGCCTCGTGGGAGGAAAAGTTGGAGCCATGTTCTGTAAAAATTACAGCTTCTCTGCAGTCACTTAATCCTGCTCTGTTAAAGGATCAGATGTTTCTCTCTGCCCTGAACAAATATGCATCCTCCATCCATTAATGAAAGGTGGGCGGTGACCACTTTAGCAAATAGTTACATAACAGGATGTACCAGAACACAACAGTGTGTGGATTTTGTATTATGCAGGCACCTTAAAGTAATTCGTGTCAAAGTTCTATGAGAATATCTCATTTCCCTCTTTCTGCTTTCAGGAGTTTATATTTCTACCTTAGAATTCCTTTGCTGTGAACGTCAAGTTCTGTTTCTAGCATAAGTGGACACAGATGCACACACACAGATCCACAGAGATGTCACCCATGTGGACACTCACCCAGCATCCTGGGAGCAAGGAGTGAATGAAGGAGCATGCGTACTTGATTAATATCATATACAGTGACAAGGGCAGTTTGCAAGTATGGTTTGTGAAGACTTTTATGGTCACACTGCATTCTGACTTAGCACAATAGTCCATAAAAATATGGATTATTCACTAATTTATAGAAAGGCAAAAAAATAAAAAGTTAATGTCGTCATTAATCTGATTGTGTTCCTCTTCAAAAAAACAAACAAACAAAAAATGAAACTCGAGCCATATTGGCCATTAGTTTGTTATGTACAACAGTGCTTGTAATGAACATTTAAAAATAAATGTATTTGATAATCGCAACCACGTTTATTTAGGTTAGAAAAATAGTTATGGCATACAAACACTGCTGAGAAACAAATTTAACAAGGCTTTTTACAGTGTGGCCTCTATAGTAAAAATAGTAAAATTCAGGCTTCTGTGTATTAAAATCTATTATTCTTTTGACTATGCAGCTTTGACAAATCAAGCACGAGTCATAAGAACAAAGCTAGGAGACAGTTCAATTGCTATAATTTCATAGCGGAATATAAGAAAAATATACCTTATGTTGTTTATATGACTTTGCCAAGCTTGATCCCATTAACAAGACAAAGAATGAAGAATCAGTTGTTATGAGTGGTCGACTAGACTTCTAGAGCTTAACTTTTGTGTAACCACAGCAGGTTCTTGTTGTGGGATGTTCCACGGGATCCCTCCTGCTTCCCCACGCGCTGTCCCTCCATCCTTTGCAGTGGCAGGAGCAGGGCCCACACTGACTTGTACTTTTCAGGCTCTCATTTCCCGACGTCTGAACTCTTCCACCTTAAACCCCTTTGCTTTCCTTTCTAGGAAAGAGAGAATGGAAGTTAAGTTTCATCCAAACTTTCTACATAACAAAAGTATGACATCCAAATTGCCCATTTGAGGAGAGGAGAGTGATACAGCAGAATTACAGTTCAAAGTAAAATGGGATTTAACTTTCAGTTACAAAGAAAAAGTGAATTCCTTGCTCCTTTCAGGCTTTTGCTATGCATCAAACTTTAAAGCGAAATATCAGAAAATCAAGGATGAGATGGGACTTAGATCTTTCATTCCCTCTTCCATCCCCCTTCTTCAATGAAGACCATATCTAAATCATCCCAGATGGCTGTTCTATTTTTAAAGAGCTCCAGAAAAGGAGATTCTGCCACCTTCTCGGTAACCCATTCCAGCATCTCTTGTTCCTCACTGCCAGAATATTTTTTTCTGAAAGCCTTCAGAGAGGGGGTGGGTGGGGGTGGGGGGAGAAGGGGTTGGGGGGAGACACACACTATCCCAGATTTCAGGAGCTGTGCTATCCCTCTCTAGGATTTTACCCCACAGTGTGTGTAAGGACATTCTGAGGCATGGGTAATACCTTTTTCTCTTCGGTGAGAAAGATCGTTTTCTCTGATCTTTGGCTTTAAATTACATTTGTGAGCTACTTGGGAGTGAATCCAAAATTCTCTTGAGGGCCTGCTGTGTACACAGCCCTATCCTAGGTAAGAGGATGAGGCAACCCGCAAAAACAGTCATGCTCACTACAGGCTAAGAAGACCACGGTCGCACGCAAGCCCCGAGCTGCCATCTGTACTGGACAGACTTGTTCATGCAACCGCTCCTTCATTCATTCTTTCATCCCAGAAATACCTCCCGACCACCCCCCATCATCTATTCCCCGTGCTAGAGTCTGGACGCAGAAGGTTAGCAAACAGCACAGACTAGGTCCATACCTTCAATGAGCCTATACTCAAAGCAGGGAAGAAGCCAACACCAGGTCAAAAATAATACATTGTAAAAAGTGGCATGAAGAAAACGGAACAGAGTGATGTGACACTATCACTGTCACTGATGTGACAGTGGGGAGGTACAGCTAATTGAGACGGGGTGGGGAGGGCGAGGGACAGCCTTCTGAGGAGATAGCGGAGCTGAATCATGGGGGATGACAGGGCACTGGGAGGAGAGGCCGAGAGGCTACAGCTGCAGGGGAGGGGAGGAGCAGAGGAGGCTGGTGTGTTGAAGTGTGGCGGGAGGGGGGCATGAAATGAGCTCGGAAACACCAGGCCGTCCAGCGCCCTGTAAGCCAGTTACAGGTTTAAGAGAAAGATATACCCTGATTAATTGACTACTGATCAATTAATTAATAATCAATAATTACTGATTATTAATTGACAAAATGATTACTTTAGGTGCTCGTGGAGAATAGACTGGAGAGGGGTGAGATAGGAAACAAGATTTAACAGGAGGATAAGGGGCACCTGGCTGGCTCAGCTGGAGGAGCAGGCCACTCTTGATCTTGAGGTCGTGAGTTCGAGCCCCGAGTTCGGTGCAGACATTACTTAAAAATAAACAAACAAACAAACAAACAAACAAATACATAAACAGGGGGATAGCCCACGGAGAGATGGTGGTGCAGTGAATTCTGGTGAGGTAAGTGGGAATTCGCAAAAGGAGACAGATGGGAGGAGTACGTGCTAGAAACGCAGACACAGCATTTCATACAGAGGGACACCACATTTGAAGAAAACAAATACATAAAAATCAAAAGTGAAAAAAAAAAAAAGAGTGGTTATTCCCCTGATCAAGTGATTTGCCGCAAGTGTCTATTATATGAAGCAAGGGAACATGTGTTTGGGTCTTTGACTATAAATTTTAATAAGAGATGTAAAATCTTAATAGACAGATCATGGAATTAGAAGGAACTGTAGAGGTCATTTTCTTCTACCTTCCACCCAGTAAAGAATCCCCTTTACAAATTCCTGACAAATGAACATGCAGCCTTGGTATGAAACCTCCAGGGACAGGAAGCTCATTAGCCTCGCAAGGTAGCCGTTTCCATTTTGAATCTCTCATCGTTTTTAAAAGTTCCTCCATATATAGAGGCTGAATTCTGTCTCCCCCTAACTTCCAACCCTCCATCTTGGTTCTATATTCTGGAGCTCATAGATTAAATCTAGTCCTTCTCTCATAGAGTGGTTGTCCACTATTTAAGGAGGAGCTAAGGCATTCCTACTGCCTGACTCGCTTTCTCCAACAAGGTGTCCTCTGCCCCTTTACCTTCTTCCCACATGACAGGGTTGAATATCTTTCTCCAGCGAGATATCCTCCGCCCCGGTAGTGCGCTCTAGCTGTCCTACTGCCTGTTGAAAATAAGGACTCCAGAGTTGAGCCCTGCCTTCCAGGTGCCATCAGAGTAGTGCATGCATATGTCTTCCCGAATCTGGAGAACGTACATTCATTAACGCAAACTAGAATTGCAAGAGCACATGGCTTTGACCTTCAAGGAAATCAAAGCTGCATGTAAGACAGGTTCCACCCAATCTTATTTGTTACTGCTACGTACAAGAGAGTGGTTCTTAGATTTTTGGAGGATCATGGACCACTCTGAGAATGTGATTAAAGCTTTAGGCACCCTCTTCTGAAAAAAGACGCATAACCACAAATTCTGCACACAACTTTTGGGGCTCTCAGCGATCCTAAAAAACATTTTTATTCAATTCCCAAGTTTAAAAAGTCAGCAGTATCCATATTGTGGAAGCCTGGTTCTGTCATCTAAAATTGTATGTTTGCGTTGTTTCTATCTTGAATGACAATATCACATAAGGGGATGGAGAAACAGCTACTTGAAAATCCCTACAGGTGACTGTGAAATTACTGATTGGCCAGGGAAGTTGCAAAAGCTTTCAGTGATGCTGTTGCACACATTATAAGTCCGTATAAGTCCTTAGTCCTTATAAGCGTCTTCTGAACTAGGCAATATTAGTCCAGTCCTATGAGGAAAGTGAAAGTAAAATGAAAGTTATTAATAAAGAAAAACAAATTGTGAGAAACAAAGACTTAGGAAGACCCAGGTGAAGACAGTGGTAGCATACGATGAGTTTGTAGAGCTCTAGCCATCAACCAAGGTTGGTGGCCCTCTGTACTTTTAAGAGCCAAGGCCATGTTTACTTAGAGCATAACATTTCAGATGCTTATGTGCAAGTTAGGTTTCGTTTTCTGGGAAGCATGTGCTTATGTTGGTGCCATTGGAGTGATGTCCTTGGAAAGTGGTCATCAATGCAATGAGTCGCTACCACCATCAGCTAACAACATTCTTTTCAGTATCAGGCTAGGGTTAGGTGAGCGGCTAATATATGTATTTATACCTGAGCAGCTCAGTGGCAGAACTGCTATGAGGATGTCTGAATGAACTGTGGTCCTTCTAGGAAGTTCACTTTCAGATAGTACTCCATTATGTGTCAGCCACCGCTGAGAGGAGGGAGCAGTTCTGAAGATACCTTCCCTCTTCCTATCTCACTTCAGAGACACGCTCACTTCAGAATAGTTTGGAAATGAGAAACACATTCCATTTACAAGTGGGGAGGCATGTAACGGAAAAGTGCAGGCTTTGGAATTCAAATCCCGGCTTCTTCACACTAGCTATGTGAGCTTGGGCAATTTGTTTAAATCTCCTTGAGCCCCATATAAATGATGTTTATTACCTTGCAGGGTTGATACGAGAATTAAGAGAAAGATCTTGGATTTGCCTGGACTGTAATGGATATACAACGAATGGTTGCTGTTTGCTGATAACTTCAAGGAGAGCCTAAATTGTTAGGGCTGGTCTGGGTAACAGTAACTGATTTGCTTCAGCATTACTATCAGACTTAGCGCAGTTTAGACCTAGATCCCAGAGCAATTCTACAGGAATTCGTGTCCCATTCCCACCCCCTCATCACCACCAAAATTTTGCTTAAGATGAGGAGGAGGTCCGAGTGTGTCCATCCTCCACATGACGTACCTTGTCACAGGGGGGTTCAGATGACCACCCCTCAATGCTGCTTGGTCCCCAGCTTCACGCGGGTACTGGATGTTATGGGACCTTGAGCGCGCGCGCGCGCACACACACACACACACACACACACACACACACACAGTCTCTGAGATGAAGCCATATGGGAATTTAGCAGTTAGCAGTCCTTGGTGGTAGTTTATATGGACATTTCTGAGAGAATCCTTTGTTCAACAGTGGTAAAAGCAGAACCAAACACTGGGTTGGGCTAGTACGGCTTACACAAATTCTATGACAATCTATCTGCAAGTTAAGTTTTAAAACAGAGATGGGGCCAGCTAACCTCATCATTCTGTGAGTCATTGGATATAGACTAGACTTGGTCATCTCCCTTTGCTAATAAGGAAACTGGCTTAATTAACTGAAGGAAATTAACTTGGATAATTTTTCAGTGTGAATCTGTTTCCAAAGAGGGGCTGAATGTTTCCCTTCCTGTGAGCTGACACTCATACAGCAGTTAATTCCAGAAGCTGTGTTAGCATGCTGTTTTTGCCAACTGACAAACGTAGTATTTTCCTGATCAAACTCTCAAGCCTTTCCCCTTGCTCTCCAACATCTGAGGGCAGAGTAATGAGCTATCCAGAATGATTTTGCAACTTGGGAGTCATTTGCATGTCTTTGTAATATGAGAGTCAAATACCTATTCTCAGTAAATATAAGCCTCCCAATTGACTTAAGATAATTGAATGATTTTTAGATTTATTGTGTATGTACGTTCCTCATCAGCCACTGATTCTAAGCAGGCACAAAATCACCTCAGAAAACCTGAGTTTTGATATTTGAGTTGGTTCATCTGAGTTAAACCCAAAATATGTAGAAATTGGATTATCAGTTCTAGATATGGATCCCTTTGTCTATGAAGCTCCAAGTGTCCAGTAAAGCTGAAGGCAATGTCTTTCCTCATACGGTTCTGTGGACCAATTCTGAAAACGACAGGGAGAGAAGTGTGCTTTTGACTCTATTCCAATGTGTCTCATTTTCCTTTTTAACCGATTTTTAGACTACAAATAATTTTCTTTCCCAGTTAGTCTGGAATTTCTATAATTCCCTTCCAGATGTTTGTTGTGGTTCATTTTGGTGGTTTGCTTAGGTATTTTGCTGTATTCTTTTCTTCCCCTGCCCTTAGTTTGAAGGAGGTCTAAGCTCACAGTGTAGCTATATTTCTGGAGAGAACTGCCACCCTTACAGGATTTACTGTGGTCATTTTCTTTTTTTTTCTCCCCACAATATGGTTCTTTGTGAATTAAAATCAAGGCTCCTAGGGCTGGAGGTAGGAGTAGGGCATGGGAAGCCTAGCCACATTATAATGAATAATAATAATAGCTGTCTCCCTCCGTTGTGAGCTCTCCCTGGCAGACTGTGTCTTACTCATTTCTGCCTGCCCAGCTTCTCACGTAGGGCCCAGTGCATAAATGATGCTCAGTGAGTGTGTGTTGAATGAATGAACTATGAATGAGCTAATTTTTTCAAATCCCCTTATAATTTATAAAGATATACCACATAGCAACATGGGGTGATTGTTTTCAAGACCTCAACCATTCCTCCCTCATTTCATTATGATTGTGAAATTGCTTTGGAATTTTGGAACAATGATACTTTTACTGTATGCCTTTCATGAAAAGCCAAAGTCTAATTTTTTTTTTTTTTTTAATTTGAGGAGCTGTGGAAGGGAGGGAGGGGAGGAGTCTGTTAACGTGGTAGGTTTCTTGGAAAGAAATTCTAAAATGTACTTATCTCTGGATTTATTTTATTTGTTTATTTTTTTTTTACATCCGTAGGTTACAGCTCTTTTCCTCCACTTTCACCAGAATGTAGGTGAATTTTAACAAAAACAAGAGCCATGTTTTGAAGAGAGAAGACTAAGTAGGCAGCAAGGGAAAGACTGTTTTTACAACGTGTGTTTTGACTTGGCAAATGCTCAAGGTTATTCTGCCTACCCAGATAATCCACACTGCTTCCATGTCCACGATAGCTGAGCTCTCCTTCCACCATACAGGGTAAAGATTTCGGTCTTTACCCTATACCGCAGCCAGTGGCAGTGCTGTCCCCTCCCGGCCCCCTGGCTCCCATAACCGTGGCACGGCCACCTCTCGGGGAGACTCTCCCAGGAGTTCATAAGCAGGCCACTTTTTCTTAAATGGCTTCATCTGTTGGCACCCGTCACCTCCATGCTGACTTTTCCCATAACACTCAAGTGTAAAAGCAAGAAAATAATTGTATTCCTGTTCTCTCCAAATCATTAGCAGGTAAGATAAAGGTCAAAGTCAGCAAAAGCAGACGAACTTCGAAATTAAAAAAATTGGAAAAGTCTTTCATTTTTCTTACAGGTAAAGCAAGAGCCACACTCAGGCTTATAACCCAGAAAAAAAAAAAAATTCAGAGGCCCAAATGCAGGTGAAATAAAATCGAGAAGAACTTCCAAGTAATGACAGTGCTTCTGCCCCAAGATACTGAGATTTCTTTCCCATCTTGGTTCTCAGAAGCGTACAATTTAGTGTGCTTATATGCATGCCCCATTCGTTCCTGTGAAAGACAAACAGAAAGAAAATCTTTAGGAAGCACTATGATTCAAAATCTATATTACATTGACTTACCACCTATATTATCACAGTGTGTCAGAAAGCATATTGCTCAGAGGTGGGGTGCACAGTAATTTGGAAATACTCATTTTGGGCTTGGCATGGGATGACCTTGGCCTATTGCAGATTCATGCTCTGCAGCTGTATTAGTTCCTAGGGCTGTCATAACAAAGTACTACCAACTAGGTGGCTTAAAACACCAGAAATTTATTGTCGCACAGTCCTGGAGGCTGGGAGTCTGAAATCAAGGTGTCAGCGGAGCCCTGCTGCCTCAGACTCTGCGTGGAATCCTTCATTGCCTCTTCCTAGCTTCACATGGTTTGCCAGCATTCTTTAGCATTCCTTGGCTTATAGCTGTGTAACTCCCGATTTCTGCCTCTGCCATCACATGGTATTCTCACTGCGTGTCTCTGTGTCTTCATGTCGCCGTATTCTCATAAGGGGGATACCACTCATGTTGAATTAGGAGCTCACTCTACTCCATTATGACCTCATCTTAACTAATTACATCTGTGGTGACTGTGTTTCCAAATAAAGTCACTTTCTGAGGTATTGGATTTAGGACTTCCACTTTCAATCCCATAACACACTCATACACTATATGTATATACTTCTGCTTCAGAGCCCTCAGAAAGTTTCCCTGATCTTCTTTTATAATGGTCCAAGTTTACAAAACCTCTGTTTGCTTCCTCCCCAAGACCTGGGTTTTTCTTCCTCAGCAGTGTTCTTTCTTGGAGGTGAGGTCCTTGCATCAAGGTAAGTGAGAAAATTGAAACTTTAAGAGTTAAGCCCTAAAGGTTACACACACACACACACACACACACAGAGTTCCATTTCAACATACCTGTTCCCCACATTTCTCCCTTTTTTTTAATGTTTATTTTATTCTGAGAGAGAGAGAGAGAGAGAGAGAGAGAGAAAAGCGAGAGAGAGCATAAATGGGGGAGGGGCAGAGAGAGAGCAGGACAGAGGATCTGAGGCAGGCTCTGTTCTGATAGCAAACAGCCCAATGTGGGGCTCAAGTTTACAAACTGTTTGATCATGACCTAAGCCAAAGTCAGACACTTAACCAACTGAGCCACCTAAGTGCCCCCCCCTCATTTGTCTTTAAATCATTCTTTTGATGGTCAAATGTTCCATTCTTCATTGTCTCAAAAAGAAATACCTCACTGGGAATGTAACATGGCGTAGCCACCAGGGAAAACAGTATGGTGGTTCCTAAAAAAAATTAAAATTAGGACTACCATATGACCCAGCAATTCCACATCTGGACATATACCTAAAGGAATTGAAAGCAGGCCTTGAGATATTTGTTCGCCATGTTCATAGCACCATGTCTATTCATGAGAGACAAAATGTCCATAGATGGAGATGCATGGCATATGCATAAAATGGAATATTATTCAGCCTTAAAAAGAAAGGAAATTCTGATACATGCTACAACATGGATAAGCCTTGCGGATATTATACTAAATGAAATATTCCAGTCACAAAAAGACAAATACTGTTTGATTCCACTTACATGAGTGATCTAGAGTAGTTAAATTCATAGAGGCAGAAGTAGAATGCTCTTTGCTAGGACCTGAAGGAAGGAGGGAATAGGGAGTTATTGTTTAATGGGCATAGAGTTTCCATTTTGCAAGATGAAAAGGGTTTTGGAGATGGGCAGTAGACATGGTTGCACAACATTGTGGCTGTACTTAATAACTCTATAAACTATACCCTTTATGGTCAAGGTGGTAAACTCTACGTTACGAATATTTTACCACAATTAGACCTTTCCATCACATTTTTTCGTCTGTCCCTGTTTTCTTAGTGTCAGCGTCTCCTGCTCTCTGATTTCTCTTCGTGTCCAAACACACTTCAGACTTCCTTTTCCTTTATTCACCCCCTAAAATACCAGCCACAATGCCTTTTTCCCTCTTGCTTTTCCAAACAAGGTATCTTACAAGAAGAGTCACACTCAGCATCTCCATTCTTCACCACTTGCTTTTCTTACTGATCAAAAACCCAGTATTCATTTACAGCGCAGTTCTAGAATTTGCTGTACAATGGAATAGCTGCTCATTGCATGTAGCTATTTTAAATTTAATTAAAATAAATTAAATTTAAAAGTCGGTTCCTCAGTAGCACTAGCCACATTTCAGGTACTCAACAGCCACACGAAGCTGGATGCTAATGTTTCGGATAGTGTAGACACAGAATGTTTCCATCATCTCAGTAAGTCCTGTTGGACAGCCAGCACTGTTCTTGAACAGGATTCTCAAACTCATGAGAATCACTTTGAGAGCTTGTTAAAACACGGAGTTCAGGCTCCACACTCAGCATTTCTGATTCAGGAAATCTAGGGAACTGGCCAAGAATTTGCATTTCAGGGGTGCCTGGGTGGCTCAGTGGGTTAAGTGTCCGACTTGTACTCAGGTTATGGTCTTGTGGTTTGTGGGTTCCAGCCCCACACCGGGCTCTGGTACTGACAGCTCAGAGCCTGGATCTGCTTCTGATTCTCTGTTTCCCTCTCTCTCTCTGCCACTCGCACTCGCACTCTGTCTCTCTCTCTCTCTCTCTCTCTCTCTCTCTCTCTCAAAAATAAATAAATAAATAAATATTTTTTAAAAGAAAAAAATTTGCATTTCAGCAGGTTCCCAGATGATCTCGATGCTGCTGGCTATCCTAGCAGAACCCTCTCTTGCTTCCCAGTGAATTACTATGACACCAATCCAACGGTCTCTTAGTCCTCATTTCAAACTGCAACTGACGGTACAAATCTGACCACAAATTCTTTTTTTTGTCCTACTTTCCTGATGATGTTTTATTTTGATCTCTCACTAGTACCATTGGTCTCTTTGCTGACTTCTCTCATCCGGTGAATAGGGCCCATCACCAGCTTTGTGCTCACTTCGGAGGGAAGGTTTGCACCTGTGTTGTTTAGGCCACCTCATATGTATGGCTCGATGGCTGTCAAATAAACATCGCTTTATTTCTAAGGCCATATCTTCAGGTTTGTGGGATACCTGTATTTGAATATACCCCTACTCCTGAACACTATGATTTTAAAAACAAAGCGGCTGTATCTCTACCCTCTCTGGCCAATGAGCTGATGCTTCCCAGATGTCTGATAATTGTTGCCATGCATTTCTTTAAGTGATGTTAAGATGCTTGCATGAAAAGCTCCATAGAAATGTCAAGTATTATGTGTACCTGTTCATTAAATATTCATGCACTTAGAGAAGTCACCACTACAGTATGCTGAGTAATTTCCTTAATGCCTTTCCTCCTGGTGACCAACTGTTTTATAGACTTAATCTGTTTAATCCTTTCCATGAGGTATAGTAAGGGTCACACACGAATATGCCGATTTTCAAATCAGGAACTGAGGTGCAGAAAAGTTTAAAAGAATGACCAGAGTCACAAAGCTTGTTACACATCTGCCAAGCAACTTCAGTTCCTATTCATGACTCCCTTGCTAAGCCCCAACTCTCTTGCAAAGCCCCCAACTCCCATGCAAAGCTCCCACTATTAGAGAACACTAAGCTTCTGGATTTAAACATAAAAAGAAATTGCTAAATGTGATTCAGCGCATACTTCGCATAATGCATTTCTGTGACACTTCATAGTAATGAGATAATTACCATGGGTACAGTATTAGAGTATACATATTCTGATAAGTTACAGCTTTAAGAAATCAGTAATGGCCATTAATCATTCCATGTTCATTCTTTACAAATCGCAGACTAGAAGTTAAACTGCAGAGTCCCGAAAAACCTAAGACAAATTTTATAGTCGTCATTTCTGCCTTTTAGATGAAGAGTTTATGAATACAATCATTTCTCCCTAATTTAAACTAATTTGGGCAAACAGCTGCCTAAATTGAGAAAAATCTGAATTGAAGTGTAGTGGTAAATACATACTGCATGTATATATTTAAAAGTAACAACTGCAATTCCAACTAGACCATCAAACTGTTTGTAAATAAACATCCTTGGGGAACTACTTTAATTAATATATGAGAAGAGTCCATAATACATGTATCAATTGTTTATTTAAATTTGAGTCTCTTGAGTGCTTGAGACCCATTTCTACCTTAGGTTAGAAATAGTAGGTTAAGCATTCTGACTATTCCCCTTATAATCTTTATTATACCTTTTTTTTTTTTACATAGTAAGCTCTCTTTTTTTGTACATAAGAATACATATCGAGTTGGCCCTTAGCCAAGTTACAGCTAAAGGCAAAATTATCAGGAATTGAATTAATCAGGTTTTACTACACAATGCATAGAAACAGCAACAGACACAAACTTTTTCATTTCAAATTTAGGAATTAGTTACCTATTTTATTTTTTATTTATTTTTAATTTGTTAACGTTTATTTATTTTTGAGAGAAAGAGAGAGAGACAGAGTACGAGTGGGGAAGGGGCAGAGAGAGAGGGGAGACACAGAATCCAAAGCAGGCTCCAGGCTCTGAGCTGTCAGCACAGAACCTGATGCGGGGCTTGAACCCACGAGCCGCAAGATCATGACCTGAGCCAAAGTCAGACACTTAACTGACTGAGCCACCCAGACGCCCCAGGAATTAGTTAATATTTTAGAAAAGGACCAAATGTTAGTTGGTTCATCTTCCGTGTATATCCCAATTAACTCGAGAGTAAAATTCCTGGCTGCTAGATTTATAAGGAATTGTAGAGACTATTTTGCCCAGGCAAAAATGGAGGTAGAAATAATCAACTGACTTCCACAGAACACACAGCTTGGTTGTGAGAGAAGTGCTCTTAGGACCCAAGGCCCCTGACTCTAAGTGTTAAGAGTAGGCCCACGCCCATCCACCCCTTATAGGTGAAATACGTGATGGTGAACACGCAGAAAAGGTAGACAGCTCCTACCTATTATAGCCTGGTCCAGTATCTAATTACCCAAACGGGCACATTCAGGCTCATCATGTAATTTAAGGCCATTTATCCAGAATCGTTCATAGGAGAGAGAGAGAAGAGCCATACACAGTTCTATAAGTTAACCAAACTGCGGTCACCAGAATAGGAACATCGCTGCTGTCTGTGTTTGACAAGTGTTATGCATAATGGGAGCTTTTTCCAGGAGTCACTTAGGAGCAAAGTGAAAATGTGCAACAGGCTGTGAATTTCTTTGAAAGCAGGGGTCTTATGGATCTTTCACATTCTCTGTACCCCGCTCAGTACCTGATACCAAGCCGGTCATCAAATAATGAAAAAGCCTTTTAAATGAAGCATGTAATTTACACACTTTTGTTTTGTTTGAAGATAATTGTGATTAGGATTTAAGGTTTTTTGTTTTGTTTTGTTTTTTGGTGTTTTTGTTTGTTTGTTTGTTTGTTTGTTGTTTTTTTTGCAAATTTACTAAAGCTAAGAAACCGTTGCAGAAGAATTTAATGAATTCCTGCTCTCTGACTTAAAATGAGGCTCCCAGTTACTTAGTAACTACCTGCCAAGTTCAGCTGCCCATCTGAGTTAACAGTGCCTCCCAGAGTGATGTTTAAAAGCGAGTCACTGATTTGAATCCAGAGTCCAAATAGAGACTCTGTGAGAGCTGGAACAAGCTTTGGAGATTGGGCAGGCCAGCCCTCTCATTTTATAATTGAGGAAGCAGAGGTCCAGAGAGGTTAAGAAACTGCTGCCCGATCACATAATTAAGTTTGTTTAGTTGCTGCGCTTTAGTGAGATCTGGAAAGCGCCACATGCATATTTTTGCTTTTCAAGTTCCTGACATTTTCTGTTGTGTACACTCAGGGTATTTTTAAATACTGATAAGCATGTGAATGCAGACCTCATTTAGTTAAATCCGGCAGTGTGGGCCGTCTTCAGTGAAATCTATTACATTGCCTTGCTTGATGCCTTTATGTTCAGCTCTTTTTGATTTGTGATGTTCAATTGGACAAAAGGTAACAACATATTCATTGCAGTAAAAATCTTCCCCCTTTTTTTTATAGTCACGTAACTTCAAATATATCCCTAAAGTCATCATTTGTTGTTACAAAAAATTTTACTTCAGAACTGAGACCAAGGTGAAAAAAACTCTGTCCCAGGGGAGTTTTAGAGCACTGTAACCATGCAAAAGTAGGCACTTACAGAAAATATTATGCAAACCTAACTGTAGCATTATAATGGAAACTGCATAAATAATATCTGGATGGCTAGGTAAGAAAGATAAAACCATTGAAGTACATACTTTTGACTCTACGCTGTTACAGTACATTGACAATGCACCACAATTTGAACAAGAAGTTGACAAACTCTGAACCTGTTACAGGGAAAGTAATTTATTGCATGGGGCGTGGGGCTGGAGCAGGGAATCCTGACTATCATTCCTTGTTCTTCCTCTGAAGAACATTCCCTCTTACACTGTGGCCCCAGTCTCTCTGTGCCTCAACATTCCTTCTCTGCAACCCTGAGGTCGGGTTGGGATTATCCCTGTGAAGTAACATTTACTAAGCCTCGGGGAATGGTCACTATTCAGAGCCTCCTAAATACTGGCACACTTCCGCCTGCATTGAGGTTTCGCTTAGCACCATCTCTGACTATACTCTTCTGGCCGGTAGTTAAGGGATAAAGGTGAAGTATACTTTGAATTTGGGATCGAAATTGGGAGACAAACACTTTTCAAAAAATATGTTGTTAAACTCTGGACCAACTAGCAATTGCTGAACTACTTGCCTCAAGACCATGTCTGTGTCATATTAATTTTATGTAAGTTAGGGACAGCTTTCACGATTTGCTTGGTCACCTGTACAGGAATGATGTTGAACTTCCCTCCAAATTCACATCTTGAAGCCATAATTCCCAGTATCTCATAATGTGACTGTATTTGGAGGTTTGGCCTGTTAAGAGGTGATGAGGCCAAAATGAGGCCATAAGACTGGGCTTTAACATGACCGGTATCTCTATACAAAGAGAAAATTTGAACACACAAAAAGGCATCAGAGATGCACACGCACAGAGAAGAGGCCATGCAAGGCCACAATGATATGGTGGCCACCTGCAAACCAAGAAGAAAGGCCTCAGAAGAAACCAGACCTGTCAACACACCTTGATTTTGGACTTCCAGCCACCTGTCAGAAAATTAGTTGTTGAAGACACCCAGTCTGTAGTATTTTGTTAAGGCAGGCCTAGCAAACAAATGACTTCACATATTTTACCTTTTGCAACCAACTTCTATCACTGTGAAATCTGAAGTTAGCATTACAGGTGACTATTTTTCTTCCAGTGTGTCTTTATCCTTCTGGATAAGTCCACACTTCATAATCTGGCAAACAAGCTTTTCACGATCTCTTTGGCTCTGACTTCTCCAACCTGTTTCTCAGCTCTTCCCCTTGCACCCTGGCTCAAGCCAGAAGCCACACCTTCTTTCTCCTCTGGCTTCTTCCCTTACTGTGAGTCTAAAGTCTCAGTTTCCATTTCAGTCCCTGCAGGACTGAGGCATGCCCCTCCTTTGGGCTTCCACAGCACTGGTGCCCACAGCAAACAACCTTGACCTTACTCATCTGCTTTTCTTTCCCCTCCATTCTGAAAGCTCTTAAGGTCAAAGACTAAATCGTATTCACTAATGCGCCCTAGTGCCTGATATATAACCCAGCACATAGTAGGGACTGAATCAAAGCATGAACAAATTTGTGCCAGATAGAATCGTTATTGAGTGCCCAACGTAGGTAAGACATGGAGAGGACAGAGATATGTTTAAACCAGATTACTAGTTGTATTAGTTTGTTAAGGCTGCCATAACAAAGTAGCACACACACTGGGTGGCTGCAACAACAGAACTATGTTTGCTCATAGGTCTGGAGACTGAAAGTCCAAGATCAAGCTAGTTGTCAGGAGGATTGGTTTTTTTCTACCTTGGTTTATAGATGGCTGTCTTTTGTGTGTGTGTCTTCACTTTAACTTTAACTTTAAAGACCCTATCTCTAGATACGGTTAAATTCTGAGGTGTTCTGGGGTTAGAGCTCCAACATGTATCAGTTTGGGGAGGGCATAATTTAGCCTATAACATTAGTCATGAGCACTGGCTTTATAGATGTTTGCCATTTGGGGTATCCATGGGGTTAAATGTAGACTACTACCTTGCTGACTCCTTTGGAAAATTATTTGCCATAGAGGTTCGATAACAAGTGTACATTTTCATCAAGAAAGGGACATTTTGGAGTTGATTGTTGTTTCAGGGGCTGGAGTGGGCGATTGAAAGTCTTGGGAAATCCACACCCCCAAGAATAGAGTAAAACCCCAGAGGACTAAGGTAATGAAAACACTTCCGAATCTGAGGGTGACCACCAGCATTGTCATCCTCCCTGGAAGTTCCCATCCTGAAATGGCTGGCACTTGGTTAGCCCCTGGAAGTTTGGTGGTCACATGTCCAGTTCCTACCCAGGAGATGAAAACGTAGGGACCAAAGGCTTTCCTTGGATCTTCAGTACTCATTGACTTTCAGGACTGGGAGGACTCTGTTGGAGCACGATCAAGCCTTGTCTTTGGGCTTCAGATTGGACAGAGAGGATTTACACTTCTGCCCCTTACAGGGATAAGAAAAGGTCGACCCAGGCTCAGCCTTGGTCATTTCCTGTACATAATTGAAAATGCTGCCCACAGAAGTCAGAGTGAGGTTGCAGGGAAGAGGCTGTATGAGTGACTCTGACTGTTGCTATAACAACAGTACCTTGGTCTAATTTCTTTTGAAAAATGAATTTCAGCTGGTGGGATGAAACCAAGCAGCTTCTCCCCACAGATGAACGCTCTGCCCACAACCTCCAGAGCTCTGCTGTCTATGGATTGAGTGCACGGGGTTGTGCATGCCGCTGCATGGTTGAAAATGCTCAGAGCCAGTTAAATCACACCTGTGTTCACCCAAACACGAGAATGTGCCTGTGTGCATGTGGACGTCTTCACCCACGGGCCATTCATCCTGGAAAGAAAAACTCTCTAGTTCTGCCTTGCCTCCCCGTTTGTGAACAAAGTTACTCTAAAGACATGTAAATAACGGCAGTCACCTTGCTGGTGAATGAAGGCGAGTTCCCGTAGCTTTCAGTTGTGGAGTAAAAAAACCTGCGACGGAACGGAGGTCTGGGAGTCAGACACTGTCTAGAAATAAGAATAACGTCCGATTTGCTCACTCGCTGAGATGGGGTGTGTGCAGGCGGGAGGAATTGAGAATTCTCTAACAGGAGGTAGCTCTCTGCTTTGCTTTTGCTTTCTTTTCTTACAAAAAAGAACAAATGTCTGACCTCTTTGAGGGAAACAAGAGGCTTTTTCGTAGACAGGAGACCTTACTGCAATACTTTTGTTTTCCAAAGGGAGATAATGCAAAAGCAGTGTCAGGTCTGGGTGCTGTTGGCTGTTTGTGTCCCCTAAACTGGTTCAGGACATAAGTGCCACTGAGGAAAATGGTCTCCTGGAAGGGGCTAAAAACTAAAATGAGAGATTCTCGTTGAAAAGAAGGGACATTTTGAGTAAACAGTGAAATAAAAATATTCTTGATTTTTTACCCAAGGGAAAGAAAAGTACTCAGCCTCCCTGAAGTATTCCTCCCAGAGAATAAACAAATGGAAATCTCATGCTTAGTTCTAACTTGCCTATTCTTTGGTCTGTGTTGTTGGTGTAAGTCTCCAGCTGTGAATGATGCAGATAAGATCTGATCTTTTCATTTGCCCTCTTCCTCCCTATGGTTTTTTTCTTCTTCCTCGACAGCCTCCTTCACACTCCTTTCTTTATGGCTCTAAATAAAATCCCATTAGGAATTTCAGATTGTAATCTGAGGTCATGCATATAGGCATGTTTGAATACATAACATATGCATGACTTCTAGTAAGAGATATCAGAGATATTCCTAAGAAAATTGTTTTTGTCCTTAAAAATAAATGTAATGTAATGCGCACGTGTGTGTTTATGTATATGAAAAGACAGAGCAATTCAGGGTTCAGATTGCGGAATTCTGATGGCAGCCACAGAGCTCAGAGGAGCTTTTCCAATGGCCAGCTTCCAAGTAAAGGAAGCTGCCACTGGGATGCACACATTCACTCCCTCTGGAAGTTTTCAGGGCTGCCGCATTCATCACTTCTCAAACACATGCTCCATTTGCAAGAGTAACATCTTCCTCGTAGAGGAGCACAATGCTTTTCTGTGAATCAGGCAGATCTGACTGGAAGACGTGAACACATCGTCCTTAGACCGTCATGACACAGGTGCCTAAAACACTTCCCCAGAATTTCTAAGCAAGGTTTGCTCATGTTTAATCAGGACAGGAGTCATCAGACGCAGAAGAGCAGAGTAGGTGAGAATAAGTGGAACTAAAAAGGGCTCTGCTGTGTGCCCTGCGACAAATTACTATCCACTCTGAGTCCATTCCTCATCTATCATGGAGTTGTGAGGATTAATCAAGATAATATATGTAAAGCACTTAGCTTGATGCCTGGTACAGGGTAAGCTCTCAGCCAACTAGAATATTAAATGACAAGGATATCTTGAAACATTTAGTAAGCAGTGAATCAAATTCTTGGGTACAAACTTAGAAGTTTAGAGCCTTCTAGTGAAAACTATGGGAGGAGATTTGAAAATCAGATAACCTTGACATTTGCAGAGATAACAGTCCCGGATTTTAACCAGTAGTTAAGAATTGTTGAAGTACCAGTTGGAACTACATGTATGAAGCTTGTGAAAAATATCCTAACTTCAGATATAAAAAATAAAAAGTATACAGGGTTCGTGTGGCTTGTGATGAAAAATAATTTATTCGTTCAATTGAGACAAAGCCAGGAGCCTATATGAACATTTATGTATTTGGAAGTACGGAGATTTGAGATCTTGGGATTTAGCGTTTCTAAATGTCAAGGGCCCTGACTGCCACCGCTGCTGATGTTTTATGATCCCTTCCCAATATGTTGTTGTATATTCAGTTGGTGCTTGTTACACGTGTAAGAAAAACTAAAGGATAAAAGCATTCATAAAAATTCAGCCACACACACACAAATTTTAAATGCTTTTATTTTTTTTTATTTTAAATATTTTTTAACATTTTGTTTATTTTTGAGAGACAGAGCGAGACAGAGCTTGAGCTGGGGAGGGACAAAGAGAGAGGGGAGGCATAGAATCGGATGCAGGCTCCAGGCTCCAAGCTGCCAGCACAGAACCTGATGTGGGGCTTGAACCCCTGGACCGTGAGATCATGACCTGAGCTGAAGTCAGACGCTCAACCGACTGAGCCATCCAGGTGCCCCCAAGTTTTAAATGCTTTTAAAGAGTACCTTACTCTGGCACCTCGCAGCTGGAACTGGGTGAGCATCCATGTTTCAAACCCTGAAAAGAGGCATGATCACTCTTGTGTATGCCTAACTCTACTTGGAAATAGGGTTTTAAGTCTGACTCATAGCAGAAAGGAGAAAGATCATGGTCATTTCTAAAAATAACCTCAAAGTCCCCCGGAATGTTCTCAATGGCCCTTGAGCAGGGGCGCTGAGCAGTGCCCCAGCATTCCCTTGGGCCTCTGTGGCTGAGGTTACAGATGCCCACCAGGAGGGTGAGGCCCCTTTTAAGATGATCCTTTTCTTCCTGGAGCATTTCAAAATGGAGATTTCTAACTGCTCGTGGCTGACATTCCATCCAGAGACCCAACCTTTCCCAATGATCAGGCTCAGAGAAGCTGCACCCTGGGATGGTCACAAGTATAGGTTTTAAACTCTTGGCTTTCAGGAAAATAGCCTGTGTGTATATGTGTGTATTTTTACTTCATATGGTTTTTATTATGTAGTAATGTTGTTTTCTCTCTAAAATAATGTTAGGAGTATATAAGGCTAACAAGGGAAGAGTTCAGGAGTTGTGATAAGATTGTTCTTTTTCATTTTGTGTTGCTCTGCCCTTCACATAGATCTCCTTTTTTTTTTAAGTTTAAAAAAAAATTTTTTTTAATGTTTATTTTTTTGAGAGAGGGAGAGGGAGACAGAGCATGAGCGGGGGAGAGGCAGAGAGAGGGAGACACAGGAGCTCCAGGCTCTGAGCTGTAAGCACAGAGCCTGACGTGGAGCTCAGACTCACAAGCTGCGAGATCATAACCTGACCTGAAGTTAGACGCTTAACTGACTGAGCCACCCAGGCGCCCCCACATAGATCGCCTTTTAAAAAAGTACTCAAAACTTTTTTGACAAAACTTTTGTCAATACATGTCTGACATGCGTTTACTTTGGGTGTGGTCTTTGTTCGTAGGACTGAGTCCACCCCTCAGCACTTGGCACATGGGTATACAGCGTGCCCTCGGTTCATTTGAATGAAAGTGAAGCTGGGGCGCCTGGGTGGCTCAGTCAGTTGGGCGTCCGACTTCGGCTCAGGTCATGATCTCGCGGTCCGCGAGTTCGAGCCCCGCGTCAGGCTCTGTGCTGACAGCTCAGAGCCTGGAGCCTGTTTCAGATTCTGTGTCTCCCTCTCTCTCTCTGACCTTCCCCCATTCATGCTCTGTCTCTCTCTGTCTCAAAAATGAATAAACGTTAAAAAAAAATTTGAATGAAAGTGAAGGTAAGTATATAAATATGGAGGGAGAAAATGGTCTAGGATATTACTTTGCTCAGAGAAACCTACAATGTAAAAACTAAACCTTTTCATGAAAAGTCTTATAGAAGTCCAGCAGGCTTCTACAGAATTTGAGGTCCTCTGAGGTTTGAAATAAAACAGTCTAGAGCATTGTTTCTTAGTCCTGTTTGTGAGCTGTCCCGAATTATCATGAATTAACTCAGGAGCATTTTATATGGACATTGAGTTTCTGTGTGTATGTGTATTTTTTAAAAAAATCAAACCAACAATTTCAGAATGTCAGAACTCCCAACAGAATTCTTATTCTAGATCAGAATTTCTAAAAACTAGGGGTCCTGGGCCAACTACCTCAGAGGAATTGAGGTCTTTATTAAATTTCTTTAGGGACACCTGGGTGGCTCAGTCAGTTAAGCGTCCAACTCTTGACTTTGGCTCAGGTCATGATCTCAGTGCCATGAGCTGGAGTCCCGACTCAGGCTCTGCACTGACAGTGGGGAGCCTGCTCGGGATTCTCTCCCTGCACCTCCCCCACTCGTGTGCGTGCGCTTGCTCTCTCTCTCTCTCTCTCTCTCTCTCTCTCAAAATAAATAAATAAACTTTAAAAAATTTTTCTGTAGATACCTGTGCCTCCAACCTGTGTCCCGCTCTGGATCCCACCTTGAGCTACTAAATCAGAAACTGTGCAAATGGGACCAAGAAATCTGCATCTATAACAGCTCTCCAGGTCACTTTAGAGTTGGATAATGAATGGCCTAGAAAATTGAACCTCTAAATAAACCTCAAAAGATCCTTTCTAAGGGTGCTTAAATCTGGTAGACAGTTCTGGAAGTGTTTTTTGCACACTATCCACATTCTAATAAAATATCTAACACACAAATACTCTGCGTCCCTTTACAAATACATTAAATAAGCACGTCAAATTTATCCATGTGTTCACAAGCTTATGATCTGCTGGTAGAATGAGAAGAGAATAACCCTATGAAAATTGATACAGTGAATCATCTTCTGGTTTGATCAGAGCAGATCAGAATGGCCAAAATGTTCTCTTTGAGCCTTTAAATTAGTTATAGCATCTGCAAACTGAAATTCCATTTCTTCTTCAAGTCCTGGGAAATGGTTATATCTCTGATATGGTGAAGAAAGTTCACTCACACTTTTGGTTGGTGAGTGCAAAACCCCTTAAAGTCTTGGTATGGAAATTTAAAATTCAACCATGAAAATATCCAGCATTTTGAGTTCACACACTTGTCAAAACATCTGGCCTTGGTAATGGCACATGAAATCTCTGGGTTTCAGTTTCAGCTTTCCTTTACACAATTCTCCTCGTATGCTCTCTGGTTGTTCTGATTCCCTGAACCCATAGGGTCTTCAAAAATATTAAGCAGGGGACAGTCCACAAGCCATTTCCAGCATCTCAAAATAACCAAAATAAATTGTACATTTACTTAATTATCATGAAAACTCTAGGCAGACCACTATTTTCAAGTGCATACTTCGGGGAACAATTACATAAATTTGGTGTAGTTATTTGAGAGATTGCTCTAGCATTCATTTGTACAGCCTCACGAAGAAAAAGGAAGGCAGTTACAGTACGATGTGTTTAAGAATGCCACAAGAGGGGCGCCTGGGTGGCTCAGTCGGTTAAGCGTCCGACTTCGGCTCAGGTCATGATCTCGCGGTTCGTGAGTTCAAGCCCCGCATCGGGCTCTCTGCTGATGGCTCAGAGCCTGGAGCCTGTTTCGGATTCTGTGTCTCCCTCTCTCTGACCCTCCCCGTTCATGCTCTGTCTCTCTCGGTCTCAAAAATAAATAAGCGTTAAAAAAAAATAAAATAAGAGTGCCACAAGAGCACGTGGATGGTCCCGGGATCAGGACTTGTGGGAGGGACTGTCAAGAGTGACTGTATAGAAGGTAATGTGTAAACTGATTGTGAAGGAAAAATAGAACTGGTCAGGTGAAGAAGTTGGATAAGAGTATATATAACATATGCAAGGGCTCAGAGAGACAGAGAATGAACACTGTATGTCCTGAGAACTGCAAATAATTACGTCTAGCCAAAGACTTAGAGCTGATTGGTGTTGGGGGACAGGTGGAAAGGAAGAAGGTTAGAGGTGATAGCTAAGACAGGAGAAGTAAGTAAGCAGAGATGAGGATTGAGTTGTGGAGGGCCTCTGTGCTGGATTTAGATGATGCTGAAGACAGTGGACAGCTCCAGAAAAGCTGTGCAGGTGAAGAATGGGCATGATCAGTTTCACACGTTATAAAGAAATTCACAGCCATAGTGTACAGAATGGGTTGGAGGGGAGCAAGCAAGCCTGGGGCAGAGAGAGTCATTCAGAAGCTGCCGCAGAAAACAGGAGAGAAGTGTTGATGATCTGAACTAATGCAGTGGCACTGGGGGTGGAAGATGAAAGTAAAATTCGAAGATGATAAGAACAGATAGTTCTTGAGGTATAATTGGGTGTGGGTGGTGGGGAAAGAGTGGAATCAAAGATGATTCCTGAAGACAGTGTGAGAGAGCATTATGACGATTAGCATCGGAGTCCAGTGCTGGTGATGAAGGCACAGCCAGACTCTGCCATCCAGGGTGTGGTGTGGGCTCTGCAGTCAGACCGGAGTCTGAATTTGAACCTGGGTTGAGCCACTTCCCCACCCCCAAACCCCAGCTCTGTAATTTTGTAATCTCACTTAATCTCTCTATGCCTGAAGTTCTTTCTCCATAAGACAGTTACAATAAAACCTACCTTTTAGAACCATTGTCTCCTACGAGACAAGGAATCTGATGGCTTACCCCAATGGCTTTCATCTTAAAGACCTCATTATTAATAGTAACCTCATCCTCTATAGTACCAGGCTCCGTCCATGATCCTGCCCAGTTTCATGCAAAATCAGGGACAAGGCAATATGAGTTTTTTTGAACTTACTAGCACTGCTAAAAGTCAAAAGGCAGAAAGAACCTCTTTTTGTGTGTGGATATTCTGGCCCAGGGGACCCCTAAGGGAGCCCCTCCATGTCAGCAGAGGCCTGGTAATCTTAGCTATGTTCCTCATCCCTGTTATGGGTGTCATCTACCCCCACCAAAACACTGACCTTTTCCCTGTAGACCCATAAGACCAGCACATGACTTGTCCCAAAGGTTTTATATGAGGATAAAATACGATTCTGTGTGAAAGTGCTTTATAACCCCAAAGGCAAAGCTATTCTTCTTACTATTGGTCCAGCTGTCATATCACCCCTCCCAAACCATTCTGTCTCTCTCCGCCTCTCAGTTTCTCTCTGTGTCTATCAGTTCCTCCCTCTCCCTACCCCCACCCCCACTTCTGTCTCTCTCTATCTCTCTCATGTGCACACACACACATACACACACAATTTCACAGAAACACAAGCTATCAAGCCACACAGTAGATGGGAGACTCGCGCTCAAGCCATTATGGAGGAGGAATTGTTTCCTTCAGAGTAATTGACACATGATAGCAGCCCATATTGTCATAGGCACTGGATGAACAGCGTGCTTCAGCCCCTGCCACCGCAGCTTCCCTTAATGGGAGAAAACATTTATATGTAATAATAGTAATACAGGGACAAGGGAGCTGATGCTCAGTAAAGAGTTTCTGTGATTCTTCCGCAAGGGCACAAATCATACTAAGAGGCTTCCAGGTTTGTACAGCAGAAGGACCAGGGAGTCCCTAAGATAAAGCCATTTGAGCTCAGACTCTTATCTGAGTCCTTGGGTGGCAGGGGCTCACAGGGATGCCTCCATATTCGGTGAACAGTCCTCCTGCTCATTGAGCAGAGTGCTTGTAAGTTCCTCAGCCTTCTCAAGCTCACAGGTTCTATCTCTTCCTGCCTACTTCCTTCTATCTTCCAAGAGGGGCGTAAGAGAATTAGACTCTCAGACTTCCTTTCCATACGGCAAAGGATGATGAAACAGACAATAGGGATACTAAGATTGCTCTAAACTGTTTCGGACACAACTAAACAAAACATGGAACTACAACATAGCATATTCAATGATGTCTTTCTTATATTCCCAAATGCTGATACATGAAATGTATGTCAAGATACTGGTTAAAGGGGGGCACCTGGGTGGCGCAGTCAGTTAAGCGTCCGACTTCAGCCAGGTCACGATCTCGCGGTCCATGAGTTCGAGCCCCGCCTCAGGCTCTGGGCTGATGGCTCGGAGCTTGGAGCCTGTTTCCGATTCTGTGTCTCCCTCTCTCTCTGCCCCTCCCCCGTTCATGCTCTGTCTCTCTCTGTCCCCAAAAATAAATAAAAATGTTGAAAAAAAAATTAAAAAAAAAAAAAAAGATACTGGTTAAAGGGGCCAGCGGTAGAGAATATTAGGCCCTCAAGGAAATGGAAATACTCAGCAGTTCCATTCAGGTCACATGCTGAAAATGCATTCGATTTGAACCTCAACAATCTAGTGCTGTTCTACAATCTAGGACACGAATGCATTAGCACTTGGACTTGGGCTTGAATTGCAAATTTGATTTTTGTTGTTCATATTAAAAAAGCTACACCAGATGCTTAGAAAACATTAGGATTTTGCCAGCTAGGGAACAGAAATATTATCATTCTACCTATTTGTATTTTGAAGATGCAGAAAGCAGTCTATCTCCATTGCAGTTTTGAGTATGGTATCACTGAATTTAAAGGTAGTAATAGCTAAGACTTAGTTTGGTGCTTACTGGGTACCAGGCTTGAAGTTAAGTGTTTTCCATATTATTACATTTAAGTTCATTCTCACAGAACCTCTATGAGCTAAATATTATTAACCCACTTTGCAGATACAGTAACCAAAACTTAGGAGAAATTAAATAAGTTTTCCAGGATTCATTCATTTAACAGATAATTATCGACTATCAACTATGAGCTACTGGGGTCCCAGTAGTGAACAATACAGAAAAATCCCTCCTGTCATATAACTCACTTTCTAATGGAAGGGATCACAGCTAACATTCATTAAGTACCAGACAACATTTATATGTATTAACTCTTAGGCGGAGGGAGGAAGTCTTGGGTTTGAACCCAGGCATTCTAACTACTGGGCCAAGGCTCCTGTTTTTGTATTACTGCCCTATACTTCCCTACCCAGGTAGGCCCCCTCAGCTGGGAAGAGGTGAAACTTGGGGTTCCCAGATGGACCTACCTTTCAGCATGTTCTAAGCCACCACTGTTTTACAGAGGAACAAACAGACCATTTGTCTTTATTTCCCCATCCTGTCCCATCCATTTCATGGCCTAGAACAGAATGATGGACATGAACTTTCTAAAATAAACTCAGTTTCATTTGTACAACTGCCTTTTTTTTTTTTTAACATCGCTTCAGGTGGTGCCGAGGGCCCCAAGTCTTCTCTTCTTTAGGCCCTAAAGCTGTGATATTTGAACTTGCTGCTGTGTGTTAGAGCTACATTCAAATATCTGCCATGCCTATGATCACAACCACAATTTTCTGGTATGTTCAATAAATAACATAATTATCTAGCAGTTGCTACCTAATAGGATGGATTGAACCCGTGTTTTCTTTGAAGTCAAACTCCAGTGTGTCCCAGTTAGACCCTTGTTTTCAGCAATTCTGGGGCTTCTACCAAGTGAATGCAGACAGTGTTAGGTCTTGTGATTAAACATATAAGATTTGGGAACAGGGGTTAGACTGGATTTTTATTCAAGGACCTTTTCTGTTTACTTTTGAAATGGAATTCTCTACTTATGAGAGAATAGCAATAAAGTGGCACTGCTTAGAATCCCCCACATCATCTGCAGATTGGTTTTATTATACATAGGGTTCCTCCAGAGCCTTGGCTGTTCCACGTGTGAGTGAAGAATGGGGTCAGAGGGAATTCTGCTCCTCTCTTTCTTGCTTCTATAATACACTGCACCTTTGCCAAGAATAGGAGAGTGCCCAGGGGGAGGACCATTCTGCCTCCCCCCTCCTCATGCCGTCCTGCCTTCAACTCTGCAGAGTTACTGAAACCCCTTGTAACCTGACTTAGTCTTCCTTTGGTCTTTCAGCAGGCACTTCCCAGGAGCTACTCTTTGCCAAACTCTTTCACCAGAGCCCCACACATTGGCCCTTTGTGACAGAAAGGATGGGGGCAGACAGATGAATTAGGTTTATAGTTAATAAATCCATAGGGTTAGCAAGAGTTTTCTAAATTGGACTTCTCAAATAAGTCCACCTAAGTGGACACAACACTCTGCAGGGTAAGAGTTCCCATTACTCTTGTAGAGTCTCCAAGTCTGGCCTTCCTTATGGTCAATAAGGCTGCTTCCTGCTCTGACTAAAATTCAACTCTTCCAGCTTCTGTGAGTTAGACAATAGAATTAATTATTCAATTTGTCATTACTTATTAACTGCTGCTATGAACCTAAACACTAGGTGCAGCCCCATGAATACACAGTAAACAAGTCAGTCATAGTCCCTGCCTTCTTGGAGCTCACTAAACAGACATTTACGCAGTTGCGTATGGGAGAAACTGTAATGGGGAAGTGGAGATTGCTTGGAAAAACTTATTCCAGGATATCCAACCCAATATTGGGGGGTCAAAGAAGGTACCTAAAGTAGTTAGCGTGCAGAAGGGATGGAAGATTTCCTAGAGGAAGTAAAATCTAAGATATAACCTGAAAGATAGGTAGCTATTAACCTGGGGGTGGGGAGACAGAGGGGGAAGAATATGTTTTGGGGGGAGGGGGAAACAACATGTACAATGCCCTGGAGGCCGAAGGAAGCTTGACAGATTTAAGAACCTGAAAGAGTTTCAGGGGAGTTGATAGAAAATGTTTGGCAGGGGACAGGGAGGTGATGCCAAACAGAGAAGCAAGAAGATGAGCCTGGAATGATGAGCAGAAACCAGGTGAAGTAGGCTCAGTCTGGATTTTAATCTAAAGGCAATGGAAATCATTTCAGGGTTATAAACAGGAAGGGCAGTATATATCTTGAAAGAGGTAGCAGTTTAGAGAATAGATTGTTGGAGAGCAAAGCAATGGACAAAAGAACAGATGAAGGAGTGAACGGATAGATGAATGGAGGCAAGGCAAAGAGACCAATCAGGAGACTATTACAACGATCTAGTGAGAGAAAATGGTATTCTGGCCTAGGATAGTGGCAGTGAGGTTGGAGATGAGGGGGCATGTTAGAGGGATATTTTAGATGGGGAATCCATAGGACTTGGTGATTGGTGATGTGAGATGTTTTGAGAAGAATGCTCAGGTTTACAGTTAGGGTAGCTGAGGAGATATTGAGTGCGGAAGTGGGTAGATACTGAGACAGTTAACATGGGTGGGGATCCTGTTTGATAATCAGCTTAATGTTGAGACATGTGGTGTTTTAGATGCTTGTGAAGCATCCAGGAAGAAGATGTGGAGTTCAGCAGAGAAGCCTGGACTGGGTACATTGTTATGGGGTCACCAGCCTAGAGAAGATAGTCAAAGCTGTTATAATGATGTAATCATGCAGGCCTGTAGAATGGGCAGGAACAAAACGCGTAAGACCAAATGACACTGAGAAAGAGCAAATGGAGAGAAAGAAGGAAATCCAGGAAAATGTGCTATCATGGAAAGCAACGGAAGCATGCTTTTAGAGACGTGTGAACTGCTAGATCCCAAAGTGTTGGGAGGTCAAGTAAATAAGAACTGAAAGGAAGTTACTATGGGTTATGTTAACCATTAATCTTCATCTCTGTGCTACTCAGTAAATGTGTTAAATTCCATGTTCTTAGAGTATTTTTAGTGTTTTGTTTTTTTTTTTAAATATTGTTGATTTAATTCCTTGATGTCTTCAGTTAAGATGTGAGAAAAAGTTAAGATGGGTATTAACATCTTCCTTAAGTATAACACATTTGGGTCCAAGTCTCACATTTAACATCACTTTGGGAAATAATAATAGATGATTCTCTGCTGTAAGAGAAGTACTGCCTTTAACTGTCTCTTTTTCTTTTGTTCCCCACCCTCCAATCTTTAGTTTGTTTTCTGTCTTTCAGCCTCATGGGCTCTTCTTTTGGATAAAACCTTTTCCCACAGAATTTGAAGCCTGGCTACTTTTGAACTTAGACATAGAACGTCTTTCTTGTGTGTTCTAATGCATTTAAAAGTTAGTTCACAGCTACATCCCCTCGCTCAAAGAGTAAATGATGACTTGGAGGTTTACTTACCCTCTTTCCTGTGTCTTTTCCAGCTCCAAGAGACCGTGAAAAGGAAGTTGGAAGGAGCTCGATCACCACTTAATGGAGACCAACAGAATGGTGCTTGTGATGGGAATTTTTCTCCAACCAGCAAGAGAATACGAAAGGACATTCCCACAGGGATGGAAACCATCAACATGCCGCTGCCTTCAGCTTCTCCTCTTCACCAACTTGACCTGAAGCCTTCTTTGCCCTTGCAGAATAGCGGAAGTCACACGCCCGGGCTTCTAGAAGATCTAAGTAAGAATGGTAGACTCCCAGAGATCAAACTTCCTGTTAATGGTTGCAGTGACCTGGAGGATAGCTTCACCATCCTGCAGAGCAAGGACCTCAAGCAAGAGCCTCTAGATGACCCTACTTGCATAGACACATCAGAAACGTCTCTTTCCAATCAGAACAAGCTGTTCTCAGACATTAACCTGAATGACCAGGAGTGGCAAGAACTAATAGATGAGTTGGCCAACACGGTTCCCGAAGATGACATACAGGACCTGTTCAATGAAGACTTTGAAGAGAAGAAGGAGCCAGAATTCTCGCAGCCGGCGACCGAGACCCCTCTCTCCCAGGAGAGTGTGAGTGTGAAGAGCGACCCCTCTCACTCTCCTTTTGCACACGTCTCCATGGGCTCTCCCCAGGCGAGGCCTTCTTCTTCGGGTCCTCCCTTTTCTACTGTCTCCACGGCCACTAGTTTACCTTCTGCTGCCAGCACTCCCGCAGCTCCAAACCCCGCCAGCTCACCAGCAAACTGTGCTGTCCAGTCCCCTCAAACTCCAAACCAAGCCCACACTCCGGGCCAGGCTCCACCTCGGCCTGGAAATGGTTATCTCCTTAATCCGGCAGGAGTGACAGTGGCTGGTTCAGGGTCGGGCCCCATGGCGGTGCCCAGCTCCGACATGTCTCCAGCGGAACAGCTCAAGCAGATGGCTGCGCAGCAGCAACAAAGGGCCAAACTCATGCAGCAGAAGCAGCAGCAGCAGCAACAGCAGCAGCAGCAACAGCAGCAGCAGCAACAGCAACAGCAGCAGCAACAACAGCAACAGCAACACCAACAGCAGCAGCAGCAACAGCAGCAACATTCAAACCAGACTTCGAGTTGGTCTCCTCTAGGGCCTCCGTCCAGCCCCTACGGGGCAGCTTTCGCTGCAGAAAAACCAAATAGCCCAATGATGTACCCCCAAGCCTTTAACAACCAAAACCCCATAGTGCCTCCCATGGCAAACAACCTGCAGAAGACGACAATGAATAACTACCTCCCTCAGAACCACATGAATATGATCAATCAGCAGCCAAATAACTTGGGTACAAACTCCTTGAACAAACAGCACAACATTCTCACGTACGGCAACACTAAGCCTCTGACCCATTTTAACGCAGACTTGAGTCAGAGGATGACCCCGCCGATGGCCAACCCCAACAAAAACCCCTTGATGCCCTACATCCAGCAGCAGCAGCCTCCGCCCCCGCCCCCGCCACAGCAGCCACCCCCGCCTCCGCCACCGCCGCAGCTCCAGGCTCCCCGCGCGCACCTGAGTGAGGAGCAGAAGCGCATGCTCCTCCTGAAACAGAAAGGAGTGATGAGCCAGCCCATGGCTTACGCCGCACTTCCGTCCCACGGTCAGGTAAGTGTGAGAGCGAGGCGCCCTAGGAGCGGTGCTGGTGGTGCGTTTCCCACTGCCCACGGGCGATGCTCTCCACGCGGCCGTGGGGGCGGGCTGTAATTACCTGCAGAATCCTTCCTGTACCACCTCCTGTGGTTGCCGGGTTTGGGGTGTTTTTGTTGTTGCTGTTGTTGTTTCTTTTCTCCTAAGAGATGGGAAAGGTTGGTACGGGAGACTTTTCCTGTGTTTGGATGCCTAGGAGTCAAACTTCTTTCATTCCGGCCGGCAGAGAAGAAACCAGAAATCAGGTGAAGTTCTCACTGAGAGAGAGAGAGAGGCAGGCCATAGAGGTCGCAGGGCAAAACATGCTGATTCTTCTGTGGCTTCTCTCCCGGGTCATATAGTCCTCGGCTCTGGTTGGTGGCAAGGCCAGAGCACTTAGGGATCTCTGCATCAGCTTTATAAGGCCCTAAACCATCTTCACCTATCTTACTGAATGGCGAATAATGGAAATGTGGACTCTTGACGTTTCAAGGTGGGAGAGCTTTCTGTATTTTCAAAGGGAAGTGGAGGATAGATTTTTGTAGGACCATTCAGCATTTAAACATTTGTTGCTGAACTCGCACAGTTAGAAGCTGTTTCAACCTCGTGACCTGGGAGTGCAATAAAACCTCTCCGGTTCAGCTCTAATTCAGGAAAATTTGATGGTGAATATATATCTTAGTGCCCGATCAAAATAAATTTTCCTCTTTTCCCACTGTCTTTCTTTATGACATTCTGGTTTAGGGGTGTAGGGCTCTCAATGGTCTATGGTAAAAATGAGTGGCAGTCAGTTGGGGAGTGTGAGTCCTCATTGACAAGCATTCACTCCCGTCATCCTGACCAGTGTAGCAAGCAGCCAAAGTTCCTTTTTTTTTTTTTTTTTTTTTTTTAACATTTATTTATTCTTGAGAGACAGAGCGTGAGCAGGGGAGGGGCAGAGAGAGAAGGAGACACAGAATCCGAAGCAGCCTCCAGGCTCTGAGCAAGCAGTCAGCACAGAGCCTGATGCGGGGCTCGAACCCACGAACTAAGAGATCATGACCTGAGCCGAAGTCGGACGCGCCACCAGTTGAGCCACCCAGGTGCCCCATGTAGCCAAAGCTCCTTAAACAAACCTTATCTTCCTTGAAGGAATAAGGGATTGGAGAAATGCACTGATCTACTGACTTTCCTCCAACATGGGTGAACTCATTGTGCCTTAGTCCTCTTAGGATGGTGACATTTGCCTCGTAGTTGAGGATTTCGCACAAGAGTCTTTGCTTTAAGGGCTCTCCTCTGCAAACAGGTTCTAACTAGTGCTTGGATGTGTGTCCACAATTGGAAACATTCTAGCACTGGGAAGTACTGCAGGCAGATCTCGCGTCACTAGGGGCTGTTGGCATCTTGCATGTCCCAGTATGGCCGCCCCACCCCACACCCACCTTCCCTGAGCTCGGTGGAGGCTGCACAGGAGGAGCCCGTGCTGGCCTGCAGAGACAGGCCTGAGCTCTGTGGCTCGATTCTTGTCCTTCACAGCCTTCCAACCCCAAAACCTCACAGTGGTTTCTTGTCTGCACATGCCGGCCAGCTCCAAAGAAATTCTGTCTGGAGGGATAGAAATACGGTTTGGTTTCCACCAACTGTAATCAGCAGCTGGTAGAAAAACACCATTGAAATGGGAGCTTTTATGTTTTATCTTGGTCTCATTAAAAAAAAAATGCCGTTGGAAAATGCAACATTTTATACACTTCAATATTAGGTTCTGAAGGAGGTAAAAATGTAGGCAACGAACAGGGATGTTTGTTGTAGCCTGGACACGTCAGACATTTATGAGATCACAGGCTGTCAGAATGGTCTGTTGTTAATCTTAATACAAATTGTGCTCCTACACTTGCTGTTTTTACGGGAGCTACAGAAAGGTATTTCCTCCGAGCCAGACCTAGGATGATTAATTCCACCTCACAGGCTCTGCAGACACGTGGGTGCCGTGTGAGCCCATCCTCACTTCCCACCCTCATTAAATGTCTTGAAATTTGCTAACTTGGGACGAAGTTCTTGTCTTTGCTGGAACACACATTTTAAAGGTACTTATTGCAGGTCCTTATGCTTGCCTAACTGTGAGTAACTGAAGCCTTGAGCCACAGAGGTCATGCTTTGAAAGGACTCAGTCAAGTGTAGAAACAAAAGTGATGGTTTTCTGGATTAAATCTGTGGGCTCCTCCTCTTTTCCTTCCATCTCATGAGGTACTTTCAGGGTAGACAGAATCCGCCTGTTTGAGGCCTCATTAGAATAATCACTTCTTAACCTCAAAAAGAACCGTCAAGCAAAAAGCACGCTTTTTAATGAAATATTAACTCACCACTGTTTGAAACAAGCTTCAAAATACATATATAAACATGTGAATATCTTTCTGCAAACATACCATTTATTTCATGCTTTTACCTGATTGTGGAGCAGTATTTACATAGCTCTCAGAATAGTTAATTACACTATATGCAAGTACATTGCACAAATATGAGCTCAAATTACAGGCGTGATATAAAATATAATTATACATAGGTGTAGTTCAAATTTGTTTTCTGCTGTTGCTAGTGAAAATTCACTTTACTGTTTGTTGGCCACAAGGACCACGATCAACACTTAGTTTTAATGAGTGACTGAAAATCAAAGCCAATAATACTAAAACATTTATTTTAAGGTAATTATCTTATACAGATGTTCACTTACTTGGGATATTTACAGAAAATGTCGTTTCTTTCAGAAATGAATAGAAATTCACTCACCTGGATATTTTTTTAAAAGAGGGGACCAAAAACTAGGAACAAAAAAGCTTCTTTAAAAATTCCAAATATGTTTTATTTAGTAATTCTGCTACTCAGAATTCATATGTTACCCCTTACAATTAGAAAATTAAACAAAGATTTATGTACAAAGATTATGCTCATGATGTTAACTTATGATAGTGAAAAATGGGGACCAAAATAAATATTGTGGAAAAATAAATAACGTACATGAAAATCAGGATATTAATGAGTGATTAATCACATGGAAATGCTCATAAGATGAGTGAAATAATCAGATCATACGATAGCTTGTATGTTACAATCCAGATTGTGTTTTTCAACATGTGTAGAGAAATATTGAATAGCTGAAATATTAGGAGTGGTATTTGGGGTTGGTAAAATTATAAGTGATTATTATCTTCCTCTTTATACTTAACTGAGTTTTCTAAATTTTCTACCATACGTGTATGTTAATTCTGTCATCAGGAAAAATACTTTTTAAGCAAAGGAGATCCCCTATTTTAAAAAAGGTTTATGCTTCACTAATTCTTTTTTTTTTTTTTAATTTTTTTAATGTTTATTTATTTTTGACAGAGAGAGAGAGACAGAGACAGAGACAGAGCATGAGCGGGGGAGGGGCAGAGAGAGAGGGAGACACAGAATCCGAAGCAGGCTCCAGGCTCCGAGCTGTCAGCACAGAGCCTGACAAGGGGCTTGAACTCACAGACCACGAGCTCATGACCTGAGCTGAAGTCGGATGCTCAACCAACTGAGGCGCCCCTTCACTAATTCTTTTTTAAAAATCCTTATTTATCCACTTTGCCAGTTGGATTGAAGTGATACCATTATTTTCTATTCATTTACATATATTCGTTGTGAATCCCCACTTCTAGAGATGGCTCTAAAACCCGCTCCCCACACTCACTCTCTTTTCCTTTTTCTTTCTGCATCCTCTTTTTACTTTTTTTCTTAATTCCCATAAAATTTCAACTGAAACAGTGACATTGAAAGTATCAATAAAATTTCCATTACAAGCTTTAGAATCTTCTCTGGGTTATGTTCTTCTGTTATTTCTTTGATCATTTCTCCTTTTCCTTTTTTTTTTTTTTTTTTTTTTTTACTTTCTGGAATCTGTGTTCATCATATATTGGACCTTCTGGATTGCTCTCTAATTTTTAAAGCATGTGTTTCTGGGTTGAAATAACCAGAACTTACTTTGTTCATGTCCATCTATTATCTTTTCCTAATCTCATTTCTCAAAGGCAAGATCTTTCTTTCTCTCACTCTCACTCTTTCTCTCTCTCCCTCTCTCTGTCTCTGCCTCTCTCTCTTTCTCTGTGCGTGTCTGTCTCTCTGTTTTTGCTGTTTCTCATGGTACCTAACACTGTGTCTTCAACATAACGATGTTTAATAAATCATTAAACATGGCAATTATCAAAGTTCAAGCCCAAACTGTGTTTACTTGATTATCAGCTCCAGTGGAGAGAGCATTAGTAAAAATAACACAGAGCTGCTTTTGAGATCAAATAGAAGAACTGGAAAGACAGGTCTAAAAAGAATCCTATGATAGGAGGTGGTTATCTTGAACCAACAGAACAACAATGAGTTTGCTGGGACAGCAAACTCAGTCTCTGCGTCTGACAAACAAAAAAACAGTGGAGCAGCTTTGAAAGAAGTAAACCAGAAGCAAGAGACTGCCTCCTGGTCAAGGAAGGTTCCAGGGATACCCAAAAGCCAAAACTAATTCCTCCATGGAACTGTGGAAAGTGATTAATTTCTAAAATGTGATGTTAATTTTTAGTAGTTACTATCCTAGGACTAGATAAATCATAGACTACTGTGCTACTTTGTTCTTTACACGGCCTTTGCCGTGTGTGGCTGTGGATGTCACAGTGAGAATATGTGTGCTCAGATTTTGTAGAATGTTTTTCCCTTTCAATTTTATTTTGCCAAAATTTGCTGGGTACCATGTGAGATATAGTATTATGAGCTTTTTAGCCATAAAATCTACGTAAAAAGCACAGACCTCTAGTATTCACAGCCATCTTGGAAATCTCTTTGGAAATGCATTTTCCTTATCTTTAAAAACCTGGAGCCCCTTTGTTTCGTTTCCTCAAAATACGTTGTTTATTTTATCCAAATAATACAGGACACAGTTTCGAAAGTCAAATAGTATTGCAAGGCTTCTGGGGAGAAGCAGGAGTGCACTGCTTCATCCCCTCCATTCTTAAGCTGTTTTCAATCTTATTCATCTCCATCAACTGCTGTTTCTCAATTTTTCAATTAGTTGGCTCTATAGAAGATGAGGATTTAACCTGCTTATACTACCTCCTTACAAACATAAACCGCCTCGCCACACACAGAGTCTCTTTTTCTTTTCCCCAAACTCTCAATATAACTAGTTATAGCACAAATTACGATTTTAAAGTATTCCGTATTTACATGAGTTATTTTTGCATTGCACATTACAATTTCATTATGTAGCATATTACAATTCTATTTCCTTTCTTGTACAACTTTTTGTTTTCCCTGGAGTTAATAATGACCTCTTTTTTTTAATCGGTGTTTTCCTTACAGCTACCTTCAATCCATCCTCAAACTTGTCTGACTCTGTAAAACTTGAGGTATGATCAAATATCAAACAATCTATTTTTCTTATATTTTCTTTCCAATTTTTCCCTCTCCCTTCTCTCTTCTCTTTCTCTTCCTCGATTGCTCTTTCTTTCCTTCAGTGCCTCCCCTGAAGGTTTATACCCTCTTGCTCCAGGCTTCTTCTGTCTACAATTTTCTTGGTCTGTTACTTAACTGAAGTACTGTCACTGCCCCTCACCATTATTCCTGGAATGTTTCACCCCTCTCTGAGTCGCATTACCTCTTTTCTTGATCTCTCTATGTCTTTCTTGGCTTAGTCTTTCAAATTGCTGGAGCACATCCTCAGAACTTCTTAAGAAAGGGCACTCAAGAGATTGTTTTCGTGAAAACTATTTTTGAAAATAACTTCATCCTCACATTTTACGAACAGCTTGCCAGTTGTAGCATTATACTTTAGAAACATTTTGGTCAGAATTTCAGAGACATTTCTTCAAGATCCTGTGGCTTTCATACTGTTGAAAATCTAGTGAAATTTGGATCCCCCATTCTATGTATGTAATGCTTTTTTTTTCCCCACTCTGAGAGCTTTCCAGATCTTCTCTGTATTCCTGAAATTTCATAACGATATTGCTTAACGTAGCCATTTTTCATTCACTGTGTCTGGTACTATGAACTTTTTCTTAAGAAATCTGGAAAAAATGTTCTTAGGATGTGTTCTTGTATTATTTCTTTGATTATTTCTGCCTTCCTTTTTCTCTGTTTCTAACTTCCTGGAACTTTTCCTCATCATGTATTGGACCTCCTGGATTCTTCTCTAATTTTCCTATCTTTTCAGTTTTCCATATCTTTGACCTTTTGTTCTATGTTTTATATGGTTTCCTTAACCTTATCCTCCAATTCTAAAATTAAATATTTTATTTTATTTATCACATTTCAAAGTTCCATAAGTTCTTTCTTGTTCTCTCATTTACCCTTTTTGATTTGAGGATATTACCATTTAAATTAAATTACATTTTCTCTTAATCTCTGCTTTGTCTCGGTTTCTCCCAAGCACCCTTTACCCATATGTTCATTTGATTTTTCTTTCTTTCATGTTAGAAGCTTTTCTCAAATGTCTAATTATTTTAAGAATGAGGCACAATATAGCTAATTAGTTGCTCTGTGTGCTCAGACAGGGCTTGTCATATGTGGGACTTTGCTATAGATGGATCGGGCTAGGACCCAGCCATTTCACTGGGTCAGTGTCTGTAGATTTTTACCCACTGTGGCCAGTCAGAAAAGATTCCTTCAATCTCACTACTGAAATTTGTAAATCTGGAGGCTGGCTTTTTAGAACTGAGCAGAGGAAGGGAGTTGGTAGGTGGAGGCGATGGTGAGGGGCATCTCACTAAATATTATGTAGATTTTCAATCAACTCCCTGTCTTTGTATGGCTCCTCAGTTCACCCTCAGCTAGGGCTGGGATCCAGGATTCCAAAGACTTGTGGCTTAATCTTTCTCTCAGTAGTGTACCTTCCTACTTTCAGTGTGGGGGAGTATATCTGGTCAACCTCTTAATTATACAGGACTTAAACCAATTTTACTTTTGTGTGAGCCCCACCTCCCACCCTGGTATTTAGAGGTCCTTCTAATTTCTGAGAATTTATAGCATTCTTTGGCTTGAATCATCTTGCTTTATTTTTGGCTTCCCCTACGCGCAGGCTTAGATTTAGCCTTCTCTAAGCTGCTAATTGTTTACCACTCAGCCATCTGATTTTCATCTTCCAAAATTTTGTTGATACCCCTCAATTGCTGTTGCTATCTCCCATCCTCTTTGTTCTTGAGTGTTTAATCATTTTTATCCCTTTATTTTTGTTGTAATGAGGCATTGGAGGAAGCCAAGATAAATGTGAGTGTTCAGCCTACCAGAGGCTCCCTCAGTGGCTTTCAGCATTTTTCTATCTGAATATCGAATATTGTCTAATATGAAAATTTATGTTTTACAGCAAATTTCACATTATTGCTTCTAACATTTGGGGCTTTAATAGAGCTGGTTTCATAAAACCTAAAGCGCTCCCTTACCATAAAATTTACATATGTCAAATACATGCCTTCAAAAGGACAGCAGTGTCAACATGATCGTCGTGCTTCTTTAGAATAAGATCTCGTGATTATAACCATTGAATAGTTTTTAGAATCTTGAAAATATTGACTTACTTCAAGGACTATAAAAACAATTTAGGTTCCATGACCCTGACAAAGCCAATAGTATCCGGCAACTCAGATGCAAGGTAAAATATTGACAGAACACTCATCACTGACTGAATCCACGGCCTCCCGACCGAGGGGAAACCAGTGGGCAGAAGTGCTACAAAAATCCAGAAAATAAATGAAGTGTTCGTATTGATGGGTGTAATAAGTAATTTCCATAAACACACTGGCATATTTTGAAAATCCTGATTGATATTCTGTCAGAGTCTTAGAAATATGAGGCGAAGAGTAAATAGCAGAAAAGAAAAAGTTTTAGGAATTTGTTATGTAATAGTTTTGTGCAAGAATTAGTGCCTTATGAGAATACCCCTTAAAGGCTTCATGGGACAAGAATATTCTTGCTTAACGAGAGCGCTTACACCCCAATAGTCAGTGGTTCCAAAGCTTTTGTGGACCTGAGAATCACCTGGGGAAATTGTTCAAGATGCTGGTAATCAGATTCTATTGCCAAAGACTCAGAGTCAGTAGGTCTGGGATGGGGCCTGGGAGTGTGCATTTTAATAAGAAACCCACCACCACTACCCTTTTCTAATGGAGAAATTGTACATGAGATAACTCAATCTGCAATTAAAACAACTTGTTTATTTCACACTCGATATTTGTATATGGCAGTTATTGCCTTGGAACTCTAAATTTTGTAGGGTCTGAGCCTGTATCATTTCAAGTAAGATGGGAAAATTAGGTTACTTTGCACTTAATGGATTTCTTTTTCTTAGGATAGAGTGAGATTTTAAGAGATCAAATCTTGTGGATTCTAGCTATGTTTTGTAAATCATAGAATTACTCCTGTTGATTTTCTTAATAGGACAAAGCAGTCCATCGTCCACTGTTTGCCATCCACCCATTCCCACCTGGGGGAAGGATGGAATTTCCCTCATCTGTCCAAGAGAGTGTTGGCTGTCCATTCCTCTGTTTCAGGACCAACTGAGGGTGTGGCCTTGTGTGAGCTGACCTGCTTCCCTCAGGATCTGTAGGAAGAGAGACTCATGGAATGGAAGTTCACACATTAGAGGAAGCACAAGGCTTACTTAAGTCTTCTTTGGTGGGGACATCCTCCTTGGGCAAGACTGCTTGCAGACACATCAGGAGAGCCACGACTCTTCTGTTCCATATTCTGACACTGTTATATCAAGGATGGAATTCAGGCACACTTCCCAGGTGTTCCTGAGCTTTAAGGTGGTGCTGGAGACCTGTTTTCATTCTGTTTTCTGAGTTTGAGATTCCCTTCCTTTCAAGGTCATTCGCTGTACAAGAGCCCCCACTGCCCAGTGCCTCCCAATGGATATCCAGTGCATTCACACATAAGAGAGGAGGTCCGGCTTTGTTTTTTCCCTGGCAAGAGTCTGTTGGGCTAAGGGTCTGTCGCAGGTGTGGAAAATTGTGAAATTGACCAAGCATACTCTCCTGTGTATATTCACTTCTAAAATTCTATATGTTGTGGACTAAAAAGAGATACCAGAATAATATCATCTACAGTGTCCCACAATGTGCACTCTGGTCAGGGAGGTAGGGAGACACACAGGTTAAGTCAATACAAGGCAGCAAGTGGGTAAGTGCCACCTTACTAAATTCTCTATTAGGGATTATGGGCAGAGGGAAGGCGAGGGTCAGTACAGTCTGGAGTAGAAAAGAGCAGCTTCCAAGGGGAGATAAGCTTTGAGTGGACCAAGAATGACCAGGAGTTAGATCAGATGGTGAGTGAGTGGAAAGGCATTCTGCTTCAAGCAAAGGGTTGTTCCTTATGTGGGCAATGCAGACTATAGCCAGGCTGGAGAGAGAGGTTTATGTTGGGGAATAGTGAGGTAAAATGTATGGGACTTTCTACCATTTCAGGTTGGAGATAGTAAGAATCTCTATCTGGATGTGTCCTTTACAATTTATGGGAAAACAGGCACCACGGCATTTAAAGGAAAGAAGCAACAGAACTTGGTGATTGAATATATGGTAAGATGAAAGGGAAATGAATCAAGTATTTATGATCATGAGATTAAATATTAGGGTAGTATAATAGTTTCTGAAAGATGACGATTAAGTCATATATAAATCTAAATATCAAAGCTTAGTAATTATTTACCTTATTCTTCTGATATGTATTTCTCATTTGCTGAGATAACTTGTTCCACACTTCACAAAAGGGGTGAAGCAAGCTCATGGCAATTTTTTAAACGTTTGTGTTAAACTGAGCCTCAAATAGCTACTCCTGTGTTTTATAGTTGGACTTTTTGTTTTTGCAAGCTTTTAGTTTTCAATAAATCCATATTACTATGAAAATGTTTGTTTTCTTTATTTAGAGTAGTAACAGACCATCATATGTTCCTTTTGCTTAATATTTCTATATTAAGGATTTATTTGGTCACATCATATCTATTAAAGGGAGCACTCTCTAAAGAGAGTCACTATGCAAGTATATTAGAGGAACAGAATTCCTCTAATAAGTTTTAAAACATATTATGTCATCCTTCATTAACTATTTATAGCAACTCTCGGCTTTTCTGGAGGTTATAAAACTCCTTGGAAAAAAATTTTCCTATTTTCCTATTCAGAGATACTGTATTATATCTTGGTTCCTGAGCAGGTTTCTCTGGAATTAATCTTTTTTATGGCACCAAATGGCTTGCATCTGACCCAATGCATAAAGAATCAAAATACCTTTCATGTTAGTTAGATTTCCAATACACTGTCATGATTAGTTAATATGATTCATGAGATTATGCAGGTTACCTATACATTTTTATTTACTGAACAGTAAATATTGACCCCGGATGGTATCTAAACTGATAACTCCCATTTATTAATATTATGATTTCCCTGAAGAGGTTTATAAACATACTTGCATCCTCTAATTGCTTTTGCATCTGAGATGTTCGAAAGTTTATTTGAGCTTCTTTTCTGCACTGGGCTCTAGCCAGTTCATACAAAGGACATTAATGGGCTTATTAAGGCAAGAATTACTTTCAGTGCCCAGCTGAAGCTGGGAAAGCTAGTGCAAGCAAAATGGTGTAGAAAGTGGTCCGTGTCAGGCCATCTCAAGTTTTACTGGTGCCTTGTTGAGAATTAGGAAAAAGTCACCCTTTGTGAGCAGGCAGACTGCAGCCACAGCCCCTACGACACCCAGGTGTGATGGCAACCTCCCTCGTACCCTCCCATGCACACAGTTTGTTATCCGCAGACTGCACACTCATAGGTAAGGGCTCTGGGTGCACCTGCTCATTCCCTAAAAGTTGCTAGATGCAGAGCAGAGAGTCAGCCCCTCCGGTCAGTGTGCTAAGACTCTGAGTAACATGTGCCACCGGCGCTGTGATGTGTCCGTGCTGTGGCTAGTCAGGGCCTGGAGTGTTACTCTGTCGGGCAGAAGGGTGACCAAAGGCTGTGGAAGGCTGTTCGCGTCTGCCTTCCAGAACAGCCTTCATGACGGAGAGTGCGGGCTTCAGTTATCACCTACTAGTAAGATTTTCGTTAATGTGGCAGACCGGCCTGGAAAAAAAACCTGGAAGATCGTTTGGCCTTTGCGCCCCTCTCTGAGCAGTGACAGGTGTCGGTGTTCCAACTCTAAAGCAGCACCGTCCAACAGAAATACAATGCAAACCACAAATGCAAGCCATGGAATTTAACAATTTCACATTACAAAAGGCAAAAAGAACCAGGTGAAATTAATTTTAATATATTTTTGCTTAACCTGATATATTAAAATGCTACTATGTCCATGTATAATCAATATAAAAATTATGAACGAGATATGTTACATTCTTGTTTTTCATACCAAGTCTTTGGAATCGGATGTGTCCTTTACAGTTACAGCACGGCTCAATTTGGAGCAGTCATATTTCAAGGGCTCAATAGCCCCGTGTGGCTAGTGGCCACTATGCTGGAGAGAGCAGGTCTCCAACAACAACAAAATCTGTATTCAGAGGGGCAATCCTCAGGACCAGAGCTAAAGCAACATGAAAATATCTTTGCTATTTCAAAGCCTCCGACTTTTTACATCATCTTTTAAAAGCTATTTAACCCTAAACTGTACAGAATAGATTAGTGCTTGCCCTTGTCCACTGCTGGCCAGGGAGGTCTCTTCCCAGTGGCAACGAACCCTCTCCTCTGGACGACCCGCACACAGCAGGTTTTGTGCCATCATCCTTAGAATTCACCTGATCTGTGTGGCCTACTGGCTTCAGATGCTTCAAGCCATCTGCGTGTCATGTGGCTGCTGATCGCGAGAAGTAACGTATCCTGTCGTCAACATAGAACATTTGTGAGCAGCGCTGGCGCCATATAAACATCCTGTGGCGGGGTCGGGAGCACCTGACCCCCTATTAACATGTCAATGAGAGTGGCTGGTGCGCTGGGCTTGTTTTCGAGGGTTTTGATGAGCTTCATTAATTATGTAGAGAAAAAAAAAAGGTGTGCAGCTGGAGAAGAACCCACTTAGCTCCACGTGAACACGAATAATTGGACAGTTGGCAGAGTGTTAAATTGGTAGTCTAGTGAGAGCAACTCGTGAAGAAACCCAATTCCCCAAAACAGCACAAAGCAGGCACAGCTCTTTGCTTTGCAGGACTCTATCCCACCGCTCCTACCTTCTCCGGACTTGAGAAACATCCGGGTATGAGTGTGAGACCAGTTAGGGAACCACCCTGATGGGGAGGTGCAGAAGCGGACTCTGAAGCCGGGGCAGATATTCACGTTCTGACTTAACCGCTTCACTACCTGCAGAATCTTGGGCAACTTACACACCTTCTCTGAGCTTTGGGTTTCCCATCAAGAAAATGGGGATGGTAATAGGGTCATTATGACAATTCTGCATCTTAAATTATATAAAGCATTTAGAATAGTATCAGACCCACTCATAGTGTGTATTATTTGTGTGTGTGGGAGGGGGGGTTAAGTTCATTTAAAACATTCGTTGTATCCTACGCTATCAGTACCTTTTAATTTCTAGGAGAATATAACTGCTTCAGTTTTCCTCTAAGCCACCCTTTGTTCATTCATTCATTCATTCATTCATCCACCCATCCATTTATGCATTCAACAGACATATAATATGCCTAACATGTCTAGGCATTGTGCAAACAAGGATGGGAAAATTCTGGGAGAAACACGGTATCGTATATATGAAAATTATAGAGACAGGAGCTGCAAAGTAGTAAAAGTGTCTTAATATTCTCTCGGAAAAGCCAACCATTAGCAAGTTTTCAATGCTGCTAAAAAGAGTTTTCTTTCATCCTGGCTATGACAAGATTGTTCCTCCTGCCTTTACCTCTGATTAAAATAAAAATTACTTATTTGTCATATTTTAATATACAGTATATAAATGCCAACCCTTTTTGTTCATTGTGTTAAATGAAATTAAACAAGAAAACACCTTGAAGGAAAATCTAGCCACTTCCCCCTGGTCCTTACCTTCTTCCAGTTCTCCAGGCCCTTCAAGGCCTTATAGTGTCCAAGTTGTTTTTGGAACCTCGTTATATGAGAAAAATCATTTGTCTTTGTCAAAATCAGAAGCTAAAAAGAAAGGCAGGATTTAACTTAACTGAACACTTATAACATCTAAACTTTTCATGTATGAGGAGCAGGTAAACAAGTGTTCCCCAAATAATGAAAACTATTATTACTTTAAACTTTTTTTTTCTCTCTTGGGAGTATTCAGCTTAAAACAGGAAGTTTAGTAAACTTTTAAAATAACTCCAATATTTGTTCTTTCAATCCGTGAGCATAGAATGTCTTTCCATTTCTTTGTGTCATCTTCATTTTCTTTCATCAGGGTTTTATGGTTTTCAGAGTACAGATCTTTTACCTCTTTGGTTAGGTTTTTTCCTAGGTATCTTATGGGTTTTGGTGCAGTTGTAAATGGGATCGATTCCTTGATTTCTCTTTCTGCTGCTTCATTATTGGTGTATAGAAATGCAACATATTTCTGTACATTGATTTTGTATTCCTTGACTTTCCTGAATTCCTGTATCAGTTCTAGCATTTTTTTTTAAGTATTTATTTATTTTTGAAAGAGAGAGAGAGAACAGGTGGGGGAGGAAGAGAGAGGGGTGGGGACAGAGACTTCCAGTACTACATTAAATAACAGTGGAGAGAGTGGTCATCCTGTCTTGTTCCTGACCATAGAGGAAAAGGTCTCATTTTGTCCCCATTGAGCATGATATTGGCTGTGGGTTTTTCATATATGGCCTTTATTATACTGAGGTATGTTCCCTGTAACCCTGTTTTGTTGAAGGTCTTTACCATGAATGGATGTTTTACTATATCAGATGCTTTTTCTGCATCTATTAAAAGGATCATATTGCGATGAGAACCAGATGTTGTATGTAAATGTTGAATTACTACATTCCACACCTGAAACCAACATTAGACTGTATGTTAACTAACTGGAATTTAAATAACAACTTTAAAACAAAACCACTTAACTCCAAAATCAATAAGAGTTCTACTGGAAAATTTACTGCATTAGTTATCTATCACCATGTAACAAATTACACCCCAGACTTAGCAGCTTAAAACACCATTTATTTTCCCACACAGGTCTGAGGAAATCCAGGGGCAGCGTAGGTGGGTGGCTCTGGCTCAAAGTCTCTCATGAGGCTGCATCAAGTTGTCAGCTGGGACTGCAGTCATCTGAAGGCTGGACTGGTGCTGGAGGGTCTGCTTCCCAGGCGGCTCCCTCACCTAGCTGCTGACTGGAGGCTTCCGTTCTTCACCATGTGGATCTCTCCCACAGAGCCACTTGAGTGTTTTTATGACATGGCAGCTGGCTTCCCCAGAGTGAGTGATTTAAGAGAGTGCAAGGAAGGAGCCACAATGCCTTTTATGACATGGTATTGAAGCCACACGCGTTCACTTCCTCATTATTCTGTTCATTTGAAGCAAATCATTAAAAGTCCACTCACACTCCAGGGGAGGGGAATTCGTTCTGCCCTCTGAAGGGAGTGTCAAGAATTTGTGGACCTATCTGTGAACCATAAGTACTATGAAGGGCTTTTGACATTTCATGAGGTACTTATATGCGGTCTTGGCACAGAGAAGCTTAGAATGGGAACAACCTAGTGGCAAAGATGAGCAGACCCACGTGGGGGGATATGTGGATCAGTGGGGTGTGCCCAATTCAGAGAGAAGGTGGTTGGGGGGGGGGGCAGGCGGGAGGAAGTCATAGACTCCAAACACCCCCAGAAATTTGTTTCTTCCTACTTTGCAGCCCCTGAGCAGATATCAAAGCTATGCCTCATGGTAGACAATTAATGTAGATTTCTGTGGTCATGTGTGAAGAAGCTTTCGCTTTCATTTAGGGTAGGAAATAAAATTTTAGAGGACCTAGCATCTGAGCTGTTGTCTTGTTCATACCAAACCCAACCTTGTTAGTTATATGAGTTTTCACTTCAGCTTTAAGAATTCTTTCCCGGGACGCCTGGGTGGCTCAGTCAGTTAAGCATCTGACTTTGGCTCAGGTCATGATCTCGCGGTCCGTGAGTTCGAGCCCCACGTCGGGCTCTGTGCTGACAGCTCAGAGCCCGGTGCCTGCTTCGGATTCTGTGTCTCCCTCTCTCTCTGCCTGCCCACCCCCGCCCCCAGCTCACACTGTGTGTGTCTCTCTCTCAAAACTAAAACAAACATTAAAATTTTTTTTAAAAAAAGAATTCTTTCCCTTACCTTTTCACATTAAAGCGCTTACTATTTCTCTACCATTGTTTCTTCCCTTGTTCCCCAGGCTGTCTCTCCTGCTAAATGTTTCTCCCTGAAATCGTTTCATGCTTGGTGCTGTGACTCACTTCTGCAGCCCCCAAAGTTCTTGCAGCACATCCTCCAATTCCTCTGTTCTCTATCGTACACCCTGGGTGCTGCCATGCGTCACGTTATAACTTCCGATTATTGAATGTTTCAGGGGCTGAGGCCCTCAGTGCCCATGCTGCCCACTTAGTCGTCTCTCTCCACATTTGTATTATTCACAGCAAGATGCATGCACGCAAATCCTGTCAGTCCTTCAGGCTTTTCTTTCCATTTCCCCTTCAAATGTGAATCACCTAGCAACACTTATTGAGGACCAATTGCACACAAGCTGTATTCCCATTACTGTGAGCATCAGAAAGGATGTAAAAGGCATGGTCCCTGCCCTTAAGAAGTTTATCCTCTAGTAAAAGCTGGGTTTAAAAATACTTTTTAAATAATAACAGCGTGCAGACTCCTACTCATTTTCGATAGAGTGATAGAGTGGTCGCATCCAAGGGTTATTCTTTGGTACACCTTTTATTTGAGAAAACTGGCTGTCATTTGGATTAAGTAGGTGCGTGAGCCTTGACGAGAAATCCTGCTCCAAGAAAATCATGTTGGGAGATTGACTTCCTCGTATCGTACACGCGTTTCATCCACTGTGGTGAAAATTCAAATGTGTTTTTGAAATCAAAATAAATAAATAAAGCATTCGTTAATAATGTAAAAAAGACACACCTTATTAATATGGTAAATAATTAGCTACAACTGGTAACTAAAGCATAGGCAGAAGGATAATTTATTAATGTTCTAGTTTTTCTTCTTTTTTAAAAGACATCGGCCCTGTGCTTTGATTTACTTTACTTTTAATGGACTGTTGTTCAGAAGGGGGAGCGAGGGGATTGCGGGCTGTGAAGAGTTGATAAGGAATAAGAAGTGCAAGCTGGGGAGCAGCAAAAGACGAGGCCTTGGGAGGAGAGCTGAAGGCGGTGAGGAAGCCCCTCGGAGCTCATTATTAAGATCTAACCTGTGATACAAGAAGCAATGGGTAGTCATTGTAGGTTTCTGAAAAGAGGAGAGTACTATCTTGATCAAAGTGATTGGCAGGTGAGAGGCTCGGAAACAGCACACCTGGAACAAAATAATTAGGACCTGACTGATGTGACCGGGGAAGTAGAGCCAAAGGAAAAGTGAGCGAAGGGTAGAAGTGACCATGGACATGACTCGGGACACGTATGGAAAAGGGGAGTCAAATTTTGCTTCCAAACCTCTAACTTAAAAAACTGAGTATAGCTGTCGGTTATCGGTAAAGGGAGAGTTGACCAAAGGGGATAGTTTAAAACTGCTCTGCTTAACTGTCAGTCAGGCATTCAATTAAGAATGTCTTTCAGTGGAGAAATAAAGGACTAAAGCGGTGGGTTTCTGGTTAATCCATGTCCAGATGGTGCTTGAAAACATGAGTTGATGAACCACTTCTTGAGGAAAGTTGTACATGAGAAAAAACATATAGTGTCTAGCACTAGGTCTGGAGATTGCTAGAATTAATGACGGGAAAATGAACCACTTCTTGAGGGAAGTTGTACATGAGAAAAAATATATAGTGTCTAGCAGTAAGTCTGGAGATTGTTAGAATTAATGACTGGCGAAAATGACATGTAAGAAATACTTGTGTGTTATATGTGTGTATTGTGTGAGTATATACGCACGTGTTTATTTGTATATATACATACATTTATGTATTCAAAAAATACCTGAAAACCCATCCATCGTCACGTTAACCCTAGTTAGTTCTGACTGCCAGAATTGTAAATATTTCTTTTCTTTCCCCTTCTTTCTTTTTTGCTTATCTGCATTTCCTAATTTTTCCAGTTGAACATGTATCCCTTATGTAAGTTTCCTCACAGGAGAAACCATTTTAAATTCTTGGCGAAATGAGAGACATAGGAATAGACGTTTCAGGGTCAGAGTAAGAGTGAACCTAGATATAATACCGTCTCAAGATGAGGAAGCTGAGACCACTATAGTTACGTGATTTATTACTAGGCTTTCAAAATAAGAGTATGCATTTTCTAAAGCTGGGACTTAAAAATATAAATGCCAAGGAAAAGAGTGGAGTTGTTCTTATCTTCCAAAACTTGGATCGATCCAAAGCAGTGGTTCATTATTAGGGGTGATTTGGTCCCACCATTGCCCAGCAGACATTTTAAACATCCTGCAAGGCACAGGACAGCCCCCATAACAAAGAATTATCCAGTTCCAAATGTCAGTGATGCTGAGATTGTGAAACTCTGATCCAAAGGAAGGTACATGTTGTGGCTACCATCCATGGAATGCTTTGCGTGCCAAAATCTGGGCTAGGCACTTGACATGAACCATTTCATCTTCAAATGATCTTGAAACTCAGGCATATAAAGTTTAAGTAGCCTGTTCAAGGTCACAAAGTACTGGAACTAGGAACTGAAGCAAAGTCTATTTGAATCCAAACCTAAGCTCTTAAACTTCATACAATTTTGCCTCGATATTGAGACTCACAGAGTGAAATGGGAACCAGAAAGCCATCTGAAGATCACTTCTGACATTCTGGTCTGCATTTTCTACCCTTGCCAAGGCAGTGGCTTCAGAATCACTTTTATTCCCCTAGAATATAATAACTGGGCAAAACAAATTCCAGTACTTTTCTATCTCTTCCCCTTCTCCCCTTCTTCCACCCCCATCTTCCAGATACATGTTTATTTTTTTATGAGTATTACGGTTTTTTTTTTTTGGAATCGGGGGTAGGCGTTGGGTATTTGGTTGGCTGTGCAAATGGGAGCCAATATCTTTCTGGTCTGCAGGCGTTTTGGTCGTGGAGAAACAATTCAGAAATATCTGACATTGTCATACTTTATAGCGTCTTTTTTGGTTCACTGGTAAAAATGCAGGCGTACATTTTTTACATCGTTCTTATTCAGCTTCCTGGGTCTCCTCACCGTTGTCTCTGGATAAAGAGTTCTTGTCTCCAGGGTTCTAAAGTCACCTCAGCCTCCTTGTCATTTTCACTGAAGGACAGTGCATATTAAAAGCAAAAATTTTATTGCCTTTAGAAAGCTGACTTCCTTGGGTCCTTGAAAACATAGATCAACAATTCGGTGGATCTAATTGGCTTGCTTGTCAGCTGAGGGGAAAAAGAGGGTTCCCACTATGGTATACACTCGTATGTCTCTGTTCTCCTGCCAGCACTCACCCTTCATTTTCTGATTGAAAATTAGGATTTTTAAAGAATTTTGTCTTACATATACTAAATCACTATGGAAGCAAGAACTGGAAAGTACCAATCAGGCCCCCTCCAACCTGTCTTCCCCTTGCCATGCTTTCCACACCAACATAGGATTGAAATAATTAGTTCTGACATTACCATGTGCAGAAAGAGCACAGCACATTGCAGAGTGCCCACCCGTTTCTGTGGATCACGCGGGATTATTTTAAGTAATAAAATGTCAACGGTAATAAATACGATTAGGAAGGAAATTTGGGTAAACCCGTACATAGAAAAAGACCGATTTTAGAATTCTTTTCCTGTGAGCTCTTTTTGTCAGAATTTTCTTTTTAGTGCCAGTGTTGTCACTCATGGAAAAGGAGGGTTTATTTGTATCCTTTATCCTGTTTTGATTTTTAGAGAGACATTTTACAAATTAATTATTCCATCTCTTTAGACGTGACGTTACAAAAACAAAATACGACCTTTTTTTTAGTGAATACAATGTCTTAAGCATTGTTCTACACGCTCTATATACATGAACTCATTTCATCTTCACAAAGTTCGTCATAAAGGTATTTTTATTTCCATCTGTAAAGTGTGAGAAGGCAGAAGCTTAGAGAAGTCAAATGGTTTTTCTCTAAGGGCATATGGCTAGTAAATGGGAGAATGGAGGTGGGAACTCAGATCTCTTTGAATTCAGGGCGCAGGCTTTGCTTAACTTCTGCGTAAATCTGCCTTCCAGGTTATATATTAAAGCTGGATTTCAACATTATTTTCTTTCAAAGAGTTAACAGCACATTCACATGTGAGTACTATCATAGTATCAAGCTGAGTAGCTAAATGGAATGGATTCGTAATATCAGATGAATGTCGAATGATTTCTTGGCCAGCCTTCCATATGTATCCAATATCAACAGAACTGTTTCTGAGTTCCTGCTAAATTTGTAGGTAGTACTCCTTGAGGATTGAAGAGGGAGGATTATAGCAGCACACTGAGTGTGTGGTTGCCATTTTCCTAAATAGCTCTAACTGCAATCATGCATTAGACACATTCTCCAGAATTTTGGTTAAAAGTATGTTACACACACACACACACACACACACACACACACACACAGAGAGATGTTTTCCCATTTCCCACAGTGCCTAACACACTCCAGGTTCAAATACTTGAAAGATTGCACTCCTCTCGAGAAAATGTAAAGAAAAGGAATTGAATTCCAAAGGAAAAATTATGGTATATTGAAACTAGGAGCCAGTCCACGGATTTTTGTGTGAGTCATGGGGAAGCCAGACCATCCAGTCGGGGCTGTGAAAGGCACTGAGAAGCAGTGGGTGGAAGAAATGCATGGGCTTCGATTTGAATACTGGCCACTTCACTTACCAACTGGGGAGTCTTTTGTAAGTTACCGTTTATACTTGAATGTCATACATATTTCTTTTTTTTTTTTCTTTTTTTTTTTTTAGTGTTTATTTCTTTTTGAGACAGAGAGAGACAGAGCATGAATGGGGGAGGGTCAGAGAGAGGGAGACACAGAATCCAAAGCAGGCTCGAGGCTCTGAGCTGTAAGCACAGAGCCCGACACGGGGCTCGAACTCACAAACTGCGAGATCATGACCTGAGCTGAAGTTGGACGCTTAACCAACTGAGCCACCCAGGTGCCCTGAATGTCATACATATTTCTTAACTTCAGATTTACCATCAGTGAAATGGGGATAATAATATACTCAAAGTTAATTTATTTACTATTATCATTATCAGTGTTAATATTTTAGGTAGGGCATCAGAGAGAGACAGAAACAGTTTTCATGAAAAATTTCCCGATTTGGAATCAAACAGATCTTGGTTCAAATCTCACATTTGATGTTTAATATCTCTGTGCCTGAGGCAAGTCTCTCCAGTTTCTTCGTGTGCAGAATGAGACGATAATGCCTACCTTGCAGGGAAGATTAAATATGGTGAATGTCGAGGGTTTGGTACATAGCAGATGGTCAACAAATGTTAGCTCTGGTTATTATTTTCTGTTTACCAAAGCTGGCAAATTATTTTCCTAGAAGCTTAGACAAACTTCCTTAGTACCTTCTAGACCCAAGGGTTTTGACATTTTTTTTTTTCTTTTTTAAGTAGCAATCCCTTTGAGAATACAAGGAAAGCTGCACCAATGTCACCAGAAAAATGCACATCCCCAAAACAAAGTTGGGTCCAACTGCAGGGGATTCATAGACATTCCCCCCACCCTTCCCAGGATCAGATTTCCCAGTTCAGATCCAAGAGGGTAAAAACTAGATGACAATCCAAACAGAATTTTGTTGACAAAACTCGCTTTATTCAGAACATTTCAAGAACACGTTTATTTCATTAAGAGAGGCAAGCCTCTTTTAACAAAAACATATTTATCAAATGTCCATTATGTGCCTAATAAGGTGGTGGGTGTTATGGGGAACAAAGGAAGCTTAACATGTGGTCCCTGCCCTCAGCGTCTTCTGTCTAATTGGAGAGGCAAGTGAACAAGGCAGCATTAGATGTATTAGCACTATATGCTGATATAATCAAGTACTAAATTGTGTATGCTTGCGTGGGTGGGCGCACAAGCCTCACATATCATTCTCTGACCTTGAATTGTACACAAATCATTAGCGACAAACTGGAATTGCTGACTGCTCCCCCACCCCTCGTCTCTGCTTGGCGGACTTCCGTCGCAGCCTCTCCCTCTCTGTCTGCGACACACTTCAGAAGAGAGGAGTGAAATAATACAGTGGGGGAGAAAAATCAGTAAGGAGAAAAGAGGTCACCGCACACGGGCTCCATACTCGATAGGCTGTGACCCGGGAGCGCCCATGCTTCATGAAAACCTCTCCGTGGGACACACGACAGCTTCTCTTCCCTGTTTACAAATTAACCACTGGGCCTTCTGTCACTTCTGAATCTGAACAGGGAGAGGAATGGTGTGAAGAAGGTCCGGCTACCGGGAAGGGGGGTTCAGCCACGCTGAAGTCTCAGATTTTGCTTGACATTCACACCAAAATGGCATGGGAATTTAGCACAAGAGAAGATCTGCAGGAAAATCACTGGGTGAGGGGAAACAGGCCTGCCCTTAACATTTATGGGCTCAAGGCAAGAGTACGAATGCAGGCCTACATACCATATGCTTCACATTTGTTATAGATCAAGCTAACTATTAAGTAAAATATATTCTGTCCTTTGACCTTGAAAAGAAAACCTTCATAGCAACTGGAAGGGCTGGGTTTGAATGTAGAATCGTTGTTTCTCAGGGTTTCTGAGGCTTAGGTTCCCTGGACCACCCCGTTCTTCTTCTATCCCTGGCTCTGTGCTGTACCACAGGGCCTTCCCATACTTAAAGGACACCCCCAGCCCACACCCACAAGGTCCATACACACACCCCTTGGGCATTCTTTGGGCCTAGAGTGCACACAGGTGAGTATTCACCTTCCCTAGGAGTGATCTGGAAGAGCAGACCCGAGGCCCTCTGGGTAGGGAACTTGGGGTTGCATGCATCTAGACACACAGTCTAAAAGGGGGACCTACACTCTCACTGTGGCCCTACAGACTGCTTGCCCTGGCAGGGAAGCATGTGGCCAGAGGAGCTGACTGAGCTATCTAAAGCTGGGATCCAGGGCGGGGCCCCTCAGTGCCTGTCTCTAAGGGCATAATAGAAAGGAAGACCACAGAAGGCTTAGGGAGGAGTTTAAGGCAAGGTCATGAAGACTGCTCAGTTCCTGGTGTTGGGGGCAGGGAGGTGGGGGGGAGGGGAAGTTTGGAGGAGCCAAATAGGATGGAAATGAGACTGATGAAGAGAGAAGGCCAGACCTAGACCACCTCTTCAAAGATAGACTCTTAATTTATTATTGTGTTTAGTTAGAGAATGAAAAAACTGCTTTTATGAAAGCCAGAGGGCTCTATGATTCAGTGACAAGAGATATGAAAGGCAAAAGAATAATGGTTTTGGAGCTAAAAGCAGAGACTGGGAGTGATTTCTCCCCAAGGTCACCTGGCTCCATCTTGTTTCTGCACCTTGTCCCATCTGCTTGCTGTATACTGGCTTCTTAGCCCATTCAAAAGGAAGCATTTTACCCCATAATTATTCCCCCCAGAAGATTGAAGGTTTATTTTCATTTTCCAAGGAGACAAAAAAAATCACCTTTTAGAACGTTGCATATTGAGAAATAGCTTGTGTAAAATATTGAATATGAAGCTAAATAGATGATAGTTGCTATATTTGAAATTGTACTATTTGCAGAATTAAAGAGGAAAAGAGAGGGGCGCCTGGGTGGCTGTCAGTTAAGCATCCGACTTTGGCTCAGGTCACAATCCCATGGTTCATGAGTTCGAGCCCTGCATCTGGCTCTGTGCTGACGGCTTGGAGCCTGGAGCCTGGAGCCTGGAGCCTGCTTTGGATTCTGTGTCTTCCTCTCTCTGCCCCCCACCTCTCAAAAATAAATAAACATTAAAAAAATTTTTTTTAAAAGAGGAAAAGATACTTTAAATTGTAAACAAATATACTCTGTAGAATTGGAGAAAAGTCTAATAGTATTTCAAGATTAGAATTTAAATCCATTTCACAACTTTGTTTTCTGTTTTATAAATACAGTATTTGCATGATTTACAAGCTTTATAGAAAAAAAAATCCAGATACAACTTTGGATTACTATGCTCCTGAAAATCTTTTTATCCACACTTAGCTTTAATCCCTGGCCAGGTTAGTAGGCAGAGAATTTGAGATTCCTTGAGAGTCCTTTAACCCCACCTAGCACTGTCCCTTGGCTCCTGAACATGTTCCCGGCAATTGTAGGACAGAAGGAAGGCAATGTTGTGGGCTTCTGGCATTCAGGAATTTATTGTTCCAGATTTTTATTCAGTACAAGTAAAGCCAAAGAGTCATGGTAAGAGTAATTCATAATTATACTGGAGTATGAATTTGAGGCTAGTACAGGAGGTGAGCAAATCATTTTGTGAATTAGCTGCACAGTGGCCCAGAGCGGCCCACCAGTGGGAAGCTGGGAGAAGTGGGTGTGCGGGGACCCAACGGTAGGCTGCAGGGGGAGTCGGCCCTTTGGAATTCAAGACGTTGATTCAAAGTAAAGATCCACCTTGACCAAGGTTTAAATTTCAGGCTAAATTTAAAATTCTATACTGAAGTTTAAGTTTAACTTGACTAAACTTCTGTGGGTTAAGTTTCCTGATCTGTAGTGTAGAATTTGTAAAATCTATTTTGCTTGATTGTTGTAAGGCTGGTGATATAATGTATATATAAAGCACCCTGCAAGCTGTGTGGCATGGGAAAGGCATTCATATATATTAGTACCCTCACACAGTAGAATAATGATGGAGAGGATGTTTTGTGGTAGGTCGGTTGGAGTTTTACATGGTGAGACAAGGGTGGAAGGGAAGGGAGAAAAACATGAGGAACTAAGGCATACCTAAGGTTTAACAAGGAAATAGATAAAATCATACAGTAAGGACACCTGGGTGGCTCAGTCGGTTAAGCGTCTAACTTTGGCTCAGGTCACGATCTCACAGTTCCTGGGTTCAAGCCCCGCATCAGGCTCCGTGCTGATAGCTCAGAGCCTGGACCCTGCTTCAGATTCTGTGTCTCCCTCTCTCTCTGCCCCTCCCCTGCTCACTTTCTGTCTCTCTCTCTCAAAAATAAGCATTAAAAAAAAAAGTCTTGGAAAAAATAAGTAAATAAATAAATAGATAGATAAAATCATACAGTGAGAATATACACAGAGGAAAATGAATGAGCCAAGGATAAGCCTTTGGGAACACCAAGAATTAGGCAGGTAAGGAAGAAACTAAAGAGGAAAAGGGATGAGAGAGATTCTGGGAGTCCGGGAGGTCTGAGGACAGCCAAGCAGGAGTGATGTCTGAGGTCTGAGGGTGGCCACCGGGTAACACTGCAGGGAAGTCAAGGACTCAAGGGGTGGCAAGCGAGACGTGAATTGTGCGGTAGTCCTAGGTCTGCCAGGGAAAAGGAGGGTTTCCGCAGACAGTTTATCTGATCTATATATTATATATGTTTAAATATCTATCTGTAGGTATATATTTGTAGCATGTATTCAAAAGGATAAGCAGCGCCCTGCGTGTGTAATCGGTACACACAGCCGATGTTGGAGACAGAGCTCAGCAGATCCACAAAGTTGTAACTGACCCAGATCCCTGACTAGGTAGGTGCAGCGCACTGGTCAAAGCGAACAAATAAGCCTGGTTCTCCTCGGGTTTCCACAAAATAAAGGAAGTGATTCTATCACACTTTTCTTTATTTTGTGGATGAATAAAGGTTGAATTGATTAGGACAAAAGAAAAATACGAGAAAGAGAAGATTAAAAGGACGGTGTGTTAGCGGCATTACGCTCAGCCGGGATCCATTCCTGGAACGTCCCTACTTGTTTTCCCTGAGATCCATGGCACGGAAGATTCTTCCTTGGGAACTTCCTGGAACACAGCCACAAGAAACTCCTCCTCTCCCAAATGCCTTTCAGGGAATCCATGAGACTGTCTGCAGAGTGGTGAACCTGAAGTAAGTCTGTTCCAGCTGGTACGAAACGACTCGATCCTGCCCTCCCAGACGCTTATGCTCAGCGTCTTCTGGAAACGGAACCCTGACTCCCATGGGTCAGGGCCTCTGCTCTACATGTAGCCTGAGAATTAGAGAATCTGGCAACTCAGGCTATGGGTTTTGAAACATCTTTTTTGATAGATGAAAATGCCTCTGATAACACACTTGACACCTTAAGCGCAAATTAACTGCCTCCTCCTGAGGCTCGTGGGAGGCAGCGAGTGACGGCCGTGAGGATACGCTGGCCGACCTTGAACTCAAGGCCGGCTGCTGCTCTCTGGACTCCCATCACTGCTTTCCTCTGGAGGCCATGTCGCCACGGCCACTCCCAGCCAATGACTGACTAACGCAGACCCATCCTGGGTGACCCAGGACCCCTCTGACAGCTGACTTGGACTCCGGGACTCCCCAGCAGCCACGCCACACCTCCCCCAGACTGTGAGGCTGAGACCTTCCACCTGACCTTCCCTGTCTCGCCTTCACTTGGGATCAGACTTGCACTGTCTTCTGATGGCTCTGTCTCCATTTTCTCTCATTCATTTTTCCTAAAAAATAATAATAATAATAATAAAAATCTTTGCACATTTAATAGTTGGTGTCTGCCTTTAAGAGGATAAGTAGTAAGCTGCCGGACTCAAGTTTCAGTGCTCTGCTAATTACAAGCAAAGTAATTAACCTCTCTATGTCTCAGCTTACTTATCTGTAAATTGGGAGTACTTTTAATATATTTCTCTCAAAATTGTTGTGACTCTTAAATCGGACGATGCATGTAAATTAATTATCACTGTTCCTGATGCTTATTAAGTACTCCTGGTTTGTAATTATTTTTGAGGTTAACACTGTTTTCATTGTTCTTTATTCCAATGATCTTCAAGATATTTTTGTATAAAATGCGGTAGAACCTCTGATAACATCGGTGACAGGGTAAAATCCGAGAGGTTTTTCGTGTGAGTGTGTGTCTGGGGACACGATTTGACCTACTATGTGAACACATCTGTGCCATGCTGGGATGGATGGATGGTGCTTTAAGAACCTGGGATGCCCTTTGATAACTGTAGTATGATTCTGTCTAGAGAGCTGGTGCAGTAATAATGTATCAGGGCATCCTCCAAGAGGGAAGATATACCACGAGCTTCTCCTCTCTGGTTTCTAGACAACCAGCCTTGTCATGGTCGACAGGTATTTCTCATCGTGACCTGTTTCTGATCCGGTAATGATCAACTCGGGCTGAAATGTGGTGCATTTTCAAAACTTCTCTAGTGTCCAGTTAGATGCCCAGTCTCCACAAGCATGGTGTCCTGGGTTTGTTCGTCAGTGTTACCGACGTGTGGAGAACACAGACGAGCACACACACCAGTAGAGAGGCTGGGATAAAGACAGAACAGCCAGTAGTCAAGAAACTGTTTACATACTCCAGGCAGTGCATATGCCAACCCCTTGTGTCCTCCTCCGGGCTTCGTATTTCAGAACACAGTGCTTCTTTCAGTGATCTTTACTGAGCACTAGATAGCTGTGTGGGATGCAAAGAAGCATGTGACGAGCATTCAAGGAACTTACAATGAGTTCATTTTTAAGTTAAAGTCTCATAATTTGACTAAATGGAATCATTGCTACCGGCATGGCAAAAGAAGAAGGAAAAGAAAAAAAAAGGAGCCCAGAGTCATCAGGCAGCCCAGCCACAGTTCTGTCCTGGTCAAAATTTTATGAATGACCTGGATAAAGTTATAAAAGGCCCGTTTGCTGGGTCTGGGAGGAATAAGAGCACAGTATACTGGAAAAAGGAATGGAGATCTGGTCTCCACAATTTGGAACATCGGGCAGAATCAATCTATCAAAATACAGTCTATAGGGAGTCCGTGTAGGCCTTGCCAGTTACTGTGTGACTTTAAACAAGCCACCTAACCTCTCTGTGTCGTTGGGCCCCGAGGTATAAAATAGGAATAATGTCAGCCCCACACATAGGCTTGTTCTCAGTGCTTCGGTCGTTACACGTAAAGTGCTCACTGTACCTGTCACATTGTAGACCCTTGGTAAATGCAGCAAATACTCCTTTCGTGCTGCAGTTCTGTGACAGGAGTAAATGATAACCCAGAAAAGGTGAGGACGGCCCATTGTGACTGGTGCTTGCTACATACATTGTGTGGCCTATGTCCAGTGAATGCCCCACTTGCAGAGGTAGAGAAACCGGACCGGGTTCAGAGGAAGGTAGCCACGAGAGTGCGAAAGCTTCACATCATATGATGAAAAGTTAAAAGCACTGAGTGTATTTAGCCTGAAGTGGAGAAGACTTGGGTAGTACATAATAGCATTTTCTGATATTTGAAAGGTTCTCATATTGTAGGTGGTTTAGATTTATCCTCTACCCAGGGGCCAACCATGGATATTTCAGAAAGACAAATTTTGGCTCGATCTAAGGAAAAATTCACTAATATTCAGAGCTGCTCAAGGATGGTGGTAACCACTTTAGGAGGAAATGAGGTCCTTGTCACTAGAGGTGATATCATAGGCCAAATGGCCACTTGATAAAGTGATGGGTGGACTCGGTGACCTTTAATGTCCAGTCTCCGAAATTCTGTGATTCCTTGGATAAACAGGGCTCTTCTACTCAAGACAATAAGCAAGAAAACTTCTTATCAATATGTTGATTTATTATACACCAAAGAAGAAGACCTAAGGCGATTGGATCAGAACCTGGTAATGACAAGTTTCCTCTCAGGTTCTCTAGGGGGTGAGGCAGGGGACCCTCAAAGTGTTCTAGAGCAAGTGCTGTCTCGCCACCTGTCCTCCTGGCTTTGGTGGGTGTATGTGAGCCCACCAGCTCAAAAAAAAGACCTGCTTGGCTGGATGCATAAAGCCAAATAAAGAGGGGCTGAACAGACATTGTTTATCTTTCTTAATCTCCTTTAAACCTCTCCCTGCCTCAGCCAGCAGTAAACCCCGTGCAGAGGTTAAACCTACTCCCCACTCCTCTTTCTTTTTGGTGTTTAATGTCACTGATATTTGTGTTTCCTGTTTGCTTTGGGTTCTGTTTGTTGTTTAAAATTACAAAACTTCATTATGCTTATGCTAATTAATTATCATCATTCATGTTGTGTGTTCGTGACTTTTCCTTATTTGGATTTTCCTTCATTTTTTCACTACTAGAATTTAAAATTGGGGACCACATAGACACTCCTGTACAGTTTTGCCTCCCTTTGTGTATTTATATTTATTGTTGCCTTAAGCATCTGTTAATATTACAAAATAGCACACAGATATGGTTTATTAGTTGCAGTCTCCTAAGAGTTACAAATCCTATTCTTCAATAATAGCAAAGATTATAATTGTTGATTTACTTTCTTTTGGTGGGTGGGATGGGGAACCCACAACTCTCCAGCACTCTCCACAGAATCACAAAGTTTAGAGGTGAAAGACCGCTGCTTTTCTTAAAGGTACAGGGTTTTCACGACTTCCACGTAGCTTTAGCTCTGACTCCAGGGCTTTGCAGCCTCACAGAACTTGGACAAGAGCCTTTACTCCAGCCTTTCACGGCGTGCATATATCATACCAAGATGAAGGCTTTCATTCACGTTTTGGCTCTGAGAACTACCTGCTCGTTCTGCCTCCCCAGCATCTTCATATCCAGAGAGCTGTGTAGGCTGGAAGGGTGAATTAGGCTCAGTCGCTGCTCATGTCCACTCAGATTCCCTAAACTGCAAGTCCTTGTGATCGCTGGAGGTCCTTCTGACTCTCCTGTGCCCAATTTCAATTTGATTTCATAAGTGATAAGAACTATATTCATCTTCTTGCTTAAGAGTATTCTTTGACTACAGGGCACCTGGGTGGCTCAGTAGCTTAAGGATCTGACTTTGGCTCAGGTCATGATCTCACTGTTCATGAGTTTGAGCCCCGCATCGGGCTCTGTGCTGACAGCTCAGAGCCTGGAGCCTGCTTCCGATTCTGTGTCTCTCTCTCTCTCTCTCTCTCTCTCTCTGTCCCTCCCCTGCTCATGCTCTGTCTCTGTCTCTCTCTCTCTCAAAATTAAATAAACATTTTAAAAACCAAAATTTTTTTACTACATTAGAAGACCCCCAGTTCACACTACACACTTTCCAAATGGTACCTACTTCCTATATATTTTTTGCTCCATCCATTCCATACATACTGAATACTTCCCAAGTGTCTCACAGTGTGCTAGATGGGTAAGAACAGGAGAGATAAAAACAAGAGACTTTGCCATTGCCCTCTAGGAGCTTGTAGTCCAGATAGACACTGTTATGCAGTGTGGAATGAGCTGGGATATCGTAAACAGGTGCGCCTAGAGTCCCGAAGAAAGATAACACGGTCCAATGGGAACGAGTCAGTATAAGGTCGATGCTCTGGAAAAAAGTGAGGCCTAAACAGTTTTAAAGGGGGAGTGGGAGTTTTCCAGAGCCAACATTTGGAACAGAACAATTTTTATAAGGATTTTTTTAAATGTTTATTTATTTTTGAGAGAGAGAAAGAGAGAGAGAGTGGGGGAGGGGCAGAGAGAGAGGGAGACCCAGAATCCAAAGCAGACTCCAGGCTCTGAGCTGTCAGCACAGAGCCTGAGGTGGGGCTCAAACTCACAGGCTGTGAGATCATGACCTGAGCCAAAGTCGGACGCCCAACCAGCTGAGCCACCCAGGGGCCCCTATGAGGATTTTTTTATAAGGAAGCATATAATGGTTTCCTCATAATGAGTAGATTTTGTTTTTCTGTAAACTCATAACATTTTTTGCTGCCATGTGGAAATTAAAACTTATAAAGGAGGGCTTTGTAATACAATCTCCACAGACCTGAACTCGTCTTAAGCTCTCCAAATGATATCAAACCTTTGATGCTCGTGATAAAGATGAGCTAGTATATACAAAAGCACTTCGTAAAGTAGAGGGAGCCATGCAAATGAAAAGCTTGGGAATATTTTCACTCCTTATAAATTCTGTGGTGATTTTAAACCTGAAGAACTGAAATCCTATGGAAATATGAAGCAAAGAACACTATGCAATGCATGTAGAGAGGCCACTAAGGTGATAAATTTAGAATGTGTTTTTTAAAAACAGGGGGAAAAATAGAGGTGGGGGGGCCCTTTTGAAAATTGCCTTAACTGTAAAACATCTCTGAAGCCATTTTACTTGAACAAACTTCTTTTCTCTAATGTATACATTGATAAACTTTTTATTCTGACGCTGGTTCATCTCTCTGCATGAAACGCGGTTTATCTTGCAGCAGCTTCAATCCCTCAGACCTCCAAAAGTGTCAGGCCCTGAGATTTATTAGCCACTAGCATGTAGCACAGGATGAAGCTCATATTCAAATAGAGTGAGGACAGGATTGCTTGCCATATGACAGCTGCTCCAGCTACACCCCATTCATCCTCTGGTGGGTTGTGTGGAAAGCTTAGACATCTACACATATCCAACTCTAGTGGTAAGGGACAGAGCCCAAGATACAGAGCCACTCACCCCTTGGACCAAGTCCCCTTATTTAGAATTGGAAGCAGATAGTGACTCAACAAGCTGGGTTTCCCTTTTTCCTGGGTGAAAGAGCACATAAATGATTTAGGAAATAGAGGGAGGTGGTGAGGGGGAGTTGAGAATGGTCACAATGAGTCTAGGCTCATTGTCTAGGTCACAATGAGTCTAGGAATTAGAGTCTAAGGCTCCGATTCCACAGCCTGGCTGAGGCCATCAACAGAGCGGAACATTCCTCCAGGGGAATTTATCTGACAGCTACCATGCTGCTGGAGAGAGCCCTTGATGACCAAAGTACCCAACACCATGTTCCACAGCAACGGGCAGGCCTTACTCCCTCAACAGTATTTAGCTTTGATAAGTAATCTTAAGCCTGGAGTAAGGTCACCTTAAGGACAGCAATCTCCTGGATTAGACACCATGGTTTTGCTCTCTGCTGTTGCCACTAGACCCAACCCAGCATTGAGTGGGTCATCTGCATTGAGGGATTATCCATGAAAATATTCCCCACCATCAATGTAGAACACTGAGCAATGGTTTTATGTATTGTTCTGACATTAGTCATTGATTCTGTAAACCTAGAAGGACCCTCAAAGTTCATCCAGCCCATTCAACAGATGGCCATTCCAGGGGCCCACTGGGCATCAGAATTAGCACAGGGTGTGGAGGAAAATGTATTGCAATAGTGGCAAAAAAGGTTAGATATGTCGTCCGTATTTTGCCATCAACCTGAGCCTTGTGGATTTGAGTGAGCCACTATCCCTCTCTGGCCCTTGGTTTTCACACTGGGAACTGAAGAAGCTGAATTAGTAGCACAAACAAGTGACATTCCTTGAGCACTTACTGTACGCCAGCCACTGAGATGAAAGCTTTGTAGACATCAGACTTAATTCTCAAACGGCCTATGAGATTATTTCCCTCTGTTTCCGGGTGAGGAAACTGTAACATGGAAAGGATAAAGCACTCAACCTAGGTCTCCTAGACAGAGCTGGTATTCAAACCCCATCTAGCTCCCTTAACTTTTTGAGGTACTAAAGTTTCTTCCTTAACATCCCCTGACTTTCTGACTGGGTGCCTCAAGACCTTGGCAAAGGAATCATCAATGAGTTGTTATATCAGGTTCACTGCTTGCCTCAACACAGAAGTGATTGGAGATCATTTGCCTCCTGAAGAGCCTTTTGTGTGTTAGCACCCAGCCCCTGAAAACCTGCCCCCTGGGGACCTCCAGGGCCGGCTCCACAATCCTCAAAGCATCCTTCCAACTTGGCTCCCTGGTGGCACCCAGCAAATACACCTGCAGCTCCCTCCCCCTCACCCCCCAGCCCACTCCGCTTCACTTTGTTTACCTGAGAATATCAGAACTGTTCTGTAGCCAGAATATTAGAACATCTTCAGCAAGGTTCGTTAGTTTGGTTTTGCCATCCTCAAAGGGAGCGCATACTGTTATAATGAAGAAAGAAGCAACTTCTTTGATAATACCACTTGCAATTGATGAAACTTGAAGTAGACGGGAAACCTGTCCTTAGTCTGTATGTATAAATCGCCGTGGAAATGAGAAGGCGTGCATTCCCGGGAACGCACAGGTGCCAGGTCTGACGGTACTTCTGTAATGGAGTTGCTTCTGATTCTGGTCACTGAGTTGTCTTAGTCTTTCTGTGTCGTCAGTTCTCCATCTATAACACAAGAGGACAGTAGTAACATGTACTGTGCACTCCCATTTACAGATCATTTTCACATACATTATTTCTTTTAATACTCACCTGAGAGGAAAAGTATTTGATACATAAGTAAACTGAGGCCTATAGAAGGCACAAGACTTGGCCGAGAGTGCCCAACTAATAAAAGGCAGAGCCAAGAGACGAACCTAATGTACTCTTTCCATTTCACAATAGCTGAGTCTGTAAAGAGGGCGTAGACTTACGCCTTAACCAGAATACTTCTTAGGCACTTTGGCAAATGTGAAGTTCCTGGAATGGATTACTAACAATCCAGAAATGGGAAAAATACCATACAACTAAAAATACACAATCCTCTGAATCTTCATGAGCACTGGGAATAAAATTAAGCCATCGATGATAGGTTTCACACGTCTTTGGACCTGTGGTGCTTCCTTTTACGTTTTACTCTGTGACCATGGCATGAGCATAATTTGATTTGCAGAGAGGTTATAAAAGCTATGAAACTCACCCCTAAAATTGTTATGCCTTGCAAAAAAAAAAAAAAGTCTTCTTTTTGTGGTGGTGGTGGGACACCTGGGTGGCTCAGTGGGCCAAGTGTATGATTTAGGCTGAGAACATGATCTCACAGTTCATGAGTTTGAGCCCCATGTTGGGTTCTCTGCTGTCGATACAGAGCCTGCTTCAGATCCTCTGTGGCCCTCTCTCTCTGCCCAACCCCCACTCTTGCATGCCTGCACATGCTTGCTCTCTCTCCCTATCTCCCCCTCTATCTCTCTCCCCCCCAAAAAATAAACATTCAAAAAATAATATTGTCATGATGATATGCTGATTAAATGATTTTTAGCAAAATAGAAGGAGTGTTCCAAAATATGTGTTCAGTAACTCCAAAATGTGTACTTTCTTTGAGCCTGAATTCTGCAGGTGGCGAATCCATGTGTCTGTATTATTCTTTATGATTAAGATAGTCTGTGACCTAGCTGGTAGAAATGGGGTGAATATTGCTATGTTGCCAGTCTGACAGATTTCAATTAGCAAGCCTCGAGGTAATCAGGATCTTAGAACCTCTTTCTTTGTCTGAAGGAGGCTGAGTACAGACTTAGAAAGGCATCTTTTGCTTCCCTATTTGCTCTCAGTGACCCCTCGTCTCTTCACTCAGGAAGTCTCTAAGGTCAGTTTCATGCATAGTATCGCCCTTCACACCCTCCCTGAATGATCAGCTCATCCCAAGTGGCCATCGTTTTAATGTGAGAACATTTATCTACAAGCTGAAATGATCACACTCTGCAAACATAACTGTGCTTTCCTATTTCATTTGTAATATCAAGAGGAGTCCTGAAGCCATGCACACAAAATCCACTTTCTGCATAAGGATCTGAGCCAATGTGTTTCCCCAGCCTATTTCACTTCTTTATGTTAGTCCCATATTGCCAGGTATGAACATGGACGCTCTTCTTGGAAAATGGAAATAATGAACTATTTATATGTTGGTTGTCAGTATTTGAGAAGAGAAAAAGCCTGAAGACATTCTATATTCTAAAATAATTTGGTGGCTCTTTCTTGCTCTTTTTCTTCCTTTTCTCCTGTATTGCCCTCTAAGCTTCCAGCATTTACAACCTTGGTCATTGGCAATATAAATTGGATTTTCAGAGTGAAAGGAAGCTAGCCTTCCTCTGAGGTGTCTCAAAAAGCCCTGGAGAAGAAGAAAGTAGTCCAGGTGGCATATTAAGTCTGTGATGCCAAACCTGCTAGCCGAGAGCCGGGATAGGTCATAGATAAACAGCACCCCCAGAAGAAATTGGGTTGTCATAATTGTGATGCTTTCTATCTGAGCAGAGGTTGGACTTCAGCTCCTGGTTCTAGTCAGTTCTAGGAACTCCAGTGGACAGTCTGCAGGATTATACCACAATTGCTACCCTCAGAAAGAAGGCACCTGAAGGGACAATATTTGAAAGGAAAACATAATTAGAGGAAGTTCTAGAACCCAAATTGCCAAAGGAGTAAAGGTTTGAAATGCAACGAAATTTAATCTCCAACTGCCACAATTTCCCACTTTTCTGGAAAGAGGCTCTTGAAGTATGGGTAATTTTCTAGGGTTGACCATATTCTACATTTTGGTAGAGTGCACTCTGTTTTCTTTCTTTCATCTTGCATCTCGTCCTCTCTATTTTTTTTTTTAATGTTTATTTTTGAGACAGAGAGAGACAGAGCATGAATGGGGGAGGGTCAGAGAGAGGGAGACACAGAATCTGAAACAGGCTCCAGGCTCTGAGCTGTCAGCACAGAGCCCAACGCGGGGCTCGAACTCACGGACCGCGAGATCATGACCTGAGCGAAGTCGGCCGCTCAACCGACTGAGCCACCCAGGCGCCCCTCGTCCTCTCTATTTTAGCATGGGTATGTATGTACAGCAAAGTCTTTATTCTCTCAACAATCTTTCTGGAAGCAAACAAAACATATGAGGTTGAAGTTTGTCCCAGTGTTAAATGTTGACAACACAATCCAGCTTATCTTGTTGGCTCATGGAAAACCTCAGACAATTCCATGTAAGTTATCATCCAAACCAGGACTCTTTTTTTTTAATGTTTTATTTCTTTTTGAGAGAGAGACAGAGAGCGACAGAGAGAGACAGAGAGAGAGAGAGAGCATGAGCAGGGAAGGGACAGACAGAGAGAACAGAGGATACAAAGCAGGCTCCAGACTCTGTGCTGACAGCAGTGAGCCCAGTGTGGGGCTCAAACTCACAAACCGCAAGATCATGACCTGAGCCAAAGTTGGACCCTTAACCAACTGAGCTACCCGGACGCCCCTAAACCAGGACTCTTGAGGGTAAAAGGGGACAATAACAAAACGGATCACCAGGACAACCACCATAAGCCAGAAATGTCGTGGGCACATCAGGAGGTATGGTCATTTTAATTATGCACAGTGAGATTAACTGGATGAACAGAGGAACAAAGTGCTAAGACAATAATAATGACTTGAAACTATTTTTTAGGATTTTGTTTTGCCATTCTTTAAATGTTTACTTCCTTTTTCACAGAACCATATTGAAGCTTACATTTAATAAATTATGACTGGTTCAAATTTTTCTTGTCTTAATACAAGCTATAGGACAACTAGCTACAAATGCACAGTATCTAGAAGAATAAAAAAACAAAAAAGAAAAAGAAAAAGAAAACAAAACAAAACACTGAATCTAAATAAAATTGGGTTTTAGGCAAGTGAGAATTTTAACCAAACTAAAAAGATGGTCTACAATGCCAATAGTTCTGTTCATCTGTAAATCTCACCTAAGTCATGGAACACATGGTTTTATATATAGTGTAAAAGTCCATATGTAATTTTGCTTCCAGTAAGCATTCTAAGCCATATTTTCTTGTAAGATACTTTTCTGCATAACCTCTCTAAATTCCAAATATTATTTTAAATGTTAACAATTCTAGAAAAATGGCCTTTCAGAATTATATGTAAAATTTCAAGGAAAGGAACTGAACCACGGGTGAGCTGTAAAGGGAAACTTTGACAAGATCGAGCAAACATGGCACATGAAAAGCTGAGCGGTTAAGTTATGGTGGATCTCATTTGAGTTAACCAGTCTGTGCTTGCGGATATTATTGCTACCAGGCGCATTATTGTTATGATGCACATGATTTTCAGACTCAAAATTTAAAACTCTTCTTTATGAGTCTCCTTTTGCCTTCATCATTTCCCATCCTGGCTGCCTTCTCCTTCTTCTGCGCAAACTCGTGATCTAACCTCTTAACTGGGAAGAGCCAAACCCGGTTGTACAGTTTAACCCATTTATCAGCCATGAGGTCAGACCTTGTCTTATTTTTTTCCCCCACGTTTCTTACAGACGCAGAATCTGGGCCTTCCTTTCAATGTATTTGCTCTAATCCTCTTCTACAGGAAGTTTCTAGGGACCAATCAGAGCCAAGCAGTTAATACAGTTTTTCTTTTAACCACTTATTCACAGGTCTGGAGAACTAATAGAATCCTATTACAGAATGACCTATGTGTGTTCACACACATGGAGCTGTTTAAGTAGATGTGGTTTTGCTCTCTATGACATTTGTGCTTGTTCATTATTTCTTTTCCTTTCCTGTGATCAGGATAGTCAGAAATACTATTAAATGTGTATGCATTTGAAAAAAGAGGATATGAATGTACAATGCAAGAAACAGTGTGATTTAATAATGTTTAAATATGTATGTCAGGAAGGACATTTCCAGAAAAGAGCAGTAAATATGGAACAGAAAAGAGGAGAGAAACAAGAAAGAAATAGAGGCTCATCCTAGTAGATCAAAACGGAGGTGGGGGGGAGGGCATTTTTCAGTTCAGCTAATTTCTCTCGGTGGTTTATAATCTCAGCCACAAATAATGGTCAAAGAATACATTTGGTGTCATTTCATTGCATAGAGCATGTATGTCCCTTTTCTGATCACCATTTCCTCTCTATTGAATTTCCTCTAAAAATTGACTTGCCTTTTCTCTAGCCTTAAAGGAAAAATAGATCTTACTTCCCACTTATTTTATAGCTAAAACTTAGACAAAACTTAACTTTCTTCTCCTCTTTTGTGTTTATTTTTATAAGCTGTAAGTGCATATTTCTCAATGAAGAATTTTTTTCATTGGTCAAAATTGTGTAATAGTTATTTTGCTTAGCATGGGATTTTTAGGTTAACTGTTATTACAAAAACCAATTTATGTTTATTGTAGAAAATGTTCTTGAAAACACAGAGAAGCAAAAATAAGAAAATTTAAATCACTGAAAGTCACAACACCCCAAAATAACCACTATGAAAATCACTGGTGTGTTCGGTGGTTTTTTTGTTTTGTTTTGTTTTGTTTTTTTGTTTTGGTTTGTTTTGGTTTGGTTTTGGGTTTTTTATGTTTCTATGTTTTTTTAATGATTAAAGGGCTATTTTGAGGGAAGGATCCTGCCCATCTCAGCATTGTATATTTGTAGACACATATATCTCCTGCATTAATACTGCTCAATCTATATGATAGAATAATTTTTTTAATGACTGGAATATTTAACCAGAAAATATCTGACATATGCAGCTTCTGCTCAGCTTTCACGGTGCCCTGGTGAGAAGCAGCCGTCGATGCTGTCATTTCTGTGCACACACACAGACATCCATCCATCATGAATATTTAAAATTCAATCATTAGGTGCAGCAGCAGCAACGGGCAGCATATTTGTTGCAACTGATCAGCCACTAATGGTTTAAAAACTTAGAAATTGGGGGCTGCCTTTGTCAATTGAAGAGGATTATTCCGAGCCACTGAAGCTCCTTGTCAGAATGAAAAAGTGTATTAAAAGAGATGGGATTGCATACCCCAGGGTCGCTTACAATATATAATTTACTAAGCACACATGCTTAAGAGAAAAACAAATCAAACGGATGAGATTGGAGAGCCCTAAAATAGCCTCTTGCCCAGATCAAACCTGCCACCCAATAAACAAACAAACAAGATATCCCCGTTCTGTTTCCTCCTGAGTCCCCCGCAAAGAGAAATTTCTGCTTATGGGGGTGCTGTGCTTTGTGACCTAGGCCTGGCCCTCCGGTCACTCATTCCTCCGGCTTAACTTTCCTTTTCAAGCCAGTCTTTCACAACAATAGAAGCAGCAGTATATTCTGTTGTCACAATAATCAGGGGAAGTCTGTTTTCTTTCCTTGCCAGGAGTGTGGTGATGAGCAACTAGGCATGGTTGGGAAGTAGGTTTGAAGATTCTCTTTTCAGCGCCCAAAGTAAACAGTTCAGCAGCACCGTCGGCTGCCTAGAGCCAGCCACAGCACCTTGTTCCTTAATCATCCCAACTCTCTAAGTCATATTTAAAAGGCTTTGCACAGAGGCCCAGGAAAGGTGTCCCAGCTTACCTAACACTTGCCCATAACCTGAGCTGTCAGGAGTCCTTGAGAGAAAATGACAGTATCAGATATGCATGGAAACACATTTAAAACAAGCATTCTATTACCCCTTATGATTATTGCAGGAACCGCTTTTAAAAAAATTTTATGATTTGCTCAACAGATTGGATCAGTGAGCCATCTTGCTCTCTCCTCTCTGCCCTCAGCACCCATGACTTTCCACACTTAACCTGGACCAGTAGTGATCTACGTTAACCCAGAAGAAAGAACGCTATCCGTATTTTTTAATATTCTAATTTTACACAGCCTGAATAATGGAGGGGAGCAGGAGGAAAGGAGGGCAAGAAGAATGCAGAGAGGTTTAAGTACTGAAATTTATACCCATTTGCAAGTCAGTTAGAGCTCAGTTCCATTACTCAGTCTCTGGCCTGCCTAGACTCCGAAAATCCTAAGTGTGAACTGTGAAAATCTTATTGAATGGTGTGAGAAAAAGCAGATCCATCCAGTCTTTTTATATAGTTTTGGGTCCCTCCTGCCTCCACTCCCAAATCCCCACCGCCTCTCTGCTCTCAAAGAGCTCTGACATGGCTCAGTGGCTGCAAGGGGAAAACCACACAGTTTTCTTAGAGAATATCAAAATGAATCACCTTGATTTTCTAAATTACAGGATATCCTGATAAAACCACCCAGTAGGTATTTTTAAGTATAGAGGAGAAGCAGGAATGTTTAAATGGAGCTATGTTTTAAGGGCTGCAACCATAGAGAACGGCTCTATCTGCCCCCAAAAGTCAGAAATTAATGACTATTTTAAAGTACAGACAAAAATGCTTAGTTTGGTGACAGAATCTGGCTGGCAAAATAAAAATAAGGTTCAGTGCTACCTTATTATAATCTATCGTCTGGTCTACACGGTTCCTGGGAATCAGCAGGAAGGGAAATTAAGGCATAAGGCGACCTATGGGGTATTGCATAAAGTCAGCTACAAAGTTGGGGCGAGAAAGCATTCCAGCTCCTTATTGTTTTTTTTTTGTCACTGTCACTTTGTCACATAAGTGTCACTGTCACTTATATGGATGTTGGAATTTCTTCCCACTCCTAAAACTATATTCTAGACTAAAGGGTTAAAGATCAACATTACCCTGATAAACCTTCCTCCGACTCAAGATTTACTTAACCAACTGTAATTTTACTGCCGCACAGATTCAATCTGTTGAGCAAATAAAAATCATTTTGAAAATGACCTACCTATGTATTTATTCAGTTTGTATTTCAGAATTATAGTATCGGGCATAGGAGATGGTGATGCCAGTGAAACTATTATATACCACTTACCATAGATTTATAAATGGGATGACAACATGGAAGAAATCACATCACATGTGAAAATAAGAAATCACATCACAAATGCTTTAGTTCAGTTAAGCATCTGTTTTAAATCCAAAGACATTGAGATGAGTAAAATTGCAGCTCAAAGCGGCTTCCTGCTTTGTCTTGGTCTTAAGTCAGTCTAAATCCAGATAGCACTGAGTGTGTGAGATCTTAGTACAGTCATGAAAAGAATATAGGCATTAATGGAAACTTTTCTGACATCTCCGTGTTCAGAAATGAACTTGTCATGCAGCAAAATATGACTTCCTTGCACTTACTTAGTTTTTCTAACTTTCCTTCCTACCTGGATACCTCTGCCAATTTGACCTGATTCAGACACCCTGACCTTGGATAAGGACACTCCTATTTGCATTCTTCTGTCTTTTTCCATTTCTGTGTTGGTGCACCTTCTTTGTACTCTGTCTAGTGCAGCCGTACATCTAAATACTTCCCCTTCTCTGTCATCCTCTCTGTTTCTCCCCTTCCGTCTTCTTACTTCCAGATTGTCCTCTCTGTTAGACAGTGGCATTGCTGACTCCCCACGCATATACTCTCTTCTTGAGATCTGTCCTCAGAATGCAATTCTGGGAGCCATGAGGCTTAGTAACCATTTGACTGGCCAGCCAACACCCATTATCTCCTCTTTAAAAAAAGAATGTCCCTGGGATGACTGGGCGGCTCAGTCGGTTAAGCGTCCATCTCTTGATTTCAGGTCATGATCTCACAGTTCATGAGTTTGAGCCCCATGTCAGGCTGTACACTGACAGTCCAGAGCCTGCTTGGAATTCTCTCTCTCCCTCTCTCTTTGTCACTTCCCCACTTGCAGTCTCTGTCTCTCATAAATAAACTTGAAAAAAAAAATAAAGAAATCCCCTCCAGGAGAAAAAGCGTGTTCACGATGATATAAAGAAGGAAAAGAGGGTAAATGATGTGGGCCAGAATTGAACTAAACCAGTGACAGACTTTTGCCCAGCCCTCTGGCTTTTGAGCAGTAGCTCTTGGCCCCTCTGCTCACCAAGACCCCAGTCTCTCTGCTGTGCAGCCTTACAGTCCAACTTCATGTCATGCCACTGTTGAAGGCCTGCACATCTGGGTTGTTTCCCCATACTTCCTCTATCTCGCCCACACTGTCAATGCCAGCCCCTCAGCAGCAGGAGAAGAAGGGAAGTTGGCTGTGCTTATGGGGAGGGTACAGTCTAGGATGGAGAAAAAGAGATTGTACAAGGCACTGGGTAGACGATTAAGACTACATGCTGCTCTGACAGCTTACTTGTCCCAACTGATTCCAAACGTGTTGGCGGTGATTCTGAAGCCTATAGAAAAACTATCAGATCTTAAGAGATTGAAAAGTTCACCAATAGTCTACTCTTTGAGAAGGAGTATGCCCAGCTTTGTATTGTCAGTCCCCATATCATATCTGTGCCTAATGAACAAGATAAAGACACCAGAATGCCACCAACATCTAAATAGTGGCATCTAATTGATTTTAATCTTAGTTCAACAGTGTGACCAGAAGGATGTTTCAATTACTACCACCATATGGGACACCCAGTGTCTGATTAGTAGGGATGCTCCTGTTCTTCATTCTTTCAAGAAACTACTTATTATTCTGGAAGGTGTTGTCTCCTTCAATGAAATTGTGCCCCAACGGGCTCAAATAGTGTGCACAGATACTTGAAGGTGCTTAACTTACAGCCAGAGTGTGGCAAAGGCTTTGGAACAAGCTGGTCCTATGTAAACAGATTCTACCAGTGGTGTAGCAGCTGCAGACTTCCACTGTAACCTCACCTCACATATTAGTTGTGAATTTGATAAATGCCATCCTGAAGAGCAATTGATTTATTAATTAGCTGATTCAGAATGTTCTTAGGACTCATTTGGGATATGGAGTCATTATAATTTAAAAATGTCAGTGCAGTGCAATAGAAGACGAAAATGGCACTTCCCAGGGGCCCTGTGGGCAAAGCTTTTTCCTTTGGTGGGTGGGGTGTTTCTCTGTGGCCATAACGCCGCCCACAGGAGGTCGCCTCATTGGGCGAGTGAGGTCTCCGGAAGTTCCTACCATGAAACAGTTGGAATCCAGAGCAGGATGGGATCAGACCAAGCAGGATAGTTTTGGCTATTAAACTCAGGATAGTAGCTGTTTCATTAGAAAATGCAAACAAATTAAGGTACTTTACGACTAACTTCTAGAAAAACCCTAACTGTATGTAATTACCTATACCTATGAATAGGTAGTCGATACATTTCTTTTGGAAGGTTTGGTGAACGGGGAAGGTAAAAATATGGGCTACGTTAAATTATCGTGAATATTAACTAACTGGGTTTTTGGGTTTGTTTTTTGCATTGTCCTTCAACACGGGTAATTAAGACCTGACGGTAAGTCGGCATTTTAGTTCATACTTTTTGAAACACTGTACCTCCCTGTACTGGAACTGGATAGTAAATCTAAATTACTGTCTGCTGTGGTTTCTAAACATGAGCACATTGACCCAGAAAGGAGGCATGTCTTAGTAGCATACTCACCTTTGGGGAAAAGACAGATGTATTCTTTCTGTTGTGTGTGGAGTTCTACAGTAAACCGAGGAGTTGGGTTGAGGGAAGTAGGGTAATTGCCAGAGCCCCATTACCAAATGGATGCACACAGAGCTTTGGGGAAGAACAGATGCCACTAGTTACAGCTCCAGTCCTACCTTTTCTTGCGAGGAAGAAGTTGAAGAAGGCGCCTGCAACTAACAAAAGGAGGCGGGATGTTTATCGCAGTAAAGCTTCGCTGACGGCATAAGACCACAGACAGCCTCAGAGCTTCCTGAGAGCTCCGGCGGCTTGAGAAAAGTACTCCAGTAACTCCAAAAATCAGATCACTGGGTTTCTTGCACAGGTTCAATGCTCAGAATGGCATTGACAGCTCGGAGTGGAATGAGCAAGGACTTTACAGTCAGATGAATCAAGGTGTGAATCCAGCGCTAGTGGGGTGATTTTGAGCAAGTTGATTAATCTCCTTAAGCCTCACTGTCCCCAGCCTCTGTGTGTGTGTGTGTGTGTGTGTGTGTGTGCGCGCGCGTGTGTGTGTGTGTGTGCATCTCCGTGTATGCATGTCTAGAAATCCTACCTCCTAGGGTTGTGGAAATCATTAAACTAGATAATGTATATGAAAATGACTGGTATGCATTAGATGCTCAGGAAATGCAATTTCTCTTCCTTTTTTCAGATATGTGATATGGTCACCTCTTTATTTTGGTTTCCTTGTGTATAAAATGAGGGATAATTATGTCAACAAATATTTATCCGCTTACAACACTTATATTAAAAAGCAAGTATTTTAGCATCAGTAAAACAACCCTCCCTTCTTTTCAACTCCCCTTCCCCGTTTGACATCTTTCAAACCTCTCTGCCCTCTTCAAATGAGAACTTCAGCTCAGTGTCCAGTCACGGGGCATGAGCAGAGCTGTGCTCCGTGTGGGCTGTGAATGCATCGCCGCTACCGTGGCTGGAAGCCTTCGTCCTCCCAGGGGACGCCTTGTCTGCAGGTACTGCCCCCAGCCTGCAATGAACTCAGGACCTTTTATTGATCTTGTGTGCAGCTGGCTCCACTGTGATACCAGGAAGAATGGAGGTTGCTGGCCCTGGACTTGGTCCTGGACAAATAAATGTGTTTGTCAAAGCCCTTTCCTGACATTGGTTGTCTCAAGCCCAGGTGGCATTGTGGAGGGTAATTAGTTCTCTCTATTGGCGGGAACATCGGGAAGGTCTGAACCGCTTACCAGTGGACACATGCAAAAAGATTCTGTTAATGCAGCTGTTACTTGCCTTTTCATCATGCTAATGGGCAGCCTGTAAGAAATTTGACTTCCTATCACTGGCACCAAGCAACACCTATCAAACAAAGCATTGTTTCTTCTCACCGTTGATAAGTGTGACTTGTGGAGGCCAGCGATAGGATGCTCATTTTTATCTGCTAAGTGCACAGCGCTTGTAAAAAACCAGCAGTGGCCTTGTTACCACTTGACATGACACTAGGTTTAGCTGTTTACATTGACACACTGCTGCACCCTTTTAGAGCTGCAGCCGGGGGTCAGACTCATTAGACGCTAGTGAGGCAGCATCTGGTGGGATTCTCTCTGCCCCTCTGTTGGAGGCAGCAAGGCAAGGAGCTTGCATCTTGGAATGGGTGACTTTTAGTTCTTTTCTTTGTTATGATTATTTGAGAACCCCTGTTTATTCTTTGACCATATGTGGAGAAGATGAGAGAGAAAGCAAGCTCTGGAAATAGCATTCACCCCAGCGATGAAGGAAAGGAATGCTGGGCCTGCTGTGTGTTGCTTTTCTCTTTGCTAACGCTTCTGCTCTTTGTTACCCAGGAGGGCTGCAGAGAGGCAGTGAAGTACACGCGTCTCTCTTGCTGCAGCAAACAAGGCTGAAAAGCCGAAGTAGAATGAGTGGAACTTCAGACTTAGTCCTTTGTTTCTTTCTTTGTCCTCCATTTTTTAATGAGTATTGCCTTGACACATTTGGTGACTACATTGATCTTGTGTCTTTTGGTTCTGGTGTTGTTATCCCTTTGGACATTTAGGAAGTGGAGGGTGATATTCCAGAATCCTCGGCTCATTTGCAATCACTGTGACCGGATGAATTGCTGATAACCTAGAACAGCTGGAGTGCTTGTCGAATCAAGAGCTGGAGCCAAGGTCTTCACTCTGGCCACGTAGGGCTCTCCACCCATGAATGCATGTGCAGAAGAATGCACATGACAGATGAGAAGCTGTGCAGCCCCATCAGGTGTTCTTGTAGAGCAGGCTGGCTGCAATGGGAAAACAGTGCAGTCATCATCCATTTTTATTGAGGTATCATTGACATATAAAGTTACATTAATTTCAGGTGTACAATACTTGTATACATTATGAAATGATCACCACAATAAGTCTAGTTACCATCCATCACCATACACACTTACCAAAAAAAAATTTTTTTCTCCTGATGAGGACTTTTAAGATCTACTTTTAAGATCTCGTCCTGATGGGGCGCCTGGGTGGCACAGTCGGTTAAGCGTCCGACTTCAGCCAGGTCACGATCTCGCAGTCCGTGAGTTCGAGCCCCGCGTCGGGCTCTGGGCTGATGGCTCGGAGCCTGGATCCTGTTTCCGATTCTGTGTCTCCCTCTCTCTCTGCCCCTCCCCTGTTCATGCTCTGTCTCTCTCTGTCCCAAAATAAATAAAAAACGTTGAAAAAAATTTAAAAAAAAAAAAAAAGATCTCGTCCTGCTAAACAAGCAACTTTCAAATATGCAATACAGTGTTATTAACTATAGTCACCATGCTGTATATTATATCCCCAAGAGTTACTTATTTTACACTCATTTGACAAAGCAACTACCACATCATTCTGCCCTTGCCCTTGGAGACTGGATCATTTCATTTGTCAAGAATATTCCTTGCCGGGCCTTCTCACCGCTGCTGTTAACATTGCACAGTGGGTTCTTCCGAGTGATTCTCATTAGGTCATGTCAGGAGACGTTTGGGCATTTTCCTAAAGCACATCATATGACATAGCAGTGCTATTGAATCACAAAGCTCTGAGAAGTTTCATCAAGATTTGTCAGGGCTTTTTCTCTACCCAAGCATTATGATACTCAGTTTGCAAGTCCCTTGTTGTCAGCCTGTCCTGGAATTCACCAGCTCTGGGAAGGATCTCATTTCATGCACTGTGCTTACACCTGCGCCTTCTCTTCCTATATTCCCGGTATCTGGCCATCAAGACAGGATCTTGGAGGCCAGGAGCCTTGGAACCATTGAGTGGCTTAGCGTGGTATATGTGTCATCGTCATCTCCACCCAGGTCTCTTCCAGGTCCTGGGATGCTGCCAAGAACTTCCATGCACGGGAAGAGAGAGGTGTTCATGGTGGTATGAGTACTTGCACACAAGATGCCTGTCTGTCTTTGGGGCACGTTTGACACCTTTCCATTCACCTGAATTTACCCAGAGGAAACCACGGTGCTGGGTCAGAGGCAGGGGGGGTTGGTGATTCTGGGTACTCATCTCCACTGCTGGCCCCCAGCGGCAGCCTCTGCCCACATCTCCTCCCCCCCGGCCCCTTCCCCACGGCTCTCCTTCAGAGCCACCGTCTCCTTGTCTCTTTGCAGGTCATTTATAATCAGCAGTCATGGCGTACAGGCCTCATTAGTGATATAGCCATTCCTTCAGTGCTTCAGAAATAATCATTTAGAAAAAAATGCACGGTTTCCTTCCCTTGAGAGCCCATGAGTGATGAATTTATTTCAGTTTGGCTGGCTTGGCTGTCTTGCTCAGCCTTATTTCCATATTTATTTCAACAAACAATGTAGGGTGGGAACGAGAAAACACATGCTGGGAGTACACACTCGCTGCATATCTGCTCCCAAATGCAATTCCTCTTGAGGGAGGTGTAGAAGGAATGCCAACAAAAGTACCCTCCGTGTTAAAAAAGAAGAGCTCTGTTGGACTCAGGATGCTACATAGCAGGAGAGGAGCTAGTTCTGATTGTTCGTATTTGAGAAATTGTGGGTACCATGCCAGAAGCAATCAATTCTTAGCCCCCATTCTGGTAAAGGTGTCTCAAGAGGGCTTCAGCCTTTGACCTCCTTGCTCTCGTAGGATCTGATTTCTGTGTTGGTGGACAGCAGTGAACTTTCTCTGCCAACTGAGAATCAGATGCTTCTGTCTGGTTCTCTTCAAGCAGACCTCGATCCCTGGAAGGTGGCGGGGGCGGGGGGAGGCATATGTGGGGATCATAGGCTGCTCCGACAAGGAACGATGCCAGCAGGTTCTTGATGGCGAATGGTGTCCTCAAGCCAGACTTGCAGATGCGCAAGCCACCTGGCTTCCAGAAATCTGCTCTCTGAAAAGACGTTTCAGCTTTATTGAGAATTTGGCTAAGGCTTGGCACTTAGCTCACCTGATTTTTTAGAGTGAATGTTTTCAAGTGACTTCAGCCACAGATCAGAAGACCTCAGAAATTTATTTAGAGCTATGTCACTGGCACTGTATCAAGTGGCCAAGCCACATCAACGTCGTTAACCTCACCATTACAAGCCAAGGCAGCGAGGCGCATCCGCATCTTGATTCAGGGATGCTTTGAAAGTGGCAATTAGTGTTTAATAATAATAATAATAATGGCTTTTCTGTTCTAGGCTGAAAAGGACTAGAATGTGCAAAACAGTATCTTGTCCTGAACAAGACACCATTTTTCTTATAGAAAATTTAGACAATACACCCGTTCTATAAGAAAAAAAATGGAAAAAGCAAAGGAGTAGAAGAACCAAAAATAATTTTTTTTATTCAGGGACCTGAACAGCGACGCTTCCAGAATTTCCTTTTCTCAGAAATGCATTTTACTAAGTTTAGGATTCTTTTTTTCTAGGAAAGGTATCTTGCTTTTCCCAGACTAGTCCAGTGGACCAAGCAGAAGTGCTCAGAGGTGAAGAAAAAGAAACATTGAATATCTAATGGTACCGCCCTCCCCAAAATTAAGCTCAAAAAGATACTAGACAGGAGGGAAGGAGGGGCTCTAAGTGTAGGTAAATATCTGTAAGGTACAGAGATACTGCTGAAATGCAGCATTTCTTTAGAAACAGCCCAAAAAAGAAAGTTAAAAAATCTAGTGCCTCACTGAAAATTAATAGTAGATTCACATACATGCTACTCTCGCTAGTAAGAGTAGGCAAAGGGAGGAAGACATGTTGGGGAGTTATGAACAGGGCTAGCCTCCAGCACCTTCCATCACCCCAGTAGTGATGATCTAGGAAAATGTACCACAAACCCAGTCTTTGCCTAACCAGCCAATTCCCTTGTTGGAAGTATGACCTAAAATGGACAGATCTCTCGGGCAGCTTATCCTCCATCATTTTGTCTAATGTAGACCGTACAACATGGTTTTTGTTCAACTGAAACAGTTTTTATTATCCTTACAATAGCATAGTAGCATTATAAAATAATTGTAAGTGCAATGTAGGAGAAAGCTCTTCTCTTATCCTGTCTCAGAGCTGAACCGTGCTCTTGCGGGAAAAGAGATTACAGTAGGGGTGGGGTAGGGGTTATAGTAACTTTTCAGCAAATTAAAGATCTGTAAGTACCTCAGACCTTCCTGAAGAAATCGTTGAATCATAATAAAAACAATATTGTCTTGTAAGTGAGGGTAAAGATGTATTCCACCAAGAATAAAGTTAGTCCAAGCTCGCCAGCTTTCCTTGGCCTTCGGAGAAATGCACAGGTTATCAGGCAGCCGAGAAGGGTCCCTCATCATCCTATCAAAGGAGGGCTTTGCTAAGCCCCAGGGGTTTGCTTGCTGGGACTGTAGTACTCCATCTTTAATTGATGATTTGACCACCCCTGCACATGGCATTAAGACCACAGAAGTTGATAATTGAATAAAGCTGATCATCACCATGGTTTTGAATTAGAAATAGTTCTAGGGGCGCCTGGGTGGCTCAGTCGGTTAAGCGGCCAACTTTGGCTCAGGTCATGATCTCGCGGTCCGTGGGTTCGAGCCCCGCGTCGGGCTCTGTGCTGACAGCTCAGAGCCTGGAGCCTGTTTCGGATTCTGTGTCTCCCTCTCTCTGACCCTCCCCCGTTCATGCTCTGTCTCTCTCTGTCTCAAAAATAAATAAACGTTAAAAAAAAATTTTTTTTTAAAAAGAATTGGAAATAGTTCTCATAACGACCCTCTGAGAGTATTTCCTATCACCAAGCTGACTCCTGTTTGGTTGTATGGGTCTTTGATTTTATTGTATTGATATGTTTCTCCCAGCTGCCCTTTCAGATTTTTTTTCTTTTACTGATAAGTCGGCAGATGGTAGGAGTGTAAAGCAGACACGCTGATTGAGTGGCAAAACTATAGATGCTTGTCTGGTCTCTGTAGCACCTTTCTGCTCCTATTTGTATGTATCTGTTTATTTACGTATCTGTTATTTTGGGACGTTTTCTAATGTAGTTTATCTGCAAAAATGGGGAGTCTTGGTGTCTTCTTCCAGGCGTGTCAGCCCTAGAGAGCCAACGGCATAATGATCCACCATCTCTCCTGGCTTCCCTGATGAGGTTCTGTGTAATCTGCCCTCTCTCGCAGAACCCCAATAGCATCCCCTGATATAGCCCTAGATCTCCTCATTCAGGGCTTCCTTACCTTCAAGGGTAAGCATAAAAACATGTTCCTGAGTATCAGCTCCCTAAATTATTAGATTATTGTCTTTTCCATTATACAGGTGGAATTTTTCTTATAATGTTGCATTTGGATTTGCTTCCTTTGAGCCACAATATGTTCTTTCTTCACGAAAATAATATTTGCCTCTTCTGTTGTTGCAAGAAGGAAATGAAGGGCCTCTTTGGAAAAGGTATATTAAACCTGGGTGAGAAGCAACAGGATGTAATTAAAAAAAAAAAAAAAACCTCCCAAATGAGATTTAGGAAGGTTGAGTTCAAGTCAAGGAGCTGACAGTGCCCAGTTATTCATTTTGTCTCAGTAACTGTAGGTCATTGAGTAGAATAGGGCTGGTCTGCATTGGTAAAATGGAGAGGCCAAATTAGATCACTTCTAGGCCCCTTTCAGCCTAAAACTATTTTCCTGGCGTGTGAATGTGTAGTGTTATCCTGGGTGTCTGTATGTTGCCCCCCACTGTTGGGTGGTCCTACAAATGCAGTTAGAGTCTGTGTACAGCTTTCTGCTTCCTAGAAGCCCATAGGCTCGGACTCTGGAAGAAATATGGCAAAGACCAAAATAAAAGCAGTCTTCGGACACCTCAAATAATAAGTGAAAGCCAAACTCACGAATCTTTAGTCAGTCGGCAGCGTTCATTGAACACTTAGCTTTTGTAGCGTAATATCAGGCTCCCTGAGGCATAAGCTAAAACTCGTTCAACACCACACAAGACAGAAATGTAAACATGCATGCAACCAGGAGTACTTGAGCACTTGGCCGGCACCTGGGGTCTTCTCTGAGCTGGGATGGAAGGGTCGGCTCTGTCCCTGAGCCTCTGCTCTTAGCGAAAACATTTACTTTAGTTAAACTTCAGTTAGCTTTAGTTTAAATCCAAATTATTACATGCAAGAACATGCATCGGGAGAGGGGAGATCCTCTTACCTTATTCCCCTGTCCATACAACTGGGATTTTTGCCAGAGCTGTCTGCTTCCTCACCCAACCGGAAACGCATTGGTAGAATGTGAGTAAAAGCCCAGGACTCCTGTAAGATTACTTTTTCCCTTGTGAACTGAACAGTATTAATTTCTAGGAGTAAAAATAAAATCAGGGTTAGTTCCACACCCTGTCTCTAACTATACTTAATTCCCTGTTGGTCTCACCCAAAGAGGGGCAGTCACTCTTCAATGATCTGTGTAGTCATTAACATTACTTTGACTCAAAATTAGTAAAATGCCCAGAGTGGGTATATGCAGTGCTGCACATTCAGGCAACCCTGCTCTATTCCACGGTTCCTCCACACTAGCCCAACCAATACTGGGCAAAAGTGTATGTCAGGGGTGAGGGCGGTTATTTTAGAGGTTTGCTGCTCTCCACGGAGCCAACAGCCTCAGCTTCACTTTGCAACTTGCTAGAAGGGTAGAAGCTCAAGCCCCACTCACAACCTACTGAATCAGAATCTGCATCTCACTACAGTCCCAGTGATGACTATGCACCTTCAAGCCTGAGAAACACTGTTTTACAAACAGCACTGGCTGGTCACAGGATCCCCATGTCTCAAGGAGGGGTGGCAGCTTGGGTGTCCACAAGAAGGAACTAGTAACAAGTAGAAGCCACAGGGTAACCTCCCCCCCGCCTCCAACCCCAGATAAATGCCAGATCCTTCAAGCCAACACTGTGATCCACAGAAGATAGTATTGTTACAAGAGGACGAAAGAGCAATCTTCACCCACCCTAGAAACCCATAACATCACCAGTTGTTTAATATGGATTCTGATAGAAGTGTATAAATCCTCGGGCAGAAAGCTTTTGTGTAGGAATGAAGATAAGTTTCCTATTAAAACCCATAGTGGATTGAAGTATGATTTCAAAATGGCAGCGTGCTGTATTTTCCATTCTGTTTCCCTTGTACCCGTCACCAGGTTGCAGAAGTGATTTTGGATATCTCTTAGGATAAAGTTTAATGTGAACTGAAAGTGGGACGCATCTTTATTCCACACCACCCCCTCCAGCTTCTTTCCCTGATTTTTCTTCTTCAAAATCCTTGGTGTAGATTTCTTCCCGCTGTTCAGGAAGCCCACCCCCACCCACAACCTATCAGAAACACTTCACTTTTACGCAGGGTCCCCCCTATGAGAATGGCTGCAGCTATTTACTTTTCTAAGAGCTTATAGGAGACCCCCGCCCCCACCCCATCAGCAGCCTCACCCTGGTTCTGACCAGCTGCCTCTTTTTATAAGGCCCTGGAGACTGAAGCAAATGGGCAAGTCGGTCTGTCCCCAAGCCACAACCCTGGGGTAATGATGATGGAGAACTGCAAGCAACCAGCCCTTGGCACTGCAGTTTTTGAATAGGAAGGAAACGCAACAGCTGCGGGAACAAATTCTTTCATCTTAAACTTAGGGCCTCTGAACTCCTAGTCGAAACACTGTTTCTCATCATATTCCTGCCAGTAGGACCAGGACTGCTCCCTGGAAAGCGTTATTTCTTGGGTTTTCTCCTGTCTTTTCTCTTTCCCCTTGGCTGCTCCACTCCTCTGCTCTCCCACTCCCCGAATCGAACATGTACAGATTTTACGGTTCACTGGAGAATAAGTGGCTGTCATTTCACAGACGGGCCAGGATGTAATTAGCCACAATGCATTGGAGTAATGGAACAGATGTCTCTTTGTAAACTGAGTTTGCTGCCGAGCACTGCGTGTGTGTGACCTACGGACTGCTGCGGGCGGTTCCATGCTGCTCCCCGCCCCGCCCCCCTTTCTTTCTCATCTTCCTCTGGCCCTTCTCTGGGTTTCGAGAGCCAGAGGCTGGGCTCACTTGAGTGCTTGTGTCTTGACTGTTTTTGCTCTTTCCCTCCGTGCTGCCTTGGCTCACTTCTGCTGCTGAGAAGCCACTGGTGACATGCGGAAGAGCAAGGAAACTGAACCTGCATGTATTGGCGTAGTCATTCACAGCAGAAAAGGTGATACCCCTCTTATGAGATAATTGGCAGTTTCAAGTTGCACTTATTACTGGATGATAATACACCAGCAAAATCATAAATTACTGTTACGTTCTCTGGCCTGTTGTTGTTTCTCTTAACTAGAAATAAAGGAGATGTGTCTCTCTCCTTCCAAGGTTATTATTAAGATTTTAGAGAAAGAGCCCATGCCGGACACAGAAGAATGATACACACAAAATATCAGATGCTTACACTTACTGCTAAGTAACCTTTAAGATCATTTATTTATACAGATTATGTGATCACATAGACCTCTGCTTTTCTACACGTTTTATTTTAATATGAAGGTCTTTCCTTTTAAAGAAAAATAATTTTTAAGTAATAACTTCTTTGTATCCTTATTTTCGAGGCTGGAGTTTTAGTAAGAAGATACCAGGAAAAAAATTCCTGCTGTATTTACTGCATCGCCCCTCGAGACAGAGTGGAGAGGTACAGACAGTACCTATATCCCAAGTTCTCCCTCAAGTCTCCTACACACACTGAGAGGAAAACAGACCTTAGTCAAATATGTGGGGAATGGTGCTGGCCTTTGTTCATCGCTTTATCATGTTCAGTTTGAGTGATTTTTTTTCTTCTGGCCACATGCTCAGAATCTTGGCCCTGGCCACACACAGGAGAAGACGGTCCCATGTTTGGGTCTAAGGTTATGTCCCACTGTGTACATGTGTGTGGCACATTTGTCAGGTGAGAAGTGCCCTTCTGGCTCTCACTTGGTTGGTCACTGAAATCAGCAAGGCCTCATCCTCTTGGTCAGTGATAGAAGATGTTGCTACTACATATCATGCCTTTAGCAGTAAGCAGGGAACAGTGTGTTTAACATACAGGAGATCTGACTGCACAGAGACAGAAGCATCTCATTCTGGAGGTTCTAATAGGGATCTCAGGATTGGGTTTGGGACTGGATGTCAGTGCATCTTAAAATAGTTGGTTAATTCAGAGTTTTCATCCTAAGATTTTAGGTGTCATTTTGCCCAAAACAGAGCCAGAGACCTTCATTTGAGCTTTTAAAAATCATTAAAAATTTAAAACAGCAGTCTAAAGTTAATTTTTACCCTGGGGATTTTACAATAAATAATAGGTGGAAATAGATCTCTGGTGTATGAAATTGATACTTCTACTCGTTTAGCAACAAGTAATCGGAAACCTCCTCATATGACCTCATTGATTGTCCCTTGCTTATGAAAGCTGAAACCTCTTCTATTCTCTGAGGGATTTTTGTTGATCATGATTGTGTCATTGGTACAAATTTTGGAAAAGGAAATTCTCATTTTTTTGTAATCTTCTTAGAGCCTAGATACCAGAATGTGGAGCACCTGATGTGGCCTAAATACTCTTATCAATATCACTTTTATTGTTTTGGTTTCATAGTTGAAAGGAATCCTTTGTATCCTGTAAGTACATTATAAGCTCTGTTGTTAATATAACTGTTTCTGAATGATTTCTGCCTCCTAACTAATGCCACATTGGGTTCAGTCCCCAATTTCATGAGAGATCAGTAATTGTCCATGAGATCACATTGTGTGCCTCCTTGAGGAAAGGAGAGTTGATAGGATCGTCTTATTTCTTTTATTCTCAAAAACTGCCACAATGCGCAAAATAGTTGGTGTTTATTTTAATATGAACCAGATTTTCAGAAATGTAAATTATATGGCATCATTGTTTATTTTGAAATTAAAGACATCTCATATAGCCAGGATGTATTGACATTTTACGGGATCTGTGGGTAGAAAGGATTGTCAAGGTCAGCTGGCTCAACCTCTTGCCAAGAGCAAGAATCTCCTCCAAAATTCTTTGTCAGGATGACTGTCAAGTCCTTGTCATTCATTTTCATTTGTTGGATGCGGAATGATTTGAAAGTCCTTCCTTGCATTCAGATAAAGTCAGTCTCCATGTAAACCTCCACCTTGTTCTGATGTCATGTCACAGGGTAAGTGTACCCCTTCATATGCAGTCTTTAGGGAATTAACAAAAGCTGTCATATTTCTCTACTTTCTCTTTCCCAATTTGGCCATTCCCATATCCTCACCTTGTATTAGCATGATTATCTGACCTTTTGTTACAAAGGTTGTCCTCTTTCAGACATGCTGGTGATAACTGATATATTTTTAAAAATAAAATTCCCAGGTCATATAAATATGGTCATATAAAAATAAAATTCCCATATAAGATCCCAAATGTCATTTGACCAATGCAGAGTTTCATAAAAATTATCACAACTTGCCCACGGCTTAAAAAAGTGCTTGCATCAATTAAAAACCTCAAATCTTTTCATATGAACTGCATTTCAACAAGATTTTCCCAGCACAGTACAAGAGCAGTTATATTTGTGAATCTGTATATTCAAGTATTAATATGCCTCTTCCCTGGCTTGCCAAGATTTATTTTTTTTCTTGTAATTGTCATTCTTCCTTCTTACTACAGTATACAAATCACTCATACAAATGGAGAGCAAAATTCCGTCAGGAGTTATCCATCACTACGCAGTAGAATCCAGACCCCCTTGCTGTGTCATCCAATCTCATCATCTGCCCTCTGTCCACCTTCACAGCCTCCTCTCCTTTCCTTCCCTCGTGCATCCTCTGGGACCTGCCACAGCAGTCCTTCAAATACAACGGTTCTTCATGTCTTCATACAGGCTATTTCTCTGCCTAGAAGGCTCTGGCCACACTTTATCTGACTCATAAACTTCTTTTTGTCCTTTAAGGCTTAATGCAAACACCACTTCTTACGTTTGTGGTTACAAAGGTGGGATGGGACGGGGCGGGGGGGGGGGGCGGGGGGGGCAGAGGGGAGGAGGAATTGGAGGAAGGTGGTCAAAAGGTAAAAAGGTTATAAGATAAAAAGACAAAAAGGTTATAAGATAAATAAGTGCTCCGGATGTAACATACAACATGATGACTGTAGCTAACACTGCCATATGGTCAGTTTCAAAGTTATTAAGAGAATAGATGCTAAGAGTTTTCATCACAAGGGAAAAAACTTTTTTTCTTTTTCTTTTTTAGTATCTATATGAGGTAACGGATGTTAACTAAACTTACTTGGTAACTTGGTAGTCATTTCACAATATAAATTATGATGCTGTACATCTTAATCTTATATATAGTGCTGTATGTCAATAATACCTCACTAAAGTGGAGGGGGAAGAAAGGACAAGAAAAAAGAAAAGATATACGTGCAATGGACAGAGTCAAGAAGGGTAAAAGCAAAATTAAAAATATTTCTGGGGAAAACAAAACAAACAGAAAAAAAAAAATCACTTCTGCAGGCCCATGAGGGTGGCGGGCACATTCGAGGATTTCCACCCCATAACCAAACTTTGAAGCCAACACTCCTGCGTATTTTTGGTTTGTTTTGGTTTTAGATTATAAATAGAGACCATAATTCATCAGTCATTAAAATACTTAAAGAAAAGAGATCTGCCTCTTCTGCAAAGCCTTCTCTGACCACTTTCAACCTTCATCTCCTTGAAGAACCCAGTCCACACTGTCACTGCGATCTGTATCACTTGCTATGTGGCATCTAACTGGTTGTTCACTCGTTTGGCCTCCCCAGACTTTCAGCTCCTTGATGTCAAGGTTTTACTTTCTGTGCTGTTTCACTGTCTAGCACAGTGCTTAGCATCTAGTAAGATTATATGTATATGTGATAGCTCGACGGGTCTTCTTGTACACTTACCTCTCTTTGTTCAAAAGAACCGTGAAAGAGGTTACGTCAAATCCCTTCGCTCAAGACACCCTGACCTATTAGTGTAGTGATACCATTGCAGCAATGATTTGTTGGTTTGTTTTTCTCCCCCTTTTAAAAAGCTCAGGCTTGGTGTTCTAGTGTCAAAGCTTTCTGAGCATGCTGAACGTCTACTACTTAACTGACTGTTACAAATACCATTATGTCTCCTTCCTAAGCCATATTATAATTGTTTTTTTCTAAATGTTAATGGGCTTACGATTAACTATAATTGCATCTAGGAACCCACATTGAAGAATAATTGCAGGTGCTTATTCACTCACTTTTTAAATGCCTACTGTGTGCAGAGATGTCAGACAAATAACATGCTGACGGCACTGTAATGACTGAATATAATCAGCAGGCAAGACGATGCTGGATTCTTCAATTACGTGCTCACTTTTTCAAGAGTTGACATACCACCGCCGTATTTATCATCAATTAAATTTCCCTATATTAGTTACTCGCAGTAATTTTTGAGGCAATCACCTCAGCTCAAATTGCCATAGCAAACCACATAATCTCACCAAATAGAATTATTATCAGCAGTCATCATCCTCATCAGTTCTTTATTAAAGACTCATTTCTCAAACCATTTTAAATTGTGGCTTAGAGTAAGTCATTTATAACCACATTTTGGAAATAGGCACATTATATTTCCATTTCATAAATATGTTTTATTAGTAATGAGTAGTATAGTATGAGATTACTATTAGTATTCTCAGCATAGGTTGGAAAATGCTTAATTAACAAAGATATTGGATTGGAAAAAAAATGACTCTGGGCATATTTCTTCTTGACCAAATTATTGTCTCTTTTTTTCCCCTCTAGTCCCTGGTAATTTTTAATTGCATGCACCTATCTCAGAGAGGGGATTTCCAAGGGACTGTGTAGGGAAGCAGAAACCCAGTGAAAGCAAACTTTCTGGAAAGACTTCCCTGTCACTGTGTCAGGATCTCCAAGTAACTTCACCCCAGTTAAAAAAACAAAAAAACAAAAAAACAACTATCAGCAGTCAGTCTTTGTTAAAGAAGGACATTGCTAAGAATCTCTCAATCTCTCTCTCTCTCTCTCTCTCTCTCTCTCTCTCTCTCTCTCTGTTTTGCAAATCATAAAGAAAGTAGATTCCTGTTCTGGTTTTGGTAGCCTAAAACTGGTATTTGAAAACCCGGAGCCATTTTTTCTGTCAACCTTCAGGTGTCTTTCATTCTGAGGACATATAACCCTCTGTTTTCCATGCTCTGATTCAGCCTCACTTTTTAAAAGAGCAGTGAGCACCACGGGGTTCACTGTGACAGGGAAGCCAGGGAGATGTTGATATTGTACTAATATCAGAGATTGTACTAATCTTGGGTGCAAACAGGTCTGCTTTCGCCAAAACCTTTCCTTTAGAGCTTCTAGTTTGCTATCTTTTTGTCCTCCGCTCTCATAGGAATTCTTTCACTGTTTTCATGTTATGACATTAGTCGTGGTGCCTTTAGCTTCCTTGTATTATCTTGAATGAGATGTGGTCTTTCGGCTATTTTCCAGAATTATTTTTCCAAAGGATAAGGCTCTTTTTGTGGTGATATGATCTGTTCCTGCAATGGTCGCATATGTGTTCTCTGAAGAAACAAACCGATGGCCGCATTTGTGGACGCTTTGCTAACACAAAAGAGCATGAGTTTGTGTTTCAGCCTAAATACTGGAGTTGTGGACGGCTTAAGCCTAAAGTGCTTGCTGGTTCCCTAACAGCAGGCAATTATGTTAGGGGAGCCTCTGCGCAGGCTGTTCTTATGCAGATAGTTGTCTGAGTGAACAGGAAGAGCAGTAGAAATATGTGAGAGACATGTGACTTCTCCTCAGCAATTGATTACCCACAATTGTGTCCTAATTGCTGACAACTTCCATTCTCTCCATACTTTGTTCAGTTATCTTTCTCCAGGTCCCTAGTTATGGGATTCGTGTTCATAAAAGATTCTAACGTGGCCCTTCTGCTTACCCAGCAGGTGAATAATTCCCAAGTTAATAAAAAGGCAAGCACTCTTACGAACTTAGCATTAAAAAACTCTGCCCAGGTGCGAGTTCATACTATGAGGGAAAAATAATCCCTCTAGACACCCCTCGTGGCGCAAACAAGAAAGCTAACCCACGTCAGCTTTCCAGTCGTCTGTAAGTTTTGCCTAAAATGACGTGGAAGAAAGCATTGAGTCAGGATGCGAAAGTGACGGGCTGGGATTGGGGGTGGGGGGTGGCTAAAAGTGGTTGCCAGGGACGGCTGCTCAAGAACAACAAAGAAACCAGTGGCACACTCTTCTGGGATGGGAAGGAAATGGCTTCTGAGTCAAGTGGCCCCTTTCTTTGAATCAGAGACCTGCCTGACCCAGTGAAGAGACCAGTCTGGCTTAGCCAGGAAGACGGAGGGTACAATCCACCCCCCCCCTCCCCGCCTTCTCCCCCCAGGACTCCCCATGGAAAAGCTCTCAAGGGACACCAAACCACTCCCAGGGCCATATCCGGGCCCCAGGTTACAAATGAGGATTGATGTTAAGCTGAGAAAAGCGTAATGGCCTTATCACGGCAATCATTCTAGAACACCCTTCTCTCCTCTCTCCTCCCTTCACATCTGACTGGTTATCTATTGTTCCTCCCAGCCAGTGCTTGTTTGAAGAGCTCTGCAGCATCTGCAGGTATAAAAGAATGTGCAACTTCTTTCCCCTTGAAGTCACGGTCTATATTTAGGTCAGTGACGTGATGAGAGATGTTGATGTGTTTTGTCCCTCGTGCTGAAAATTGCCTCTCTGGATCCGGGGAGCGGGGAGGCTCTAATGGCACTGCCTTGTGCTTAGGAGCCTCACGGCCCACGGCCAGAGGGTGGGCTCTGTCTCCTGCCGCCTGCCGCACTCCGCACAGTGTCACGGAAATCCCACCCTGGCCCCGCTGAGACTTGGTGTGAGAGAGAATACTGTCTTACCAAAAGGTGAGAAGGAAAGTCACAGGACGTTGCTTCATCCTTTACCTGGAGCCCTAACCCAGCCCTCTGCTCTGTCAAGTAGAAAACGCGGCCCTGGTAAATCCTGCCCACAAAGGAACTGCGCCTTTTTAACATGCAAATGTTCAGTCAGGGAAAGTAAATAGACATCTCCTCCTTCAGGGAACTAGGAGACAATCTAGGAGCAACCCCCTACCCCACCCCCAACACCATTTCCCTTTCCTCTTCCCATTCTAAAAGAAAGAAATTCTGGTCCCCCACCCCCATTATTTATACTTCTTTTTTAAAGGGAAGGAGGGGCTTGCATTGAATCACTCTTAAGCCAGTCTTCTGCCCCAACTTCCTCCCGTCTAGATAGGCTTCATTAATTTGATAAGCCGACACCAAAAGAGGGGAATGGCGGGGGGGAGGGGGGTGTTGCAGGAGGGGCTGCCTAGAGGCTGCCCTGAGGTTTGAGAAGATGAACTGCTAATGATGTTGAAGACATCTTTACCTTTTCAGACTGCCTGGTCCCTCTGGAAAATCAGGGTCCTCTTTCACTTATTCTGATAGTACCGCAAGAACTGAAAAAATCGGGGCGAGGAGGAGGGCTGTGCTCTGTGGTAGGGGCGGGGGGGGGGGTGGTGGTGGTGAGTAGACAGAAGCGTCTCGGAGGAGGAATCAGAACGCATCAGCTACACAGCTTGAATGGCCTTTGCTTGAACAGGGTATCTGATATTGTCATGCTAAAGAGTCGGAAACTAATGGGGGGAAATAGATTAATTTGCTAGGTCATTTATTGAACAGTCGTGCCTGATACTTACAAACTAGTGAAATTAGTGTAAATTGGCAATATGAATATTTTGATCAACATCTGTGACTCTTGAATTCAAATCAAGTAGGATGCAAACCACAGAACTTTGACATTTCATGTGCACTGATCTTTGCTAGCCCTTCCCCCGTCTTCTAATGTGATAGAAGCTGATTATATCTAAGATGACCATATATATAAGTCCCAGTTTATGCCACTTGTCCTGGTTTGGGCAAAAAAAAAATTATACATTTGCCCTACATCTACCTTTCAGCAACTGGGAGAAGCTGAAAGATGCCAGCTTCAGTATAATTTTATTTTTGTTCTCTGTTCTCTTGCATACTTTCAAGATCATTCTTCAACGTGTGCTAAGAACAAATGTACGAGTCATTCTGAGGATGGAAAGCCATTTAAGCAAGGATCTTTTCTCATTTTAGTTAGTGGCGCTATAAGCAATTTGTAGATGTAACAAAAGCCTTGGATATTCTTGAATCACAGATCAAAATCATACACTTGCTTGTTTTAACGCTTCTGAAATAAATACCGAGGTGGGTGTGGGGTGTCCATGGGCATCATTAGTTAAGTGAAAACAACCCAGGCTACTGCCCCCCAGAGTTTCTGCTTCAGTAAATGTTTTACTTCCTCCTCAATTTTACCAAGTGACAGTGATTGTTTGGCAGTGTCTGAGCTAACTGCTTTGTGGATGCCGGGAGCAGCTTTGAGCCTGAAGGGTGAGGAGGTAGGGGTAAATATTTCAAGTAGATGAATGGGTCTTGGCCTCGTGGACTCACCGATCGCTTAACTAGAATCTAAATTAGAATGACTATTAAGCATGCATTTATTAAACACATATTTATTGAGTACCTGTTGTGTGCCAGCCACTGTTGTCCTAAATGCTTAAACATCGGTGTACAAAAAAGATAATGATCCCTGCCCTTGAGCAGCTTACGTTCTGTTCTAGCAGACGTTAAACATAGTAAGTTATGTGGTGTGTTAGTTGTAAATGCTATGGAAAAAAAGAAAAGTAGAACAGGGTGAAGGAGGTGTAAAAAGACAAACCAAGGCATATTAAAATTTTTAAGAGTTTGCTTGAGCAAAAAATCAATTCAAATGGGGCAGCACCCAACCAGAAATGGCTAGGAGCGCTGCACAGACAGGAACTAAAGGGAAAGACTTAGGGAGCATAGAGAAAAGGCAGAGGCAAAGCAAGGAAATTGTTTGATTGGCTCTAACTTATTTGTCTTACTTGGGAAAGCCCAGTTGGCTGTTTATGATTGGTTGTCCTTAGGTTTTAATTTCTTCAGGAGACATTTACAGACTTAGGTTTTTGTTTGCTTACCTAGGCTGTCGAGGTATTGGAAGCACCTCAGGCTAATGGCTTCCTTGTGTAATGAATTTTTACAGAAGGTAAAGTGAAGGTCTTGGGCAATGGGTTTATGAGCTGCTGATGCCTTAAATCCCACTCCTATTCTATTGCCTCCCACCTGAGCAGAGTCCCCCACACAAACACCAAGGACAGGGAAGGTCAACACTCACACGCAGACCCACGAGAGGTATGACACAGGCAGCAGCAGCCACAGTCCGATACCTCTGTGACACCCTGGCTGCCACGGTCAGTGGTGTTCTGTGTGTGTGTCTGTGAAAAAGGACAAGGATGGAAGGTAGGCAGAGGATGGTGAAGGTCCTCCCTTGGGTGGGGGGCTAGCCTCAGCAGTACCATTTCAGTTCAGGATTCCCAGCAAGGGTTCTGAGTTCCTTTTCAACCATTGCCAGTGGTTCATCTTGTAACATGTAGTGTGAAACTGATCGTATTCATATAATCACAAGGTACATGTGTTAAAATGGGGCTGAGCTGGATGATGAGGAATCATTTATTGGTGTTCTAAGAAGGAGTAAGCCAGCTTTATGAGTTTCTTAACACCCACTGACACCCCAAAGATATAACTAGAAAATATCCAAGTTTCCCCTACGTTTGGTCCATTTTTTTCACCTTAAAACTATGTTTTCTCGTCCCTGCATGGGTTCTACACCTGCAGCTAAATAGGAAGGATCAAGGCACACCCACGCCCCTGCCTGATTTTTGAGCACTTTGGGGAGAGATAATAGACAACCATTTCTTCTGTTCCTCAGAGTCAAGGCTATGGCTTCCTGCATCGCTGTTAAGATGATGATGACATCGATTTGGTTGAAGAGCAAAGCAGATAAAGTTCTGATTATTCTTTCCCACTCCTTAACTAGGACTGGAATTAGGATTCCTAGCTTCCTGCCTGATTAGGGTTTAGATGCGGAGCAGATCGCTGAAGTGGGCCCGTTAACTCCCCAGCGCAGACAGCCATCCTGCCGAAACCCTGATGCCTATGTGTACTTCCGCGGCTGCCTCCTTTTTGTTTGTGGTTAGCAAAGGAAGGAATGGATTCAAAGGAAGCCCAGTTTCTGATGGAGCAGATGCTGTGCTTAAATGTGGAGAACATCTACCCTGGCAGAAATGCCCTGCCCATAGGTCTAGGGCCAATGAGAGGACTCCTGAGACTCAAAAGCAGGAGGCCTGATTCTTCCTCCCACAGACCTGTTTTCCAAAGAGGCAGACTGGGGTTGGCAGGAGGCCTAAGGCCCAGAACGCACACTAGAAAGTTAGCACCAAGCACAAAGTGGGAGGCACTTGTCCCCCGGAGCCTTTGTCTCCAAGGCCCCGACTGCCTTATTTACCACCGTGATGGTGATGATGATGATAATGATGATGATGATCTTGACTTCCAGTTGCCTTACCAACAACGCAGAGGGCTGTGTGAAGCTTAGAAACTTCTGATCCCAATTAGGTGGCTTATTTCTGGTTTCATCTACTCTCCAAACCTTGAAGTTCCATAAGCAATTGTGAGCTTGGAATTAATAATTTTACAACATAAGTACTTCCTAGATGCTTAGAACTCACTTAATCTCACACGTCCTTTGAATTGATGTGCTATTATCCACATGACGAAGGGGAGAAAAATGAGCCTGGTTCACAGTTCTCCAGCTACCAGGGTGCAGAGTCAGGCTCTGAACTCAGAAATGGCATGTTCTAACAGCCAGGCCAAGTTCCCTGACTGTCCTGCTCTCAGCCTCTGCTGTTGTCCTGGGGGGCCTGTGGTAGTAGCTAGGTGTGCTTTACTTAGATTAGCTTGTTGCCTAATACACGTGGTTCACAACCTTTGCAATTGATAGTTCACCTAATTAACTTAAAATGAAACTCAGTGATCAGCTCCATTGGGGCAAACAAAATAATCCATTCCGATAATGATAACAGTAGATTTACTCTGATAACAGAAATTGCTGCTTCCAGTCAATTTGATAATAGGGTTTCTCATTGGAACCTTCAAGCAGTGTCACCAAACGTTTCACACATAGGAAAAAAGCATAGGACAGGTTAGCAGTGTATGTAGAAAAGTCCTCAAAGGGATTCCTATCCCCTCGCCCAGCGATTCTACTGAAGGAAATTTATCTTAAGAACACAATCAGAGATGAGATTTAAAATATATATATATATATATATATATATACATTATATATGTATATATATAATATATTTTTTAAAAATTATATATATATGTTATATATGTATAATTTTTTAAAAATCTCATCTATATATAATTTAGCATTATTATAACAGCATTATTTATAGTGGTAAAAAAATGGAAAAAAAATAACTGTATAACCAAAAGGACTAGTTAAGCAAATTATGGTACACTCAACTGAAAGAATATTTTAAAGCTGTAGAAGTATTTTGAATTTTTTTTTAACATTTTTTTTTTAATTTTTTTTTTTTAACGTTTATTTATTTTTGAGACAGAGAGAGACAGAGCATGGACAGGGGAGGGGCAGAGAGAGAGGGAGACACAGAATCCGAAACAGGCTCAAGGCTCTGAGCAGTCAACACAGAGCCCGATGCGGGGCTCGAACTCACGTACCGTGAGATCATGACCTGAGCCGAAGTCGGACGCTTAACCGACCGAGCCACCCAGGCGCCCCCTGTAGAAGTATTTTAGAAGAGTGTTTAAGAACATGGGGAATGTCCAATGTCCAGGATCTAATAAGTGAAAATATGTAGAATATAAAACTACATATGACCCCAATTTTTTTTAAATTTTTTTTAATGTTTATTTATTATTGAGAGAGAGACAGAGCATGAGTGGGGGAGGAGCAGAGAGAGAGGGAGACACAGAATCTGAAGCTGGCTCCAGGCCCCGAGCTGTCAGCACAGAGCCCGATGCAGGGCTCGAACCCACATACCGTGAGATCATGACCTGAGCTGAAGTCAGGCGCTCAACTGACTGAGCCACCCAGGCGCCCCGCATATGACCCCAATATTTTAAAAAGATTGAAAATGTAAACAACTTGAGATTGGATTTTCGGTTTAGTGTAACGGAGAATAAGGTTGGTTTTTTTCTTCCCCCATCACTAAAACCAGAGTAAAGATTTTCAGAAATAACCTAGAGAAAATTGTGACAGTGGAAGAGATATTTTCTCTCATCATACTAAGTTCCAGTGAAATGAGTGATAGGGTAGCTCAGCATCAGTCCTGAAACTACTTCATGTTTCTCTTCAATTTTCTTCTTTTCTTTAAAACACATTTAACGTGAAGTTATATTCTGGTATAAGCCGATATTTCTGCAGTTTCGTGTTCCTTCAAAAGCAGTCTCTTTCAAAGAAAAGCAGAGGCCTCTGTGCCATTTGTGTAACAGCCACTTCATTGCCAGGATCTTCAAATAAGTTTGTCAAGGGGCTGCAGACATTTTCTTGATGAAAAAAATGGCATGTCCAGGATTTGCACTGCTGACCTAAAGGCATGTGTCATATACACCACGTTCTCTTGCGGCAGTCATGTGGATGGAAAGGTCATTTCTTCATTATATGAGAGGTGGGCAAAAGAGAGGGAGAAAGTTGGGCACAGTGCTGTTGCCCAAGTGAGAAGGTCCAAGTCATCAAAATGCTATCTTACCAGAAGAGTCAGAGCAGAAGAAAATGAGCAGGTTGTTCAACACGTAGCTGAAAGTGAGGACTGTGTGTGTCCCCTAATTTTGACATGGAGTATAAAAAGTCAACACTCAGAATCAGTTGAAGAAACTCTTCAGACCTCAGTAGGATTATAGTGGAGAGAAATCTGAGTCAAGAATGTGTAAGGAAACTTTCTAATTATATCTAGATATTTACACTAATCCTGCTTTCATAATTAATCACATCCCTGAGAACACTTGGGTATTTTGAAAATAGTCATAACCACCTGTGACCACTTACTTGTTGGCAACATAGCCTAAGTAGCAGAAAATATCGTAAAAGAAGTAGAGGCAAATGGACCGCTAGTGTTGCAAATCCAGCCAATCAGATCACTGTTGACATCATGCCCGTCCTCCCTAAGCCAAACCTGAGAAAAAAAATGATAAAATATTGAGCAGCTTCATATAAAGGATACGGTTGGAACCATGTTACCTGTGGAGCAAAATGCTAACTTCTTAGCACATTACATTCAAGATTATATATAATCTGACCCCAAATGCCTTTCCACCTTCCTCTTCCTCTCACGATGCTCCTCATCTCTGCAGGCACACTGTTCTTTTCTCTTTCCTCTGAGTGAGCCATGCACTTCAGGGAGTCAGAGCCTCAGCCAATTATGTTCCCGAGGCCTGGAATGGCCTGAAACGCTCTGTTTCTCTACTCATCAAGATCACTCTGTACTTTCCAGGTCGAATCAGATACCACCTCAGTCAGAAATGATGTGACCTTCCTTGCCATACCTGTAGATTATTATAGGTGCCTTCATGATGTTTGTTTCATTCTGCCCTACATTTTAGTTGGTTATTTATGTTTCTTGCCCCCGTGAGATTGTTACCTATCTGTATGTGCCTCTGATGCCAAGCCAAATACTGTGTGCAGTGGTCACTTAATACATGCTTGCCGAATTTATTTAAATACAAGATAGTATATAAATATTAACATGTTTGATAGAGATCCCATGTGTAACCATGTTTTTCTGACCAAAAAAATGTCAAGAAATATGACCTTGGGGCAGAATATTTTAAATTAGATTGGTCCTAAAAGACCCAGATTATGAAGTCTACCATAATGCCAACCCATAATAATAGATAATGTTTTTGAGTATTTGCTACATTCTACACATTGCACCAAGTTATTTCCCTATAATAGCCCATTTGATCATCCCAATAGCCTTATGAGGTTTAAGTACTATTATTACATCTGCATTTTAGCAATAGGAAGCCAGGACTTGGAGGAGACTCTTAATCAGGAAACCCGAGGGCTGCCACAGAGACACCTTCTCTGCAGGCCTTCTCTCTCTTAGCCGTGGAGGAGGCCCTGGTCACTGGTGATTGCCGTCATTCATGCAGGATAGCTGGGCATCTGCTTCGTTCAATCACGAGGAAAGTGGGCCTCACAATAGGCACTAGTATCTTTGTAAGCAGTTTCTCTGGTGCTGACACATTTTCCCTAATTATCATTGGTATTCAGCAGTATTTGATGATTTTCTTAATCTAGGGAATCTCTAGAATGTATCAACTCTCAAGTGAGATGGGCTCCTTGTAAGTAAAATAGTCATACATAGGAACCATATAAGGATTCTCTAGAGAAAAGAATCAATAAGACAGATATAGATATAGATATAGATATACAAACACATATACATATACATATACATATACATATACATATACATATACATATACATCAGAGGAGATTTATTGTAGAAATGGGCTCCCATGATTATGGAGGCCAAGAAGCCCCACAGGCCACCATCTACAGCTGGAGAATGAGGAAAACTGGTGGTGTAATTCAGACCTAATCTGAAGGCCTGGAATCAAGGGGCTGATTATCTAGGTCCCAGTCTGAGTTCAAGGCCTGAGAACCAGAAATGCCAAAGTCCAAGGGCAGGAGACATGGATGTCCCAGCTCAAGCAAAGCGCAAACTGGCTGCTCCTGCACCTTTTTGTTTTATTGAGGCCCTCAATGGACTGGATGATGCCCACCTGACTTGGTGAGAGGGATCTTCTTTACTCAGTCTGTTGTTTCAAATATCAATCTCTTCTAGAAACACCCTTCTAGGCATACCCAGAAATGACATTTTGCCAGCTATCTGGGCATCCCTTAGCTCCATCCAGTTGACACATAAAATTAACCATCGCAGGAGGGAACAGTGATACACCCTCAGTTAACTAGAGCAAACATTATATAAGGGATCAATCCACATTTAGCAAATATTTATTGAGAATATACTATGTGCCAGGTACTCAGTAGAAGCTGAACAGAGATGGTCACTAACCTCATGCCCAGAAGTCTAACACAGAGACAGACATTAGTGAAATACTCACACAGATACATAATTACAGGATGAGGGCCAGTGCTGTGAAGGAAATGTATAGATGGCCCTGAACATGCATAGCTTAATGAAGATAGAGGAGAAGTCAGGGAAGATTTCTCAGAGATCTAGAAGACCAATAGGACAATGATTCTGGAAGTGTAGTTCCAGGACCAGCAGCATCAACATCACCTGGAGACTTGTTTGTTAGAATGGCAAATAATTAGACCCCACCCCAGACACACTGAATCAAAAACTCTGGGGGGTGAGTCCGAGCATTTGGGGTTTAACCATCCCTCCAAGTGATTGTGATGGACCCTGAAGTTTGAGAACCACTGCATCAGCAAATGAGCACCCAGGGCGGGGCATTCCAGCCAGAAGAAATAGTGTAGTGAGGTGCCAAGGCTGGGAGGAAGACGGTGAGCCTGCTGAGTGAACAAGCGGAGCTTCCAGAAGGCCCCAGAGAGAGGATGGCAGGGCAGCTAGAGGCTGGGTGATATGCCTGGGTCAGATTTCTTCTGTGCCCATGGTGAGGATTCTGCCCACTGTCCTAAAAGCCATGGAAAGCCACTGAAGAGTTTTAAGTAAGTGCGTGATACGATCACAGTTGCATTTTGCAACTATCCCTTGGACCACAGCATGGAAAACTGATAGAGTAAGTAGATTTCAGTCCTCTAATTTGAAAACTGGAGAATGGAGTGGTGAAATACTGGAACAAAGGGAGATGAGTGGAGTGGCAATACCTTGAGGAGGTGACAGTGAAAGGGCTTTGACCATATTTTGAAATTGGGACCAAGAGAGAAAGATGCATCAGGATGGAGCCTGTGTTTCTGGGATTTGAAACTTGATTGATGGTGGTGGTTCCGGTCACTGCGATACAGAGCGTAGAGATCATGCATTTCACTTGCATCACCTTGAATTTGAGAACCCTTTGAGAAGCGGACTAGCCTTTCATAGAAATTGGATGGATAAAAGCCAGAGGAAAAAAATAACTCTTGAGGGGGAGCTATGGTAACTGCATGAGCCAAAAGTTGGAGATGGGAATGAGTTTTTTGATGTTTGTTTTCCTGTCTCATTCTTTATAAATGGATTCATTCATTCATCCATCCATTCATTCTACCTACTACACCCTCCCAAGAACATGGAAACATTTGAAGGACAGAGGAAGATTAGTAGGTGGGATGGGACCAGCTATGGCAGATCTTGAATCCCAAGCTGATAATTTAGGATTATCACTGAAGGCAGGCAGAGAAGCATGATGCCAGAGGTATGTCTTGGGAAGATTGACCTAGTAGTGTTACATGCAGGGAAGAAACTAGAGGGAGGAAGACTATCACAGTAACTCTAGGGATGCTAACAGACCACCTCCTTGTAATATAAGGTTGTAATTGTAATAAAAGGTTAGCATGAGGGATTGACAATCAAATCCATATACGTTCATTCATTATATTACATACATAAGGCTATGTATCTGTAACCTATTTACATCGGGGAGTAGGAAAAGATAAACTCTGAGAGTAGGAAACTAGGTCTTTTTCCTTTTTCAGTTTTTCATAACCACGCAGAGGTAGGGTATGTTAATGGAAGCTGATGTTAGAAGTGAAAGACCTACACAGAGTAGGCACTCAAAAAGATCCATGAAATTAAAATGGGTTGATGTCACTGGGGTAGTGAGAGAAGATGTAGCTCAGTGCAGGACTCCTCGATGGGCGAGCGATGGGGGCCCTTGCATGAGAATTAGGACCTCGGTGACCCCCATCTGTTCCTCCTTTCCTCCCTCCCTCCCCCACCGCTGCCATGGCGACAAGTCTGGAATCACAGTAAGCCTTATACCCCGGAGAAAACAATACTCTGTTTGAACGGAGCAAGTTGGCCTCCATCGCAAGCACCATCCCCCACAATCAGGGGATTCTTACAAAAGGCAGCTTTTACCAGAGGGTCAGTGGCACTGCCGCTCATCGATCTGAGCCCATTTTATCCCTGGGCACTTTCCACTTGTTTGTTTTTGAACTCACACCGCGGTCTCAGCGCTGTTGGTCTTGTTTTGGCATGAAGTTCCCGATGTGGCCGTGGCCGCCTGCATCCCCTCTGCTCAGCCCCACAGAGCATCGTGCTTCTTTCTCCCTTGTGTCTTCTTGTCACTGCTGTTGACTCACCAGGCTGGGGCTGTTGGAGCTAAACTGAATTAGTAACAATGCAATCAACATCTCTATTTTTATCTTTGTCCCCCCCCCCCTCACTCCCCTCCTGAGTGACTCACCATTTCTAGGTCTCAGAGCTTGGCAGTCTTAAAAGAATTATATTGGGGCTGAGGTGAATATATGCACAGATGTGATATTTCTACCATTAGATACAATGAATATTTTCTCTTTTTTTTCTAGTGGCACAAGGGTTCAGACGTTGTAAGTATTATTTATTATGCTCGTCGTCATCCTTATTGTTGCTGTGTTACTGCTCAAGCTGCTGTTTATCTCCTGAGGTCTAAGATGAATTGTAGGCAAGGAAGGAAGTCCTGACCTGATTTCTGAAACTCATCTTCAGAGAAAAGTTCAGTTTTGAACTGAAACTTTTAAGTTTATCCCAGTTGAATTCTGGAAGCCTGAGCTGGAATCCATATAAAGCATATACCAAACCAAATATTACCTGTGAAAAAATGCACCATTAATGCAAAATATCTTTTCCTAGCTAGGCCTCCATGTGCTAGTAATTATATTAACTTCGTAATGTATAGAGATAGTTATAAATTAAGAGCCTGGGTTTTTGAAATCCCACTCTGCCACTTATTACCCATGATCTTGGGCTACTTGGTCTTTTCGTGTCTTAACATCCCCTTCTGTAAAATGGAGACCTTTACCTCCTGTCCATACAGGATAAGTACGTAGCTCACAGAAATGTTTTGAGAATTAAATAAGTTGATATTATAAAGTGCTTAAAATAGTGTCTAGCACATAGTAATAAGCTCTCAATAAATGTTGGCTATTATTATTCAACAGGTCTTATTTCCTGTTTTAACGGAAACGATTCAGTCCTCAAAAGAGTTTTCCTGTTAATATGCCCAGCACACCTCACGATTTTACCTTCCCTTGTTTCTGAATTTACAAGCCATCCATTTTGTGGACACCTTAAGTGGCCACTAAGTTACAGGACAGACCTCTTTGTCTTTCATTCAAAAGTAGAGCTTTCTAGCTTTGCTCTGCTTTGCACATAGCCAGAATTTTAGTCTCCTTTCATCAGAGTTGGGTTTTGGCTCTCATGTCATCTTCTTCCTTCTTTTCCTTCTTCTCCTTCCCCTCCCCCACCCTCCTCCTCTTCCTCATCATCATATTTTACATGTAGTAACTTCTCCTTGGCTTATCTAACACTACCTCATTAGACTCTAAACCTTAATGGTACTCTTTCACTTCTATAAGACAGCCATGGAAATTGCCTATAAAACTCTCTGTAGAAGTTTTCCCTTTGTCTTCTAGCACCTGTGTCCCCTTGTCACTTTCAGCCCTACCCCCTGTACTGGATGTGGGAAGGAAGGCCAGCTGCTGGATTATTTGGGCAACAGTACAATGGAAGGTCACAGAGCCCAGATGCAGGAGGGATCCCAGAAGGTCCTCACAAAACTGCCAGCAACTCTGTCAGCTCCCAGAAACTACGTTATTACTATGACTTGCCAAATCTAAGAGCGTTGCAACACCCACCTTTGAGCTATCAGAGCTAGACCAAAAATTATCTGAATGACAATTCATTGCAATTTGGGTATATCTAAACAACAGCCACAAATCAGGACTCGGGGAGGTTTAGGCACAGTGCTAGTAACATTGCATCCCCCGGGACAGGAGCCCCTCCCCACCCCAGGATGGCTTCCAAAGCCTCAGAGAATTAGACACACAAAGTCACCTTCGGCAATAACTAACTAGTTGGCTCTTTTGTTTTTCAGTCAGTATCTTCATCCAAGTAAAATTGTTTGAAAATTTGAGTGGCCCCATAGTTCTGTAAAGCTTATATGATGAAAAGAAGAAATTCTGCCCTACACCTCTTCCCTTCCTGATTTCTGTTCCCTAAAACTTTATATTTTAGTTGTTTCTTCTGATATGGACCTCTGTATTTTCAAATAACATATTTGTACAGTTATCTCTTGATTATCATGTTGTAGATATTACCTGTTGATTCCTTACCATGGAAAATATGGATTTAGGGGCGCCTGAGTGGCTCAACTGGTTAAGCGTTGACTTCGTCTCAGGTCATGATCCCATGGTTCATGGGTTCAAGCCCCGTATCGGGCTCTGTGCTGGCAGCTCAGAGCCTGGAGCCTACTTCAGATTCTGTGTCTCCCTCTCTCTCTGCCCTTCCCCCACTCGTGCTGTTTCTCTCTCTCTCTCTCAAAAATAAATAAACACTTAAAAATTTTTAAAAGAAAATATGGATTTAGCTCACTTACCCCCCGCCTCTCACACTTGCTTCCTCCATGTTCCATGTTCCCAATTATTGTTGTATTACTGCTCTTGGTGAAATCAGTGCTCTGTGCGTGCGTGCATGTGTGTGTGTGTGTGTGTGTGTGTGTGACAGTGGATAAATTTTCACAGCTGAGCCAAATGGTAAGCTTTGATTACATTTATATCTTGCACAACTTCTGCTTTTCCTGCAGTTATTGTATTGCTTTGTTTGTTTGAATTTTTAAGTTCCTGTCCTTAAGCCATTCACAGAATCCTCATCAGCAGTGTAAATCTCCTCTCAGTGCATTTTCAGACATCAGGCCGTCAATCCATTTCTTCATGGGGCTATTCCTCCTGGAGTTCCACATCTTTCTCCTCCCACCTGGGTTGGTACTAAGACAGCTGCAGAGCTGGCTGGCATCCCAAACCCCGTTTCTACCCCACTTGTAAGTCGGGTCCCCTGTTATGGAAGCCAAGTCTTCTCCAGATTGAGTTGGTCCTCATGTTAGTGGAATGTATCCTCTACCAACTGCCTGAGAATTCATGAATTTACACGATAGGTAAATTTTGGAGGACTTGCGTGTATGGAAATAGCTTTCTTCTTCTCTCCTATCTGACTGGATATAGCATCCTCGGCTATAAATAACTCCTGGGAGGAATTTTGAGTACTTAATGCATTTTCTTCTGGCTTCCAGGGTTGCTGCCAAAATGTCCATTGCTGTTCTAATCCCCACTCTTTGGAAACTTTGAGAATCTTTTTTAAATTCTCAGCTTTCTGAAATTTCACAGTGCTATATGTCCTGGTGTGGTCCCTTTTGTATTCATTGTTCAGGGACTTGTCTAGGCCTTTTCAATATGGAAGTTCATATCCTTCAGTTGTGGGAAATTTTCTTGTGTGATTTCATTGCTAATTTTCTCCACTCTGTTTTCTCTTCTCTTTTTCTGGAACTTGTATTATTTAGATGTGGTACCTTCTGAACTGATCCCCCCTTTTTCATCTCTTTTTCTCTTCTATTTTCCATCTCTTTGGTTTTTGTTCTACTGTTCTAAAGATTTCTTAACCTGGGGCGCCTGGGTGGCGCAGTCGGTTAAGCATCCGACTTCAGCCAGGTCACGATCTCGCGGTCCGTGAGTTCGAGCCCCGCGTCGGGCTCTGGGCTGATGGCTCCGAGCCTGGAGCCTGTTTCCGATTCTGTGTCTCCCTCTCTCTCTGCCCCTCCCCCGTTCATGCTCTGTCTCTCTCTGTCCCAAAAATAAATAAACGTTGAAAAAAAAATTTTTTTTAAAAAGATTTCTTAACCTTACCTTCCTACCCCTTAGTTTGATATTATTTCTACTACCATATTTTTAATTTATAAAAAGTTTTATTTTTGCTTTTAAAATATTTCTTTTTATACCATTGATACCATCCCATTCATAATTTATAGGTTCAGTTAATTTTTTTTCTGATATTAAGGATTTTTTAAAGTGTTCTCCTGTCGCCTTTATTTTCTGTTTTCTCTTTTCTATTTGTTTGTTTGGACTCTGCATTTTGTGTTAGAGGCTTTCCTCATACCTATACATTCACTGTTAAGAGGAAGATATTAATAGTGTAGCTGAGAGTCCTGTGTTTGTATGTGAAGACTTTCAGGTAGTGGTGATTGGCCTGGAACCCAGCCATGGGCCATCCAAAATCTATTAGTCATTTCTCATAGACTAATTTCCCTAGAGAGGAGTCTACCAACCTTCTGTTTAAGAAGACATAAGACTGGCTGCCAGTGATCTTGAAGCAAAATGAAGTGTTTGGAAGGGAGTAAGGTTATCTCACCATTGACTTGCAGATTTCCGCTTATTTCCCCTGTTGGCCAGTATAGCACCCCCACATCCAGCTGTGCTTTATGTCCATATGCCAAGTCCCTCTTCTTCCACTTCTTGAAAAAGGAAGCCACCAACCCTTTCAGGATGGAGGAAGGATAGTTGCATGGCCATGCACAGAAGAAGGGTCTCAGGGTCTGACCCTTTTATACAGATTTTCAACCAACACTCCTGTTTTTTAGCCCCATCTACACCGTATCATCAGAGCTGTCTGCTGCCTCCAATAGTGTCTGCTGCACAAAGTTTACGTCGCTGAGCTTTTTAAGGTTCTTAACATACATTGGCTTCCTTCTCTTTGGCTTTTCCCCCATTGAAAGTTCAGATTTCAGCATTTTCAGCTCTGCTAAATTAGTTCCCACTCATTCATCTGCTTTCCAGTTTCCAAAATTATGTTGACATCTCATATCTGCTTTTGGCTACTTTCCTATCCTCTCTATGTAGAGCTTTGGTTTTTTTTTCTTTAAAAAAATCTCTTTTTTGTCATTTTTGTGGAGCGTAAGGAGGTAACACGTATTCAGTCCGCCATGTTTAACTGCAATCTGTAAACCAACTTTTTGTTTCTAAAGGATACACTGTTTCTCTGTGCAGCAAAATAAAACTGTCTGGGTTACTTGGCAAGTCCTTCATCTTGGAATATTTCCACTCGGGGCTGCCATAATGGTGTGGGTCTGCATCAGAATACCCTTAAGAAATTCAGTGTGATCTAGAGCTATCCCAGGTAATGTAAGGCATATTCTCCTGGTTTACCCATAAGTGGTGTAAAACTCACAGAAGATCAGAACCAACCAATTCTCTGGATTCTGGACTGAAATCTAACCCCAAACTCCTCATCAACCCAGGAAACTAGAACTATCAAAGCTATGAGTCTCAGTATGAGCTGAAGAAATTACACCACACTCCTCCCTTTGTCTACGGCTTTTCTAGACTGTTGGCACTCTGAAAACACAATATATCATAATATGATAGTATATTATTGTATCACGTTATGACCAAGGTCCTTAGGTATGTTTAATTTCGTTTTCAATTCTAGCTCTACCCGTTAGTAGGATGTCAGTTGTCTATAGAAAAGCAGCACTAGATTAGTAAAAAATATTTCATTTTCCCCATGTAATAAAAAGCCAGAGATAGGCAAGTGAGAGGAAATGCAACTGATAAACAATATCCAATATGTCCCACCTCCTTCTTTTTTTCCTCATCTGTGGCTTTTATCCTCATACTTCTTATCTCAAGGTCATAAGATATTGTCTCTCCTACCAGCCTAACATCTGCCCTTCAGGCCCCAAGAAAAAGAAAAAAGGGACAAGGAGAGGGAGCAGAGCCAATCACAAATTCCCAGCATACTTTACATGCATCTCATTGGCCAGAACCGTGTAACATGCCTACCTCAAGCTGCAAGGGAAGCTGGGAAATCCCTTCTCAAATTCAATCAGAATCCTAATGAGGAAAGGACGAAGAATATTAGCTAGACAGCTAATAGTGTCTGCCACACTGGCTGGACATCCTTAAGCAAGTTATTTAATCTCACTTAGCATCTATAACTGTATTTGTAAAGTGAGACTAAAAACACCCACCCCATAGGGTTGCAGTGAGAAACAAAGGGGAAAATGTTTATAAGACACATAGCACCATACCAGACAAATAATATGCCTTCCATAAATGTTGGCTCCCTTCTCGGTGATGCCTAATATTGGCCTGATTTCTGAACATACCACAGTGTCAGAATATGCTGTGAAGACCACAGATGTATATTACTTGACAAAAATTAAGTTTGTTTTGAGCATTATACAACACCAATTGGCCAAGCGTTAGTAAAAAATGAGATTTGGGAATCACAAGTCAAAAAATGTATTGGATGTAAGAATGTCTGACTATAAGACACAGAGAACATGACTATAAAGATGATTTTACAGTCCATGTATTTTATTATAATCCTTAATCTTACTTTATATTCCTTGCCTTTATAGCTATCCCACCCATCAACCTCTTTTTACCACACTCTTCCCTTGATCTCTTGAGAGCTTCTTTAATTTGTATTTACTGTTATTTATCTACAAAGCTTTATTATGCAGTCATTGGACCATCGGTGTGTGTGTGTGTGTGTGTGTGTGTGTGTGTGTGTCTTTAATCAACTCCAGTGACTGACTGCCCCTTTGCTCCCTCCACACAAAGCAAAGCTGTGTGAAGCCCTTATAAACCAGGTTGGGCCGAGAGGTGGAGAAGCTAATGTGAGGGGAGGGTTGTGGCCAGCCAAGCCACAACTGAGGATTTATGAAAACTGCAATGGTCTATTAGAGTTGGGGTGTCAGAGGGTGAGAGCACATATGGTTTCTGTGTTTTTATGTCCATAGAATTTTCCTGTCTGTACATACGATGGAGTGCTTTGTGCTCTGCCTTGTTTCACACCTTATGCCCTGTGACCTAATGTGTGCCACTGCACACAGTCTAACAGAGGACAGGGACCAGGGGCACATTTAACAACCTAAATTGGAAAGCACCATTGTTTTCTTCTCTCCAGCTAAATGAGCATTGGTAACAGAGGGGAGAGGTTTGGTGTTGTGGTTGTTTCCATACAGTGAAAAAAAGAAACAATATTCCAATCTCGCCTGAGCCATGCTGCCTTCTAAAATCAGCAATTAGGAACACATCCTCTTAAGGTAAATACGGAAGGGCAAAGAAAGAAGTCTCTCCCATTTAAAAATGTTTTCTTTCTTTTGTGGTCCTTCTCTAGCTGGTCTTTGCCTACATCGAGTTCTGGCTCTCTGGGTAGAAACCAAATGCCACAGTCCAAAGGAGAAGCTCTTTCACAGGGAAAACAAAAGGCAGCTGTCAGTTTAATCCCAAACTCCCTGATAACATTCCAGCAGAGTTCCTTTTTCTGGAGATGAAATAAGAACCCTGGCAGGCCCTCTTGACTGGCCACATAAATCATTTGTAGTAATTGCTCTGAGAGAGGAGTACCTCTCAGGCTCCGCAGTTGGTGGGGGGGGGGGGGGGTGTGGAAATCACACACCGACATTCTCTCTCTCCCTTCCCCCCTCCCTCTCTCTCTCTCTCTCTCTCTCACACACACACACACACAACACACACACTCACACACACTCACACACACTCACACTATGCCATGGCCTCTAGCTTGTCCCATACACGTGTACATGCACCCACGTGTATACCCCCTCTTCTCAGGAGTTGCTCACACCCGGGTGGGCTCAGTGAGCCATATTAAAAAAAAAAAAAGAGCATGGCACAGAATATAATGAATAGTCAGTTTTATGTTTCCTTCTCTTTGAGCTTGAGCCAATTTAAATTCTTCTGGAGTACAGTTTGGGAGGGGATATTGGGAGGGTTGACAGGAAAAGTGGGAGGGAGAGAACACAAAGGTAAGAGGGGGATGGTTATGATTTGGCTTTGTTAGGCTTATCCATTGCTGTGTATTCTATGATGTGTCACCTGCTTCCTCCTTTTTGCCTTTTCTGGTGAGAACTGAGATGTGGTCATAAAAATCCCCCACACTGTGATCTGGGAGCTGCTGCTGAGGCTTGGCAGTTCACTAAGGACCGAACTCTCAAAAGCCACAAAGCTATAATATCCCTTCCCCTCTGTGGCCAATAAAGATGGTGATAATCAAATAACAGGGCTTAGAAGTGGTGTGGTGCCTGCAGCGGTTGGCCACAGGCCGGTGATATACACCCTTCACTTGTACCCTGATGTATGTTCATTGAAAATATTGAGGCCACCAGAGATTGGGAGGGGGAGGTCCTGTAGGCACACATAGCTGTTTGAAGAATGAACGGATGGATGAATGACCACATGAATGGATAGATGGATGAATGAATGATGGATGAGTAGAGTTCAGTATTGTGTTATGAGCACAGCTCGAAAAGCCAGGAAAATTGCAGAGCTCCTGTGACAGATGAACACCTTGTCCCTCTCCACACACCCTAAGTTGTAACTATCCTTTGCACTATGACCATGGACAGAGAAGAGGAAGCGAGGGAAAGGAAAAGCTGAACATGAGTAGAAAGGGGGGAGGGGGGTTCCCCAGTGCCACCCTTCAGTCCTGTCAGCCAGCCCTGCTGTGAATCAGAGCTGTCTGTTCCCACAAACGTGGAACCTGCTAAGCTAGAATTCAGTCATTTGTTTTGTTTGATAAGAAAAATATCAAACTTGGAAAGTGCCATTTATGTGCTATATACCCATATGACCAGAGCCCCATTTCACCTGTCAAGCTAATAGTAAAATCAACCTTCTTTCTTTATTTTGCAATTTGTTTGACCCTAACCATCTAACTTCAAAAGAGGATCGAAGTGTCAGCGAAGAGCTATGTTCCACCTGGTGTGTTCCAGACATAAAACTACATGCATTCCACCAAGTGACTTCTGCCACAGAGGCACAGGGTGTTTTGGGTACACGTATGCCCATTTGAGGCATCCTGTGGAGTCTGAGCTCAGCCCGTCCTAGGTTGGTTCTTTCTCTTTTCTACTTCATCCATAACCCTAGAAGTAATTAGTCATTCCTCTTTTGGCTCCCAAGCCAGTTATTACAGATTAGCTTGTGTTTATACACTGGACCAAAGATGGCTCTTGTGTATGACAAAACAAGTACAGGTATTTAAAAATTTCCAGCATCCAGGCTTCTACAGATAGGGATTGGTAAATTTTTGCTTTAATTTACAAAATCTGTTTAGGTTACAGTTCTAAATTCAGTCACACACACACACACACACACACACACACACACTGATAATAGCTTATATTTATATGATAGGTTACAGTTTGCAAAGCAGCTTTCCATATGGCAGGTCATGTCAGTTGCTGTTTTTAAGTTGAAGAAACTGAAGCTTAGAGTTAAGTGACTTGGTTAGGGTCATAGAGAAAACAGAAACAGGTATGGAAGCCAGGTAATGAGAGATCTAGTTTCATTTGCCATTGAGCATATAATCTCTCTCAAATTATTGTGGCGAATTTTAGCAAGTTACTTTTTACATTATATTATAATGCAAAAAATATGCTTATCTCAGAAATGTTTTAAAAATAAACACATGATATGTTTTTTAAATCATGCATAATTGTACCTTCCACGATGATCTCTTCAATATCATTTGAAGTGATTCATTCTAGTCATTTCTATGCACATAAGACTAATATAAGGCTTTGATATATACAGCATTAAATCATGCAGCATTTGGTTTTGTATCTTACTTTTTTCACTTATCACTTTATTGAGAATTTTTTTCTTTGTCATTAAACATTATTTATAAAACATGATTTTTAATGCTTGCATAATTTCCCCTGGCATGACTAAAGCATAAAATATTTAAAATTTAATCTATCCCCGATTGTTGAACATTTTAGTTGTTTACCTTTTTTTGTTTATGAACATCCTTGTAAACAAATCTTCAGTGGAATTTCTGATTACTGTTATAGTAAAGATTCGTAGAAGAGGTATTTCTGGGTTAGAAGTTATTAACAATTCTCTAGTCTTACAGGGGTTGTATAATTGGCTTTCAGAAAGATTTTTATCAGGGCACCTGGCTGGCTCAGTCAGTGGAGCGTGTGACTCTTGATCTTGGGGTTGTGAGTTCGAGCCCCACATTGAGTATAAAGATTACTTAAAAACAGATCCTTAAAAAAAAAAAAAGAGCAGCCACTCTGTAGAACAGTATGGAAGTTCCTCAAGAAACTAAAAATAGAACTACCCTGCAATCCAGTAATTGCACTATTAGGTATTTGCCCAAAGTATACAAAAATGCAGATTCAAAGGGGTACATGCACCCCAGTGTTTATAGCAGCATTATCAACAATAGCCAAATTATGGAAAGAATCCAAATGTCCATCGACTGACGAATGGATAAAGAAGATGTGTGATACACACACACACACACACACACACACACACACACACACACACACTGGAATATTATTCAGCCATCAAAAAGAATGAAATCTTGCCATTGGCAAGGACATGGATGGAGCTAGAATGTATTATACTTAGCGAAGTAAGTCAATCAGAGAAAGACAAATACCATATGATTTCACTCATATGTAGAATTTAAGAAACAAAACAGATGAGCATACGGGAAGGCAGGAGGAAAAGAGAAGAGGGAAACAAACCACGAGAGTCTCTTAGTGATAGAGAACAAACTATGGGTTGATGGAGGGAGGTGGAGGGGAGATGGGCTAGATGGATGATGGATGCCAACAAAGGCCCTTTCTGTGATGAGCACTGGGTGTTGTAGGTAAGTGATGAATCACAAATTTTAAAAAAATAATTTAAAAAGTATGATTTTATCAATTTATACCTACTATTGAGTAAGCTCTCTCTCCATACCCTTTCCAACTTTAAGAATTATGAACTTAAAAAAATTTTTAACAATGTAATAGTGAAAATTTTTATTTTGCTATTTTAATTTACATTGTATGATCATTAGTGAGATTGAACATCTTTGTTGAGAATTATTGGCTAAATTGTATTTTTTCATTCGTAAATTGTCTCCTATCCATGCCCGTTCCCCATTTTAGAATGGGATATTTCTTCTCTTTAAAAATTTACATTAAAATTTGCATTTTTTGCAAATATTTTATCCCAGTTTTTAAGCAGCCTCTTAATTTTTAAGGTTTTTTATAGGCAATTTTAACATTTTTATGTAATGAAAACTATTAACCTCTTCTTCTGTAACTTCCAGTTATTTTGTACTTAGAAAGACTTTATGTGAAAATCATTAAATATTGACCTTTTAAATGTTTTTGGAGTTCATTTTTTTATAGTTAATTACATGGTTTTCAGAAAATGTATTTTGGTATGTTGATGTGGTGTAGACCTGCCTTCAAATTTTTCTCTCAACTCTGGTCTATTTATTTAATCATCCTTTCTTTCTCCTTATTTTTAACATAGAATGAATTCTTAAAATCTCATCTTGGACTATCACTTTTCTTCCATTGACCCATCAATAGAATAATTTTAAATTACTCTGGCTTTATAGTAAGTTTTAATAGTTCACATTGCTCATCTTTAGCTGTGCTGGCTCTTCCTCCCAGTTTATTTTTCCAGAATGCCTATAAAAACATTTCATTAAATTCATAAATTAATCCCTCTGGAATGTTGATTTGAATTACACTAAATCTATAGAATAATTTGGGAAGAATTGACTTCTATATAGTATATAGTCTTTCCGTTCAGGGATATGAAATTTATCTCCATTCATTCAAGTCTTCTTTTATGATTCTCTAATTTTCTTCATATAGTTCCTATTCATTTCTTATTAAGGTTACTTCTGGGTAACTCAAGTGTTTAATTATTTCTGTTTCTGAAATCGTCGCAAAGTGGCATTTTTAAAAGGAGGGTCCTGATTAGCTAAATTGAGGTTAGACTATGAGAAAACCCAACAGAACCTGACAAGCTAGAAGACATTAGTAATTAAATAATTTCCATCTGAAAACTAATTGGATTAAATTAACCCATTTTAAGATATTATTTCTCAGACAAGAAATGCCCAGCTGCTATTTGTATATCAGCATCAGTGGTGTCCCTAATAACATACCACTCTTAGTCAATGAGTAAGTGAGAAATAAATGAGTTTCATGCCTATTATAAATTTATTTTTAAACACATTGCTATTTGCCGTTACTAAACGGCAGTGTTCTAGATACATTTTTCCCTACTGCTAAGTCACACTTCTCTCCTAAGTCGTGTCTCAGTCTTTTTACCTCTGTGAAACTCTTCTTTTGATTTCCAAAAACACATTTTTCCAATATAAAAATGAGTATTTTTGTATAGTAATACTTAAATTTACACATGCAAATAAGACTATATGCATATATAAACTAATATAGAAAGAGAATATATTACAGGATTTTAGAGCACATACAGACCTTAAAAAGCAGCTAGCCAAAGTCATCTAGACTTTTTTTTAAAGCAATCTCTGTATCTAACATGGGGCTCGAACTTATGACCCCAAGATCAAGAGTCACAGGCTCTGCCAACTGAGCCAGGAAGGTGCCCCCAAAGTTATCTAATCTTACTGGTATCCATGAATGCCCTGAAGTTGTTACTGAGATTGTGTGTGTGGGTGTGTTTTCATGTGTGCATTTTTCTGAGGGGAAAGTCTGTGGCTGAGTTTTATGTGTCTGCCACTGAGAAAAAGACCCTAAGAAAAAGTTGAGAATGACTGGGCTACTCTTGCCTGTCATTGATCAGATGAGATTTAAAAAAAACAAAAGGCCCAAGTTCTTGAGGAGATGTGCCCTTGGACATAGAGCCCTTCTGGGGCAGGGCCAGGGCAGGAAGTTGGGCCTCCTGATCTTCAGGTTTTTCTGCGACACCTGTCTTCACGCGTGTATGAAGATCACCTGTACAGCCAGTGTGCCTGAATTATGGAAACTGGGTGTGCTAGAACAAGTGTGGCATTTGGAGCCAAGACCCCAAACTGAGATTTGTCTCTGGACCCTCTAGTTGTGTGACCCCTGGACAAGCGATTCAGCTCTGGCCTCAGTTTCCTCCTCTATGAAATTGAGCTGCAGGAGCAAAACCTATCTCATCGAGTTTTAATGAAGCAATGTGTATATGTGCATACATACCTAAGTACTTTATAAACTGTAAAGTCCTGGGGAGTGTCAGTTATTTTTTTTCTCGTCGCTCTGGGGGACGTGTGGTAAGGGAGGCACGGTGGAGGCATGTGGCAGCATTAGCACCTTTCAGCTGCCACCTTTATCCACCAAACATCTCAGCCTGCACCAGGGCCAGCCCACCGTGCTAAGTGCCCTCTCCACTGCTCTGATCTCGAACATGGTCATTAACTTACGCATCTCCCAAACACCTGCTGACAGAAATGCTCTTTATGATGTAATGCATATAACTCTTAGAACTTGATAATAGAGATTCTGTTTTTGTTTTGTTTTGCTTTATAAAAATCTTTATTTTGGGGGGCGCCTGGGTGGCTCAGTCGGTTAAGCCTCTGACTTCAGCTCAGGTCATGATCTCACAACTCGTGAGTTCAGGCCCCGGGTCGGGCTCTGTGCTGATGGCTTACAGCCTGGAACCTGCTTCGGATTCTGTGTCTCCCTCTCTCTCTGCCCGTCCCCCTGCTTGTGCTCTGTCTCTCTCTCAAAATAATAAATATCTAAAAAATGTTTTAAATAAATAAATAAATTTCATGGGAGTTCAAAGCATCTTGGAAGAACCACAAATCTGGGTATTTGAGAGTGGAACATGTATGAAGAGGGGTAGTTGTATCATTTCTAAACATCATAACATAAATTCATTGAGCACTATTTGCTATAGAGTGCAGTTAAGCATAGGACATTTTTTGTCATTTGGGTAATACTTACATTTGGAAAGTGCTGCTCGGTTTCCAAAGCAGTTTACAACATCATGTTTGATGTGTGGATGTACATTTCATTTAATCTTCTGAACAGTCCTATTAAGAAGAAATGATTATCCTTATTTTTTATAACAAAGGAAAGGAGTGGCCAGAGGTCCACACTTCACCATCAACACGGCCAGGACTTGACCCCTCGCCTCTGAGATCCCTCTCTCGGAGGCTGCAAGGCAGCCTCACCCAGAAGACTCTGGTCCGAGAGCAAACAATTATACTGTTTGATTTTTTTAAGAGAATATAATGATTGTGTATTTATTTTGCAATGTGTATTATTTCAATATATTGGATAGAGGGAAACATAGAGAAGTATCCAGAGAATGGGAAAAAAAAAGAAAAGAAAAGAAAAGAAAAGAAAAGAAAAGAAAAGAAAAGAAAAGAAAAGAAAAGAAAAAACGGTAAGCCAAAGCCAAGGCAATGAAGGAAAACAGGCATAGAAGACAAAAAGAAGTGAGTTGTTCATGGAAATACAAACAGTGAAAAAACTCAAGAGAAACCTCTGGATAGGAGAGATAAAGAACCAAGGAGAGAGAGAAAGGAACACAGTGACAGACACCTACCCAGCCGTGCCAGGCACCCACAGGGGAGATGCACATACAATGTATGTTAACTTCCAGGAGGAGATTCTAGTCCGCTTCAAAACCAACCAGCTCACTCCAGATGTCCCCAGGTACAGGACACGTTCATTCTCTCCATCCTGCACTCTACCTACCCCATCCAGGACCCGCTGGATCCCAGTGCAGCTCGAGAGTTTGGGAAGTGCCCTGATGCTGAACTGAGCCCTAGGATCAAAAACCTATAGTGAAAGAGAGCTTTCGTGTTTAGAAATAGCCAGATCACAACACCGTGCACCACACACCCAACCTCATCCTGAAGGGCAGTCTGTCTGTCCATCTGGGCACCTTCTGTCCAGGTATCTTGGTCAGCTGAGGAGCCTAGACTTGCTGCCACCTGCCCTATACTTGGGAATTAACTCTTGATAAGATTGTACTCCTGCTTAACATCTTTCTTCTCATTAAACAACTTTCTCCCTTTAGTTATTTGCTCTGCTCCTGATGCTATGCGTCGTTGCTGCCTGGAATTTCCAGAGAAGCAGAACATGAACAGACACGTGTGCCCCCACATGTAGACACACACCTGCTTCCTGCTCCCCTACATCTGGGCCTCCCTCGGATGGTGACCTCAGTCTAAAAGCCATCCTCAGTGTTGCCATCTTCACTAGGACCACCTACTTTGGCCTTCCCTTGGGTGAGAAAAAAGCCCTGGGTCTCTGAGCCATGGGGTACACTCCTCTTCGCCCCCTCCCCTGCCCCCATTCCTGCCTCAGTCCTTCACCGCCCACAACAGCAATGCAGCGGACCGTCCCCTGTGGTGAATTACCCTTGGGAGTAGGGTTGCCTGATTTAGAAAACAAACGACAGAAAGCCCAGTTAAATTTTAACTTCAGATAAACAACAACAAACTTTTAGTGTGTGTGTAAATGTGTTAGTATAAGTGGTTTATCTAAAATTCAGGTTTAACTGAGTGCCCCATATTTTATCTGATAACCCTCTTTGGGAGCCATGCCTGTCCTTGGGAAAGCACTCATTGCCTTCTTGGGAAGAGATATGTTGATGGTCATAACCCTGTGCTAAAGGCCACCTTTGCCATTGAAGCTGTCCTACCCCATAGTGGGCTTTTAGGTGTCCCTTTGAAACCTACTTATTTCTAAGAAGCAAGCAGATTCCATCTGGATCCATCAGCCAAGGTCAGGCACATCTGAAGTCCACCGAGCACCAGACCAGATCCCTGAAAAATCTGCCTAACTGGACACAGCTCTTTATAAGCATCAAAATGTCATTTTTCTCCCTGCCAGGATTTCCTCCAACTTTCCAAATAAGGGCCAAAAACATTGCAGATAACTCAAACAATTTGCCAGCCCTATCTCTCCTCAACAGGATTACTGGTTGCAAAATAAATGAAATCAGTGTTGTTTACAACTCATCATCCAAAATTATTATTCATTTTGGGCAAATGGCTGTTTGTAAAACTAGAGTGCCGTATTTTGAGTCATTATCTTTCATTCCTTTCAAAAATTAAAGCTGACTTGGAGTTTTCAAATGAAAACAAATCAGAGGCCTTTCTGATTCTTTCTGTTTTGTCTTGTATGTGCAGTCTTCCAGGGAAGAAGGCCTTCTTCCTTTTAAGGCCCAACTGGCAGCTGAAGCTGTGGGGCACATTCTCTTCTCTCCTCTTTTTAAAATCTCTCTTTGGGACACCTGGGTGGCTCAGTCCAGTAAGTGTCCAACTCCTGATTTTGGCCCAGGCCATGATCTCACAGTTCTTGAGATTGAGCCCCACAGTCTTAGTGCAGAGCCTGCTTGAGATTCTCTCTCTCCTTCTGCCTCTGTCTCTCTCTGTGTCTCTCAAAATAAATAATTTTAAAAAAATTTAAATCTCTGGGGGCTCCTGGGTGGCTCAGTTGGTTGAACATCCGGCTCTTGATCTCGGCTCAGGTCATGATCCCAAGGTTATGGGATCAAGCCCCACATCGGGCTTGGAGGCTGCTTAAGATTCTCTCTGTCTCAGGGCACCTGGGTGGCTCAGTCGGTTGAGCATAGGACTTTGGCTCAGGTCATGATCTCACGGTTGACGAGTTCAAGCCCCACGTCGGGCTCTGTGCTGACAGCTCAGAACCTGGAGCCTGCTTTGGATCTGTGCCTCCCTCCCTCTCTCTCTGCCCCTCCCCCGTTCATGCTTTGTTTTTCACTGTCTCAAAAATAAATATAAACATTAAAAATATATTTTTTAAAAAAAGATTCTGTCTCTTCCTCTGCCCCTCTTTCCTGCTGACTTGCTCTCTCTCGCTAAAAGTAAATTAAACTAAATTAAAAAAATTTTTTTTAATTTAAAACTCTCTGATCTGTAAAACTTTTAAAACTAAGTATATGGGTATTCAAGACAACCCCATACACAGGAGTTTATACCCTTGGAAGGCAACATCTTTTTAAGTTTGCTTTGCTGAGACCACACACGTAGGTTTCTATGAGACTCTGCCTTCTCAAGGAAGATGGGACAGGTAATCATTAAGCAAATCTAGACATAGAAATGGCCTTCTTCCAGTTGTAACTACTCCTAAGTCATTGCACTCGTCAACCTTCATAGGAAAACATTTAAGAATATTTACTTTGGGTGGTGCATGAAACATTTAAAAAAAAAAAAAAAGAAGTGTATGCTGTTAAGGTCTGAAAAAGAATAATCTGACTACTCCAAAATGAAAATAATTTTTGTCATAGACTTAATACTATAATAATAAACTTATATATTCTTTAGTATGATGAAAGAATAAATATAGTCTTTTGCAGTGCAGTTATGTTTCAGACAAAAAATATGCACTTTTTTCTTGATATTATAAATATTTGGTCTCATATTCCTTTTTTCTCCTATTTCCTTTACTTCTTCTGAAACTTGAGAGGGTAAGTATTAAAGTGCATTAGCTTCTGTTTAAATAGGAGTTACGGGCTGACTGGGAGCCCTTCCTCTGAAAAAACATAATTGTAGCCACAATTGAAATCAGCTATAGTTGTGCTTTGTCCTCACTTGATGCAGCAGAACACCAGCTGATTGAAAAGTCCAGTCTTTAATTTCTATAGGAGACACATATCACTTTACCCTGGGGAGAAAAGATGGGACTCAAGCCCCTTCCTCCCCTTTCCTTTACTGTTCCAGGCTCATCCCGCTTCTGGTTTATAAGTTCCATTCCTAGTTTCCTTACGTGAAACTGATATATATTGTCTTATAAGGACAGAAAGAGTTTCGTTTAAGTGTCTTCCTGGATTTTTGAGTGTCCTCACCACTGCCCATGGTCTAAGTTAACCATCTATTTTTCCTTAACACACACACACACACGTGCACACTTTATCTATGAACACTTGTCTAGTATTTTCTGAGTTCAGTTGCTCCAACCTTGACAGTCGAACAGCCACCTTTATCATTAGACAATTTGTAGCATTAGGTTGTATATAGTGTCGGGATGTTTTTCTTTGCAAGAATCACTTGAAGGACTGTTGATCCCAAACAAAGAGAGATGGTTATAACTCATAGAAGTGATTCACTTTAGAAGTTGGCCATTTAGTTATGTGTTGTACTTTACACACAAAATATTGCCCTAGCCACCTATTCACTTTATGCTTTTGAATGTCCCCACCCCCTCTTTGAACCTAGGGTGAGCAGGAGTTACAGCAAGGCTGGCTGGGGTTGGAATGCTCTTATTAACTGTGGTACAGAGAAGGAAACTGAAAAACTCACAACCTTACCCAGAAGATTAGGCTTCTTTAACTGCCTAGACCAGCAGATCCAGCTGCTTTAAATCTGCCCGGTTCAGACAGAGAGATGAACTTATGAGATATCTAATATTATAAAATGTGATGGGTGAAGGTCACAAATGGTCCTGGTAGAGGATCAGGATTTAAAAGGAAGTGCTTATACACCCTTGTTAAATTGGATAACCTTCCCTATTTTAAAGTACAATACCAAAAGTAGTTTTGTTATTTTCTTTAACTTTGGAGGTGAGACCTGGACTATGGCTTCTACTCTCCACTCTTGACGGAAGCATAGATCTGTCTGATCTCATAGATTATGAGCCATTGCATACATGTATTAGGGAGATTCCTGGGGTAAATCACATCAGGAAAGCACATCGTGACCAGTAATTGGTCATACAAAGTCAAAGCAGACAACAGCTCTGGCTTTTGTGTGTATCTTTCCATCATACTTTCCAATAAGTAGGATGTGGGCTACAAAAGGAAAGGAAATTTGTAGGGTTTTACTTACATTTCACACCGTGCATTTAATATTTTAGAGGGGTCCAAAAGAAAATTTAAAAACCGAGCCCTTTTTAACATTCATGATGGCTTGAACTAATTTGTGAGGAAAGCAGCACTGGAATCCCCATTTTAAATGTAGATGCAAAGGCTCCTGGAGATGGATAACTACTTTTCATGCGACAGAAATAAGGAAAATCCTAAAGCTTCGTCGCAGGTCTAGTTGGACCCATTGCCTTTCAGTGCTAACAAATGCAATACAGTTACAAGAGAAGCAGTTACTGAAGGTGGCTAGCCAACTGTCTAACGTCTTATGCCCATCCCTGTAGAGTACTGTCCAACAACTTTGGCCACGGAGTGGTGTTCAGAGTTCAGCTTTGTCTTGGATTAGGATAGAATGTCAGAAGTGAAGGGCACTTTGAGGGTCTTTGGGTTGGATTGGATTGAACCATATCAGGTTGCTGACCTCCAACTGTTCATTTGATCTATGAAAATGGCAATTTCATATGCCATTTGGTACCAAGTCTCAGAAAGAGTAAATTACTTTGTTCTTATTTCATTATGAAAAAGTTTATGCTAAATAAGTGTTAAGGAACTACTACAATGAACTCCCATGTGCATACCACCCAAATTCAGTTATCAAGGTATCACCACACTTCCTTGACTAATCTCTTCCCTTTTTTTTTCTTTAATTGAAGTGTTTTCAAGGAGGTTCTAGACATCAGGTTATTTCACCCCTGCATTGTGTGTCTGTGTATGTGTGTGTGTGTGTGTGTATACACACACACACACACACACATATATATATATACACACACATACATATATATATACACACACACACATATATATACATGTATATATATGTATGCATGTATATATGTGTATATATGTATACATATATATGTATATATGTACATGTATATATGTATATATGTGTATATATGTGTATGTGTATACATATATACATGTATATATATGTACATGTATATATGTGTATATATATACATGTATGTATATATATATATATTCAAGTCTAAAATATGCATATTTTCCAATGTAAATACAGTGGTGTTATCACACTTAAAGTTGTTAGTAATTGCCTAGTCTATATCAACATGGCCTTAAAATGTCCTTTATGATTGGCTTTGTGGTTGATCATCATCCAAACGAAGTCCACCTGTTGCATTTAGGTATTAACTTCTTTAAGTCTCTTTTGGAAGGGAGGCACATTTATTTCATTTATTCTTTTTTTTTTTTCTCCTCTTGCTGAAGTATTTTTAACGCAAACTCCAACTACACCTGAATTTGATCTCTGCCTCCTTGTGTGGTCACTGACCAGCCAAAACTCCTTCACTGCTGAGAATGGGAGGATTTCCATCAAAGATGTGGTATTTGAATTAAGTCTCTTTTAATCTGGAGCAGTATAACATCTCACCTCCTTTTTATTATACGCCCTTGACTTGTTGAAGAAACTGAGTCAGTCTTCCTATGTCACATTCTAGGTTTATCTGTTCAGTGCCACATGATGTTGTTAATTTGTACGTGATCCTAACCTTGGCCTCTCACCACACTCTCCTGACCCCAAGGCCAGTGCCCTACACCACGTCCCACAGCATGAACCTACTGACTTGTTCATCACCTCAGATGGCCAGGACCACCACTTACTTAACCAGACTCTAATTAGTTAAATATCGGGGTACCTGGGTGGCTCAGTTGGTTAAGCATCCGACTTTGGCTCAGGTCGCGATCTTGGGGTTCATGAGTTTGAGTCCCGCGTCGGGCTCTGTGCTGACGTTCAGAGCTTGGATCCCGCTTCGGATTCTGTGTCTCCCTCTCTCTCTCTCTGTTCCGCCCCCACTCGCACTCTGTCTCACTGTCTCTCTCAAAAATAAAGAATAAAAAAAATTTTAATTAGTTAAGTATCCACATGTGTATGTACCTATTATGTTTTTCACTACTTTAACATAATGCTAATTTTAATTGAAGTAAACTATAAAACTGTGAAGTTTCACGTGGCATATATATTATTCTAAGAACAAGTTGAAAGCTGCAGTTTCCAATAAGCAGTCACTTATGAAGCAACTGCTCCGTGCCAGGCACTTTGATATTATTGCTTCTAGGCATCTTAACAGCCCTGTGGATTATCAAACCCATTTTACAGATGAGGAAATTGAGTTTAAGAGAGATTAGATAATCTACCTAAGTGTCTGTGAATCCAAGTCCAGTGCTCAAGTGTAAAATAAGACCTAGAAAGCCTAACTACTGAGTCTTTGTGCTAATCACCATCCATTCATTCATTAGTTTGTTCATTTATTCATTCATTCATTCATGCTTGCTGTGTCTCAGGCACTGTGCTTGGCTTTGGTGAATATCCTTTTTTATTTGTGATCAGTTTAAAGCATATATATTGTAACCTTTTCACAATTGCTAGCGTGGAAGGATAGAAGTAGGCTCCGCTTTATGGCTCATTATCTAATATTAGGTGTTTGCTGTAGTTTCTGGAAGGGTGAGCTAAACCATGGCTGGTCCAAATCCATATGGGTCTGTTTGTTTTTTAACACATTCATATAACTCGATTTTCCATTATGATGGACCAATTCCTTTAGAGGAGCAGTGGCGTTCATGCGCACAGAAAATTCTGATAGGGTACTCCTGCCTGGAGGACTTTTAACTGCCACTGAAAAGCCTGGGAAGATGGTAGCATCTCTTAAAATCCATGTAGGATCTTTGTACCAGCTGGGCTTCATTTCAAAATCTACCGCTGTCATTACAAAATAGCTGTTTTCTCTTTAATCTGTGTGCCACATTGCAGCAATTTTCATCAAAAATATATTAAGCCCCTGCTGTAAATTGGCCCCACACACCCTTGTCAGGCACATGAAGCATAAAATATCTTCTTTTTTCAAAGTTTTTTCTCTTTCTAAAACCCGAGCAGATATCAGCAGTTCCTAAAGCCTCATAATAGTCCATCACGTCTGTAAGCCAAGGATTATAACGCGTGACGAATCTGATTCAGTGTCAGAAACGGATCTCATCCTTTGTTTATAAAAAAAGAAAATTATAGAAAAGGCCTTCTAGAACAAAACAATAAAGGCCCCAGGTTTCCATTATCTGACGAAATCTCACCTGAAATTGCCCGTCCAGGAGAAACTAGTTTTCCAACCTCAGAGAAGAGGTTTCCATGTGCTACTTAGAACTTACCCTACCATATGCCCACGTTATGATACACCTGTGCAGAAGATACAGTTGTACTTACCATGGGGGTAGGTGGGTGGGCACGTGACTTGGGAGTGTCTGCCTGTGGGAGACAGAATGGTTGGATTTGTGGGTGCATTTCTATGCACAGGCGTGGGTGGGAACACACCTGTGGACCCCCCCTGGCCTGTAGTAATTTAGAATCCTCCAGAAGTGTTTCTCGTCTCAATAGCAACACTACAGCGTGCTGTAAGGGGGGTCAGCCTGAAACCTCATTTAACATTGTTGCTAAGAAGACAGAAGCTCATTTCCAGCTTGCAGCTTTCAAGACACTACATCTCTTTTGTAGGGAAGTTTGTCAACCTGATGCCAAGAATCTCTCTGTGTTATGGAGAAAAGAATGGGGTCCGTTCCTTACTAGAAAGTGTGACTTTGACTCTTTCCTCCACTCTTTCCGTTTCTTGTGAAAGAGAACGCAAGAACTGTGGTGCCTTAAACATTCCCCAGAAGCTCCTATAACAGAATAGCTTTGACAATTTAACAGGAAATTGCCTCTGATTTTTAAACCATTCTAATTTCACCCTGAACACTCACTAAAATGCATTCAAAAACATTTCATGTGTAATATGCATGACACATAAAGCATGACCCACTCAGTCGAATTCAAATTTAGTTGACATCCTTATACTTTTGTTTTTAAAAAACAACAGCTAGAAGTCTACGTTTTAAGGGGCTTCCAAATTTACTTGCTTGTTTTCTCCTTCCATGAAATGTCTGTGAAATTCAACATTATGTTAGAGTTGCCGTCGGGATACTTTTTTTTTTTTTTTTTTTTTTTTTTAGTATTATTAATGAAATTTCAAGTTAGACAGCTTTTCAGGCTTTCCTGAGTCTCAGGCTGGATTATTGACATACTTGACAGGTATGATGCAAATCTGGCATCACTTCCACTGTGCCTTCTCACCTAACTTAGTGTGGCTGCCCTTTCTGAGCCCTGGGGAGAAAGCAATAGAACTTCAGTCTCCATCACTTTCTAAGAGAGATAACTATATTGGTGAGGCAGAATAATTTTTTTCCCTGAAAACTTTAGCTATTTGGGAGTTTCGAGGTGTCATTGCCACCAATCCCTACCTTCCTTCAGAAAAGAAGCCTTGCAGGCAGGCAACCTCTTGGCACCTGACCCCAGTCTATTAAGCAGTGTGAAGACAGGAATAATGTTGGCCACGGAGGAGCAAAGACTGTTGGCAGTGCCAGCAGCAAGAATCGAATATAGACGTGCTCCAGCACAGAGTGCAGATGTATGTGCCCCCTCAAACTGCATTTCAACCACAGAAATGGGAGCAGAGAGGCTACTATTCTTCCAATGGGAGGTCACTTTGAAAACTCTAAGGGTTTTGCAGACCAAATGGAAGTCAAAATTTGGAGGCCATCTCAGTAGGTCAGAAGGGTTCACATTACAGAGTCAAGGAACTGTTCAGATGGAGATGGAAATGGTTAGAAATGCCAGCACGCCTAAAGCCTTGTGAGTAGACATTTTAGGCCGGGCCAGGAACAGACAGAGGTGAGTGAGGTGCCCAGGCAGTCGGTGCATAGTCAGCTTGGGTGTGAGGGTACCAGCCACCCCATTGGTTGCATTTTTACTGATCCAACCAGCCGACTAGGTGACAGGCCTCCCTCCTCACCATTCTGCATACGCCTCTCCTGGAGCTGTTCATCAGGTCAGAGAGAAGGAGAGCCCTCCCACATAGAGCATCATCTTTTGGCTAAGGATGTATGATGATTTTGTCTGTTATCTGCCATTCTAAAGAAATACAGTATTCTAGTATTCTTTAGAGTGACTAGAATACCGAACGTGAATATTCTAAATTTTCAAAATATACATTACATTAAAACGAAGTAAGTATGATGTGATATTTCTTTGATAATGATTTATAAGTCACTTTGGGATCATAACAAGGTCAGAGGATCATAGGCACAAACATTGATTATCCATATAGTAGAACTGTTCCTTAGGTAAATGATGTAGAGTTTTGATTAATGTTAAAAAGGTGAGTCATGAAGATTTACAGTGCTATTGTTTTTTCCTTTTCCTTCTACTTAGGAAAGTAATGTATTCTCAGTGCACAACTATACCACTATTCTTCTGGGGTTGTGCCCAAAGAGTAGACACTATAGGCCGAACATTCAGCTTACTCACTTGTAGATGCTTGCCAATAACACATGAACATATCATAGAAGAGTGTGTATAATACCCTCCAGAGCTGAAGATCTGCATTTCTGGGCTCAGACAGTGTGTAACTTGGGCTCTTTGGTAGAAAGAAGTAAAGATCAACTCAAGTGAATTTAAGCAAAATTATATATATGTAATATATATATAACCATTTATATATATTATATATTTTATATATAATATAATTTATATAATATAATATAAATATAATTTAATATAATATAATATATACTATATTATATATATTTATGTTTCATATATAAAATATATATTATATATATTTTATATTAATAATTTAATTATATATAATAGTTATATATGATAATTTAACATACTAATAATTGTGTGTTTAGTACATAATATATTAATATATTTAATATAACTATATACTATATAATATGTTTTATAAATATTTATATATATGTGTGTGTAAAAAACCTATTAGGGTAGCCTACAGATTCCACAACACTGGAGAACCATGTTTGGGAATTAGAGCAACTCTAAGGCTCTTTAGCAGGAAACAGTGTTTAGGCTTTTAGGGTGCCACCGCTAGGATGAGTCCACTCCAAGTGTTTTCCATTTTTTTTTTTAAGTTTTATTTAGTCTGAGAAAGAGGGAGCAGAAAGAGAGGGAGGGGCAGAGAGAGAGAGAGAAAGAGATTCCAAAGCAGGCTGTGCACTATCAGCACAGAGCCCAATGCGGGGCTTGAACCCACAAACTGTGAGATTATGACCTGAGCCGAAATCAAGAGGCAGTCGCTTAACCGACTGAGCCACCCAGGAGCTCCAAGTGTTTTCCATTCTTGCATCCATCTGCTTGAGACTCAGAGACCTGGGTGAGAGTGTACATTTGGCCTTTGCACCATAGGCAAACACCTTGGTGAGAGGAGACCTTGATGCATTGCCTGGCAGTTCTGCAAAGCCAGAGTTGATGGCTGCCCAAGAGGAATCTGTGAGTGGGGAGGCCCCACAGCCACTCTGAGTTTTCATGTTCACAGTCTCTGATGTGGACATACTGGGTTGGTGCTTTTTCCATGAATCTGTAACTCTTCAGTTTAGGCCAGACGGGTTGGAGGGAGAGGTGACTCAAGAGCACTCAGCATAACAGGTAGCTGTTCATTCCCTTTCTTTAGTTCAGGAAGACTAGATTCTACCGGAGAGGAAATGCCCACTTGTCCTTGTTAACATTAAAGAAAATCAGTTGAGCTACAATTCTGTCATCCAGTGCAATATGAATCGTATCTAAGAATCATGTAACACAAGAAAGAAGAGGTTTTGGCATTGTCTGGCACTGAGTACATTACATTAGTCTTATTTGTGTCCAGGTAGGTTAAAGCACAAATTACATGACATTTTTAATGCTGTTTATTTGAATATACAGACCAGAATAGAATAGCTCTGTGATCTTAGTTAATTCACGTAACTTCTGTACAAATTGTGAGACAGTATTATCATAGAATGCTTGTAATTCGGAGCATATTAATTTGTAAGGAACATAAATAAATCAATGTCAAACAAAATTTAGTTCTTAAATATTTTAAACCTAAATCGGTGTTTTTTTTTTTTTTTTTAAATTTTTTTTTTCAACGTTTATTTATTTTTGGGACAGAGAGAGACAGAGCATGAACGGGGGAGGGGCAGAGAGAGAGGGAGACACAGAATCGGAAACTGGCTCCAGGCTCTGAGCCATCAGCCCAGAGCCTGACGTGGGGCTCGAACTCCCGGACCGCGAGATCGTGACCTGGCTGAAGTCGGACGCTTAACCGACTGCGCCACCCAGGCGCCCCTAAATCGGTGTTAAGATATCAGCTTAAATCTCTGTTCCAAAACCATCTATATATACTGTTTTAAATACACTCTTTGTAAAGGATATCATTTGCTTGCTTTTAAGAGGGGAATTGGAGGCAATGACCTCTCAGGTCTCTTCTAGACTTAACATACCTGCACCCGAATCTCAGCCCTCTGTAGATGACAGTGGTCATGTTTTCATTCTGCTCTCTCTGTATTTCCATGAACAGAATTGTATGCTTGGCCCCTGTCACAGAGCCTGAGACCTAGCAAGTGCTCAATAAATAACTGTTTTGAATTGATTTGTTCAAAGCAGCAAAAACTTACGCAGCAGAGTCTGAATAAATGCTTCTCTAGCCTATCACATGCGTTGGCCCAAATACTGAAAAGCTCTGAGTTCAGAGATTCCAGTATATCCAACACTCCCCAGCAGACAGAGCCTCCATAATTGCTGTGTCCGTCTGTCTCCAACTGCTGCTCTGGGAAGGAGCACCTGCTTCTCCTGTGACAATGCCAGGGCGCTGGCTGTTAACAATAGCTTATGTTGGTTAGGAAATGATACAGAACATGTGGCTAGAACACAATGGACTAGAAACACTGTAAAATATGCTCAAAGCTCAAACCAGTAATACTGGTTTTGGAGCAATGTGCCTTGTGGCCAGACCGCTCAATGGTTAATCTTCAAGAGGGGCATTTCCCTGTATTATGAATAGAGCTGCCGAGACTCTCATCTCGAAATTAAGAGCATTAAGAGATAAATCAGTGCACTGAAGGAAATATATATATTTTACACTTATTTTTATTGTATTTCAGAGGAAATGCATAACTTTATAACTCACGGACATTGTTTGGATAAAGGGTCCCTTGTTTTCTTCAAGGACAGTGGATAAGAATATACTTTATATGTAACAGTAAAATTCTGTGGTAAAACTTTTTGAAATTTGGTACATTAAGAGTTAAAAAGATACTTAAGCAAAATTCCTATCTGAATTTTTTCTAAGCTTGGTTTAATGTCATGATATCAGCTTGGTTTTCTATTTAAAAATTCTGTTTAGTTTTTGTGAATATGATCTATTTGTGTGATATAACCTCCCTGCAAAAGTCCTAGAACAAAAAAAAGAAGGAACACTATAAAAGTTTTCCAGTTTCTCCATGTTGCTTTGAGAACTTAGCCAAAAGCTGGTTGGTTAAGGAGATTTTAATGTGAGATGACTCAGGTACAGCATTATTCGCAATAGCCAAAAGATGATAAAAGCCCAAATGTCCATCAACAGATTAATGGATAATCAAAATATGGTATATACATACAATGGAATACTATTCAGATTTTTAAAAAGTGAATTTCTTGGGGTACCTGTGTGGCTTAGTCGGTTAAGCATCCAACTTTAGCTCAGGTCATGATCTCACAGTTTGTGGGTTTGAGCCCCGCGTCGGGCTCTGTGTTGGCAGCTCAGAGCCTGGAGCCTGCTTCAGATTCTCTGCCCCTCCGCCTCTTGTGTGCTCGCTCTCTCTCTCTCTCTCTCTCAAGATAAACGTTTAAAAAAATTTTTTTTAAGAATGAACTTCTTGTACATGCTGCCACATGGACGAAAACATTATGCTACATAAGCCAGACACAAAAAGACAAATATTGTATGATTCTGTTTATATGAGGGACCTCGAATGGGCAAACTCATGAGACAGAAAGTAACACAGTGGTTAGCAGTGACTGCGGAGAGTTACTATTTAATGGGTATGCAGTTTGTTTGGCATGATGAGAAGGTTCTGGAAATGGTTAATACTGATGGTTGCACAACACTGTGAACATACTAATACCACTTAGTTGTATACTTAAAAATGGTTAAAGCGATACATTTTGTTATGTATAGTTTTCACAATTAAAAAAAAAGGTGGTATTATCTCCACATGAAGAAAAAAATGACGACTCCGGTAATTTTTAAAACTGGGGTGGGAAATAACATATTCTTTGGGTTTTCTTTATCATTATCCGTTTGTTCGATTTGCAGGGCAGGTCTCCTACTAAGCTTTTTATAATGCTTAACACACCCTAAGAAGTTAGTGTTTTTAGTGCCCTGATTTTACATATGACAAAACTAAGATTTACAGAATTCACCTAACTCTCCTGAGGTCACCCAGGCACGAAACATTGGGGCTGGGACCCACACCAAGCTCTACGGAGTCCACAGCCCAGACTCTCTCTCTCTCTCTCTAACGCCCCCTGCCGTTTCCATAAGGAAGTTGTTTTCCTTCTTGAAACTTCTAGCTTTCGGCATCCAGGGCATTTCTCCTTCTCTCCCTGCTGCTTGTTCTAGGTCTTTGTCATCGACCTGCCTTCCCCACTCTACCTTGTCCGCAAAACTTAAACAAAGTGGCATGTTCACCAGAGGCCCACCTGCCTTTCTTTTTCTTCCCACACGTCACTTTCTCCATCTGCTGATAATGTGTGTTCGGTGTTCCCCTCAGAACCAGTGCCTTCTAGGTTTACTTCTGTGGCCCTTGCAACACCCCACTTCATTCAGATATGGCCGTTTTCTCTCCCTATCGGTCACTTAGGGTGGAGTCAACTAATCCTCCAGGCTGGATGAGTGGCCCCTTCATCCCTCACTGCTCCCTGCCTGTTTCTAGCATCCTCGGAGAGATTTGTTTGACCAGCATCCTCTGGGAGTTGTCGGTTGAGCAGGCTTGAATAATTAGTTTTCCACTTGAGCTTCCAAACAAGATTTGAGTGCCCCGTGTTCTAAACCTACATTCCCACAGTCAGCTAGACTCTGAGAATGTTGCTCTGGCACCTCAAGTTCATCTTATTCAAAATCTGCTTCATAGTGTCGCAAGCTTCTCTGTTATTCGTGTTCAGTCAGATTCAACCGCCATATCCAGATCCTTCCATGCCTTTTGCATTGCCTCCCTCCTTTCTGAACTCACCAACATTGCCCTACTTGAGCTTGTAAAATATCTTTGGAGTAACCTTCTAGTTGTTCTCTCTGATCTCCAATATTTTCTGTATTCCAAGACTCTTTTTAAAAATGATCATATATCGCTTTTGTGGCCAGAAGACTTTGATGGCTCTCCAGTACTTACCCGCTAACATTAAAAAATGTTTGCATGACATTCCAAACCTGACAGCCTCAGCTTCTAAGCCCCCATCCAGGCCTTACCCTATTTGCACCTTCACACCCTCTGCATCTGGTCACACTGAACCACCAGCAATTCCCACACACAGACTAGACTTGCCTGCTCACCGCTTCTCTTAGCTCACGAGGCTCCCTCCGTCTAGATTGCATTTCCCTCTGCCCACCCTTGCTAGGAAATGCTACCCTTCTTCAGGGCTCAGTTCAAGCACCCTTTGTGAAACTTTCCCTGGTCCGAGCCACCTCGCCCTGCCCCAGTCAATTATAACCCACCCAGTGTTTCTGCAGCACAGTGGAAATTCCTTTCTTTCGATGTCTGACATATTCTGCCTTGTATTATTTTCAGTTATGTGATTAAAGTTCCTTGAAGGGAAAAAAAAAAACATTTCACAGTAGTTTGCTTTCCCTGTGGCACGTAGTCATGACTTTCACATAGTAGGTATTCAAGAAACAAAATAAATTGGACTGTATTTAAAAGCATTTTACTTGATGCCCTCTTAAGGCCACTCTCTAGCATTCAAAGGTCTTAAGTTATGTGAAATAAACTTAAGCCAAGTCTTCTGTATTGATAAAAATTAAATCCTGCTGCAAATAACAGAGCTTCTCCGCCTGTACCTTCACCTCCCCACCCATGCAATAGTGGCTTAAATAGCATAGTTGTTTTGGGTTTTTTTTTCCTCAAAAAGGAAGTATGGGAGTATGCAGCCCAGGGCTAATCTGGCAGTTCCACAAAGTCAGCAAGAAGTCAGGCTTCTTCCAGCTCTCTATTCTGCCATCCCTAAGTTGTAACCCTCATGGTGTATAATAGCTTCAAGAGCACCAGCCATCACATCAGAGTTCCAGGCAGAACTTCCAGGAACAGAAGAAAGCATGCCCTCTTTAAAGGAAATTCCCAAAGAGATCTGCCCAAATTTCCACTTACCTTGGACAGGCCAAACCTTAATTTCTTGGCCACCTTTATCTGCAACAGAAATTGAAGATTAGAGCAATAAAACCCTGTTAAAAATGGGAAAAATTGATACTTGATAGGCAACTAGTAGCCTCAACCACATTGTTTTTACTGGTCCCAGCTTTACTGTAATTAACATGTAATATTATAAGTTTAAGGTATACAATGGGTTGATTTGATACATTTATATATTACAAAATGATTACCACCATAGCATTAGCTAACACCTCTATCTGGTCACATAATTACCATTTCTTTTTTATGGTGAGCGCATTTAAGATCTATTCCCTTAGCAGCCTTCAAGTATATAATACAGTATTATAACCTGTAATCACCACGTTGTTCATTAGGTGCATAGAACTTGTTAATCTTATAACTGGAAGTGTGTTCCTTTTGGCCAGTGTCTCACCATTTCCTCACCCCCAGCCCCTGGTAACCACCACTCTACTGTGTTTCTCTGAACTCAGCTTTTTTAGATACCACGTATAAGTGATATCATGCAGTATTTGTCCTTCCGTGTCTGACTTATTTCACTTAGCAAAATGCCCTCGAGTTTCATCCAAGTTGTTGAAATCAGCAGGATTTCCTTCTTTCTTGTAGCTAAACAATATTCCATTGTGTATGTATACATTTGTGCGTGTGTGTATGTGTGTATATATATATAGAGAGAGATATAGATCTGGATAGAGATAGATAGATATCACATCTTCTTTATCCATTCATTGGTGGACACCTAGGTTGTTTCCATATGGCACCATTCTTAGTGGTAATTTTTAAGTTGGGAGGATTTCATTCCATTAGGTCCAGTATCCTTTCTTTGGGCCCTGTAGGGGAAAGGATTGGAGACAGCTAGGAGCAAAGAACTGGGACCAAGATGCAACATATTTCTCTTTCTCTTGCTATCCGAAAAAAAGAAACCAGGAAATAACCCACAGAAAAGCCTCTAGTGAACTAACTGATCCTACTTGCTATTCTATTGAAAGAAGAGCCACCATGAAGAAGAGGGAAGGAGAAAGGGAAGGGAGTGTAGCAGGAATTTGGCAGGCCCCCCTGCTGTCACCACAGGCTACAAAGGCAGCCAGAATAGAGGGTGGCTCTCCAGGAAAATTAGCTAGGAGTCCTACCCGAGTTCTTCATATAATATCCAAATGAAATGAGAAACATTTTAGGATCACTTAGTCTCAGCGTAGGAATGACGGGTACTTCTTGAGGTCGAATTGAACTCTGGTGTCTCACCTTCAAGAGCGTTGTCATGAACTTGTTGGGATCTTTTACATACCACTTAGCATAGAATCTTACCCAGTGGCGCTTCGTTCCACGCCTTTTAAATCCCACTCGTTTCCAAAAGTGTGCAGAGAGGGCAAAAGCTGTAAAGCAGAGAGTTAAGTAGGAAGCTTTGAATTGGCACGCTTAATAAAAAATTAAGGATTGTTATGAGACACTTCAGGCAAAGCTAAGCAAACTAGGGGATTGGGTAGTATGAAAGCAGATGAAATTTAATTTGGTTAAGTGTAAAATAATTCACTCTGGGAAAAATAATCTAAACTTCTCATAATCTCTGATAGGCTCTGAACTCATAGTAAAATAATTTAAGAGTCATGGCTGATAACTTGGGGAAAATATCTGTCTGGTATGCAGTAGCAATTTACAAAGCCGATAGGATGCTTGGGGGTTAAAAGAAAAAATAATATAGAAAATTTAAGATAACGTATAAAACATTAGTGCTGTTCTGTGTCCGGTTTTGGTTATCATAGGAGATATTAAATCCCAGAAAAGGGACTTGAAGATAGTTTTTAAAAAGTTGTGAGACTTGGGATTTCTATAAGCTTTACTGGCTTGGAAAATGGCATTTTGGAAGAAAGAAGAGGTGCGATACAGAGAGCAGGAATAACAATTTAGAAAGGGATACTTCCTCCCTGGCTCCAGTGTCCCATGATATGAAAAGCCAACACTTGCTGAATTCAACAAAAAAGAATATTAAACAAAGATATAAGATGATCTTTAACCAGTGTTCCTTCAAGTTGTAGATTTCCCTGTTCCAGGAGGGGACTTGTGTTTGATTAAGGGGCACAGAATTACATTAACATTTGTGCCTGTTCAGCTGAGAATGAGTAAGTGAAGTGTAAGAAAGTTCCCTGTGGGATACTAGACCAAGTCAGTGTACAAAATGGGGAAGGCTTAGCTGAGGGCTGCCGGCAGCCGGTGAGAAAAAAACGGAGCCCAATTGAGTCATGTACATGTTTCTGTTCCATACAGAATATTTATTTTTTCCTCCAACTATGCTCTCATGATTCAGCGTTTCCCACAGCAACGATTGGCAGGGGGTGAATCCGGAAGGCAGAGGGTGTTAGGACTCTGCCAAAGAACGTCCCCGGACGAATGAGAAGCAGGGGTGGGGAGCAAGGCTAGAAACACATATCATTTCCCTGAAATCAATATATTGCACTCTCTTTCTCCAGTGGAAACGGTACTAGCATTAACCTGGCCCTTGACCCCACTTTAACCTCATCTCCTGAAACACATAATCCCGAGCTATCCATTTTCCAAATATAAGTAACTGCTGAGCCACGCTTCCTGCTGCGAACACAACCTGCCCGGTGACGGCGATACAGTCGTATTGACAGATACGTCTGCTACCAGCTGACGCCTTGGAGGACCGATTGATTGGCTCACACAAAAATCTAGAGATTTATCTGAAGGGCCAGATAGGTCCTTCACAGCATTTTCTCAGTTCAAGATGTCAGTTCTGCCTTAAAACCAGGAAGCTAAAGAGCAAGTACACTTTTACAGGCGTTTTGCCACCAGACATACAACCTGATTTCCACCCAGTCTGTGAAATTAGCATCTGGGCCGAGATTTATGGGGCCACCCTTCTTAAGATATAGCAGCTGCAGTGACGCTTGAAATCCTCCAAATACTGTGAAATTCCCCTTTCCCCCCTGTGTTGTTTCTCACATCCTTGAAGTGATGAGGCCGCTATGACAGGGCACCACACACTGCGTGGTTTAAACAACAGGAATTTATTGCCTCACAGTCTGGAGGCCAGAAGTCCGAGACGAAGGTGTCCGTGGGATTAGTTTCTTCTGAGAGCCTCTCTCCTTGGCTTGTAGACGGCCGTCTTCAATGTGTCTTCACAAGGTCTTCTCCGTGCGTGGGTGTCCCAGTCTCTTCTTATAAGGACGCCAGTCACACCGGGTTAGGCTCTCCCTACTGATCTCATGTCATCTTAATCACCTCTGTAAAGACACTGTCTCCAAATGCAGTCTCATTCTGAGGCAACGGGGGGTTAGGATTTCGACGTGTGACTTTGGGGGGACACAGCGCTGCCCGTAACACCCCCATGCTACCCCTGTGACTTTATTTTTTTAGTTTCGTTAAATGCTTACTTGTTTTTTGAGAGACAGCACGAGGGAGGCACAGAGAGAGGGGGGGACAGAGGATCTGAAGCAGGCCGTGTGCTGACGGCAGAGAGCTTGACGAGGGGCCCCCAACTCACAAACTGTGAGATCAAGACCCGAGCCAAAGTCGGATCATTAACTGACTGAGCCACCCAGGCGCCCCTTACTACCATGACTTTAAAACACGGGTTTTAGTGACTTTCCCTGGTGACGTGGCAAGTAACTATTAGAGTTAGAATTGAAATTCAGTCCCCTTTCTCTCATATTCCAGAAGCTTGCAAACCACAAGTTGCCCCCTCCTTCATTTGTCAATCAAGGACCTTTCTTAAAACAGAGAGTAGTTTGCGGTAGAATTTAAATTCAGGAAATCCATTCGTTTTATCACGGAGAAAAACAAGGAGTGCGATATGTGACCGAGGGGACAGGTCGCTCCACACAGCGCTTCAGGCGTTGGGTAGCCATATTGTTCTTGCTGGGTGGTATCTTTCCAAACAATACTCTACAGTGCGACACCAGCCGAGCAACAACCCCGGCAACCGCATGCAACCTGTTCTTGTCAGTGGGGATCGCCGTATTCCACACAAAAATAAAAAGCTGCACTTACTGCCCAATTCAGTCATCAGGAACACTCTGATCCCAGAGCAAGCGTTGGTAACCATTTTATTCCTCCTCACAGCCTTTCCAGGGGGATTAGGAATATAGCTCTGCTGTCAGCTTTATTTTCTTTCTGCCCAGAGCCTTACTAAAATGAACTCTGCTGTTTAATATTTTAAACATGTAAATAGCAAAACTCCATCCGTGGTCTTGCCATCAGGATCCAGCAATGCCTGGGAGGACCCAGAAGCTGTGGGGAAGGCTGTTGTTTAGACAGTGTGCCACGGCAGCCGTCGGTTGGCCTCATAAGCTTTTGTGTTCAATCTAACCTTCTAAACCTGTCTAGCATCATTCTCTGGTGGCAACGAAGAAATGCAGCAGGAAAGCCCCCTCCATCCCCAAATTTGGAAGCCTCCTTCGATCAGAGGCAAAAGAGGGAGCCACTACCAGGCCAAGGTATACCTCAAAGTAAAAGTCTACGGAACTGAGCACCCTTCAAGTTTTGCTGGTCTTGCAGAAGAATCGAGAAAATACCACATTAGGAGGACAAAATAAGAAGAGGTGGGGGTTTTAAAAAGCAATGCAAATATGATTCCTTTTTAAGGAAAGGAAAAAGATCCTTGAGAAAGGACACACACACACACACACACACACACACGATGCATGGGCTCATACTCCAGTAAGAAAACATCTGTGTTCATGCAGTAGTGGCCTAAGGCCACAGAGAGATATTCTTAGCAAGTGGAAGTAAATCACACCAGAAAGAGAAGAGGGAAGGGGTACAAAGGGAGCCCCAGAGCTTCCTCGGTAACCCCAAAGCCACCTCACCAGACACTGTGCTTGCTCACTCCAAGTTGGCTATCCCAACTCCCCAGGATCGTTTGGAATGCCGTTGGAGATGCAAGACAGTTTTAGAAACAGGAAATTGGAAGTGTTCTGCTTAAAATACTTCAGGCCGTGTGTGAGAGAGAGAAAGAGCGGGTCTGTGTGTCGATAAGAGGAGCGCTTATATGGACGCGCCCAGCCAGGCTGGTGGGCAGCCGAGCGGCCATCAAGCTGGCCTGGCCTACTTGACTCCTCTCCTCAACAAAGGCTCCCTTGTTTTGCAGAGCCGTCTTCCTTGAATTTCAGAACCAAGGGTCTTTTCTTTTCTTTCCCATCTCTTGCATCAGGGAACGCTGTTGTGTGCCGATGCCCAGGAAAATAAACACATGCATGTTAATATCTGCGGCTCCCCCGCAGTCAGTGAGCTATTTCCTCCACCCAGGTGGAAAAAGGATAGCGGGCCTCTCCGACATGCTGGTTAGTCTGAAAACAGACCGCTAAATGCATAATGAAGAGCCTCCGAGGAGTCAATCTGCATGTTAAAATGGTGTTCAGCAGCCCGGGCTGTCACACAACATAATTTGAAGATGAATGTGCATCCAATCAGACGGCCGGTCACTGACTGGCAGGGTCCTGGCTGTTAGGATTACCTGTCTGCTCAGCGGCAGCAGGCCTTCCAAGGGGCCACAGGTTAACCAACCCCCCTAAATCTGTGACGAGACAAATGGGCTCTCTCCTGGCCCTGCCCAAATCTGAACGGTCAGACTGATGCCAAGAGACAGTCTGAACTAGAGAGGAGCAGTTAAGGAAGTGGATATTGATCCCAACAGAAAGACACGGGGCCTTCAGCACGTTGGAGTCCAGGGGCTGCAAACATTAACAAAGGAAAGTGTTCAGCTTGACGCACGGAAGCAGAAAAGCCGGCTCTGACCGCCCGGCACCAGCAGGTACTGCCTGCCCACCACACAGCTTATGTTGCAGCCACTACAGGTCACAGCCGGGAACAGCCTTTACATGAGTGATATGTCGACACCACTTTTGTCTCTGAACATTTGACAGCAATTAGGACCTGACTCTAGGGGCAGGACATCACAGGAACACAGGAACACAGGAGAAATGAGGTTAGAGCAGAGATATTAGCCATCTGCCTGGTGAAGACTGCATCCTCGAGGTGGCATTTACATAGGAACAACAGGCACCGTGTATCCGTTTTCATTGTCCTGTGCTGCAGCTAGTCAGAGCACAAAAGAGCTAATAAGGACCACGTTTTCTTTAAGGCCCTGTACTTAGAGAGGCTGCGTGTGCTTTTTTTTTTTTTTTTTTTTTTTTTTTTTTTTCTAAATTCGAAATGCCTGATGGAGCTGCAGCTAAATGCCAAGCCCTGGGGAAGGATTCATGTTTACTGGAGGTTTTATGCGTTGCTCCCTTCCTGAGGTTCCCAGACTCTGAAAATAGGCAGCCTACAACCAAATTTGGAGCACAGGAAAGAGCAGCAAATGAAACTGTAAGGCCCTCCTTTGGAGCTGCTAATCCCCATCTGAAAGATGAAGGGAAAAACCACCCTTAGATGAGGAGTGACTCCCAAATTAAGCTCCAAACATGTCCCCGCAGCTCACTGCTGCGCAGGGGACAGCAGAGGCCCCCTGTTTACCGTGAGGCGTCGCCCACAGACGCTGCAGGTTCCGGACACAGGCATCACTGCTCCCGGACCACCCGCTCCACGGTGAAAGAGCACAGCCTACAGGTGCTTCTGGCCTGGCTTTGCTGTCCATTGCCGGCCAACTGGAAGAGGTACAAGGAAGACCCACCTCCACATGGTGTGTGTCCCGCCCCTCCCGAGAGCCCTGTTAACACAGGGAGAGCCATCCAAGGAAGTCTTTTTTTTTTTTAAGTTTATTTATTTTGAGACAGAGTGAGTGGGAGAGGGGCAGGGAGAGAGAGGAAGAGAGAGAGAGAATCCCAAGCAGGCTCTGTGCTGTCAGCATGGAGCCCAACATGGGGCTCTTTTCCAAGAACCATGAGATGATGACCTGAGCCGAAATCAAGAGTTGTACACTAAACCTGCTGAGCCACCCGGGCACCCCCAAGGAAGTCTTTTTTATAGACATATGTGATCCAAGACTTTTGTCTCTGTCCACGTGAACTATAGGTTTCACGGTGCCAGGTTGGCCCCCCCCAAAAAACAGGTAAATTGTTCAAAAAATGTTCTGGCTGATTTTTTTTTTACAGCTGATTTGATCACTAATCATGATTTGTGAGTTAGGCATATGGATCTCACCGTCATTGTTAAGTCTCGTCATTTTCCCTCTCCCTCCACTTCCCACCAAGTTATCTCGATGCTCAAGTTATGTGGTACAGTTCCCCCGGGTACCCCCTTCATCCGTCACATTCAGCTTCTGTTGGACCAAACGGATAATCGTGTCGATTATCTAATCAGGTGATATAAATGGGGCGTTTGCCCATAGGGTAAATGTTGTGAAGGGATTTTGTCATCCTTAACATCTTATGCTATTAGTTTTACTCAATTGCCTTGACCTTAGGATGCCAGATCTTTTCTCAAGTTTTTGAGAGGAGGCAGCTTTACAATGAATGAAGTAGCTTCCTTCAAAACCAGTGCCTGTGTACCCCAGCCGTGAAATAAGCTTGGCTTGTGTTCAGCGTCCTGGAAGTAAAACCACACTTCACTGCCCTGCGGGAGGCATGTGTCTTTTACGGGCTTTCCGCGTCCATGTGCCCACCTATGAAATTAGAATAAGAGCTAATCTTGCCTAATGCAGGAGAACAAATGAGGCTAGTGCAGAGAAAATAGCCATAATGGGTACGCGAGGCAGACTCCATGTATGAAAATGCTTTAAGATCATGGGAGGGAAGCTCTGACCGTAAATCCAGTCTAGTAGTAGAATTGGGATTTTGAGGTTTGCCAAACGTAAATACTATGAAGTTTGCCAAGTTTAAACACCACATGTCAACTTTCCAAACTGTACAACTCCCCAGTTTTGTTATCAGTTTGTAGGCCTGGAGAGCGCCCCCTTCCATTGTTCCCTCCCCCGAAGTTCAGCAGCAGAGTTGTACAGATCAAGTGTGATCCAAGTAGGGAAGGTGGGTTATGTTGCTTCGTGCTTCAGAATGTTTCTGGGTTTTCTTCTGCCGCTTAATTTTTCAACGACCGTGTGTAACACGTGTGAGGGTACTAAATGTAAGGACTTAGGAATTCGTACTATGTAACGCAAGGAACGTCCAGAGATGAATGCATTTTAGGTAAGAAGCTGGTGGAACCAGTTACAGTCACTGGGACTACAGGCAGAAAGTATTGAGCATCGAAATTGTGATTTCAGTGACGGTCCTGTGAGCAAAGGTGAATTATCAAAGCCTCTCTAAGGTCATCAGAGGTGGAAGACATGGATAGCCGCAGACAAGATGAAAAGCAAGTGTGTTGAGGAGCATGCGTGAGTAACAATGGGAAGGAGGCAAATACACAGTAAAGCATTCCTTGTGCTTTTTGTAGTTTGGTAGAATAGACATTTGCAGTTTTTTTTTAATTTTTTTATCTTTATTTATTTTTGAGAGAGAGAGAGAGAGAGAGAGAGAGAGCGGAGGAGGGACAGAGAGAGAGGGAGTCACAGAATCCAAAGCAGGCTCCAGGCTCCGAGCTGTCAGCACAGAGCCCAACGCGGGGCTCAAACTCACGAACTGCAAGATCATGACCTGATTCGACGTCGGACACTCAACCAACTGAGCCACCCAGGCACCCCAACACTTGCACAGTTTATGTTCCTGTTAAAAGTTTTGAGTTTAGTTCAGAGTCTGTCCTTGGTGTGAGTTCCTTGAGCTGAGTCCTAAATCACAGATTTGTGGCACCTGTTCTCCAGGTATATGCATAGCACCCAGAGAATTCTCAAATTCTAACAGACTCCGTTCTCTTCTTTACCACAAAGGTAGCCATGATCTCAGAGTCCGTGAACAATGAAGGAAGGGCCTTTTGGCACCAAGTGATGCTTTTTTTTTAGATCAGGACTGCCCAGTAGAACTTTCTGGAATCTGAGAGATATTCTGTAGGTACATGGTCCCATGCAGTCACTCGTGGCTATGAGCACTTGAAAAGTGGCTAGTGCGACTTTAATTTAATTTGATTTAATTTAATTTTAATTTTAATACCGGTACGGCATTCTACAGCATGGCTCTCAGTGTTCACACACTCCTTAAGGAGCCTGGAAGTCCGAGACAGCAGCACCTCAGTAGCCTAGAGGCACAAGAACAGCAGAGTGCTCGCATTGACAGAGAACAGCACTTACACGCACAACATATGGCTTGTGCCCTACAAAATAAACTAAGACTGATCTGTGACAGAGCAGAGGAAAAGTCTTTCCCTGTCGACCTCCCCTCCTCCGCTCATTCTAATTGCAGAGAGTGGAGAAGGGGCCTATGTAGTCAAGCCTGGTTATTGTCAAGCTCAATTTGCCATGACTTTTATTTTCCAATAAGCAATCTGGCCAGCTGTGGCTGAAAATGAAATCACCAAAGCGGACAGTCCCTCACCCCTCCTCCAATTATTGATTTATAAAGAATCCAGTCCACATTGCAGTCTGTCATCGTATCGTATGGTCATATGTATCACTGGCAAATCTCAGGATACAGATAGAGTCTAAGAAATACTTCTTGAAATGGAGAGCAGATATTCACTTGCATTTCTAAATCTGAGGAGATTTTTACTGGCCTTTCTCAAACATTTTGCAAACAATGTTAAATGTAAAAAATTAGCTCACTAGCCTTAAAAAGCACAATTAAAATTGTGGCCACTTAGAGGTTTATTGGAGAGGGAGGTCATAAATTATTTTTAAAATAAAGTTTCTAGGGGCACCTGGGTAGCTCAGTCAGTTAAGCCTCTTGACTCTTGATTTCGGCTCAGATTATGATTTCACGGTTCATGGGATAGAGCCCTGTGTTGGGCTCTGTGCTGACCGCACAGAGCCTGCTTGGGATTCTCTCTCTCCCTCTCTCTGTGCCCCTCCCCTGAGCATGTGCTCTCTCTCTCTCTCTCTTTCTCAAAATAAATAAATAAACAATTTTTTTAAGTTTAAAAAATAGGGGCGCCTGGGTGGCTCAGTTGGTTAAGTGTCCAATTTCAGCTCAGGTCATGATCTCACAGTAGGGGAGTTCAAGCCCCGCATCAGACTCTGTGCTAACAGCTCAGATCCTGGAGCCTACTTTGGATTCTATGTCTCCTTCACTCTCTCTGCCCCTCCCTTGCTTGTTCTCTCTCTCTCTCTCTCTCTCTCTCTCTCTCTCTCTCTTCTCAAAAATAAATAAACATTAAAAAAAATTTTAAATACAATGACGTTTCTACATTTATCTTAATTATATTCCATTCCTGTCAGCCACCTGACGATAACACTTTGGGATTTTGAACTGAAGGGCAACAAAGCCTGCTAAAAACCTGCTAGAGTTATGTATTCTGTGAGGTCTATAGGTCAGTCGATCATTTATAGAGTCCCCAGTCAGAGACAGCCCTCAGCTTTGGGGGGAAATTAAGAACAAAAATAAAGTAGAAGTCATTGGCCTTGGTTTTAAGGCCTTGATTTTAAAGCCTTGGCTAACCAGCTGGGAGTGATGGCAAGCCATTGCATGCAAGGCCTACAGAAATCTTGCAATCATGCCTTCCAGTGGTCCTTCCTATCCCTCCTTAGTCCAATCCTGAATCAGAGTACTCATGTGAAGGTAGGTTTAAGATGACTCACAGCATTTCCTATGGGAACTTAAAACCACCAGGCCTTATAAATGTTATGGAGGTAGACTAGGGGTTCACAGCTCAGCTCATACCCAACTCAAACAAGAGAATGTCGTGACTCTCCATGAGAAGAAGGAAAATAGAAACTTCAATTCATCCTAACAGGTGATCCAACTTAGTAGTTTTTGAGTGGGGTAGTAGACCTTACATCTCCATCCTCTTCTCCGCTCACTGTGACTGCCCTCTGAGACCCAAGGTCATTGCTTTTTCTCTTGCTCAGGGTAACTCCCCCAACATTCCCTGACCCTAATAAGGATGAGGTCCATTGGGTTTAACTCCTCACTGGGACCTCAGTGGACAAAGCACCCCCTCCCCTTCAAAAGTACCCAACCCTGTGACTCTCTATCTAACCAAAAGAACACCTAGACCACTCACAAAAGCTTCTGCTTCTCACCTCCAGCTCTCTTGAGATAGCAAGTAATAACCTGCTTTTATAGTCAACATTTTCTTTATTTAACCCATATTTATTGCATTACCCCAGTGGGTCAGGTACCTGTTCAAAGCTTGAAAATACCATCACGAACAAGATAGATGAAGTTCCCACTCTCAGAGTCTACATTTCTAGTGGCTGGAAAAAGTCTGCAGAGGTGACACTTAAGCCGAGACCAGAATGACAAAAAGGAGCCAGCCAAGTCAAGGCCTAGGGAAAGAGTGTTCCAGGCAGAGGGAGCAGCTGGCACAAAGATGCAACAAAAATGGCTTGTTTGGGAGCAGCAAGAAAGCCAGTGTGGCTAACGTGAGCAGCAGGGAGAGAGGGATGGATGAGGACACTGGGCAAGAGCCAGATCATGCAGGGTTTTGAAGCCTGTGGTAAAGAGTATGAGTTTTATTCTAAGCATGATGGGAGTTTCTGGATAGGGTTGAGCAGGGGAATAACATGGTCTGATTGAGGCTCTAAAAACAGCCATATGGAGGAGAGTGGATTGAAGGAGGATACAAGGATCCTCTTGGCTTGGGTCCAGGCAGGCAGTGATGATGGTTTGGACTGGGAAGGTAACAGTGGAAATTGAAAAATGGCCAAACTCAGAAGTAAAGCTGATGAGATCTACTGAAGGACTGGATTGGGAGTGGAAATGTGAATGCCTCCTCAGATTTTTCACTTGGCCCGATTAAATGTTGGTATTATTTGCTGAATTAGGGAAGACTTCAAGACTGTCAGGAGTAGGGGGAAGACAGGGGAAGAAACAGAAATTCTGTTTTATCCATACTAGCCTGTACCTTTCTGTAAGTTCTTCCTTGTAGCCAATGAACACTCTCCAGCTTATTTAAGCCTGTTACTTGTCATCAGTCTCCCCTGCGTGTTGGGAAGAATTGATCAGTGCCCCTCCAGAACGCCTCATGTATTTGAATGCAATCACTGTCACCCCTTAACCTTTTTTTCTCCAAGATAAACAACACAATTCCTTTCATCTTGCTTCGGAGGACCATTTTTCTATCCCTTTAATCGTGGCTGTTGCTGGCCTCTGGGTCCTCACCAGTTTTCTTACATGTAGAAAATTTACAATTTGCTAGATTTACAAAATGCTAGAGCCAAAGTAGGGCACAGAAGTCTAATAACAGTCCGATGCCGGTAAAACAGGATTGTTTCCTGCCCTTTCTATCTCTGTCTTTTGGCCATCCCATGTCCTTTTTTCCATGAAGGCCCTGACTTGGATCCTTGGACCACCTGTGATCTCTCTCCCTTTGCGTCTGTCTGTGCCCATGCTTTGCCATCCAGTGACTGTGCCTTTTGTTTGGGAGTGTAAGTGTTCCACTTTGCAAGTGTCTGCTTTGGGCAGATTTCCACCGTGTTTTTGTAGGAGTCGTCCAAAATCGGTTCAGGGAAAGACTTACCGTACTTGAGAGCCTCTGCCAAAGTGACCAGAAGCCTCACTGCAGCCCCGTGCTTCCTCCTACAGAGGCCAGGCCATAGCTTCGTAGCTTCGTTATTTCTCCCTACTCTATCAGTGTGCATCATCAAAGTGGTCTCTAATTGTCACCGCCCAATGTGCAGAGTCACTTCCTTAACCCTCTCGAGAAAGGCTCAAAAGAGAAACAACAGCAGAAAAGGGGTGTGTGGGTTTTCTAGAGCCCTGTGTCAAGACAGCGGCCCCTTTGGATTCTAGCACATCTCAAATGTATCTCCTTACACATGTCAGCGTGTTACAGTTCTTTCTAGACCACCACAACACTTCTGCCACAAGGTACAGCAAAAATTAATATTCCTAAATAAAATTCGAGCAAAATACCATGCGTTAACTCTAATCGATGTCAAAGAACTGTCAGTTTACAAAATGATCTTTTTTTTTTCCGACCTACATGAATTGGAAAATTGTTTATGCAGATGCACTTATCGTTTACCTTGGGTTAATACATTCAGACTTGGCGTGCTATTTGATGGAAAACATTTCATTTATGTAAGTGAGATTATCATTTTCCAGAAGTCAAATGGCAGAGGTAGAGGCAGAGTTTATCGTATTATGTTTGGCTCCGCCCTTGTTTCCCCGAGTTGGGGGGAAGGTGAGAGACTTCTAACAGCTGCAAGTTGTACCTTCAGCATGAAAGAAAACTGAAGTATCTCCCAAGCAGTCGGAACCACAAGATGCCTTAAACTAAGCCGAAGGTAATAGGCTTTTGAGGGAACCCCGTATAGTGGGAAAATAGGATGTCAAAGGACAGCCACTGTGCTTTTCAAGTAGCCCACAGATGATAACAACTATTTGGTTTGATGTGGGGGGGGGGGGGAGATATAAACAATAACAAAGAAACCAGGATGTGTTAGAAAATGAAATGCAAACCTGAAATCAAACAGAAATCAAACTGAAGGATTCTCGCCCCAGAACCACTTCAGTCGGCTGCCAACTGCCCCTTCTTGTGCTTTCCAGTCTCACAACCCGTGGCTTAACCTGGGAGATTGTAAACTCCAGTTTCATTCCTCATCCTTAATTTAGCTAGACAGAGCTTTGAAATGGCAACTAAATTACCTTTTGGTGAAATCAAATCTTTCCCACTAGCCTCAAGCAGAGAGGAATCCTAGACCACAGGCCGGCTAATGTGCCCCAGCAGCTCCCAGTCGTCTCCCAGAGCCCGGAGAGGGGGCGTGCTATTAAATGCTTACTCACATCCTTTGTCCCCTGCAGTTTGTCCTGTAGGGGGTTACTCTGTGCACAGTCTTTTCTCTTCTGACTGCCTGCCTAGCAGGAGGTTGCTTAGGGCAGTAAAATGTTTATTACCTGTTTATTGTGTGAGTAACTGCAGTCTAGGAGGAGAAAATATTTCCCAGTTTACCTGGGGCAATGAAAATAGGATTAAGAGTTCTGAGGGCTGAGGAAGGAGCAGTATAAAACCCAGAGAATCATATCCCATGCAGCGCTGAGAAGCCCAGCTACCCCTGCATCATCCTTCCTTTCTGGTCATGGTGGCTTTCCCTCTGATTCTCAGCCCCGTGTAATTCACCATTATGGATTGGGGGATTGCTGGTATTCTAAAAGCAAGTCTGCCCCAAAAGAGAGTTTGACTCGGATCCCAGGTGGAGCTATCAAATTGCACGAAAAGACAGGTCATCGACCTGATTAATGTTTACATGCACACTTATTTCTCTTTCGTCCAAAGTAAGTTACAAACGGGTTAATTTCCACCAATTTTGCAGTGTGAAGATTCAATAAAATATCATGTCACAGTTCAGGCCGTCCTATAACCGCCGTTTGCACTGAATTTAGTTATCATGGTTAGCTAATTCATGTCTAAGATTTAAAAAGTACTACCACAAATCTTCAATTAGTTCTTAAATGTGATCTCCCCCTGCTGCCCTCCCCTCCCTCACTTTTTGTTCCCTTCTTAGGAGTCCTCCTGTCTTGATCATTAATGGAGCAGCACAGACTTGAAATCCTTGTCATGCATCAGAAGAGTATATACTTAAAGATCTCTGAATCTAAAATACCAGGGTCCCCTAGAGTGCTGTCACTCTTAGAAGTGGGCTACAGAATTGAGCCCTGATTCCCGTTGGAGTCCATTATCATCTCTGCATTCCTTCCTTCATTCACTGTTGATTCACTCATTCCTTCATCCTTTTGACAACTATGGATTGAACTATTAGGTGCCAACCACAGTGCTGGGCTGGCCAGGTGCGGCTTGCCTCAGATCATGACCGTTTGTTTTAGATTCCAACACTTAAAAACTGTCTCAGAAGTGCACAGTTAGAGGGGCACCTGAGTGGCTCCGTCGGTTAAGTGACCGACTCTTGAGGTCATGATCCCAGGGTTGTGGGATGGAGCCCTGTGACAGGGTCCATGCTGAGTGTGGAGCCTGCTTGGGATTCTCTCTCTCTCTCTCTCTCTCTCTCTCTCTTTTTCTTTCTCTCTCTCCCTCTGCCCCTCCCGTCTCGTGCATGTGTGTGTGTGCATGTGTGCACATATGCTCTCTCTCTCAAAAGAAAATTAATTGATCTTAAAAAGTGCACAATTAGAAATAATTCATAAATGTGACTTCATTGTAGTCCTGCTATTTGTAATTTTTTTAATCAAATTGAACGTTTCTCAGTCATCTTCTCAGAGTGCCTATTTCAAGTCTGAGGTCCAAAGCTGTCGAGGTGCTTGTGTGCCATCCACACAACAGGACTTGAAGTACGGGCCATTGGCATTCATCTTATCAATATGATCCACATAAATGGTTTTATCAGATAATTCAGGCTCCACAAATTCACTTCTTGCTTTATCTGAGGGGTTGGCATAATTGACTGGGGGAGCTTTAGGATCTCCTTTCTGTTTTGTTTTGCACAGGCCCATCCTCTGTCCCCATCAACACTGAGCCTTTTGGTAATATGTTAACTGTTACCCCCCTCACCACCATCTATGCTGGCATTTTTTTTTCTGTAGATCCATATACACATATATTCTTGACCCGTGAAGAGTAAACTCTCGGGCAGTGGAAAAGAGCTACATCAACCAGCACAGTCAGGTGTATATCCCCTTTAGAATTGTGCCAAATCCCTTGGCCTTTTCTTTTTTTTTTTTTTTCTTTTTTTTTTTTTTTTTTTTTTTTTTTAATATGCTCCATGCCCGTGTGGAGCCCAGCACAGGGCTTGAACTCAAGACCTGAGACCAAGACCTGAGCTGAGAGCAAGAGTTGGACACTCAACCAACTGAGCCACCCAGGCACCCCAATTCCCTTGGTCCTTTAATGGCATCCTTCTTTGGGGTTGAGGAACCTTGAAGAATTGGGAAGGATTTAAGATCTATGATCGGATCGGGGCACTGGGGTGGCTCAGTCTGACTTCAGCTCAGGTCATGATCTCACGGTTCGTGGGTTCGAGCCCCACATTAGGCTCTGTATTAACAGCTCATAGCCTGGACCCCGCTTCGGATTCTGTGTCTCCCTCTCTCTCTGCCTCTTTCTCTCTCTCTCAAAAATAAATAGACATTAAAAAAAATTAAGATCTGTGATCTGATGAACACCAAGTCAAAGAATGGAAAGGCTCAACAGTTATTTTATCATCATCAGATATGGTGATGCTTGAGACTCAGAGACCATTATGAAGATGATAGACTCCGACTTTTATCTGTTTGTCTTCATGAGCACATGGTTATCCAGTAAGTTTCAGAGCTGGCATTAAAGCTCAGAATCCCCAAGTTTGTTGTTGGTTCTATCCCCAGCTTCTGAACTTCAGGGTTTTTTTGTTGTTGTTCCTTTAAGTTTAGAGACAGAGCATGTAGGTGGGGGAGAGCATGAGAGAGAGAGAGAGAGAGAGAGAGAGAGAGAGAGAGAATCTTACACAGGCTCCACACTCAGCATGGAGCCTGACACAGGGCTCCATCCCATGCCATGACCCTGGGATCATGACCTGAGCCAAAATCAAGAGTCAGATGCTCAACCGACTAAGCCACCCAGGAGACGCTGAACTTCAGTTTTATAGACTGGGTTTCTTGATTCTTTTACAAACTACCAATAAAGTTCCTGAGTATATGCTTAGACTTGAAGGAAAAAAAAAGTAATACTTGATATATTAAAGCTGATTTTGTTACAATATTATCATAGGATCATAGAGCTGGAGGAAATGTAATACATTAGTTCAGGGTTGGGACCCTGTAGCAGTACTTGAATTCTTTCTACAGTGTTTCTGCTAAGTGGTTTTCCAACCTCTGCTCCAGCACCTCCAGTGATGGAAAGTTCATTAACCCATTCCATTTTGGACAGCTCATCCTTTTAGGTCTTACTATAATACATGTAAAAGTTAATGGAAGGCCAATAATGCTAAGATAGCTTCTTAAAAATGCCCATGAACTAGGTGAGTAAGAACTATACCTAAATATCTTTTTTTTTTTTCTGCTTTAAAGAACAGGAGGAGGTTAAAGACATAGCAGTGATTCTTAAACTTCAATGTGCAAAAGAATCACCCAGTGAGCTTGTTCACAATGAAGATTCTCAGGCCCACCCCCGAGAGCCAAGTCTGGGATGAGCCCCTGGAATCTACATCTTCAAAGCACCTATAGCTGGTCTGGTGCCATTGGTCTGTCTGGACTACCTAATGAAGAAACTGGTGTAGGCTGGAAATTTTACATCTTCTATTTTCCCAACCAGAAAATTACTTCCAACAGCTAAACTCTGGAGACGTAGTATGTATGTTAACTTGTGAATTTTGCCCGTAGTATGTATATTAACTCGTGAATTTTGACATCCTATCGTACCAACTACTTATATAGGAAATAATGGCTTAGCTTTTAGTGAACCTTCTTCCCAGTTTTTGCCATGTCAATGCCCATGGAATCTTTTTCCTCTTCCAGGGAAAGAAAGGTCTTCCTCACTAGCTGACATTTGATGTATTTAGTCTTAAAACGGCTGTGCAATGAGATAGTTGGGGAAGACGCTGCCAAAAGGGTCCCATTATGTTGTAAAAGTTCTTTATACACAGGACCATCAGCATGGGGCTCAATCTTAGAAGAGCACTGAGAAACGGCATTCATTCTTGGATCCCTCATAGCGTGCTGTCACTCTGTACAACGGCTGCCCCAAACCTTCCCCAAATGAGCCTCTTCAAAGAAGAGGGCCTGTGACCCCTCTTTTTGTGATATGTAGCATAGTATATCACTGTCGTTTTATAAACCAAAGCTGTCACTTTGGGTGAAGACTTCATGAATGGAGAAAAGTTGGAAAAGGTTGAGTGTACTGTAGAGAACTCTCTGGAAGGAAGGTGTGGTGTGGATCCTTCATGGAGGCGGGGGTCTCTGTGTGAGGAGCCCTTGCCACCTGGCCTCCTAGATAATTTTCTAAAGCACACTGCTGCATCCAGCCATTAGCCCCTTCCCAACCTGCGGCCAGCCTTTCCAACATGGTTTCTCTCCCTCCTCCTGTCCTCTCACCCTTTCCGCTGGGCCTATTTTGCTTTACGAATGTATACTGCAGCCATATCCTTTCAAGAGAAACATTCTCTTAAGTCATTCACTTTATTGTGTAGCATTTTATCAGGGGCAGAAGATCTTGAGGGTCTTTGGAGTTCACCTTTGGGCCGAGGGCTATTGAGCTAATCCTAAAAAGAAGTCAGCAGTTGACTGGCTTCGTTCCAGGGAAGGATCCAAAAAAGGAGGGTCAAATGTTTTATTTTTAGGAACAAAGAACAACTTTCCAACTGAGTGCCTGCCTCGCCCTCTGACATCAGAATCCTATTCTGTCCTGCTTCAACCCAACCACGGCCAGTCTCCGTTCCTCCTCCCTATCTAGCAGCTCCCTTAGGAGCCTGGGAGGAGCTTGTTACCAGGGACACAAAGGGCATAGTCCTTTTGAGAGAAAAAGTGTAAGTTAAGTACTAAAGTGGGGAATTCTCTTTTCCTTCTCTCTCCCTTGTCCCATCCATGGGAATAACTATTGGGCTCAGAAGAGCTTCCTCCCTAAGCCCATTTAAGCCAGAAGTGTCCAAGGATTTTTTCCAATACCATTGTTTACTTTATTTGCATTCAGAGGTAGTGAAAAGGCTTCTCAGGATGCCTCTGAATCCTAAGTAAGAAAAGGACACTTGGTATGAAAGTTCTTCAGAATCATTCATGTTACTGCTGGTTGATAAGCATCATATGTATATGCAGATTTTCCTGGTGATTATACTATTAAGTCTTGTAGTCTCCTTTAAGATGTGTCACTCAAAGTGGTTTTGGAAAAGCCTCTTTAGGGTAAACAAGAGAGTGTCATTGTGGTACCGATAGCCTTCTCCCGTGGGTTACGGCACAAAATGGACGAGAGGGCACACTTCATCAAAGCAGCATTTTTTGTGTTCAGTGTCCCTGTGATGTGTCTTCAAGAGAGTGTGTTTTGTCTTTCCTCGTCTGCTGCTACATGAGGATTCAGGGACCTCACGGCCCCTCTGAGTGAGAGGGAGGCATCAGCCCTCCTATGGGAGAAGAGCATGCACCATGCCGCTCTATGGCCCTGTCCGCTGCTCCCGGCTCCCGGATGGGTCTTTGAAACCCAAGGTTTCTTTTCCAACCTGGGGTTCTCCAAACCATTGCCGATGGTAGGGCCTCTGCTTCTGCTGAGACTTAGAATTCCTTTAGTGAGTTCACCAGGAGGTGAGCTTAAGAAAGAGGCTGGACTATTCTTCCTAAGTACTGTGCTCTTACCAAAGCAGCCACAGCCAGGACTGGGCCCCACCACAACCCAGGGCTCCTGTCCCTCCATGTAGAGCCATGGACACTTTGTGCCAGTGCTGATGGAGACCAAGTGAGTTTAAACAGTCTTGTCCTCTACTACCGACTGGGACAGGCTGTTGATCCCAGTGTAAACAGGTTTTTGAAGAATGGACATCCAGCTGTTGGTCCAAAAGAGCCACGATCTCTCTGAGGCCTTGACTGCTGTCTACCCGAACCCCATATACCTGCCAGGACTGTCTCACACTACCCTGGCCCACCCAAGCCACCTTCTCTCCACCATTGTGGTACTAAGAGCAGCACCAGAATTCACACTGATATGACTTTAGTTCATAAATATTTTGGTAGAACAGTTTAAGGATCTGGTGTTACTTATCTGCAGTGCTGTTGATTCATAAGGAAGTACTTACACATATAAACAAAACTAGCTGTTTGTACTTAACTGGCAGAGCCCTCACTATCATATTGTGAAGGCCAGATTAATCTGAGCAATAATAAATATTGACATGTGGAAATTATAAAGCAGCTTGTTATCTAAGGATCAAAAATACTTTTGAGATACGTTATCTTTTACTAAAACCAGGATTTAGGCAAGTATGTTACATCTATGGCAAATCTTTGACATGGTCCTTATACAAAACCTATTAAAATGCTTCAGACACCAGTGCTTCAGGGGACATGGCATTGGCATATCTGAATAAAGGATAGAGAGACATGGAACTTTCTATGAATGGAAATAATTCAAGTGATGGCCTATGTGAATACTATCTGCTATCATTAAAAAAAAAAAAAAATGCTACATTTCAGCCAAGCAACATATGTTCATTTCTCTTTCAAGATGTAACAGTCTGGTGTGGGTGTTCTTGACCGTCAGTGGTTTTTCTCCACCTGGCTATGCGGGAACCCGGGCTTGTTCCCTCATGGGCCTCTGCCATCTTTAAGTTCCCAGGGTCCTCTGTATCCCATTAGCAAAGGAGGGAAATGATGGAAACGTCACCCCATTTCTTTAGCACCTCTGGCCAAAAGGACATCTTTCACTTCCGCTTACACACATCCCCCCCCCCCCCTCCCGGTGAGAACTAGTCATTTGGCCCTATCTAAACGCAAGAGGTTCTGGGAACTGTGGTCTCTTCCAGGGAGCCCCTTCCCGATTATGACTCCCTACTACGGAAAGATGAGCACTATATTTTGGGGGCAGTTAGTTGTTTCTGCCATATGGATTTGGTTACTTGTTTATTAATTGTTTGGTGCACAGCAGAACATGCAAGTTGGCAGAGAACACTTTATCACACTGAAAAGTCAAATTCACCTAATATAAATTACAGAAGATCAGGTACTACCACAGCTGCGAAGTAGACAAGTAGTCGATGAAACTCAGTATAGAGAAACGCAAAGCATTTGGGGAAAATGCTCCAAATCCGTTTGTACTAAAGGTATGGTAATATTCCGTGGTACCACATTCCATGCAGAAAGTGGACAATGAGAGTCATTATACACCATTCTCTAAAGACATGGATACATTCATTGGTGGCTAATACAGCCAAAACAACTCACCAGAATAGCAGACATTTCCTGGTGAAGAATTACAAATATAGCAAAATAATCTTGTTCAGAATTTTGACATAGCCTCATCTAGAATATCATATGCCATTCTGGCCACCTCATCTCAGAAAATAACATAGCGGAACTAAAGGAGCTTCAAGGAGGAGCCAAGTGATCCAAGGTGATGGTTCCTAACCTTTTTGGAGTCTTAGTCTCCTTTGAGAATCTCTCTTACCCTTTACCTCAGAGAAATGCATGGAGGTGCACGTGTAACTTTGCATGCAATTTCATGCCCATCCATGGCTACCTTGGGGTATTCAGACCAAAATTAAGAAACTTTGGTTTAAAAAACACCATGTGAGGATAAACTTTAAAAATTGGATCCTTTTTTTCTGAATACATAAAGACTCAGAGAAGCTGTATGTAATCACAATTTTTTTTTTTTTAACGTTTATTTATTTTTGAGACAGAGAGAGACAGAGCATGAACGGGGGAGGGTCAGGGAGAGAGGGAGACACAGAATCTGAAACAGGCCCCAGGCTCTGAGCTGTCAGCACAGAGCCCGACGCGGGGCCCGAACTCACGGACCGTGAGATCATGACCTGAGCCAAAGTCGGACTCTTAACCAACCAAGCCACCCAGGCGCCCCTGTAATCACAATTTTTAAATCGCCAAGTACGTGATCAGTGCAAACACGGGTATGTTCACCATATCTTGATGTAGTAAGACATCAGGAGGGCCACCCTAAAGTTTGAAAGAGGCAAATTCAGGGGTACCTGGGTGGGTCAGTCAAGTTGAGCATCTAACTCTTGATTTCGGCCGAGTTTATAACCCCAGGGTCGTGGGATGGACCCACGCCTGCCTGGGATTCTCTCTCTCTCTCTCCCTCTGCCCCCTCCCCTGCTGGCTCACACACTCTCTCTCTCTCTCTCTCTCAAAAGGAAGGGAGGGAGAGAGGGGTGGAGAGAGGGAGGGAGAGAGAGAAAGAAAGAAAGAAAGAAAAGAAAGACAAACGCAAAAATTAAAAAATAGTGTTACTGATTTACATGGCTGGTTTCATAAGCTTTTGGAATTTTGTCAACTTAAGATGTGGTAAAACCAGAACTATAAATAGCTTTTAGACTTAAATGAATTTCATGGGTGATAGCTCTATGATGAGAGATGTTAGAGAAAATGCAGTGGTTTAGTATATGGCCCTAACACGCCTGTCAACATAGACAGCCATCTTTCCTAACACGTCCTACACCATGCCACCAAAAGAGACTCAGTGCTGAGCTGAACGGATGGACGGTGGGCCTGACCCAGAGTGGAGTTTTTTTAGTTTAGAACTGATCACCTTTACCAACTGGAAAGCTGCTGCGTCACTGATGTCTTATTGTGTCTGCTTGTTTCTCTGGGAGACAAAAGAATATAAATTCACTTATAAAAGTGACCGAATGGTGATCTCGGGGTTCGTGAGTTCGAGCCCCACACAGGGTTCTGTGCTGACAGCTCAGAGCCTGGAGCCTGCTTCAGATTCTGTGTCTGCCTCTCTCTGCCCCTTCCCCGCTCACACTGTGTCTCTCTCTGTCTCTCAGAAACGAATAAACGTTAAAAAAAAAAGATTTTAAAGAAAGTGACCAAATGGTCTGATAACGAAATGGGCCATACTGTGGTGATACGTACACTTGTTGTGTGTGCACAAGACATTTTTGTGACGTAAGGGGAATATGTATCATTACCTGCAATTTTCCACGTGTATATCGTGAGAGGCAAGAGAGTAAGTACCCAGCCCAGGCTCACATGTGAAGTCTCACGAAGGTCACCAGCTGCCCGCAGCCGTGGCTGTGGTTGTGGAGCCAGGGAGCAGGGCTTGTACCACAGCAAGCCCTGCTCCTCTGCTCAGTTCTGCTCTTCTGTCAGGTGTCCTGAAGCTGGCACTTTCACCTTGTCTTCGCTTACCCCCTTGTCAAATACAGCAAATGGTTTTTGAAATCAAGCTAGAGGAAATGGCGAGCTGGGAGCACCTGGAGGAAAACTAGAGGCTCTGAGCAGTTGCCCATTCTGTCAGAGCCCTGAAGAAACAGCTGGGTGTGGTTGGCTACCTGAGGCGCCAAACCTTGTTTTGTAACGGTTTATGACCATTTATTTGAGGAACCACAGGTTATTAGAACTTCCCCTCACTGCCACTGTCTTGGCACCTACTACTTTATTTTTCTTTTAAGTTTTTTGCTCACTTAAGTAATCTCTACAGCCGAACGTGGGGCACGAACTCAAAACCCTGAGATCAAGAGTCGCATGCTCTTCCAGCTGAGCCAGCCATGCGCCCTGGCACCTACTACTTAAACAAACACAAACAAAAACTGTACACGAAGCAAGTTGACTTCTGAGTGCTGAGTGCCTTACAAAACAACCAGTGATAATCACTTTTGGGGAAGAGAAACAGGAGAAAAGATGAACTAGAGGGAAATACGTAATCCTTGCCCAATGTTCAGCACGTAGTAAGCACTCAATAAACATTTCTTTGTTGATTAAAAAGATCATATGTAGACTTCTAACTATGGGTTTTCCAAATAAAAAAAGCTATGATATAATTTCCAATTTTTGTCTCACTGCCTTTGCCATTTATTGCATACTCCAAAAAATACCTTAAAATGAAACTGGCCACCCTTTAAATAGTTTAGAGGCTGAAAATATAATTATTACATTGAAATACTTTAGCCTACGTGGCATTCCTTTACCTTTGCACTTTCAAGCCCAGTGAAATCAAAATCATGGTAAAGGGATACATTTTATAAAATGTTAAAATTCCAATTACAGTTCCTTTCCTTTCTTATTTTAAAGACTACTTAACAGGGCGCCTGGGTGGCTCAGTTGGTTAAGCGGCCGACTTCAGCTCGGGTCATGATCTCGCAGTCTGTGAGTTCGAGCTCAGCATCAGGCTCTGTGCTGACACACAGAGGCCAGGGCATCCGAGACCAACTTCACTTTCATTCCAACTTCACATTCATTCATTCACTTCCCTCCAGGCTCTGAGCCTGGAGCCTGTTTCGGATTCTGTGTCTCCTTCTCTCTGACCCTCCCCCATTCATGCTCTGTCTCTCTCACTCTCAAAATTAAATAAACATTAAAAAAATTTTTTTAATAAATAATAAAAATTAAAAGACTACTTAACAACATTATAGACAGTGTAAAGAAGAAGTAAGGGAAACATTCATAATCCCTCCATCCTAATGCAACAAGTAATTCCATTTTTTTAATATTCCCTCCCAGATTTAGACACATATGCATGCATATTTTTGTCCATATGCATCACAGGTACCATCACGGTGAGCACACAGTTTTTTAGATCAGATTTAGATGTAACAAGGGAGACAAGTGAGAGGAGAAAAAGAGAAGAACCAAAGAAAATAAATAATAACCAGTTAAATGATGGCCGAACTGCAGCTCTTAGTGGGACTGCCTAAGAGAAGGTGGGCATCTCTCAACCTCCCAACAAGAACTTTCCAGCCTGGGGGACCAGTCCTGGGGTAGGCACTGCTGATAACCTAGCGACCATTCACATCAAAGCTGGGTCTACCCCTGCCTCCCTCCCAGCTTGTCAGGGACTCCAGGGCCAACCCTGCCTTGTGGGCCACCCACAGGAGGAGCGCCACCGAAGCAGGAGGAGAGCCAGCAAGGACAGCGACGGTGGTGCGCCACGCTGAGATTGAAAGCAGGCAGATTTCCTGCACCCCGTGCTGCTCTGAACAGGGGCGCGGACGGTGTGTTCACCTGCTTAAAATGGCACCATCCCACAAAAGAGAACACAGTCCAGCAGTCTGCGTGCACAGCACCTTACAGTCACGTGGAGATGTTGCCATTCTTTGCCCAGCTTTCCAGTAGAATGCTCAATAACAACAGCAGCGACGTCTTCCATGGCGCTTCAAGCTTTACAGATTCCCAAAATGCTTTCACCTGCATGCGCTCATTTGATCTCCACGACAACCTGAGGAAGTCATCGGGGTGATCTTGACGTGCTCCACATAAATGGAAGGCAGACTGAAACTTGGGAAACTGAGGCAGTGTTCTATGTCACGGAATGCAAGTGAAGTTGGTCTCGGATGCCCTGGCCACTCTGGAAAGTGTGGTAACCTACTCTCTCAGGCAGCACAGTCACACACACTCCCCCTCGTCCGCACTCGAGCAAACAGCTCTGCCAAGCATGTGACGCAAGTAGGGAACATTCCCATCGGCCATTACTGAGCGGGGCTTGGGGTTGCTGATAAGGGAGCCTAGCAAAATGATGTTTTAAAAAAGTGGTTCCTCACCAAGATGGAAAGGTTTGCTTGTCAGCAGGACTACAGGTCCAGGGATGCGGTGTCTTCTTGGTGCTACCATTTCTGTCTCGTGTTACTAAAAAATAATATATTGATTACTTGCTACTTCAGTGTACCCAGTTTAGGAAAGCTATTTTTGAAACGTGGCAAAGGCAGGAAATCGCTTCCTTCATTTGGGCATGGTTTCCAGCACACCTTTTGGAATCTCAGAGCCCACCCTCTCCCCACTCACCCATTTCTTTGTAGGTTTAGAAAAGGAGTATGTATCAGTTCAGTATTATTTTAGCAACAGAAGCCTCTGCTTTGGCTATTTTTAGCCTGTCAGGTGCACTCTGCCTGCCACGAACTTGGTATATTCAAGTGTTTAATTCAGCGGCCTCTCTCATTTGAAAGGGAGCTGTTCCAGCCTTCTGACCACCATAGCTCCACTTTTACAGCTGCTCGTAAATTTCTGAACATGCAGAGATATCTTTAGCTGCGACTCCAGATATTTCCTGTTGAGCTTCAAGATGCAACCCTGCAAGCACATTGAGGCTAAATATACCTTCTCTGTCCAGCACTCAGCCAAATTAACAGGGGCAGCATCAACACGACCTCTTTTAATCCAACGCTGAACAGGTTTTTTCAGTCAGATTAATTAAGCAATTTTGTTTGTTTGGGCAATTGAAGTGATTTCACCTTCCCCTGAGCTGTGGATACCTAAGCTTCATTTTCTCTCCTGAATCCAAGTCTGACCAGAAGCCCCGCCAGAGACCTATACCAGGTATGTTTGGATACTGAGCATCTCTTAGCCCTGGATTGGACCCGGTCAAACAGATGGCCCCACAGCAGCCAACTCAGGGCAGTGCCTTACACATCCTCACAGAGTCCAGGCTCCTCTTCAACTTCGCCGAGGGCCTTCGTCATTCAGGGGAGGAGGGGGATGCCAGGAGTTTTTTAAGGAATATATCCTTTGGGGACTTGAAAAAGGAAAAGAATGTTAAATTTTTCAGGCCTAGCAGGAGGCCTATGGTAGAAGCCTCCTTTCTGGAGTTCTTGTCCACAAGGGATGCATCGATCTTTTCAACAGAGCCTAAAAACTTACACTGGTGTTCCTGGAGAAGTCCTTGGATTCTTCGGGATCTTCAGAACCAACAGTGTACACTGAATGCCACTGGTCAGTGTCCCTATAACCAAGATCAGCCAGTCCCAGGCCATCCACAGGCCAGGAAGACACCGTTCTGGGAGAAGCCCTGAGAAAACAATGTGAGGAAGCCAGGCTTTTGCCGGTGGACCGCCAAATATGCACCTCCCCCTACCCCGACTCCTGCCCCCTTTAGGGAGGCTGTGGAAAAAGGTCTAGTCCCACCCCACCAGATTAGACTCGCCCTAGAAGGTTATTAGGGTCAGTGGGGACACAGATGACTGTTTATTCCCACCAGTTTTCTACCTGCCTCATATCCTGTTCACGTATACGGTTCATGCTGGGGGCACAAGTTTTGGCCATCAGTCTAGCGATGGGGCTGTGACACTTGCACACTCTCTCCAGAACACCTGCAAAGATGAGCCTGAGGAGCCCCATTGAGGACACCAGCCTGTCACCTCTCTCCTTCTCATGTCATCTTGTGGTTTATGATGCTGAATATTTCTGTAACTCTCTGTACTTGGAGGATTTCTTTTTGGTCTGTTATTGCCTGGCAAACACCGTTACTCATCAAAATTTATTAAGCAGAGGAAGCAACGAAAACAAAGGTACTAAACAGTGGCTTGCAAAACCAACAGGACTTGAGAATAAGAAATGCAAATGAATAAAAATAGCCACAGCTCCCCTTACCAGTGCTTCCTAGGAGCAGGTGCTACTCTCATCAGCATACATGCAGTGACTCAGAGAAGCCTCCCAGCAAGCCCATGAGCTTGCATCCTCTCTGTCTGCAATCTCTCCTTCAATGGAAACGTACAGTATGTATTGGGTACATACTGCATGCTAAGAAATGGGTTAGGCACTGGAAATATAGCGATGGATGAGGTTGCCAAAGTTTCTGCTCTCATCGAGCAAAGCAGACATAGGGTAATGAAGTAACCAATTGCACAAAGAATTCCTAGAGGGCAGGGACCAGTTGAGACTCTGCAGCTCGAGCAAGAGTCCCTCGTAGTATGAGTGTGCGTTTAGAAACCCACATGGGACTCTCCCACCTCTCTCCCCTTCCAGCCTCTCCAGCCCAATCTGCTCCTATCCCATGCTCTATACTTCACAGTCTGGCAACACATGAGATTGGCCACAGGGCTGTTTCTTACCTCCATTCCTTTGCTCATATTGTCCCTGCTGCCTCTAACGCTTTCCTTAACTAATCCCTATGCAGTTCCAGAATCCGCTCCCCCAGAAAACCCTTCCCAACCCTCCTTGCCCCAGTTAAGCTGTGTTAATTAAACTTCCTTTGTGCCTCCAGGGCCAGTGGTGCTGATCTCTGTCCCTGCACTTGGCCTCACCACTCAGCAGGGATCTGTTGCGGTGTGTGTTTTCTCGCTAGCCTGGGTGCTCCCCGGGTCCTTCTGGATCCATCTTTGCTGTCTGCTGCACAGGTCCTGACCCACTGCTACCAGTGAATGCTTGTTGGCAGAATGTGCATCTCTGCCCTAGCGGAAAAGGTTAGGAATCAGGAGACTCTCCATTTTACCTAATGGTAGTTAATGGGGAAAAAAGGAGCCTAGTGGGTGGGGCAGTAGAGGCTGATACTGCTGGAGTAGGGCAGGGGAAGAGAGGGTTGCTGTTGTGGTGCAAACCTCACCAACTTCCCTAGGGGACGCCCACCTAGACTCTTTGAACACTTGCAGTGACCGAGAACTTGCTGCTTCATCAAGCAATCTGTTCCTCTGTCACTCTGTTGAAAAGTTCTCCCTTTTGTTAAGAAAACTCTGCTGAAGACTTTTAGAGATTTGTCCTCTAGAACAACAGAATAATGTGACTCCCACTTCTCTATAATAACCCTCCAAGTATCCAAAGAGTGCTTCTCGTGGCCTGTGTTAGACTCACTTTTTCTTACCAAATAATTCTAGTTTCCTCCACTATTTCTCTCATGTCACACAACTGGACACTCTCAAACCTCTTCATGTCTCTTTTACAACATGGCATCCTGAGCTGAAACAATATTCCAGGTGCCTTCTTTTCAGTATGGACTATGATGGTACAACTTCTTTCCTGAACCTACAGCTTAAGTTCAAATTCACGTGTTTTACAGCCTTGTCACTTTGTCAGTTCCTACTGCTCTTGTGGACGGTGAAATTCCTTAGTGCTCTGCATACAGTGAGCTCTTGTCAGACCACGTTTAATAATAGCAGCTCCCAGTTATCGAGCAGGTCCTGCGCCCATGAACCAGGCACTGTGCTAATCACTGCGCCCTCAGTACATTCCTTAATTCTTTCATCTACACTAAGGCTGAGTGAGGTTAAGTAATTTACCCAAAGTGCTGGGATTTGAACCCAGCAGACTACCTGACTGCAAAGCCCACAGTCTATTAACCCCCTGCCCTACCTCCCGTTCTGAACTTATATAGCTGATTTTTTTTTCACCTAAATTCCCACTTTCCTATTAAGTTTGATCTGAGTTTTTAGCATCTCAGAAACTCCACCGGCAGAGTTTTTAGCTCATCTTTTCAGGTTTATATCACCTTATCTGCCACCTACATCCAGATCAACAACTGGGCGATGACTCCCCCGGCAGAGAACTCCTCCCAGGTTGACACCATTGGGGATCCAGTAAAGCCCAGACTTTTCAACAGCTTCTAGGCAACCTACCTTTGAGTTCTCCACACCTGTTTCCATTTAATGTGTCTGAAAGCCATCATGACAAAGTTTGTGATGTGCCATGTTGGTTTGGGATATGTCAAATATATACAAATCGGCCGCTTTAGCAGATTAACAACATTAAGGAATAGTGTTAAAGGTGGCCTCTTTGTTTTATATAGTCTTACAAATTCTGTGTTCAATCTTTCACCTAAAGTTTTGCCAGAAATCAGTATCATGTTCACCTTTCTTTGCCCCCTTTATGAAAGTGAGATGTTGCCTTGGCTCTAGTCTTCATTGTTCATTCCAGTCTTCCATTATTCATTCATTCATTCATTCTCAATATCAACAGTGTTTCCACATCACAGATGAAAAAAAAAAAAACAACGTTTTATCTTAAATCTTTTTCCTATTCCCCAAACATTAAAATAATGCATACTTCTGGGGCGCCTGGGTGGCTCAGTCAGTTGAGCATCCGACTTTGGCTCAGGTCATGATCTCGAGGTCTGTGAGTTTGAGCCCTGTGTCGGGCTCTGGGCTGACAGCTCGGAGCCTGGAGCCTGTTTCGGATTCTGTGTCTCCTTCTCTCTGACCCTCCCCCATTCATGCTCTGTTTCTCTCTGTCTCAGAAATAAATAAACACTAAAAAAATTTAAAAATAATGCATACTTCTTACAAAAACATGGGAGGTACATATATAAGTTTTAAAAAGCACCCCCAAAATGTCCAATAATCCTAGAGATAGCCTCTGACATCTACTAATTCTTTATAATCCAGAAGGCAATTTACCTAGGTGCTAAAGTAATTTATTATCAAGATCTAGGGCTGGTTTCCCACACCCAGAAGAGGTGCTACTGCCTAATAGCAGCTAGAAAATTAGTAAGGGAGAGATGCTAGTTCAAGGTGAGGAGGAAGGTTGGGGCCCCAGGGCAAGAGTGGGATGGACTGTGGAACAGTGGGAGGCAGGGTCTCCCCATCGTGTGAGCCGTGAGGACATCTCTCTGTTCGGCAGGTCCGTCCTGTGTACGCTCTGTCCTTCAGTGTGCTGATGCAGCACGTGGTGGTAGCCCAACCCCCTTGGTGTGGTTGCCCCAAGAGAATTACTGGGCTGCTGTTCTGCAGTGGTTTTTTCTTTTTCTGTCAAAACTGTTGTGCCCCATACTCTCCAGCCTGAGAGTTTTATCTGGACACATTTCTCTCTTCCCCTCAAATGTCAGTTTGTACATCAGGGATTAGGAAGAGGAATCATATGGGCGAGAAGGTTCCCTCTGGGTGACTGTGATATGTTGGACATCTGTCTCCAAATGCATTATGTTCAGCTTAGAACCAAACTCTCAATCAATCACTGAAATTTTTCACAGATGGGTGGATGGACAAACATCTAACAAAATGTCTTGTAGATTCTCATCAAGAGAAGTTCAGGTGCAGGCTGCCCAGAGGTCCCTTCCAGCTCAGTGATTCTTTGAATGTGTGATTGATATTTTGGAAACAGGGATATCACTTGGTATATTTGTCAGTGGCTGGCGATCTTCATGAGACTTTAGTATAGTCCGGGGAAAGCCTTGAGGAAGATACACATCCTACAGAGCTACTTGCAGAAGGGACAAGTTAGTCATCAGATGGCATAGATTTTTTTTAAAAAATGTAGAAAAGCCTATTCTGGGAAAGTTGTCAATGGAAAATAAAGGGAGGGAACCAAGGGAGGGCCAGAAGAAGTATTTGATAACATAAAAAACATAATCCTGCAGTTGAACATGGCAGGAAAGGATATAGTAAAATTTTAATGACCATTATGTCAAGAGCTGCACCCTATAAGACAACAGTAGGTCACACGGGTGGAGGTTTCAGACCCAGGTCAAATTATGTGTCTGACATCCAATGAACAGTTGGGTATACATCAGTCTTTCTGGCCACCTCTGAACACATAAATAACAGTCAGTTGTAGTAACCTCATCTTAAAATGTTATCAAAAAAAAAACTTTAAAAGATATATTCAGATTCTACACTGCCTACTCACTTTCTTTATATAGCAATGTATACACAGCCCACATCTGCCAAGTTAAGAAGGTACACTTTCTCTTCCATAGCTGCCGGGAACAGTGATTTAGATAGGAACCTCAGGAAAACCAGATGGATCCCTCTCTCTCAAGACAAAAGCATATTAGATCTGTGGAAGGGTCAGGTAGGAATTTAGGAAAGTTATCTGAAGCAGCTAGTCCTGGACCTACCTTCTGTCGCTCATTCACCCATTCATTGAGTGCCCGCTGTGTGACAGGCACTGTGAGAAGCAAGTGAGTATAGAAATGAAGGCTGGCAAGGGACTTACAGACTAACAAAGAGAGACTGGTGACTGCATGGTTGTAATACAGGCAATAAGGAGGCCAGTGGAGGGAAAACAGAGGGTGCTTTGGATGCTCAGAGGAGAAAAGTAGCTGAGCTGATGCCAGAGAACATGTCCTGGGTGTGACATTAGAGTTCAGTGTTTAGGCATGACTAGAAGGAGTTAGCCAGGTGAAGAATGAAGGTGGGGGGGATTGGAGGCAGAGCGAGACACATTCAGCCAAATAAAAGTGATTTGGTAGGACCAGAGTTAGCACGGCGCTGGGGTAGGGGCAGTCAACAGACTGGACTGGAGAACTAGGACATAGAGTGTGCCCTGTCAAGGAATATGACTTTTACCCTGCATGCAGATGCAAGGAGAGGACTGAGGAGCACAAGCATCATTAGAAAGGTCAGTCTCCTGACTGGGTATCTGGAGTGTGTGTGGGAGGACAACAGGAAAGGAAAATGGAGAACCAGTGACGAGACGAGCAGGGTAATCCAGGAGGAGTGTCGATGACCTGGACCAAGGAGAATGCCAGGTGGGATGACACGAAGGGGGTAAACCTACCAGATTCTCTAATGGATTAGACATGAAGAATGAGAGGGGAAAGAAGGAGTCTGGGATGACTCCCTAGCCCAGAAACTGGGTGGGCAAGATGGCAGCACCATTTTCAGAGGCATGAGTTTGAGACTGGACTGAAGGGTAAAGGGAGACATGGAGGAACTGATTTCATTCTGGTTCCACAGGGAGAACTGCTTGCTGCTAATTTGAATTTGCTTTCAAACTGCTGATGGTAGGAGCCGTACTGGCATGAGATTTAGTCACACGTTCATATCAGGTCCTGCAAAGCTAGAGGGCGTTCTCCCTGGAACAAAAACCTTAGGGCAGGGGGTTTTCACTTTGCAAAACTTGGTGGGGCACCTGGGTGGCTTTGGCTCAGGTCATCATCTCACAGTTCATGAGTTCAAGCCCCGCATCGGGCTCTGCACTGACAGTGCAGAGCCTGCTTGGGATTCTCTCTCTCTCCCACTCTCTCTGCCCCTCCCGGGCTTGCGCTCTCTCTCTCTCTCTCTCTCTCTCTCTCTCTCTCTCTCTCTCTCTCAAACTAAATAAATAAACTTTAACGACAACAACAACAAAAATTATTCTTACTTTGGTTCTCAAGAATATTGTGTGCTGATATTCCTACTGACAACTGGTTCACAGGTGCCATGTGGTTAGACACTCGCCCAGTCCAGAGCAAAAAGTTGCAGGCAGGGCAGGGGCAGGAGCAATGTGCAATCAGCAAAAAGCTGTTCATGCTGGTAGGAACCTCAACCGACTAAACACAGCCAAAGTGCTAATAAGACACATCCCAGTCATTTCCAGAAATATTTTATTACCAGCTTGAATTTACACACTGGCTTCTCCAAGTCAGCTCCCCATGAGAGGTTGAAGTTAGCAGGTGCATCAGGGTCCATTTAAGATTCAGGCTAGGAGTCCTTTGCTCCCAGGTATAGTTCTTGGAATATTTTATGAGAATGTAGAGGGCCAACGTTCTAAGGCCTCCTTTCTTTCTCCAGCCATATGTGATTCTGTTACACAGACTGACATACTTCTGGCTTTAGTTTATATGTCTTGGGAGGCATAGTAAAAATCTTCTCAAAACTAGCGGTCCGTTTCATTCAACACCATGATAGACTTTAAAAGTGAATAACTATGGATCAATTCATATCATACTTTTCAAAAGCATCAACTTTTTTCTTGAGGAGGATGAGTTACTTTTAAAACACACGACACAAATAATAACTTGGGATTAGAAGATTCAAAGTAGCATTCTGCGGACAACCTGTATGCTCCAATGTTCTGCCCAAAGTTGCTTTTTTCTTCTACTGTGTGCAGCTTTTCTAATGAATTATGGAGATGAACCAATAACTTTTGAGGTAACTTCCCATTTCTCATTCTCACACTTCCATCTATGCTCCCCAGACTGCTGAGGGTGTTCTAACATAAGTTCTACCAAACTAGAAATTTGACTTCAAACTTGGAAAAAATGTTCTCAGGGCGCCTGGGTGGCCCAGTTAGGCATCCACTTCAGCTCAGATCATGATCTCACAATTCCGGTGTTCAAGGCCCGCATCAGGCTCTGTGCTGACAGCTCAGAGCCTAGAGCCTGCTTAGGATTCTGTGTCTTCCTCTCTCTCTGTTCCTCCCCCACTAGCACTCTCTCTCTCTCTCTCTCTCTCTCTCTCTCTCTTTCTTTCTCTGTCTCAAAAATAAATAAACATTTTTAAAAATGTTCTCAACCAGCTTTGGACCCCACAGTGTCCGTTAAATAAATTAAATTGGAAATTGTGGAGTTAAGAGGTTTTTTGGGTTTGTTTGTTTCTGTTTAAACCATTGTCATATCCTGATGCACCGCCTAAAATGAGACAACCAGAAATTCCAGTCGAATTTCCTAGCTTCCAGTAGTTTCCATCAGCAGAACTACCACTGTTGCTGTGTTATATGCATCAATGTTCACCTAATACTGACAGGCCTAAAAGCTCACTGTCCCTCTTTCTTTTTTTGCTATTATAATAAACCATATATGGGAACCAAAAAAGGTCATTTGAAACCCTGAATCGAATCAATTGCAACTATAACAGAGTAGTAGAGTCTAACTTGACTGGTTGGGTTGCCCTTATCGCTGGCATAGTTATCTTTGATCCCAGGTGCTAAGTAGTGTGAGGTCCATGCCAAATAACAAGGGAAGGCTTTCTCCAGTGTCGTTCCGGGCGCTTTTCATTCCCAGAGCCTACAGGTGTTATCCTGGCTTAAGACTGTTGAAATATGGAACAGCAAACCAGCTGTCATTCATAAGAATTGGTGCTGGCCAGCTGGCCAAGCCAACTACAGGAATAAAGACATGCCTTTTCACTCTGATACACAGGGGCCTTGCCTCTGAGCAGACAGGTGAAGAATCTCAGGTGACAGCCCCCGGGAATAGTGTTTGTGGCATTCAGGCATTCACCACCCTGAAAAGGCAGGGCAGGACACATCTGTTGTCAGCATGCTGATGAGGAAAAGCAAAGACTGACCATGCCTATTTGCAGGGCAGAGTAGAAAAAGGGAAACAGGTAGAGGAAGAGAAACAGAAGGAAAAGCTTAGGTAACTACATGCTATGAATTGATCTAATTTGCAGAATCTTCTGTTGTATTCATTAGGAAGGAAACACCCAGAATCATAATTGCACTGGGGCAATTGGTCACTTTAAAAACTTGAATCTAACGGGTAATACAGAGACCCTTGTGTATTCCTGATGTGAGCGTAAATAGGTTAAATCTTTCCAGAGGGCAATTTGGGAATACGTTCCAAACACAGGAGCCTTAAAAATATTCATGCTCTTTGACACAGAACTCCTACTTTTGGGAAGTCACTCAAAGGAAATAAGCAGAGACATGCTTAAAGGTTTATGTACAAGACAGTTCATTTCAGCATGACCTAAAATGGTAAAAAAAAAAAAATTAAAAATGGTTTGAACGTCCAACAATAGGCGATTGGTTACAAAAATACACATCCATAGAGTGGAATAATATGATCTTTATTTTAGTTGACTGAGTACTTTGGAACGATTAACCAAGTGATTGCCATTTTGTGGTAATGATTACCAGTGACTTTGCCGGTTCTATAGTTTTCTTTGTTGTTTCAATTTTCCCATAGGGTATAAATTTACAATCAAGAAGAAAAACAGTTTTAAGGAAATACAATGTAAGAACATGTTTACAGTTCTGAATTTAAAAGCCACCCATAATTCACTACCCCAACATGACTTTGTTTTGCATATTTATATTTTCCACATGATGCACTCGCTTAAGTCTTAACACAGCTGTAGTCATAAGGCATATGAGATCTTACATTCTGGTTTTCAACTAACATTATAGCTCCATATTATACATAGTCTATAATTTCATAGTTATAACTTTATAACCTTACACTGTGTTAATATACCGCACAAAGTAGGGAATATCAAGTCTGCCTTGGGTGAAGAGGGTTTCATTAACTCCCACCCCCTGCCCCCACCCCAGTTCCTGGACAGAACGAATCATTCACTCATCTGTGTGTCTTGCTCATTGCATAATTCTTTGTTTCCATATTTGTCCCCCTACTTTCGGGCAGGCCAACACCTATGTATCTTCAGAGCCACAGTGCCTGGCACATGTATAACATTTGCTCAGTAAAGGTATACGCATGAACAGAAAGACAGGTGGACCAACGGACAGACAAGAGAAGTGAGCAGGGCTAGGATTTGATGGTTTAATATCAATTTGGCTTGAGCAGCCTTGTAAACTTATCGATTCCAGCCTCAGCCTCAGTGAAGCGCGAAGGTAAGGAACATAGAAGGTTTGCAACTGCCCTAACACAGATTTGCTTTCCCCTTTAGTCATTTGGTGACATCATATTTTATTTTCAGACCTATTTTCAGTAAGTTTTAGGCCCTGGGTTATAAGAGGCCTGTTTATAAGAGCTCCCTTACCGGCTTCTAAATCTCGTCTTTTGCTTTTTGGTCAGGATTTTTCCCATTTTGCATTTGTCACATATTTCTTTCCAAATTTATATCCATATCCATAAGAGTTAAAATGCTCCTAGCAAAAATATATAAATAAAGTAAAACAGAAACGAACAAAGAAAGGAAGGCTGCTTAATAGGTACAGAGTTTCTGTTAGGGATGATGAAAAAGTTCTAGAAAGAGATAGTGTGATGGTGGCACAGCACTGTGGGTATACTGGAAGCCACTGAACTGTATACTTGAGAGTGATGAAAATTATAGGGACGCCTGGGTGGCTCAGTCGGTTAAGCATCCGACTTCGGCTCAGGTCAAGATCTCACGGTTTGTGAGTTCTAGCCCTGTGTGGGGCTCTGTGCTGACAGCTCAGAGCCTGGAGCCTGCTTCAGATTCTGTGTCTCCCTCTCCCTCTGCCCCTGCCCCTCCTCTGCTCATGCTCTCTCACTCTCGAAAGAAAGAAAGAAAGAAAGAAAGAAAGAAAGAAAGAAAGAAAGAAAGAAGAATGATGTAAATTATAAATGCTATGTATGTTTTGCCACAATAAAAAAGAAAAAAGAAGGAAGGAAGGAGGGACAGAGAAATGAAAGAAAAATAAAAATTGAGTCGGGTGGTACCCACTCTTTCTATAAATCTGGTTTTTATTAGCTGAGCCCTTTCCTGAATAAGATTCAAGACTGTAGTCAGGCTTTTTGAAGACAGGAAGAATAAACTCCTCGGGTTTGTATTGTACCCTATTATCTTGACCTAGTAGATAGGTCCAAAAAAATCACCCAGCTGCAGAAACTTTGCCTCCTCTTTTCTTTCTTCCTCTCAGCTCTTCCCTCTGTCACCACAAGGAAGCCAATGACCAGAAGCATTAGCAGCCTGAAGAACTATGGTTGTAAATGTTGAAGGTCATTTTTTTTCCCCTTAAAATTATTGCCTGCCCCTAGCTTTTTTCCTTCTAGAGTCCATCTAAAATCCTTTTGGTGGTAATCCTGTGTTTATTTGAGTGGCAGTGTTACTTCTTATCTATACATGTGTTCTCTTGGAAGAAATATGTGCAATGCTATGTGGTAAAGATTCTTTTTAACTATCATTTAGAAAACTACAAAAGATTTTGTGCCAAGTCTTGCTCTGAATGAAGCCATGAGAGGGAAGCCCCAGCTCCCAGGCTTCTGGTGACCTAAATCCCCTTTCCCCAGCCGTCCTCTCCTGGTTCCCACAGAAGAAGGCAAGGACAGGCTGTCATCACTCACCCCTTTTCTGATGTGGGCTGTGAGCCCAGAGAGAGCCCAGCCAGGTCCAGGGTAGAAATGGCCCGTAGGCAGAGGAGTGACCACCACTCTGGTCCTACAGGTTGCACAAAGTGCCTAGGCCCAGGCCAAGACCCATGTAACCAGCCAGCCTGAATACCATACATCACCGATCCTGATATGCTCAACTTTGCATCTCTGAAATCATGATGCATCTGACAACTGATAGCATGCCATGGTTTAGTGGGAGATTTTCCTCTTTGTAGCAGTACATAATGTATGACTTAAAATTGATGAGTCTTACACCTGATGAAATATGCTATATAGGGAGAACCCAAAGATGGCCATCTGCAACATCTTGTAGAAATCTTTGCAATCCCTACCTGCAAGGAAAGTTAGAATTTGAATCCCTGAGTCACAGGCAAGGGAAAAGATACATCTATTTCTGACTCAGGCTAGTAATTACGAGCTTCAGATCTCTGCTGTTGGGCCCGGACCACTGTGGTAATAAATGCAGTATGAGCCTACTTTTGCATGGGGTTCCATGGAGGTCACTGTTTGAGTGTGTAGCTTTCTTTATCAAAGGGACTCTATGGTAACCTTGCATGCACACACTACAAGAAATAAGAATGGTTCCTTTGTGGATTAGGGGTCAAAGATGCCATTGTAATGCTGTGATTTGCTGTGGGCAAAATTGTGACCTGGGCTGGGTTTATATTCAGTGTCTTCTCCTCCCCTCCGACCCCCCCCACAAGGCACGAGCTTCCCTAAGGTCCCTCACTTGCCCATCCTGTTGTCACTGCTTAGAACCCAAGCACTCGCTAGGGTTAGGGGCTATTTGGGCTCCGACCACCCCAAGTCATATGTTGAGTATCATAATAATTGCCTAGAAAACTTAAACCCAGATGTGAATATGTTATATTGCAACAGAGACACGGGAGAAAGTTTTCAAGAGGCATTTTGTTATCTGACACACCATACCTATGGGTCACTACCCATCCCACCTACACTTGAGACCCCTGTTTTGCCCACTCGGCAGGGCTCAGACCCAGAGTTAGAGCCTGAAGACTGGGGGCTGCTTTCCAGGTCTGAAAGTCTTTAACATGAGGAGATGAACAGTTAGATCACTGGAGACAGTTTGCCAGCTGTCCCAAACAGGAAGAGACGCCTCCACTCCTACTACCCACAGGGGGATGACCATTGTCAACCAAGGCTGAAATCAGAAATGTGAAAGCGGAATAAAAACCCTTCTTCCCCAACCTCCACCCGCCCCCATTAGAAAAAGGTGGGAGGTGGTAACTGATGAAGCTTGAGGATAGGAAATGCTACGGTGAAAATGTGTCACTAAGTTTTGAAATTGAAAACATAGTGTAGACCATTTCTAAGTAAAATATAAAAAGAGATCAATTGAACTTAACGAGAGCCTAACTAGGTCTTTAAATGGTGTGTGTGTGTGTGTGTGTGTGTGTGTGTGTGTGTTTTCTCAGCTGCACAGGGTAGACTTCTGCATTGAGGTCAGACAGCAGGAACAATGGACGAGTGAATGCCAGTGTGTCAGGTTTCATCACGTGACGTGATATGGTTTAAATACAGTGCTATCAGTAACTCTCAGATTCAAAGAGCATTTAAGGCTTAATATCTCCAAGGAACAAAGGGGCGGAAAACCCAAAATTGCCCCCAAAGCCCATTTCTGGAGTTAGTCTGGTTTGCATTTAGTGCAGAGGCAGCAAATACTGGACGGTCTGCAGAAGGAGGACCAGTGACTGACCCACCACTGAGAAGGCCTCTCCTTCCCTCCAAACAATTGGTTTTATTGGAGATGGAGAGTGACCCACAGGAGAGCGCCCAGTTTAAGTTTCTAAAGCTTCTAATGCAATCTAGGAAGGGGCTGGGAAATTGTCACCCTCCTTCCCCTTTCGCAAGGTAGCTATGGGAGGCACCTAGGGGATCTTAAGCCTCCCTTCCCCTTCCCTTAGCACTGAAGTATCATGTGGGCCAGGAACTACCTTATCTTGAGGGACTGGAATTCTCACAGATGAATTCCAAAGCATTCTGCCATTCCGAGTTTCTCGTGTTTTTCACGGCTGTGTTTGGCATCCTATTGGCACTTCAGGGTACAATCAAATTCACTGTCACTCTAGTGACATGAATAATCCATCCATATTAATGAAACGATAGCTGTTCCCTTGCCATGTCTTTTCCTATTCTTAAGCTGATTTCAAATAAAATGAATCCCACTTTGGAGATGCCGGTGGTGATTTTCTTACTCAACTCCACCGTGGGGTGGGGGTGGGGGACAAAGATAAAGGGATGATGGTGATGCAAAATAACTATAAAATAATTACTGTGTGGCTCAGAACTCTGTATTATTCATCCGGGTAGTGAGAGCGCCTGTTCCCTACCACACTTGAGTGGCAACCTCACCAATTAGCCCTGCTGCTGCTCGTCTGTGAATTGCATGTGAAAACAGAATTTGTCCAGAAGTGCTCATGCAAATTGTGCAACACGAACGTGGCCTCCGTGTCACGTCCTTTCACGCGTTCTGACAGACTCGTGTCTTTCCAGATTTCTCTGATCAGTGGCCCCCCTTTGACAGTTACCAGAGCTCATAAGCCCGAGGAAACGGCTCCTGTTGCTGAGTACTGTGTCTGTGATGAGGTTTACGAGCTGTTCCTGTGGCTGCATTTTGCCTCAAAAAACAATCAGATTTTCACTCAGATCTGTGAGAAAACAGATTGGGAAGGAAATATATGCAAATATCTATGTTAACGCCACAAAAGCTATAACTTGGCCCCTTGGTGCTTAAGTAGCCATTTCTCACAGGGAAAAGTTTTTTAGTACTTTAGCATGAATATGTATTTTATGTTTTAAAAATCTGCATTAATGCAAAAAAAAAAACCTGAAAAGTAAAAGCTTTAGGACAAATATGAAACTTCACCCTTACTTTATTATTATTCTTTTTTCTGAATGTGCACCCCACACGCACGGGGAGGGACCCAGGGAGAGAATCCCAAGCAGGCTCCTCCCCCAGCATGGATCCTGTCATGGAGCCCAACGTGGGGTTAGTCTCTGACCTGGGCCAAAATCAACAGTTGGCTGCTTAACCGACTGAGCCACCCAGGCGCCCTGCTTATTGTATGTAATCAGGGTGTATCATATCTTTGTAAATGTAGTAACTATACATTCATAATCCATCCTTTGTTTGTCTCCAACTTGAAGACATTCCCAGTCTTTCCTGAGGAAGAAAACATTTGTTCCATTTGAGCTCTATTTGGAACAGTAAGACTGTTCTTTGTTGAGTATTTGGGGGCCCAGATGGAGAGGAGGGGGTGCCCTCTGGCACGTGGAGGGCTCAAACAGCCACACATCATGCCCCCAATCTGTTGGCCAGTGATGCAGGATCAGAAATAGTGTGCCCACAAAGGGAGGCCCCCAAAAGAAGCTCTCTTCCTGAGGCCAGCAGAACAAAGCTGGGGTGAGTTTGCAGCCATTGAGAACGGCTGCCTAGGAAATATCTGGTCAAGTTGAAACCTTCCTTCGTTTTTCCCTACCTTCTACAATCCAAAACCCCAGCAGCAGTCGTCTGAAATTGTTCAAGTATCTAAAGATGCATTCAGACTGAAAGAAAAGTAAGAAATGTCATTCCAATTGCATCTTGGTTCTATACCCCGCCCCCAAACATCTAGACAGCAGAAAGCACAGCTTTGGGTGAGCATGTCTCCAAATCAAACCTCATCCTGCTTCAGGGGTCAGGGATGGAGGCACCTGCCAGCCAGGGTCTGTTCTTGGACTTTTCCCAGCCTGATTCTTCCGCAGCAGCATCCTGCTCCTTCAGTTCCAACCATCTCCGTTTATGTATTTTGTCCTCCCCTCTCCCCCTTCCTGTCTATTTTTGCTGTTCGGTACCAGATATCCTCTCTCCACTGGTTTTGACCTGACTTCCATCCCTCTCAGTTTTTTGGTGCCTTCTCCTGGCACTCAAGTCCTTGGTACTATTCTGAGGGGTGGGCCTATTTCTTTGGAGCCCATACCAGGAAAGTGATAAACATCAAGTTACATTGTGACCAGCACTGGAAACTCTAACCTAGAACTTGTCTCTTCCTGTGGCCAAAGCACTGTAAATCTCAGCTCCCCCAAGACGCGCTTCTCCATGAGCCCCCAGACAATGTGAAGGATGGAAACACTCTTCCAGAGAGCCTCTGAGGGGGGGGATGCCAGTGTCCCACAGTCCAGTGTTACTGTGAGTTTCTCCTGCCATTCCCAATCCAGGGGTCACTGCGTCTGCATGTACCTTCCCGCTGCTCTTTATAAGTATCTATAATTATATCCTTTGTGCAAGGAATAAATATCATGCAGGGTTTCTAAAAGTTCTTGCCCCCAAAATTCATTTGCTTAAGGGATACAAACACTTGAAGGAAAAATTCCTCTCTAAGAGGGGAAAGGGATTGTCCTGTGCTCTGTACCCTCCCCCTCCTTCCCCGCAAGACTCCCAAATTACATTTGCTTTGTCAGTGGCATAGAAGTATGGATTCAGTTTTAAGGGTTTAAATGGATTTTTTTCTGAACTTCCTAACTTCCTTCAGATTGTCAGGAATCTAGGAAATACGTTATTTAAGTACTGATTTCCCTGCACTTTGGAGGGCAGGGCCTTCCTCTATTCTTGCCCCTTTACTTCTCCCCAGAACACAGGCTGGACTGGCTGAGGGCTGCGCAGACTCAGTTGGTTCAGAAACACCAAGAAGCTACTGCTGCTGACCTTGGGCCACTGAGTAAAATTGGCAACGGGCAGCCCAGAATTCCGTTAGATGAGCGGAGACCAGAGCTGTCCTAGCCCAGGATAGCAGACGCCAACATCCCCCTACAACCCCCGCTTTCCCTGGGCCTTTTATTACCTTTACTTGGTCAAAGGAGGAAAGCAATCTGTCTCTCTTCTACTTGTTTAATAAAAGAAAACATAATCATAGTTTGACACATTACTTTTGGTGGATGCACAGAAAGAATATCCTAGATTAGAAAGGGAGAGAGGAGGAGGGGGTGGGAAGGCAAAAGGAAAACAAATTGGCTGCCTGCAGAGGTCCAGTGTCAGACGTCAAAGGAATCTTGTTCTTCAGACGCTGTGGGAAAGACCATGGCAACGAGGGGCCCAGAGAGCGAGAGAGACAGATGGGGAGATTTGCAGCCCCTCCCTCAGATTAAAGACAGAACAAATAGGTGAAGCAATCCATTTTCCAGAGCCCGGTGGTAATTTCAGAGTGCTGTAGACCAGAGTATCTGCTTCTCCTCCGCGTTGTCTCAATAAGGGGTAGGGAGGTTTTCAAAGAGAAGATTTTTTTATTCGTTCAGAGAAGACACCTGATTTCTGAGTAATTGATAAAAAGCATGTTTTCACCTGGAACCACCAAATAGCCTTCAATCGTGCATTTTCAGTGGTCCAACTGGTTTTGTAGCAATTAGCTGTTTAGTTAGAAATTATTTTTAGTATCATCTCTGGTTTAGGTTTTAAAGATCAGTGTTATAAATGCAATGTTAACTATCCTATGGAAGTATATCACACCCACAAGACTTAGCATGAAGACCGAGAGTGATTTTCTGACTGTTTTCAAATCCAATATAGAATGTAAACCCACGAACCAAGCCTAGGAAATACTTAAGTACCACATTTGTTACGAATTCTACTTGTCATTTTTAAAACCCTTTAACTAGGGGCCATCTGACATTCGTTACTCCTTGTAGGGCCATCTTGAAAAGACTTAAGACATTTAGCAAGAAGTAGAAAGTTGGGGGAACAAGTTAAGGAAGCATAAAAATGAGAAGGTTTCTTCTCCAAGCAGTTTTGGTCATATTTCCTGTTATTGTCAGGCGTCTTCTCTTCATCCCCAGAATATATTGTTAGGGCTTGGAAAATATTCAAGGTATACGCCTACTGTCCTACTCCCGGTTAGAAGCCAGGTGGTATACTATATTCACATTTAAATAAATGCAGTTGTTAAAAAGTAGGGAGGACAAAGAGAACTGGGATTACTCACGCTAGATTTTTGGGTGGAGATCACATTCTCGGGCCAGATTTCCAGTAGCCACGTGAGGGCAGAGTGAGAATAACACAGGTGTGAGCAAAAGGAGGTGGGAACCAGTGGACCAGGGTGTGACCCTAGACATTGCAGATGGTGAAGAGCGTGAACTCTTATTGTTCTTGCCGAAATACACCTTGCAATTCCTTTGATTCCTTATTCATCAGTTCCCACAGTCAGTAACCAAGTCTCGGCCACCTTTTACCTCCTGGGTGGATTACTCCAATGGCTACCTCTCAGTCCTGCCTCCCTACTTTTCTCCTTCTGGTCCAGCCCCGTCCTGATCCCTGATTTACCTGACACCAGCTTAACCTTTTGAAAGTAATGTTTTGATCATTTTATTCCCTTTAAAAGACTACCGTGGCTCCCCATCTGTTAGTTGGGTCGCATGACTGTGATTGCATTGAGACCCGTCCGTGGTCGGACCACCCAGTCAGTGCAGCTTTCCTCCCACACACCTTGGCTTGGGAACTGGGCACAACCACCTCCCTCCTGCTAGTAGCTATTCATACTTCCTTCTCCTCTGCTCACTCAAATCCAAACCTACTTCCATCGAGGCTTCTAGTCAAGTTTGCTTGTATCCATGAAGCTCTTCCCAAGCAGAACCAGAGAATTTTAGGGCAGGTGGGAGCCTTAGAGGTCACCTGGGCAGGTGTCCTCATTTTCTAAAGGAGAATACTAAATAAAGCCCAAAGATGTTCAGTGACTTGCCCTAGGTCAACCAATCCCTAGAACCCCTGTGTCCCCCATTCCACCCCCTTTCTGCCATGTAACTGTGATCATTCCAGATCTGACCAGACTGGCTTTATGGAAATCCTAAGGCACCAGAGGACATGCCATAAGCTCACCTTTGATGAGCTGGGATCATTTTCCAGCTTTTCAATGAAGGGAAACCTTGTGTCTTCACTGGATTTTAGTACCCCAGAGGACCAGGCTGTGACAGCCCTTCTTCTCTTAGATTCCAACCGCAACTCCTGCCGTTGTGCTGGGGTGCTGGAGACCTTTGGGAATTCCTAGAATAATCAAAGCATTTTTTAAAGCAGGATGTTATATATGAATTGAGAGAAAACTTTAATGAAAATTATACATAACATACTAGTGCTCAGATTTCAGGTGGACGGTTTGTGGTGCCTGCTTATTTTTAGGGTGATAGATGCATGTTGGCCATGGGGTGGTAGCATCTTACCATACAACAAAATCAAAGCAAACTTGTAAACACAACCCGTACACATGGATTTTTATATTCTACTACGCGAGTCAGTTGTTATTTGTTTGCTTTGTTTGTTTGCTTGCTTGCTTGCTTGCTTGTCTTACCTGTGGCCAAGTATTCTCTAAGAAAAATCAACTCTGAGACCTGGAAGCTGAAACTGAACGTGCCATTAAAGGTGTGCAGGACTGTGCAGCTTTCAGTGGTGGGCATAAGTCTCTACGTTGTAGAACCAGTTCCCTGCACTTCTGTGGGGTTAACAGCCTCAGCGGACACCCTTCCTTTATGTGACTCCTTCAGCAGAAAGTGTGTCAGAGTATCCCAGACCTCTCTAGGTTCCCACCTAGGGTGTGTGTGTGCATCTGTCTATGGGATGTATTTGGGATCTGTCCCCAGGAGGTTTCTGGGAGGGACTGAGAGTGACTGGGACCCTGCTACAGCCCCAGATATTTCCATGGCAATGGGGGCTGGGCTCTGAGGCCCAGGGATGGTCCCTCCGTGTTGTGAGACATCTCTCAGCACCCTGTACGTGAGCATCCACTCCCTGGGGGCTTATGTTTACTAACTAATGAAGATTCAGTGTCTCCTTCTTTCCTTGGAAATTCTCTACAACTACACCTACAAAGGAATGAAAGATATGCCCTGTCAACCTTTTTTACATGCTCCTAAATATGAATTAAGAGATAGTGTTCAGTGGACCTTATATAGAAAGTAATCTTCAATAAAAATTAAGCCCCAAGAAGCTAAGGTAAATAAAGAAGGGAATCTCACTCTCACTGACTTTTTCTGTATGTCACATAATGGGAAACTGAGACAGACTTACAGTTCCATTTAGAGGCCCATCATCCCTCAGCTGGTTTCCAGCTTCCAGAAAAGGTCTGGTTGACTTGGGAGAGATTTCATCATGGCCGATCGAGAAATTGTCTATTCTTACGATAGGGGAGGATAAAGAGGAGAAGAAAAATACAAAGGAGAAATTAATCAGTTGGATCAAGGTCAAAGAAACTAAATATGCATATTAAGGGAACGGGCCAAAAGGTAAGGAAGACCAGAAATATGATCCTTCAGGCTGGGAAAGCTTTCTCAGGTTGATAAATACCCTGAACTGCAGGTTGGCTCTCCCTTTCCTGCTCCAGCATTAATCACCCGACCCTCCGGTTCTGATGTTGACCTCCTGTGAGCAGTCAACCTGGAGAGAAGTGGCAGTTGGGCAAGCTCTTGGAGGAGGCGTTGCTTTTAGGGGGGGAAGTGTGTGCGGGGATCTGATGCGTATTGTAAAGGAGCTCACCCAGATCTGGGAAGCATCGAGAAGGGGAGGATCCAGTCAGCTAGCTAGAGGAAGAATCAGCACAAGAAACTTTGGGTAAAGTGAGGAGGGAGTGAGCACCGGAGGTAATATTACGATAAGGAGGTCAGACTTGGCCTTAGCTTCTGGTAGAAATAGGAAACTGTGATCCCTCCCAGACGGTTAAGCAGAAATACTGATGCTTTCAGAGGGGATAAGTTGCAAAAGATAATGGGCACGTAACTCCCATCTTAGAAGGTCTGTATGCTGTTGTCAACATGAGTGGACTTATCCCTCACTAAAATGAGAGTTTCACATAAACTTCACCATCATCCGAGGGCCTGATCCCATACTTAGCTATCCACTTAGTTTTTATCCTAAGCAAAAGGATATTTTCCTTCATAAGGCTGAGAAGCTGACCTGACTGTTAAGAAAGAACAAACTATGAGCTGAAAATCACGACCCTACCTAAAGTTTCTAACTTCCTCGTTATTATTCATATTGGTGCTCATGAGAGCAAACATTTATGAGCACTTACTGTGTGCCAGGCACTGTTGAATCATGCTACCTGAGTGCAGTTCTGATAAAAGAAGTGAAACTTTTGAGATCTGTAGAGGATGATTTCTAATTGTTTCCAGACTCCGTTATCCAGGATATTACACGTGTGAGGTAGGAGTCAAGAGCTGTCTTTACTGCAGTGCAGGTGCAATCGAGGAGACTCTCTGGAGCCCGTGTTTCTGCTAAGACTGTTTTTATCCCAATTTGTCCCCAACTCTTCTCAAGGCTAACAAAAGACCCTGGCCACTTCCCTTTCTTGGAGTCACCAAATATATGTACAAAAGGAAGAAATGCCAATAGGGTTTTTTTAAAGAAGTAATGTTTTTATTTTTAAAAGAGTGTGGGATTATAATACCATCCACAAGATAAATGCGGGACTTATAATAAACATTAATTCATGATGGACTTAGAGCAGTGTGAGCTGGTAACAGGGTACAACTGAAAACCATAAAATAGAAGGTATCTTTCAATTCTGTCAGGCTTTGTCCGTGACCCTATGTAAAACCTTGTGTGCAGAACACATCTAACAACCTAAACTCAAGAATTATTGAGGATGTAAGGTGCCCGGTCCAATGGCCCCCATCCCTGCCTGCCGGTAGGCCCTCCCTGACCCTGTAGGAGGAGCCCCTCTTCTAGACTCGCTTCCTCTGAGAACCTGGTTCTCAGCCAAAATCTGTAAAGATGTAACGTACCACCCCCAGATTTCTAAATGTTACTCCTTTTTTCCCTACTTTCTCGTACCCTCCCCAAACTCCCGGCCTCCTCCAACCGCACAACCCCTGGCCTGGCTTCTGCTCTCAGGAGTATGGCCAGGCCAGCCCTCTTCTCAGAGCCCCGGTGCGCTCACACCTGGTTTGCCCACACACAGGTTCAGCAGCCCGAAAACCTGCAAAACAGGCTGACCAGACCCTCCCCGGAGAGAAAAGGGCCGGAGAGCAGGCAGCTTTGTAGAAGTGGCTCTTCCCAGGCAGTCGGAGCTGGTGTCCCTCAAGCCACCCTCCCAAGGCTGCCCAGAGAAGGGAGGAAGTGCGCGCCTCTGTTCACAGCACGCCCTCAGCCCGGAGCTTTCCTTCCCTCTTCCTGTCTTGTAGTGGTTGCAGCAGAGAGCTCCATTTGGCAGCGTGGTAGTGCTCTTGTCTATAAATGGAAACATTGGCCTGTCTCCCAGTATAACACAAGATAGGCCTCTGCATCGGTTATGCAATCTTCGCTGTGATGACTTCATCAGAAAGTGGGGGAGGCAATAAAAGAGAAAGGTACGGTTTAGGGGAACAGTGGCTCCCGAGAAAAACTCTTCCCAGCAGCGCGGCTGAAGACAGCTGAGACTCCTTCCTCCCCCCTCTCTATTTTTAAATCAAGGGAAGAAAGGCCGCAAACATTGGGCAAAAAAACCTAGTTCCTGGAGCAGCTGTCAAACCACTTGCATCCCCTGTGTCCTTCAGGCCACTTGGATGCAGGCAGAATGCTGTGCCCATCTCTGTTGGGGGGTCGGGGGGGGGCGCGGGTTGCTCACTGCCCCTGGCGCTGGGGTCTGCTTACACCCTTGCGGAGAAGACAACCTGTGAAGGCAAACAGCGGTGGGTTTTCCCTCGTCTCTCAAGTTAAAGATTGGGCTAGTTCTGGCCCCGCTCCAGAGAACAACCACGGAGAGCAGGGTGCTACAGCATAGAGAGGCTTGTCCTGGTGACTCCCCGAGAATTCTCGGAAGATGGTCAGTCCCCATCAGCAGTGAAAAGCTGGCCCTGTTGCTGAGCGTCTAGCCAAACCCCGTTTGTTCATGTTCATGCCGTGTCCCGGTCTTAAAAGGGAATGGCCACTTAAAGATGTCTATGGCACACACCACAGCATAAGATGGGCTCAGGTGGAAATAGTCCAGGTCCCAGACCCAGCTAGGCCCCTCTCGAACTCACCGCATCCCGTCCATGTCTGTTAAGACCAAGTCTGCTTTATGAGGATTTGCGGACAGGGGGAGCTTGTATTATAGTTTCATGAATCCTCTAAATGTTGACGATTTAGGCTGTTTTTTAAATTTTTGCTACTCTAAATCCTTCAAGCTATTCCAGATAAAATCTTTGTATAAAGCATGGGGCGCCTGGGTGGCTCAGTCGGTTAAGCGTCCGACTTCAGCTCAGGTCATGATCTCACAGTCCGTGAGTTCGAGCCCCGTGTCGGGCTCTGTGCTGACAGCTCAGAGCCTCGAGCCTGCTTTGGATTCTGTGTCTCCCTCTCTCCCTGCCCCTCCCCTGCTCACACTCTGTCTCTCTCTGTCCCAAAAATAAATAAAAATATTAAAAAAAAAAAAAGTAAAGCTACGACCACTTCCATGAGATGAGTCCTTAGAAATGGAATTTCAGGAGCGCCTGGGTGGCTCAGTCAGTTAAGCGTCGAACTTCAGCTCAGGTCATGATCTCGTGGTTTGTGAGTTTGAGCCCCGCGTCGGGCTCTGTGCTGACAGCTCAGAGCCTGGAGCCTATTTCGGATTCTGTGTCTCCCTCGTTCTCTGCTCTTCCTCCGCTCATGCTCTATGTCTGTCTCTCAAAAATAAATGTTGAAAAAATTAAAAAAAGAAAAGAAATGGAATTTCAGGGTATGATGTATTCAAGTCTTTGATCATTCTGTCTACTCTGGAAGCCATTCTCCTCCTGTCTGCCTGCGCCATTCTGAGACATCACTTCTTCTGATAAGCCTTCAGTGTCCTCTCCGGGCACAGTCAGGTGCCTTCACCGCTAGGTCCCTGTGCTCTAGTGCCTCCTTGTACAAGGCCCAGGGACCTGCCTTGTGCTTCCTTCTCTGCAAAGATGCCATCAGCTGCCCAGAAACCAAGGAAGCCTCAGTCTTCATCAGAATTTTGGAATCCTGGAAAACAAGCAAATAGGTCCTTCTTCTTTTCCTTTTCTTTGTTCTTTTTTCTATTTGTTTTTTTTTTATAATTTAAAGACTATTTTTAGAGCATGTTTTTAAAAATAACATTCAAAGTAACATTTTCATTTTAAAATATTTAAAAGGGTATAGGGGTGTCTGGGTGGCTCAGTGAGTTGAGTGTCCGACTTCAGCTCGGGTCATGATCTCATGGTTCATGGGTTCGAGCCCTGCATCGGGCTCTATGCTGACAGCTCAGAGCCTGGAGCCTTCTTTGGATTCTGTGTCTCCTTCTCTCTCTGCCCCTCCTCCACTCACACTCTGTCTCTGTCTCTGTCTCTGTCTCTGTCTCTCTCTCTCTCAAAAATAAACATTAAAAAAATTTTTTTAAAGATTTGAAAAGGTATAAAAATAAAAATAATTTATAATCCTTGTCTAACATGATTTTTCTGTTTTAGAAACTGTTTTTCCTCCCCTTAACTGTATATTGTAAGCTTTTCTCTGTGTGATTAGATAGTCTAAGAAGGCATGATTGTTATTGGCTGCCTAGTATTCATGGTATGGATGTACCATAATTTATTTAATCAAGCTCCTATTGTTGCACCCTAATGAACTTTTAACCAATTTAGGCTTGCTTTGGTGGTAGAATTAATCACAACAAAGGGATCAAAAGGACTCTATAATTTACATCAAAGGCAGAGGAAAAGCATAACTCTCCAAGTTGTGTTTCCACTGAAGGGACCTATGGTGACTATGTTCAAAGCACTGATAAGGACAAATGGTATTTTTGTTGTTTTTACCCCCAAGTAAGTCCTTGAAAGCCTACCCTTCCTGTGGTTGATGCATCTAGCCTTGCATTGAACTGCCAACTTTAACCCTTTCTTTCTTCTTCAGTGGGTGCTCCATTCCTGAAGCTCAGAGAAGCCATCCGTGTGGGGCCATCTTTGTTTTTGTTTTTTCTCCTCTCCAGTCATACGTGTTACTGGTTTAGGCTAGAATTCATCATAGCCACTTAGTTCAGTTCAGCAAACATTTACTCTGTTGCAGCTGTGGACCTAGCTGTGTGTTAGATGCTGGAAGACTCCTAAAGAACCTACAGGCCTGGTAGAAATACTGCCATAAGGGTGTCCTTTTACTGGAAAACTGTCACTTGCAAGCACTTGGAAGGTTGGAGCTTTCTACTGCCCTGTGTTACTTAGAAACAGTGGTACAATCATGTATATAACATTATCATGACCATGGAAAGTGTATTGTTGTATACAGAGGAAAAAGCTGGCAAAAATATTTTTTAAAAAACACACATCAAAATATTAACCTTGTTGCCTCTGAGTATTCAAAATGAATAAAGCTTTTTTTGTTCTTTATACATTTATTCAGTGTTTCAAACATTCCCTGTGATTGGGAGGCGATGTGGGGACACAAATGTATTTTTTAAACAGTTAAATGTCTGGAGGTGCCTGGGTGGCTCAGTCGGTTAAGCATTCGACTTTTGATTTCAGCTCGGGTCATGATCTCTCGGTTCGTGGGTTAGAGCCCCTCATCAGGCATTGTGCTGACAGCGCAGAGCCTACTTGGGATTCTCTCCCTCTCTCTCCACCCCTCCCCTGCTCACATGCTTGCTCTTTCTCTCTCAAAAATAAATAAACATTAAAAAAATATATATATATTTAAATGTCTGGGTAGCATCTCCATTGTGTTGACAATCTGGAGGGAAAACCAAGTTTAAAGTCTTAGTCCTCCTCATTGCCTTAAAAGCTAAACTAGAACCAAAAACACAGCTTTTCCCCTCACCTTGACTTTATAGAGCTGCATGAACAAGAGGTTACAACAGTAACAGTAATAATAATAGCAAGCTATTTGTAGATGGTTGGGTGTGCCAGCCACTGGGCCTATGATGGAAATACGTTTCTATCCAGGCCTGGTGGGTTCCTCCAATGTAAGCTGCTCCTTCTTCCCGGTGGAAAGAAGAACTTTGCTGAACCCATTTAACAGGCTTACCACTGGGTCTCAAGTTTCTGCTGTCTCAGCGATAAGCTTCCTAAATTGGTAAAGTGCCTTAAAACTCAATCGTCATGGGGACACAACCACCACAGATCATAAAACAAATCTTTTTATCCAGCCTTCTTCAATAATCTGCAGAAACAGAGGGTTTTATATGGGGTGGGGCCTGTTGGGGCTCTGCTGTGAATGTATTGTAAGCTCCAGACCCACAGTGAAAAACTGTTCTGGACGAGGACAAAGAATGTCTGTAAATGAAGCCACCATCCTGAAACCAAGTTTCTGCCCTGACACCTGATCAACTTCAAAGAAAATTCTAAGGTTTTCTTTTATTTTGTTCCTTCCTTCTACTTATGGTTGAATGGTCTAATCTTATGCCCTTTCTTTAAATGTCAAAGTTGATACCATAGAAGCATCCTAATTTGGGGTATCAGGCAACATATAAAAAAAATGATGCATATTTTCATGCTCTTTCAGCTTCATGCTTTGATCCCTGTAGAGTCTCTACCTTTTTATTCTATGCCCATTCCTCTCTCCCTTCCACCCCCTTCCCACTTCTCTTCAGTCCACAGCCCTCTTGGGTGGTCTGCTCAATTTAGACCAGATGCACATTTCAGTCAGTGGGTGAGTGAGAATCCCAAAGACACCATCACCAGCTGTGGGTCATCAGACAAGTTCCTTAACCACTCAGAGACTCAGGTTTTCTTAATCAACAAAATGTGTTTAATTATGCAAGTGAAAGCATCCAGTAGGTGCCCCATAAGTGCAACTTGTCTTCTTCCATTGTTGCTTCTGGTTTTCTCCCAAGTTTGAAGAACCTTTTCCAACAGAGAGAACCCTCCTCAAATCATAGCTGTCCAAAGTTCTACCATCAGACCAAGAGATGGGAAGTCTAACGATGTTTATGCTTCCTGCCCGAGCAAGGGAGTTCAGTGGCCTCACCCCTTCCTTAATCTTGGCTGCTGTTCAGCCTGCACAGCGAAGTTGCAGGAGTCCCGACCTTCCTGGAAGAATCATGGCCATGGGCTCCTTTCAGAATTCTTGGGGTTGCATTGTCTGAGCAGCCCTCTGAAAATTTAAGAGTTTTGTTCCAAATGCTGAAGAACTTGCAATAAAAACCTAAAAGCAACTCAGCACTCTGACTTGCTTTTTAAAGTGCAGGGTTTGCCATCTAAATCAGGGACAGAGAGCTCAGATGCCCCAGGTTGCAGTCAGTGCCCACAAACCAGAACTAGTATTTGCCCCAGTGATTCTCAAACAGTAGGGCATCTTAGTTACCTGGAGGGCATGTGAAACTGCTCCCAGGGGCGCCAATTCAGTAGGCCTGGGGTGGAGCCTGAGACTTTGCATTTCTTACAAGCTCCCAGGAGATGCTCATGCTACTGATCCTGGAACCACACTTTCAGAACCTCTCACTTAATTTAGCCCATAATTGTTCCTGAACTGCCCAAACTGGAAGTGGGAGAGATTTGAGCATCTGCTTAACCATTTTCTTTCTATAACTCTTTCCTCTCCAAAGTTTCTACTGTCAAGGGAGGAGTCTTATCAGTATGATTTTCATTTGAGGAGGTGGGGACTGAAACTGAGAGGTCACATGGCTTCCCAGGGCCTCAGAATGCCGGTTCACCACCCTGAGCCTCCCGGAGTCACAGCCAGATGCCTCCGTCCAGGCTGCAGTGGGCTTCGGATTCATCCTGTGCTGCTCTCTGACATGAAACTGCTGAACTCTTTCCCAGCAAGTGTGATGTTCTGCGTGAAACGTTAGCTCTCCTCCTTTGAAAACGCTTCCTTCTTCTGAAACTTAAAACTTGAATAGTTATCTTTGCAGGGAGAAAGCCTCTGGATACTGGTGATTGGTTAGACACACGAGCCTCTTGATGTATAGAATCTAGGCAATATTCCGTTTGGGCTGGAGATTTTTTTTTTTTCCTAATATTTGATCCAGTTCAATGTGTGTGAAAAGCACAGATTATCTCTTCTGGGACATCCATTTTATCATTTTTACTTTTTCCTACGTGAACAGCCCTCCTCTCTCGTCGCTTGCCTTGCGCATGCATTTACTTCCTGGCCCCAGGCACGCACTGTGTGCCAGGGGCCTGGGAAATCCGCCCCCTGAGCGCGCCCGGCTCTCGGGCTCAAAGGCAGCGCGCGCGGGCTGAGGACCTCCGCGGCCGCGGGGCAACTCGCCCGCGCCCGGGACCGCCTCGGCGGTTTCTTTGTTAGAGACGCCGGCGCTGAGAGGCATCTTCCGGCCTGCCGCCCCACTCCTGACTTCTTAGAGCCCCCTAAGGACTTGTAAGCATATAGGCTCGAGTCAAGAGGCTAAATTACGCCCCAGGGGACTTTTTAAGTAAAATCCTAAATTTCATTTAGGCTGTTCGTGGGCCATGTGATTGCAGACTGAGCCGAGGCCGCCCTCAGCGCCGCCCTCCCGCGCCGGCTTTGTGCGGCTGGGCTGCGGGGAACTCTGCTCCTCTCGGACGGTCAGCCCCGGGGGCTGGTGCAAGCCACTCGCCCTCCCCTCTCCGGGTGCCACCGCCACCCCCACCCCCTATCTCCTCCAGCTCCCAGCCCTTCCGTTTCCTTCCCCGGCCTCCCCCCACCCCGACCTGAAATCTCCCTCCCCTCGGGCTGGAAGGAAAGTCGGTAATAAGAAACCAGTTCGGTGTCAATCGGGGAGGGGGGCGGGGGGGAGATAACCCCAGAGATACACGGCAATGGAGAGAGAACTCATTTTGTGTAAAGAGGGCCTCGAGTCACCAGGGAATTCCTGGATTGTCTCAGGCTGTCGTGTGTGATGTCCATCACGCCGTGCGAACACCATCTGCTCGGTATTATGCTCTCAGTTGCCAGGCTACCTGCTGTACGCAGTAACACTTGACTGCCTGGCTCCACGTTCGCAGCGTCCGCCCAGACGCGCGGGGCGGGGGGCGGGGTGGGGGGGGGAGGAACAGGAGTCATGATTAAGCCATCTGCGGGGGGGGGGGGGGGGGGGGCGCGGGCGGAGCTGGCGCTGCAATCCGGAGCGCCGGGCTGACACCACCATCTGCTGGGGCAGGGGGAGAACAGCAGCTGCTCCTTGTTCCTCCACCTCCGGGAAAAGGCTGAAGCCCCAGGCGTCCTCCAGCCAGTTCTCCCCCAGGTCCCAGCTCCCCGGGGCCTCACCTGCAGCCTTTTGTGAGCCCCCTCCCCGGAGCCGGCGCTCCTGGGTCGCCGCCAGAAATCCCGGCCCCTCTCACCCAAACACTACGCTTGTTCTTGAAAACACTTAAGAGAAATAAAGCTGGCTACGCACAGATTTATAAATAAACAGCTGGCTGCTCTTGGGAGATATTTTTACCACAGCTGTTTTTTGAAGTAGAAAACTGCCTCTTTGGAGGAGGTAGGGTGTTTTTTTACACCTCCTACCTCTCTCCAGCCCTTAGAAAATTGCTAAGATCTTTTCCCCGAGGAAGGAGCTATGTAAAATGGGTTCACTCGTTTTGATTTTTCCCCCCTCCCTTTATTTTACTGAAGAGTGGGAAGGTTTGGGGAGTAATGAAGATCTATGAAGCCAGTTGGATTTCTTAGGGGAAGCTAGTGAGTTAAGATTCTTGGTAGAAGGCAAGGGAGGTCGCTGGGCAGGGGGTGGGGTGGAGAACGAGCCAGTAATTAAAACTAAAAATACTGCATCATTTGGCTTCAAGGCATTACATTTCTCTGACGAAAGCTCAGCCTGGTTTTCTCTAATTGCACACACAGTGTGTGTCCTCCTTAGAAACAAGAGCGGTGGCTTGAAATCCTGAAATTCGACAAGCGATTGCTCATTAAGCTCTCTTAGACTGGAGGTTAAAAGCTGCCATGTAATATGAAACAGTTAATGGCCAGCCACCTCCATTTGTAAGGCAAGTCACTTGGAGGGCTTTGCACTTTGGAAGACACGCTTGAGGTGGGGCCTGTGGTGTCACTCACCTGCTGCTGAATGCAGGAGAGCTTGTTGGGAAAGTACTCAAGGTGTATCAACCTAGATTCAGGGATGTTTCATATGGAAGGCAAGCCCTTAAAAATGCACATAGCCCTCCTGCCCCCTAGGTCTTCAGATCTTCAGCAAGAAACCCGAAGGCAAAACCTTTGGGAGGGGGTCATTTGGAGAAATACATAATCCTGGGAAGTAATAACCTAACTATCTCTTTGGGAAAGTCCCATCCCCCACCCCCTCCCCACACTGTGCTTCTGAAGTATTTCTTTTTGCCCCAGGAAGACAAGGGCCAAAAGTGGTTGGATATAGCAACATCGTCACTTCATTTGCCTCTCCCTTTCTTTCCAGGGTGGAGAAAAGGCTGGGAAAGCAATGGTTACTACTTACCACTTCTGGGCATGCGCCCCAGCTAGGCAGGGCTGGTCACACAGGACCAGAATATCTCAAAAGTGCCCAAAGATAAACAGGGCCAGCCTGGGCCAGCCCAGACCAGCCCTCATAAAACTAGATGAAGCAAACTTTATCTTCCCTTGGGTCTCATTTTCTTTCTCCTCTCCTCCTTATCAAAACTGGAAAATATTAGGGTGCCTGAGTGGCTCAGTCACTCAAACAACCGACTCTTGATTTTGGCTCAGGTCATGGTCTTGTCCTTTGTGAGATTGAGCCCCGAGTGGGGCCTGCACTGGCAGTGCAGAGCCTGCTTGGGATATTCTCTCTCCCTCTCTCTCTCTGCCCCTCCCCCACGCATGCTTGTGCTCTCTCTCTCTCTCCCCCGCTCTCAGATAAACTTAAAAAATTTTAAGAAAAAACTAGAAAGTGTCAAATATACTGAAATACACAGGGAAAAAAAAAAAACGGTGTACCTGTTTTTTTTTTTGATTGGTTAACTGTTTATACTTCAGTGTGAATTTGTTTGTTAAAGTGTTAAGTCAATCAGCCATTTGTTCCTAAAGGTGGCAAGAAGCAGCTTTATCCCATTGGAAAGAAGGGCTTGGAAACAGGCAGCAATTATTGAGGGAAAAGGGGAGACTCTGAAACATTGTGATGCCTGTGGGGCTTGGGCCTAAAGTAAACTTTTTGGTAGCATAAAGGCTCCTGGCCTTTGGGAGTCTAAGTTCTTTTTAACATAGATACTTCACGGCTCTCTACCTGATAATCGTCTGTAGAGGAAATACGCAAAGACAAAAAGGGTTTTGCAATAACACTTCCGTTTGAAAAGTAGAACCCAGGACACTTGTGGAAGACACGCTATATATTTAGTCTACAAGCAATTCTCAGGTGTATACTTAGCACCACGGCCCCACAGTCTTCTAAAGGCCCATGCTAGCAGAAGGGGTACTAAATTTCAACTCAAGATCAGGGTTCCAGTTCTGCTATTTCCAATTCTTCCATTTGCTAAGTGTGACCTGGGCTACTGCACTAACTATCCAGGACTTCTCGGCCTCTTGTTTCCAGGGCAAGAGAAGTAGGTTTTTGTCTGCTTTGCTTGTTTTGTTGTGTTTGTGTGGGTGGAGGGAGGAAAGAAGAGTAGCTGAAGACCCAGTTTAGGCTGGGAAGAAAAGCACCAACGGCTGAGCATCACACAGCAGAGGGAAGGTACACAAACCCAGGCTGTGGGGAATAAGATCCAGGACTGTGTCTCTAGGAGAGCCAGGGATCAAACTCATGTTTTGAGAGGACAGTGCCAGCATGATTGACTGTATCCATACCAAAGAGGTAGCAGGGCAGAAGTAGGAAAAAAATATTAAAATCCAGTTTGCTTGGATACAAAAATATTTCAATAACTTTAGACTTATTCATATTCATTTGTATTATTTTGGTGACATGATGGTACCTCACACTATGGGTACGTCCTTACATGTGTGCCCATTTAATCTGTGTTCATCTCAGACATCCGATCCTCTGTGTTCAGATGAATTACTTGAAATGTGAATGAATTAAAAGGCGGAATATTCAGACAGCACTTGCTTGGTAGATGAATAAGAAAGGAACTATCTAGAAGCTGAATTTTATGGTCACATACCACATTTTCCCGGGTGAACACTGGCTGTTACAGGCTTTCCCTGTGAGCACATTCTCCAAGTAGTCACTTGACTCTGTGAGTAGGTCTCTACCACTTTACTCCCTACTCCTTAAGAACCAGTCCTTAAAAGTTGCCATCATTTGACTGAGACAACTGTAGAATCAGAAGACCCAAATCAACCCACACATTATAAATTGTCCCAGACACAGGAGGCTCAGCCCTATTTTTAAAGATGTCGGGGGCGCCCGGGTGGTTCAGTCGGTTAAACGAATGGCTTTTGACTTCGGCTCAGGTCATGATCTCACAGTTCGTGGGTTTGAGCCCCACATCGGTGCCTGTTTGGGATTCTTTCTCTCTCTCCCTCTCTCTCTGCCCCTCCCCTGCTCACGTGCTCTATATCTCAAAATAAGTAAACTTTAAAAAAGTATATTAAAGATGTCAGGAGATTACGTATCTTTGTTCAGTGCAACGCATTCCCAGCTCTCACCATCAACGACCCCCGCTAGCAGGAATTTTGTTTTTACATGCAGCAAAGCTTTCAAATGTCACAATTAATTGGAATTCCATTAATTAATAAATCTACTTATTGATAAATTCCAGAATTCTTCTGTAAATGTCTCTCCTACTAGCTAAGAAGAAGTCCATTTAGGCCAAGTAGACAGTAAAGATTAAGAGGTAGGGGCATGCTGTCTCTTCCAGACTTAAGGTGATCCCAGCCTGAAGTCTTCTTCCCTTTCCTTTGGAGGAACGCAGAATGTTAGCTGAACATCCAGCCTATGTCCCGTTATCAGTCTCATCCAAAACAGACTGGCCTTGCTGTCAGATTTCCCAGAGCCGTGCTCCATTACCGTTCCCTTGTATCTCTCCAGTTCCACCGTGGTAAGGCCAGATTTGAGGACCACTGGGTGGGTTTTATGGGAATAGAATGCGTGCCACTCAGGACCCCGCAGGCCTGCAAGCTGGGGCCCCTGCCCCCATGCTTCCTCTCAAATATGAAATCTCTGCATTCTCTTCTCTTCTTCTCCTCCCAGGAACAGCACCCAGTTGGACTTCCCCGGACCACCGGCCCCATGCAGTCCTCTGTGCCCCCAGGCTCGGGCGGCATGGTCTCCGGAGCCAGTCCCGCGGGCCCTGGCTTCCTAGGCGGCCAGCCCCAGGCAGCCCTCATGAAACAGATGCTCATTGATCAGCGGGCCCAGTTGATGGAGCAGCAGAAGCAACAGTTCCTGCGGGAGCAAAGGCAGCAGCAGCAGCAGCAGCAGATTCTAGCCGAGCAGGTAACATGATTCATTCATTCAGCAGGCATTTATTCGGTGCCCTGTGTCTGCGAGAGAGTTCCAGTTCGTGTCCTTTGTCAAGAGATTCACAGTCTAGCATTCCCCAGATCGCCGAAGAATCTGCAGAATTTCGACCTTTCCATTAGTTCGGCTTTTTCTTAGAATGAATTAGTTTGTTCTTAAAAGACAGGCTTCTGCCACCAGTTTGAAGGCCTGTTTGCCAGAGACATTTCTTCGATTCAAGCCTGCCTTCTTTTCTTCTGGTTTCTGGCACAAGGGTCTGCGCAATCAGTATGGGGGTAGGGAGGCTGCCTCACATTCTTCATAGAGGCTAATATTTCCAGCATGAAGAAAAAAAGAAAATAACTCAGAGAACTTTGTTTCTTGAAGGAAAATGTCAGGAGGAGGGATTGAGGAGAATTCTGCAGAATTGGTCGTGAACAATGGGACAGGAACAATAGCAGAATAATAGGGCCTACAGAACTACCTGGAAACCTGAACCCGGGGTCACAGAAAGGGTGCAAACTTAAGAAAATTCCCAACAGCTTTAAAACAGCTCAAGAAATCTTTGAGTTAAAGGAAGGCCTAACACGAATAAATCTTACCGTAGGCATCTTTGTCCACCCTCGCCATAGAATTCCTCCAGCTCCGAAAGAAAGCCTTCCCTGAGAGCTGCTTCTGTAGGTTTCAATGTGTTTTGTTTTTCAAGATGCCCATGCCTGATCCAGGATTATTATCCCAGGAAAGGCGTGAGGCCTTCCACAAGAGATCCCTACGTGGCTCCTGTGGGAGTCTGCACAGGGCATCTCTCTCTCTCTTATAGGAGGTAGGCGTGAGGTTGTCTTCCAAGGCTTAAAGCCCAACAAAGCTCTGCCCTACAGTTCCCCTCCTAGAAGGTTCCTAATATAATCAGAATTCTGGAAACTTATCAAGCCTCCTCCACCCCATATTTACAAGATACCACGTGGGACACAGGCATGTTGAGGTCCCTACTAAGAGCAGTTCAGAGTAACACCAGCCATCTCCCAAATAGAAAAATTGTACTGTTGAACACAGTTCGCTTATGTTCCCTTCTCTGCTTTTGTTCCTGAGCAGCTGTGTAATTATCTCCCTTTTTACCAAGGTCAGTCAGCCGCCTGGCACCTCTTGTACAAACAAACCTCTCTCCCTCTCACCCTGCATAAGGTGTGTGACAAGGAACCGTGCTAATATCTCTCAGGCAGTGATAAATGAAGCCGCCGAGGGGAAGCTGGGCTTTGTAAATCCTCTCCTTGGCCAATCCCGGGAAACTTCAGGTGCGCCTGATACTGTGAGCGATGGCCTCTGATGTGTGTGCTGTGACCAAGGCGCAAACAGGAGCCTGGGTAACCAGGCAAACGCAGTTGTGCTAGCCAGGGTTGTCCCCACTCAGCGAGGGCAGCCAAACCCCAGGGGACAAGGAGGGAAGCACAAGAGTGGAGGGAGAGCTGCCCCGGGAGGGTGCCCAGACAAGGAGCCGACACACAGAGAGATCCAGGGCCCCTTGGAAAAGATGGGGAAATGGTATCATTCCTTAGCAGGTTGTGGGCACCAAGAAATGAAGAGGGACCAAGGAAAGAATTTTACTCAGCCTCCAGATGTGTCCCACCTTTTGCTTGTGGTCTGATTCTGGAAAAACCTCTTCCCCCACTCTCTTCATCTGCCAGCTTACGTTTAATAATTTCCCGGCCTTCCTCCGATAACCGTTTTAAGGATGACATACAGTAATGTGTGGAAAATTCTTCGGCAACTGTACACGCGTATGTGGTGACCTGTCACGTGACCCTGGTGTCACGGACTGTGATGTCAGAGCTGGGGCCACGACTGCCAGCCATCAGTGGGACTAGCCCAGAAGCGAAACTGAGGGCCTGCTCGGAAACAACTCAGTGCAGCAGCCTGCCCGTGCCCAGAGACGGAGCTTGTCCGTGCAGGCTCTTGGGGGGTCTACGTGTGGTGGGTTGTCAGCCTTTGTGTTTTGAGAACGAATGTGGCCGAATCAATGCTGAGCTGATGTTCTTGGTCTCTGCAGCAGCGGTGAAAGTGCCTAGTAATAGCAGTTTTGAAAGCAGCGTATTGGAGGTCCTGGGATTTCCTGAAAGGACTTGGGAGGGAGAACAGAAGGATTTGGGATCTTGCCTGTCTTTGGGAACTTTACAATGACTCCGGTGGCTTTAGAAATCAGGACAGAGCTGGCTGAAGGCAGGTGTGAGTTGACACGTAATGCCTTATTTGGAGCACGGCACTTCACATCTATTCACAAAGGTTCAACCAAACCCAGAATTTTAGACTGGAAAGAAATATTGGTGATCGTGGAGGCTTTTTTATTTTACCTATGAAGAAACTGGAGGCCAGGGAGCTCATGGGAAGTATCAGAGATCGCAGAGCCAGAGAGGCACAGCCCCGGGACTGGAACAGGAGGCTCCCACCCCCAGCCGACCACAGGGCACCCCGGGGCTTCTGCCCAGTCAGTGTGGACACTTAAGTTCTTACATAATATGAGAAGTTTGGCTGAGGAGAAGCTTACTCAATAATGCCCTTATATTGCTGCCTAAAAGATTAGCATGGTTTCTTGTCTATACTTTATCTATACAATTAATTAATTTCAACACTTTGTGCAAAACACTATGGTAAGCACCCCAGGATGAGGTGAACAGGGCAGAGGCTTTTCTTTTCTTTGGTTGCCAGAGTGCTGGCTGGCCTTGTGGAGAAAAAGAAAAGAAAAAAAAAGAAAGAAAGAAAGAAAGAAAGAAAGAAAGAAAGAAAGAAAGAAAGAAAATTATAGAGCTGCCCAGAAATAAAAACAAAGAAGAAAAAATAGAAATAAACACATGTGTTAAGAAGTGACCAATGTGTGTTATTTTTATAATGAACACTTTAAAGAGCAGGGCCCTTGGTCTACGTTCTTTATAAGCCCTTGTGGATGAAAGGTGCTCAATGAATATTCAGCAGCTGCAGAAGGAGGTTAAATGACATGCCGAAGGTCACGCAGCTACTTGACGGCAGACTGGGAACTAAAACCCCTTTCTCTGCTCTTTCCACCTCACCCTTATTTTCTTTCCCTTTTCACATACAGCATGGTAATGATCATAATAGCCTTTCCAGTAGATTGGTAACAGCTCCGGCAGCGCAAAATCCCCGCGAGTGGAAGAAGAAAGACAAAAATCACAAGCCTCTGGCTCCTGGTACATGTGGAGTCCCACGCGGTTTCCTTAAGGCACTAAACGCTGTATATTTTACTTGCGGAGATGTATTTTACAGGCAGTGTGGCCTGGTGGGAATAAGATTAGCCTTTTTTATAGCCCCTGAGAATCCCATCTTCCTATACCGGAAGCAGCTATTTAGGTCATTAAAAATCAGTTGCTCGTCCCTTGAGCTGGGTCCCACAGTGCTAAGGAAGACATGCAAGCTGATGTTGGAAAGTCAAAGCCAAGACTGGCTCCCTCGATACGCACTCCTTGTGAGCCAGCAAGTCTACACATCAGATATGCCAGATAGTCACCGAAAGGTACGTGCAAGGATGTGCATAGCAGCAGTATTTGTGACAGCCCCAAACAGGAACCACTCTAAATGCCCATCATGAGTAGAATAGGTAGATAAGTAAGCCATGGTGTATTCATTCATAGGAAGGAATACTACTCAACAGTGACAGTGAACAGGCCACAACTACACGCATCAACACGGATGAACCTCATAAATATAATGATGAATGCAAGAAGCCAGACACCAATACGTTGTATGAATCCACTTATACGAAGCACAAAAGCAGATGTCACTAGTCTGCACTGTTAGGTGGCTCCCTGGTCAGATGAAGTGGGTCCCTGCGGTGGGTCGTGACTGGAAAGGGGCATGAGGGGAATGCTAGCGGTGCTCAGTTTCTTGATCTAGATGCTGCTTATGTTGCTACAGGATGTGTTCATTTTGTGAAAATCCATCAGAGCCATGCTTTGCACACTTGCCCGGATGCACCTGATTCCTCAACACAAAGTTTAGTTTTTGAAAAAACTGCCTTCCTCAAAACCGCCACAATATTTAATCGTCTCTCCCCATGTCACCTCCCTGTCCTTGTCCTGTCGTTCTAGCAGCTGCAGCAATCACATTTACCCCGCCAGCACCTCCAACAGCAACGGAATCCATACCCAGTGCAGCAGGTCAATCAGTTTCAAGGTGAGGCCAGTGCACACCTCTTCCGTTTTATACCTTCCAGCCGTGAAGTGTGAGCGAGCGTGTAGCCAGTGACATTGCCTTCTGTGCTGTGTTTGGGTTCAGGTAATATTAAAAATATGTTAAAACTGAGGGTGCCAGTCAGTCAGAATGCATTTTTGGAGCCCTCTGCTGTGGCAGGCATTAACCTTTTGGTGGCTGCGTCACAGAGAGGCCCTGGTTGGCCCCGGCAGGGGTCAGAGTGGCTGTGGGGGGCAGGGCTGGGGTAACTGTTCTTTACCAATGATACACAAGTATTTCAATAGTTTAACAGCCAACGGGGACCTACTGGTGCCTGGCTAGTCCACCATCAGCCTTGTCTTTGTCTGGATCGTCATCTCAGGGAGCATGGGAGGAACAGTCCTGTGCCACATCCTTCTCGCTAATCCCAGCATGTCAGCTGGCCACAGCCCCCACTTCAGACATGCACTTGGGAAGAATCTGGCTTGCAGCAACCACCGATCTCTGCTGAATCTAGAAGACCAAAGCGCCTTGAGTTTGACTGGACTGTCTTGATCCTGCCGCCCTTTGCAGAAACCCTGATGACTCATGACCCAGTAGCAAGGGGCATATTGTGTGCTCAGTGTTATCATTCCTTTATGAAGTATAAAGTCCACTCAACTATTGATCCCTTCCATCTCCAATAGAGAGCACCCCTGAGGGTCTTGTATGGGGTAGAGGATCAGCCTGACAACCATCCCAGACTCATCACAGGAATTTCCAGGGAGCTAGAGGGGTCGCCTAGTAGCAGAAACCCTAATTCCCATCCTCTGCCCTTTTCATGGGACCTAGATCCTGGGTCCTAATTTCTCAAGTGTTACCGGTCGCCGGTCGCTTTAAGCATCTGCCAGAAGCTATGGGGCCCCTTGCATATAAATATGCATATATATAAACGAATACAGACTTTGTGTGGCATGTCGCAAGCGCTACCCTTCTCGTAGACTGTGAAAAATTCACAGGGGGTGAAAAATTCATGATCTCGGGTAGCATTGTTCAATCTTTGGGTTGCAACACACAAGTAGGTTGTAAAGATAATGGATCCCAACCAACATTTTTTTTAAAAGGAATATAATAGAAAAATGATGAGAGTGTATCATAATAAGGGAAACTTTTGTTTCTGTTGTAGACCAGTATGTGTATATACTGGATCACATGCTGCGAGTAGTGGTTTAAAGAGTCTGAAAGCCACTGGTGTTCACGGCCAGATCTCAGTGAAGATTGCCTGTGGAAAGGCAGTGGCCTGAGTAGCTACCACTCCCTTCCACCCCTGGAACACATGTATCAGACCCCTTTGGACTTGACCCAGGGAAGGACAGACAAAAGGAATGAAGCTGTGCACAGGTGTTATGTGTGTTAAATCAGTGCCGATATTCTTTGAAGAATTCTGTTTCTCACTTGGTCATGGGTAGAGGGGGTGTGGAAATGGTCACCGTTACACGCATAATTTTTGCTGCAGACACAGAGCCTTCCTAGGTTTCTACAAGTAGTTCTCAAACGTTAGCTGCATCAGAATCACCAGCGGAGCCTGTAAAAGCACACATGGCCTGGCCCCACCCCCAGAGTCTCTGATTCCAGAGGTCTGAAGTCAGGCCAGAGAATTTGCACTTCTAACAAGCTTCCAGAAGTCCTTGCTGCTGCTGCTGGCCCAAGGGCCACACTTTACGAACTGGTGATTTATATCAAGAACTAATTAAAAATACAAAATCTTATAAACCCAGCATAGTGGCCCTTGCATTTTCTAGGTTCGTAATTCATTTATTATCTTTTGGAATAAAGGGACCCACCAACATTTAATGCTTCCTCTGTATTATGAGTTATTCTGTATGCCTTGGGTCCAGGTTAAAAGTTCTACTCTTTGAACTTTTTTTTTTTTTTTTTTTTTTTTTTCAACGTTTATTTATTTTTGGGACAGAGAGAGACAGAGCATGAACGGGGGAGGGGCAGAGAGAGAGGGAGACACAGAATCGGAAACAGGCTCCAGGCTCTGAGCCATCAGCCCAGAGCCCGACGCGGGGCTCGAACCCACGGACCGCGAGATCGTGACCCGGCTGAAGTCGGACGCTTAACCGACTGCGCCACCCAGGCGCCCCTCTTTGAACTTTTCTAAAACTCCACCCCACAGGTAATCAACCTGGAAATTTAGCTGTACTTAAGTTGAACACCCAGGGCCGTGGTGCGGTCCCTGAGCTAAAAGAGGCACTTCTTTTTTCTTTTTTCACTCTCTTCTCTATTTTATTTTACTAACACCCTAGATATCATAATAGTGTGTATCTAGGAAAATAGCAAATTGGTATAGATAAGAAATACTGTCCTTGGAGAGTTTCGTTAGGAATCACTTACTTGGGAACGTACGCATACTCCCCCACTACACATTTCAAAGGTTTAATGACTATCTTTCTCTTACTGAGTATGGTGCCTCTGGGCAATGTTGCATGCCTATGGAGAAATGCTTATTTTTCACAAATATAGGCTTCCTGTGAGTAAAAAGAGAAAACAGACCCTTTTAAGAAAAAATTGCATGTGATCTCTATTTGAATATGGAAGATTTTCACATGGTGATATTAACCAGTGGATAAGAAAATTAACTTGAGTACAGTGTCCCACAATAATATCAGTTTTAGATAGAAATAAAAGAAGAAGAAGAAAATTAGTCTGTTATTTAACCGATATAGTAATCAGATAAAGACAAGGTAATTATTTGGACACATTTGCATTTTTTTCTATATATATTTAAAATTATTGAAGGTCAGGCACCTGGGTGGCTCAGTCAGTTAAGCTTCCGACTCTTGATCTCGGTTCAGGTCACGATCTCACGGTTTGTGAGTTCGAGCCCCACATCAAGCTCCTCACTGTTGGTGCAGAGCCTGCTTGGGATTCTGTCCTTCTCTCTCTCTGCCCCTCCCTTGTGCTCTCTCTTTCTCTCTCTCTCAAAATAAATAAATAAGCTTTCTAAATAAATAAATAAAATTACTGAAGGCATAAAACTAGATTAATAAAAAGGGTTTGTTTCTTTGTACCTAGGATGAAAATACGGAGCTGATTGCTGGTTTTAAAATGCCTTTTTTTGTTTTTCATTAGAGTTACACCTAGGTAGCACAGTCACTTTATACTAAAGATAAAGGTTGGCTCGGATTAATGCTTTAATACCTCTTAAAAGGCATTGCAGCATTTCTGTCCTCTAAAGAAAGGAACCTATTTGTCATTCACAAAAGTAGCCCAGACCATATCCAGTCCCTCAACATATCCATTATAAACATACAACAAAAATGTCCAAAAAAAAAAAAAAAAAATGGAAGTCTTTTTGTCTCTTTCCAGCAGCTCATCAGTCTGTTTATGCAATTTGGGTCTAGCCAATCAGTCTCCGAGTCAGCAATATTTTCTCCTTAAATTTTTTTTTTTTTTTTACAAACAACTCAATAACCCATTTCACCACAGTTGATCAGATTGGCCATGCAGTCGATACAAATTTAGTCGTTAAGGTCACAAAACTTCGTAACAAGATTACAGACAATATATACCACCATCCAGTGTTTAACAGGAACTTTTGATTTTCTTTTTTTAAATCACTTCGATATAATGAAGCTTAAAACAGAAAACCGAAACATTTCTAGGGATCTCTCCAGCCCTTTCGGGTTTCCCCACAGTAACCATTTCATTTCTCAATGCAGCATGATATTGATCTCAGGCCACAAAAACTTAAGTCATAATCAAAATTCCCATAATTTTCTTTCTTTAAGAAAGAAAGAAAATATGGAGACATAGTTGCTGCCCAGAAATCAATAACCCCATCAGGAAGACAGAAACACACTTATCTGCCAAGGTGCCAAGCTTAACAAGGTTAGACTGTTCTCGTCTGGCTTTTCATCCCATCTCATCCCAGTTGCAGGTAGTATCACATTTGCTTATAATATTGATTGGCCCCCAGGCTGCATCTTTTTTAAATGTCCAGGAAAAAAAAAAACTATTTTTCTTGGTCTTAGAGACTCAGTCATTAGCTGGGACATAGGGAAAACTCATTGTTGTGCACCTCCTAGCCCTTTACAGCATTGACTGGGGTTCTCAGGGTGACATTTCTATTCTCTTGGCTGATTCGGAAATTTCTTAGGAACATGTAAAGAAGGACTCACTCAAATGCCTAATTAGAGTTGAGGGACTTGGCATTCAGACTCTGGCCAACTTTTAAACAGCATCATTAAAAACCGTGTTAGCAATCTGCTGAGAGAAGTGGTCACTGCCGATTTGAAGGAGTGAGTGGACTTTGCTGGAGAAATGCATAAAGTTCATTGCCAAAGAGCAAGTAGCAGGATGATTTCTTTTTCTAGCTCAGGAAGCTGGCCATTGTGCACTGACATGTTATGATTCAGACAATCTGGAGCGTGTGGAAATCTAGAGAGTGGATCCAAAAAGTGTCCCATCTGTCGAAATAGCTTCTTAGCAGGAGCAGTGGCCTTTAACCTCTCAAATCCTACTCAAGTCTTAAGGGAAATTAGTCTAATGGTCTTTATTGATAGTATTCTCTACTGAACCGTGTTCCACATCACAAAGAGAAAACACAAAGTGATCGGCCATTTCTTCTTAATTTAGCCCAGGAGGTGAATTCCCGCTCACCTCCAAGAAAAATGGTATCTGATTGGTTGAGGGTGGCATCCTGTCCAGAAGAGTGAGAAACATCTTGCTTCTGCAAGTGAAAATAATAATCACAGAGTTATCAAGACAACTACAAAAGCACGTGTCCAGTATCCAGTAGGATCCCTATTTTCATGTGTCTATAAAACAGTTAGTGGTGGTTATCTCTGATGGTGGGAATTTAAGTACTTTTGTACTTTTCAGCGTCCTACAAATTTTTTGTAATCAGCATATGTTACAGTCAGAAAAATAATCACTTTGGTGGATCTTTTCATATAAAAGAATTTGGTCATTCCTAAAGAAAACTCCAGCAACGTGTTACAGTAACGTGCATATTGAGATGAGTGAATGGGTCCATTTTTTTCCCCCTGCAGGTTCTCCCCAGGATATAGCAGCCGTGAGAAGCCAAGCAGCCCTCCAGAGCATTCGAACATCACGGTTGATGGCACAGAATGCGGGCATGATGGGAATGGGACCCTCCCAGAACCCAGGGACAATGGCCACGGCAGCAGCCCAGTCGGAGATGGGACTGGCCCCTTATAGTAACACACCTACCAGCCAACCCGGAATGTACAGTATGAGCCCAGGAATGACCCAAATGTTGCAGCACCCAAACCAAAGTGGCATGAGCATCGCACACAACCAAGCCCAGGGGCCAAGGCAGCCCGCCTCCGGGCAAGGGGTTGGCATGGTGAGTGGCTTTGGACAGAGCATGCTGGTGAACTCGGCCATCAGCCAACAGCACCAGCAGATGAAAGGGCCCGTGAGCCAGGCTCTGCCAAGGCCCCAGGGCCCACCGAGGCTGCAGGGCATCATGGGCACGGTCCAGCAGGGAACGCAGAGCTGGCAACAGAGGAGCTTACAGGGGATGCCTGGGAGGACTAGTGGAGAACTGGGATCATTCAACAACGGTGCGAGCTACCCACTTCAGGCTGGCCAGCCGAGGCTGACCAAGCAACACTTCCCGCAGGGACTGGGCCAGGTTGTGGATGCTAACACCGGCGCGGTGAGAACCCTCAACCCAGCTGCCATGGGTCGGCAGATGATGCCACCGCTCCCAGGGCAGCAAGGCGGCGGCCAGGCCAGGCCGATGGTCATGTCCGGCCTAAGCCAGGGTGTCCCCGGCATGCCAGCGTTCAGCCAGCCCCCGGCACAGCAGCAGATGCCCAGTGGCAGCTTCGCCCCAAGCGGCCAGAGCCAGGCCTACGAGCGGAACCCCCCTCAGGACATGGCATACAATTACAGCGGCGAAGCCGCCGGGGCTTCCTTCCCCGGCCTCTCGGACAGTGCAGACCTCGTGGACTCCATCATCAAAGGGGGGCCGGGGGATGAGTGGATGCAGGAGCTCGATGAGTTGTTTGGGAACCCCTAGTCAAGAGGAGGCCCCAGGAGCCACAACTCTAGTGCTGAAAGCTTAAAACGTGAGAAAGAAACAGGATGTTGAGCCATCCCTGTTTTTCGTTTTTTTGACCCACGGAAACTGAGCAAAACTGCAGCTGGCCCACAGTGGAAGATCCAGGTGCCAATCGCAGCCCCCACTGGGCCTCGTTTCACCTGATTTTCACACAGCACTCAAGACAACACGCCACGCAGGTCCCTGCTGCGAGAGAGGGAGACACACTGGAGGCAGGTGGGGAAGACAGATCTGAAGCCCCTCGGCCCCGCACTCCCTGTGCCCGCCCGGCCCAGGGAGAGCTGCTCCAGCCCGTCACTCTGCTGCCCGGTGTGGGGTGTCCGTCAGCCCCTCCTGGCCCAGCTCCGGAGACCGCAGAGCCCGGGGCCGGGAAGAATCCCACGGAGGCTGCTGTGTGGTGGCACAGGCCAAGAGCGCAGGTCAGAAGTGCGCTGAACTCTGGCTGGAAAGAGCTGTCAGGCGTCAAGACGTGCTACTGTGTTTGGAGGGTGGACACGAAGAACAGTGAGATGTCACAGGGAGACTACAAAGGATCTTACAAGCCTGTCTGCTGCCCGTGATGACCCTCAGGAATTTTAGAGGCGTTGCTGCTAGCTGCCTCTCAAGGAAAGCCACGTGAGCCTAGAGAAGGGTCTGTCCGGCAGTCTTGGGGGAGGCAGCCCTCTGCTGGTGACCGTGGTGACGGTTCCCCGGGGCAGTTGGGCTGGAGCCTCCTGGGGCCTCGGTGCGATACTGATAACGTCCAGGCAGCTCACATCTATTTCCAGTGGCCACGGGGTGGAGAGACCCCGACTGGATGCTGTGTCGTCTTTCCCCACACCCCTCCCCACCCTGTTCCTTCTTGCCTCCACCCCATCCTGCCCCTGCTTTTCCTTACAGACTATTCCAGAAGAAATGAAGCTTTTGTCTTTAGGGGGCCTGGGCAGAATCAGAATAAACGCAAGAACGTAGACCGTGCCTGAAATGCAAAGGCAACACGAGTTTTTTTGCTCTAACATGTAGTCGAGTGAATATTCTCCGCCCGGAACTGAGCAGGCCCCTCTGATGTTCGACGGTGGGTTTATAGGAGCCACACCTGACACTTCTGGGACACCCTGGGAGGAATGGCCCCGATGGTCGCTGACTCTGGCTCCCTTTGGAAAAACCCCAGGGGTGTTGCTCTGAAATTGGCCTTGCCCTTAAACCCTACTCACTGGAAAGACAAATCTAAAACACTGAGAGACAAGGAACTGAAAAATCAATTGCCCCACCTTACACATTTTGATGATGAAAAGAAGGAAGATACAATTCCTCCCATATGGGCAAAGTAATCCGCTCAGAAAGTCCTGTACAGTCGTTCTCTTTGTAAATCACTCCAATCTGCCCTAAGCGAAGTCTGCCGGAAGGGATGACAACCTCTACCACTTCCTGTAAGGCTTGTCTTTTTAGTCCTTGCTGCTGTTCCCACTGTCCCGTTTTTGGAGGCCATGTGGCATAATTATTATCCGGAGTAAGAATGGCGTGTGCTTTTCTCCCACCACCCACCTGCTCCGTGTCCGAAACCCTGGCTCCCTCTGTACGCTCACATGCACCCCGCTGCGCCACACGTGGGCCAAGGCTGTGGGAGGCTGGACTGGGTGTACTCAGAGGGGGTCCCGAGAAGGGGGCTCGAATGGGAAGCTGGGGCCAGAGGATGGAGACAGGCAAGCAAGCAAACACTGCCCTTGGCTTGCTCACCACGTCCCAAGGTAGTGGATCTCCTGAGCAAGGGGCAGGATGGAGAGCAGGGGAGGCCGGGTGGGCCAGAGCCCAGGCAGAGGCTGTACCCTGGGAAGAGGTGGTGGCAGGTGACCTTAAGCCCCTTGCCTGGGGAGGGGCCACCACCAGGGAAACTCTTGAGTGGAAACAGATAAAAACCAAAAAAAAAAAAAAAAAAAAAAAAAAAATACACAAAGTAAACAAACAAGAAGACAGAAAGCATAATTACCTTTTTCTGAAAGGTACAGGAAACAAATATATAAGCAACAATGAGAAACTGGGGGTGGCTGATGGAGAGAAGGGGGCTCCATTACCTTGTAAAAGCTTCCTCCAAATGCTTAGTACTGGGACCAACTAAATAGAGAGGTAGATTTTAATAAGGTCGTTTTGTTTTTGTTTTTGTTTTTGTTTTTACTACGGTGCTGATGTATATGTAATGTCTAAAAAAGTTATTTGTAAATAAGTTTTTACAATACTGCAGATATCACTGGGTCTACTATCTGTAAAAAAATATACATATAAATATATATATACTGTTTGTTTAAAATAGAGTATTTTTATTTCATTCTTTAACTCATCATCACAGCAGTGGTATCGCACTTCAGATGACATCTAATGACTAATTTGTACTGTATGACCTATGGCAACTTGCTCCATTTTATTCAGATTTTTCTAGTTTTCTGTTTTTACTTTGTACATTGAGCATTGCTTATTTCCTTTTAAGAATTATGTACAGAACTCGGAAATGTAGAAATGAAGTGATGTTGACATACCACTTTTAAAGAAAAGAAAACAAATAAAAGATCATTATCTGAATCAACCCCGAATATAGTTTATTTTAGGGTTGTCACTGGGTCTCCAGCTTTAATTAAACAGATATACTTATGCCTGGGTTTTAATTGGTTAACTGCAGTTTTTGTCTCAAAATTCTTGATATCATTAACTGTTTAACAGTGGAGATCAACCATTCCCAGTCTTTTTAACTCAACCACACAACTAAAACTTTCTAAATTTTCGCCCCAAGGGATGTAGCAAAGGGAAGAGAAAAAGCCAGCTTTGAAAGGAACGTAATGAAGTCCATTTGTGGAATCATGTGCCATAACTGTTCCATTTCAACTGGTTCATTTAGAGGACTTGGAAAACTGATAGTAAAATTTTCATTAAAAAAAAAAGAGGGGCGTCTGGGTGGCTCAGTCGGTAAAGCTTCCAACTTCAGCTCAGGTCATGATCTTGCAGTCTGTGGGTTCAAGCCCTGCGTTGGGCTCTGTGCTGACAGCTTGGAGCCTGGAGCCTGCTTTGGATTCTGTGTTTCCCTCTCTTTCTGCCCCTCCCCCCTCCCTCTCTCTCTCTCTCTCTCAAAAATAAGTAAACATTAATATTAAAAAAAAAAAAAGAATCCTCAAGGGACATATGGAAGGAAAAGTAACAAAGGGGTCTTGCCCCACTATAGTGGACACTGTCCATGTACACTTACGTACACACACGCACGCACACACACACACACACAATCCACGCACACCTTACTTCCAGCCCTTGCTCTGCCCGCACCATCCACAGATTGCTGGAAATGCTTAGAGGTTTACATTTCTCCAGATCAACATTAGTCAACGAGTCGCTAGTGCAAGTGTGTGAGAAGATAGTTCGGCTTCCTGGACAAGCCCTGAGATAGGATTTAGGTCCTCCAGAGCTCCCCTGCGGCCTCAGGCAAACACCGGGACTTTGCCTGAAGTCCCTTCACTTGGCTTCTTGTCCTTCCCCACTCCGTTCCGATTACCCTCCTGGGGGGGACCTTCCTTAATGAATCACACACATGTGAATCCACTCCTCCCCTTTAGGAGACCTGTCCCTGAGACTTCCATGAAACTCGAAAAGGCATAGTGAAACCACACAATTCAAAACTACCTGGGTTAAGCAAAAAAAAAAAAAGAAAAAAGCCACAAAAACAATAAAGTCATCATCAGAAACAGATCCAAAACAAAGGTGAGTTTTAATAGATACAAACCAAGAGGAAGAATGCATTTGACTGAGTCACAGCCCGGCCCTACCGATGGGGCACTGTGGTTCCAGACTGGCTGGCACATGACAGCATGGAGAAAACAGTATGACACCGTGCTTTGTCCCAGCGATAAGGGCTTAGCACTCCACCAGAGAACAGGAGGTTGAAAAAGGAACTGACGGGGGTGGAGGGTGGGAAGGCTGATAAACAGAAATAAAATCTTGAAGCCGAGGAGAGTTGAGTACTTCTAGTCCCAAGTAGTCAAAACCACGTAGTTTCATTCACACGAAAACGCATTGTGCACGGAATGAATGGCATCCCCTTCTCCTTCAAGATGATTTCTTAGATGTAATCTTACTGACCTTTTTGAAATCCCAATGCAGTGAATGTGTGGTGGGGGAAGAGGTGGAGAATAAACATCTTCTTTCTAGGAAGTCACCAGGCATCTGCCCCGTGAGATGTATTTTGTTGCTGAAAGTTAAGGAGCACTCAGAAGCCCTTGACCCTTCTTTTCAAGGAAAGCTGTGTCTGGAGACAAAGGGTGAAAAACAAATGACCTGATTTTTTCCTTATTAATGACCTTTTTGGCCTCACCCCACCCACCTGCAACCCTGCAAAGGGCCGTGGGGAAGGGGAAGCGCCAGGGAACGGAACAGGGCTACTTGTTTGTATAACCAGCCCTCTGTCGTTAGATTTTCTTTTTCATTTTTTCCCCTCTTCTCTCTCCAGTCTTCTCCTCTAGTCTCTTTTTGAAGTTCCAAGGACATTTGACACCACTCTGGTGTCCTCTGGGGAAGCTGCCACGACCTGCGTGATTTCACGTGACAGGTGGAGGCGATTATGGCAGCATGCACCCAAGTGGGGCCCAAGTGTCCCTGCCAGGCCAGCACGGGTGCTGTGGCCCAACAGTCAGGCCTGTAGTGCTCGACTTGAAACAGATCTTCACCACTGCCAAGAAACCGATTTCAGGTTTTAACTTCATAGAAATGATTTTGAAACTTCTCGTTATGAACGTTATCAAACAAAAGTAGACGAGGGGTACAGCGAATAACTACACACTTTGCCATATATGCCTGACGTGCGTACTTGTCCAAATAAGTTCGACACATTAACTACTTCACCCCTCAACCTCTCAACACGCAGCTCCCAAGAATCTCTTCCCTAGCCACAAGACCGTTATCACACAACACAATGAACATTAATTCCCTCAGTATCATCTAATTCTCACTTTATATTCAGATTGTCCTTATCGTCTCCCAAATGTCTTCCATAGCTGGTTTTTTCCAAGCAGGATTTGATCAAGGATCCCACATTGCCATCTGGTTTTTATGCCCCTTAAGACTCTTTTAATATAGAACAGTTCTATGGGGCACCTGGGTGGCTCAGTCAGTTAAGCGTCCGGCTTCAGCTCAGGTCATGATATCACGGCTTGTGGGTTCGAGCCTCGTGTCTGTGCTGACAGCTCAGAGCCTGGAGCCTGCTTCTGATTCTGTGTCTCCCTCTCTTTCTGCCCCTCCCCTGCTCATGCTCTATCTCTCTCTGTCGCAAAAATAAATAAAAACATTCAAAATAAAATCCATCATGGGGCACCTGGGTGGCTCAGTCGGTTAAGCATCCAACTTCCGCTCAGGTCATGATCTCGCAGTTCACGGGTTCGAGCCCTGCATCGGGCTCTGTGCTGACAGCTCGGAGCCTGGAACCTGCTTTGGATTCTGTGTCTCCCTCTCTTTCTGCCCCTCCCTCGCTCACTCTCTCTCTCCCAAAAATCAATAAACATTAAAAAAAATTTTAATCCATCAACTCCTGTGTATGTGTGTATACATATATATACATACATACCACAAACAAAAGAAACTCACATTTCTCTGGCCAGCATGTTTGCTCCTTGTAGGCAAATGTACAGGAATTAAAATAATCAAGAGTTTGCCCTGGTGACAACAGAATTAGAACCAAGGAAAATTTTCTGATTCAAATGTTTAAAGATACAAAGCTCTGACATCCTGGTGTACCCATCTTTTTCCACAAGTTTTTAACCAAATTCTGTGTGTGTGTGTGTGTGTGTTTGTAGCTTACCTTTTTAAATAGCTCCAGTTTAGATGCAAAATAGAAATTGTTTATAAATCCTCAAGTGTAAGATTGGGAAAGTTGTGCGTTCTTTTCCCTACTTCCGAAGGATATGATTACGCAGTAATTGTTCCTCAGGATCAAAATTTTGCATTCTTTCCTCCTTATTGTCTTCAATGTGTGAAACAATTAAAATGTCACAATACAAGTCACCGTAACTGATCAGAAAACGAAAGTGTAAAAAGACCATAGAAACACAGCATTTTAGTGAGTATTAGCCCCATTTTTCCCAAGGAAGACAGGCAGAGTGCTACAAAGTGCTGCGGTAGCCTGAGCAGCAGGCAGGAGAACCGGATTAGTGCCGGTTGGCTCTGGTCTCCACCTCTTGGCTCCACTAACCCCATGGATGAGGTGCCTTAGTCAACGTCAAACAGCCAATGAGTGGGGGACCCAGACTAGTATCCAGATATCCCCGTTCCCAGACCGATACGTTCTCAGTGTATTGGGAGTACGTAGTAGTGCTATTTGGGATGCAAAGAGTTGTAATGTCTTTGCCACTATTCTGGAAACACTAGTGTTTGCCTTTATTTCTTTTCCTATTATTCATAGTCTTTTTTTTTTTTAACGTTTATTTACTTTTGAGACAGAGACAGAGCATGAACGGGGAAGGGGCAGAGAGAGAGGGAGACACAGAATCGGAAGCAGGCTCCAGGCTCTGAGCCATCAGCCCAGAGCCCGACACGGGGCTCGAGTTCACGGACCGCGAGATAGTGACCTGAGCTGAAGTCGGAAGCTTAACCGACTGAGCCACCCAGGCGCCCCTATTCATAGTCTTTAAAACTTCCTTTGGGGCGCCTGGGTGGCTCAGTCAGTTAAGGGCTAAGCGTCCAACTTCAGCTCAGATCATGATCTCACAGTCCTCGGGCTCTGTGCTGACAGCTCCGAGCCTGGACCCTGCTTCAGATTCTGTGTCTCCCTCTCTCTCTCTGCCCCTCCCCTACTCACACTCTGTCTCTGTCTCTCAAAAATGAATAAATGTTTAAAAAAATATTTTTTTTCAACTTCCCTTGTACCCAGAAAAAAGGAAAGTCCCAATAAACAGCTCCTTGAAGATGCTCACAACAGACTCAAGGGTGTCCAAATTTCTTTAGAGAAATTGACAGAGAGCCGTTTTCCTAATGTTAAAATGTGTCATATGTGCTCATAACTCCTTTTTGTTAAAGTCCCTGAAGTCTGGGGGTGAACGCATTCCCATTTTATAGATGAGGAAAATAAAGAAAGGTCATTTGTATTGTGCCACACAAAGACTGCACATCAGGGTCACAACGGCTGCCCCGACCCCACACCCCACATGACACAGGAAGTACAATGGAACCCAGCCCTCCCCCCAGCTGTGACCATGGCCCTCCTTCCCCTGCCCCGGGCAAGGACATTCACCGAGCACTAGTCTCTGAAAGGTTTCTTAAAAATGATAGGCCTTTCCCCCTCCTTTTTCCTTTTTTCTTTATAAAGTAACTTTCACAACCAGATTTGTTTTGTGCTATTCGTTGATGACTCTCTTCTCTGGCTACTCTTTGGGTTTGCCTGACTTCCCCCATCTGTTGCTTTCCTACACCGATGAAGTGGGCTTGCTGCCTTATCAGCATCTGTCTGGAACTTTCCATCAAAAGAGAAGTAATCTCAGAGGCAGGTGATGGTGGTGGCCGCACAGAAAGCCCAGCACATGGTCAGGCTGCTTCCTGCCCACACAAGCAGTCATGACTTTAGCAGACATACAAAACCTGGGCTCTACGCACTTGCACTGAGGATATGGATACATCCCGTCCGAGCAGACTTCACTTCTTAAACAGGAATGTATTCTCTAACAGGTATGGACCTACAAAGCCATTTCAAGAAAAACAAAAGAAAGACTTTTGTTTTTAAAAATTGATTGACTCCATATAACCTTCAGGGTGGAAACAGCTTCTGCTAGCATTTGGGCAAAGGGAGGGGGGGACGTTAGAAGCGTCTCAGTTTCTTGGCGACATTGAGGTCCATGTATTCATCCAGAAAGCTGTTTGCAATCCCCAGGGTGCCCAGGACTGTCAGCAAGGCCAGAATCGCCAGACTCAGCCGGAACCCGGTGATCCTGCAGGGTGGACGTGAGGCAGAGAGGTGATCAGCAGCTGCAGGGATGAAGGGAGGCATCCTGAAGCAGGCAGCTCCACGTGGACACCGCCCAGGACTTCCCTGTCTTTGCCGTTTGAAAATTTTGATTCATCACATGAATTCAAGGGGGATGCCTAGGCACAGAGATTAATTGGCTCCTTTGAACATTCAAAGGATTATCAAGACCGGGACAAATTATTTCCTTTGCAACTTTTTGGAGATAGCACACAATTTTTGCAAGGATTTAAAGTGTGGCGGCCAGAAGTGCCCGTTCAGGGCGCAGTTTGTACTTGATGTTCCTGCCTCGCACCCAGTAGGGCAGGGCCTGGAGAGAACGGCCTCGGGCAACGCAGATGACTTTTGCAAACACAACCCTCAGGGCTGCTACTATTCCCAGGAGCGGGAAGCTAATTCAGACTCCATCCTGCCACTCTTGCCTGAACACCCAATCCTTACGTTCTCCTTACCTTTTTTTAGCTGCTTCTGAATATCCCCAGAAATACTGGTGACGGGCATATATGTACACAAGACCCAGACAGGTAGCAAAAACTATAGAGAAAAAATAGAGAAGATACAGGATATGATGGCAGGGTCTCAAAGTGCAATATGAAAACTGAGGGAAAAAAACTTACAAACTTTGTACGTGTCCAAAATATAAACAGATCTCTGGCAATTCAATCATGAAAGGAAAACAAATTAATTTTTTTTAATGGGCAAAATATTTGAATGGACAATTCATACAGGAAGATAAACAAATGTACCAATAAGCACATGAGAGTTGTTTCAGTATTCAACATCATTCAATATCAGCAAGCTGCATCTTAAAACCACAATTAGAGGGGCACCTTGGTGGCTTAGTCAGTGAAGCATCTGACTTCGGCTCAGATCATGATTTCATGGTTCGGAAGTTCGAGCCCCGCGTCAGGCTCTGTGCTGACAGCTCGGAGCCTGGCGCCTGCTTCGGATTCTGTGTCTCCCTCTCTCTCTGCCCCTCCCCTGCTCATGCTCTATCTCTCTCAAAAATAAATAAATATTAAAAAAATTAAAAACAGGGGCGCCTGGGTGGCGCAGTCGGTTGAGCGTCCGACTTCAGCCAGGTCACGATCTCGCGGTCCGTGAGTTCGAGCCCCGCGTCGGGCTCTGGGCTGACGGCTCAGAGCCTGGAGCCTGTTTCGGATTCTGTGTCTCCCTCTCTCTCTGCCCCTCGCCCGTTCATGCTCTGTCTCTCTCTGTCCCAAAAATAAATAAACGTTAAAAAAAATTTTTTTTTTTTAAAAATTAAAAACAAAACCAAAAAAACCCTATTAGATGACACCACCACATACCCACTAGGATGGCTAAAATTTAAACACACCAACACAAAACGTCAGTGATGTTGGAATCCTCGTACACCCTTGGTGGGAGTACAGCCACGTTGGGAAAAGGTCTGGTAGTTACTTATGAAGCTAAATATACTTTTCACCCAGCAATTCCATCCCTATGTATTTACCCAAAAGAAATGAAAGCACTGTTCCATAAAAAGACTTGTACAGAAGGTTCATTGCAGCTTTATTCATAAGAGCCTAGATTTGGAAAGAGCCCAGAAACCTACCACCAGTAGAATGGATAACCAAATGGAGATAATCATACTACAGAATACCACTCAGCAATGAAAAGACACAGATACTTGCAGCAACATGGTGAGTCTCAACATTTTGCTGAGTGAGTGAAGCGCTGCACAAGAGGTCACGCTGTATGATTCTAGCTATGTAAAGTTCTAGAATGGGCAAAACTACACTGTGATGAAAAAGACCAGAACAGCGTCTGCCTCTGAGAGCACCTGACGAGGAAGGGCATAAGAAAACTTTCTGGGTGGTCATGTCCTGCATCTTGATGGGTATACACTTGTTAAAACTCATTGAATGGTACATGTATGGTTTGTGCATTTCACCATACAGTATACAAATTTTACCTAAAAGAAACGTAAAGTGCGGCATGATCTGCCATCTGGTCTAACAGAAAACACCAATATCTTCCATACATTCAGGGACCCTCTCTCTCTTCCTCAGCACCCAACAGATGCAAATAGCCAGGGCCCTCTTGCACACTTGGAGTCTATCTGTGAGGCTCTGATATCTTGGATAAAATGAAATTCCTTATTTTATTAGGTCACAAACATTTTCTTTAGTTTCTACTCTATACCAGGTATTATTCTAAGGATCAGGGTGAGCAGTGAAATGGATACAAGCTTCCTACCTTTATAGAGTTTACCAGCAAAGACAGACAACCATGAGAAAAATGAGAAGAACATCACAGACTTGAAAGCATGGAGAAGGAAATGAAGTGGGATGGATGGGACTGTGGCGGGGAGGTGGAGGGGAGGACAGTGGAGCCACCTTTAGAAAGGGGTCAGGGAAGGCCTCCCTGAAGGGAGGACGTGTGCGTGGGGCCTGCGGGTGAGAAGGAGAGACAGGGCCGAGCAAAGAGCTGAGAAGAGAGGGGGTAGGGCCACCCGGCATGCGAGGGAGGAAGTGGAGAGATCCTGAGTGGGCTACAGTTAACCTCCCCATCTAATGACTTAACTCGCACAAAGCCAATGAGGACTATTCAGGGCAATTAATAGGCAACTTAACTTTTCATGAGAGAGAAGGAAAAGAAAATTACGACGGAAAACCCTTGTCTGACAGGAGGCCTCATTCAGCCCATTACAGTGAAATCCAAAGGGTCAAATAGCAGAGACTGAGTCCCCTTATCAAAGGCACTTTTCCTATTAGTTGTTAATGCAGTCTTACCTGACAAGGAACAACCCCTTCATTCATGCCCTTGGGGGAAAAAATGTGAGTTGGGATAAAGTTAAGAAGTCTTCCTCTAGAGGACATTTTATCTGAAGTTCCTCAGTTGACAGTAAAAAGTACAAGAAGACAGTGATGGGGTTGCCTCTGAAAGCAACTGGATTTGGGTTTATGGGAAATCTTAGCAATCAACTGTCAGATCCAAATGAGGCAACGAGAAAGCAAAAGAGATTGGGTTTCTCCAACTAAGGTAGCTGGTGATACTTGACCCCATTAAAGAAACAGGCAGAGTTTGGGTAAAGCCTTCAGCTCTCCAGGGATATCTGCAGCCAGACAGAAAGTAGATGTCTGTAGAGTTGCTACATACAGGAGCACATCCTTGTGAACTTAAGAAAAGGTACATGGGTTATCGGAATACCTATAGACCCTGCCTGTACTTGAAGTCCAGTGTTCTCCTACATTGATAAATGTTAAGTTGGACAAATTATCTGTGATTCGGTTTCCTCGTCTATAAAGTAGGATACGTATAAAAATTTAAAACACGGGCGCCTGAAGAGCTCAGTCGGTTAAGCATCTGACTCTTGATTTCGGCTCATGTCCTGATCTCAGGGTCGTGAGATCAAGCCCCGCATCAGGCTCCACACTGGGCATGGAGCCTGCTAAGATTTTCTCTCTCTACCTCTCCCTCTGCCCCTCCCCACTCTCTCTCTCAAAAAATAAAATAAAATAAAAATACATTATTTTTTTTTTAATTTAAAACAGTTTCTGGCACATAGTAAGTGCTCAATAAATAATAGCTATAATGATTAGGGTGAATTGTCGCAGCTAAACTAGAATTAAGGAATCAGATTTGAAGACAAACTCATGTCATTTTCATCTGGGAGTGCCCAGCAGTTTGTTTCAAGTTGTTTTGTTTTTTTTTTAATTACTGAATTAAATTGACATGAAGCCAAAATTAATTTATCTTTATTTTTTTTTTATTTTTTTTAATGTTTAGTTTTGAGAGAGAAAGAGAAACATAGTGTGAGCGGGGGAGGGGCAGAGAGAGAGGGAGACACAGAATCTGAAGCCGGCTCCAGGCTCTGACCTGTCAGCACAGAGCCCGACGCGGGGCTCAAACCCACGAACTGCGATATCATGATCGGAGCTGAAGTCGGACGCTTAACTGACTGAGGCACCCAGGCACCCCCAAAATTAACTTATTTTTAGAACAAGTGCTCTCTGATGCACATAGACATGGCTTATTTTGTTTAAAACAATTTCTAGGATCAGAAGATCTATGGTTACATGTCTGCTCCTTAATGGTTCTAAGAACCACAGTCATCATTAGATCAGAGTTGACTGTATTCTAAAATTACCTTGATTGAAATACCATCCAGCCATCCACAATGTAATCAGAAATATGGGGTAAAACTCCACACAGTTTTGTCTGCAGGAAAAAATAAAGACATGGGTTACATTATGAGAAAACTAAACACCAAAGCATTAAGCTTCCATCTGAAGGTAAATGTCTAATCTCTTATTATAAAAATACGTAAGAATTACATACATGTCTTTTCATGTAAAATGAATCTTCCAAGGTAAGACTCAAAGATTGTTTAAATCTTAGACCAGGGCCAAGAATCACTCTCCTACAGGTAAACCACCAGTAGTAGGAATGAATTATACCTCTTTTCCAAAAGACAGACCTTGAGATGGTCCTGATTCTAAGGCTAAAATTCATTCTGTATCCTATCTACAGAACCCAGAAAATAACACAATTTATGTAAACCAAATTTCTTCCCCAAATTCCTACACATTCATTGCCTTTCGATTGAGTTACTCAGCAGTTAAAAAATGGTTTTAAATAATTCCTGTAAAATCTCCTGAAGTCTATGAGTAAGTATGTTTCACTCCCATTTTACAGAGGAACAAACTAAGACCTGAGAGCACAAGCTGACTGATGCCTTGCAGAGAATCAAACGGACTATGTCATCGCCAGATTCCAAGTTCCGTCCCAACGTCAATTCAAATTGCCTCTATTCATAGAAGAGGTGGGTGGAAATTTTGATACTATTTTAAGCGAAAAGGAATAGTTCTCTGGGAACTATAATTCATCTGTACCTAGCAAAGGGAAAGGAGGTGAATTATATTCATGCTTCCTGTGCTACGCCCCCAAGTGATCTTAGTTAGGTTGACTGTGCTCCTTGCTGACAATATCACAACCAGAAAGAGCTTTAATATAATTCCTAATGAGGTCTTGAGTTGATCCTGATGGAAGCAGCATAATTAGACAGAATTAGAAATGATACCACAGTGTTCCTTAAAGCTTGAGGATTTAAGGTTATGAGGCAATTGACCTAGAAATAGTTGATACCAGTTCTTGAAGATCTGCATCTTCTATCCGAGGTCACCATGAGTGGCTCTTTTTTTTCTCCCCCCCCAAATTAAAAAAAAAATTTGTTTTGTTTTGCTTTTGCTACCAAGATGGCGACATAGGTGGCTCCTGAACTTCCCTCCTCCCACGGATACGCTGATCGCACAGCCACACACAGAGCAATTCCCTCTGAAAGAAATCCCGAAACCAGCTGTGACTCCTTCAGTGCAGGCAAAGAGAAAATGCCCACACTGAAATAGGTAGGAAAGAGGGAGACACGCTCTCGCCATAAACCCCATCCCCAGCACAGCACTGTATCACCAGGTGGGAGTCCTCAACTCCTAGCTTCTCCCGGAGGACCTAGAGCACTCCAACTTTTTAAGACTTCCACTTGAGGGCTGGGTCCCCAAAACACTTAGCTCTGAAAGCTAATGGGGCTTGCATCCACAGGATTCGGGGTAGGACTCTAGCAGGACAGTGGCACAATCCCTCCCTTAAAGTGCCTACCAGCAGGGGCTGCGTGCCTGTGCACATCCCCTTGGGGCTCCCGGAAGTAACCCAGAAGATGGGAGAAAGGAGTATCCCAGAAGATAGGGGGAGGGGTGCTGAGGTCCTAGGTGAGCAGGGGTGATTAGAAGCCATTGAGATTCAGGCACAGGTGTAAATGTTAACTGCATTTATGCTCCCTGAGGGCAGAGCCTGGGCAGCTCAGCACCCAAAAAGAGTCCCTTTGTCCCCTATAAGCAGTCCGTCACTGTTGGTCTTGCCCTGACCTCAGGTCTTAGTTGTGCTCATTCTACTTTTCCCCTGGCCCCTCGTTTGATGGCCTGCCTTAAGCCCTAGTCCCTCTGAAATGAGGCTTTGTTCATTTCTTAATAGCATCTAACAGATTGAAAATAATTCTCCGATGGCTAGCTCTGGGGCCCTGCTATTTGCGGATGGTCTTCTCTGCAGCTGCCTGCTGAGAAGACCAGGTATTACTTGGCCTTGAAATACCTTGCATCCCATTCTACCTGCTCATTATGACCCCTTCCACCCTCCTCCAGCATGTGACCGTGTCTTTCTGCCACCTCAGTTAAATGGTTCACGCCTGGATATGTCCCAAGATAGCTGTTCACAGTGAGTTGTCCACAAACACTGTTTAACTCAAGGGGACCAACCTCTGAAAATCTGTTCTTGACAATCCTATCAGTGACTACTCACAGTTACATTGACAAGAAGACCAAAATGAGAATAATTTCTGGTCTCTTCTGGACATGAAGGCAGATATATTCTGTCCTCTTTCCATAGGAGATCCTCAGGGAAAATCTCCAAATGGGACAGAAAAGATCTGGCAGCAGCTGTGTCCATTTCCCTTTATGTGGGAAGAGAGGGTATAAGCTGATTGTGACCACTGATAGACTGTCCCCTTTCCTGCATGTCCACACTGAGGGAAACGAGTCTATCTACTCATTCCCTGGTTAGACCTCTCTTTGCTCAGTAGTCCTGTGCTCTTTTGACATCTAAATTTCCCATAAAATTATTAGGGAGAATTATTATTATTGTTATAGACAGGAGTCACCATGTGCCTCGAATTCTACCCAGGGGCAATAACAGAAAGAGGCAGCTAGAAAGACAGTAGGGGGACGAATCATCCTAGTTTGCCCTAGATTGAGCAGATTTTGAGAACGTGGGACTTTGAACTTTATAACCAAGATAGTCCCAGATAAACTGTACTGGTCTGCCTAGAACTGAGGTTCCCTGGGACACAGAACTTTGAGTGCTAAAACCAAGAAAGCCCCAGGCAAACTGAAAAGATCTAGTCACCATGAAGAATGACCTGAAGGAGCCTATGGAGATCGAATAGTTCAAGCTGCTGGAACCCCTCATGGATCATCCCCAGCTCCAAGGGATCCCGGAGCTCAGGACATGTGGCCACCGCGGGGTCCCACTTGGACCCGAGGGCTGGCAGTAGCGAGGGCGGTACCAAACTAAGTGCCGTTGGACCCTGTCTTAGTCAGTACGTGTGCCGCTAAATTCAGCTCATTTTGGAAAGAAGAATCAAACGTTGGCCCGACAGCCAAATCTAGCAGTTCCTAAAATGCTAGTCTACAAATGTTTTTGATTGTATAGTGCTCATGGTTACATAACCCCACAAAAAATGGAAATGGCCTGCTTTACAACAAAGATGATGTGAAGTTGGTGCCATACGGTAGCTGCCCGGCCTTCCTGGATTTGGGTGGGGCTATCTCTTGCCAATGGAAAGAGAAGGCGAAATGTGTCACTTCTGAGCCAAATGATTAAGAAGATGGTGCGCCCAGATCCCTTCCCCCACACCCGGCTGAGTGGAGAGAACTCTCAGGACATGGATGGGGACAGACCCCTTAGATGGACAGAGCGTAGGCCTCTCAATGACCATGGGGAAGGCCACTCAACCAGGAGCACCCACATAGGACACTTCGTGGACAGAACACAAACTTCCCTTGTGTTAAACCACTGGGATTATGGGGTTGATCCATTTAGCACGGCAAACGCAATCAGCTGGAAAAATATATCACATACACTATAAAACCCACACAAAACAGAAATTCAAGAATGAGACTCTAAGAGCAAATATAAATAGAAGCTCCAAAATTTCCTCGTGCTCACAGCGGATGACTTAGTTCTCCCTCAGCATGTACATGTCATCTGGGAGACCTCTGACCTAAAACACTTGTGAATATCTCTGCTATTAGATTTAAACGCACAACAGGACACAGCGTATAGCAATCTTGTTCATAGAAAATCTGAACCATGCACTGAAGGGAAAAACCTAATTAGCTATAGTACGTTTCTAATGGTACATCTTTCAAAAAATAAAAACAGACGAGGCAACTTAAAGGAGACTTCGTAGGAGCTTCTTCTCTTTCAAGTTTTTGTTTGCTCATTTTTCTTTCTCCTTCTGTTTGGGTGACTCATTCTGAAGCAGCGGGCTGCACACTGCCACGAGCAGCTCGCACTATTAACAGATGACCCAGCCCCGGTCTGCTGCCTTTTGACCCTGCAAAGTCTTTTCAATTATTACACTGGCCGAGGGTCAGAGCAACAGGTTAATATGCTCAGAAAAGGCTCGGGGATGAAAGGTGCTGAAGTTAATCTTTCTATATAGATTCGTAACTATCTAAATTGCTCCTTGTCAAGCAACCCTTGTGCGGGAACACCAGAGGACATTTGCCACGAATAGCAGGAGGACAAGACTCTAACCACCACTTCAGTGGTGCCGCTGATAAGCAAAGGGATGAACCGATGAGGGAGTGAGGCTTGCAGCTCATCCAAATTCCTGCCGCTCCTCATCCCCCCGCTTCCGGAGGCTCACCCAGCTTGTGTGCAGAGCTATTTGGTGGTGGCATGAATGTTTGTGTCCCTCAAAATTCATATGATGAAGGTCTAATCTCCAGTGTGGCTGTATGTGGAGTAAGGAAGTAATTCAGGCTAGAATGAGGTCAGAAGTGGGGGACCCTGATTTAATGGGATTGGTGTCCTTATGAGAAGAGACACCAGAGACCTCTTGACACCCACCAGACTCACTCTGCCCAGCCCCTTCTCTGTGCTTGCACGCACACACCAAGGAAAGGACAAGTGAGGACACAGCAAGAAGGCAGCCATCTGTGAGCCCAGAGAAGAGAGCTCTCAGCAGAAATCCAAGCAGCGGGAACCTTGATCTTAGATCAAGGTCATGATCGCCCAGCCTCCAGAAGTGTGAGAAAACAAATGTGTGTTGTTTAAGCCACCCAGTCTGTGTTATTTTGTTACAACAGCCCAAACTGACGAATACAGGCAGTTTGTGGAGAAGGATGAAAAACTCATCATTTAGAGTCGTTCTCTGGCCTTGGGGACCCCTAGCCCTTTCTAATTCAGTGGATAAATACATCTTATGCATTCAGCTAATATCTAAGATGGGTGCACTTGTAAGAAAAATGGAGATGTGTTTACCGTTTTTTATTTGACTTATTTGTTGTTGTACTAACCTATTACAAAAGTAGGTGACTCACATTACTATAATCCCAGTGTTACAGAATACCTGAAAAAAATTTTTTTGTGAATTTTCCTTTCTCCAAAGTTTTTAGACATAAGCTAGAGCCACTAGTTTTAATTTCAAATGTTCAGGATTTGAATTTGAAATGACTATAAAAAGTAAGTGGAAAAGCAACAATAACGACAGCAACAAAATTTACAGCTATAGTAGAGTAAGAAGAGGGAAATGTTTCTGAAGAGTACTCAGATTCAGGATGATTGGGTTTACTTGTGGCAGGCTAATTCTGGAACAGGAAATGAGTAGTTCAATATTAAGCAAATAAGGATGCATTAAAAGAACGAAGTGAGAGGATTTCCTTCTATCTTACCCAGCACTAATGAAACCATTGTTGGGACACTGCATATACGCCTAGGCTTCAGGTTTAGAAATAACATGAAAAATTTTAGTCTAAAGAGAACAACCCAAATTTTTTCATAATTTGGGGGAAGAAGCTGAAGAGTTATTACTACCTAGCCTCAAAATATAGAAGATGAAAGATAATGAAGATAATGATCCCCAACTGTATGAAAAAGAGTGGGGTCATTAGCAGCTATTCGTCTCTTCTGGTGAGAATAGAATCAGAGGGAATGTACTTAAATTGCCACAAGATCAAGGTATTACTTGGATCTACTTTTGAGATTTATAAAAGCCTTCAATCTAAAGGGATCAAGGTACTCAAATTAGACCAGATAGAATTTTCTAAGCTTAGCAATAACAAGAAGGACTGGCCCTTGTTGAAACTATAGTTGCTTTGTTCACAAGTTTAAAAGTGTATTCTGGCAAAAGACTGCAAAACTCTAGAAAAAGTCGTCTCTAAGGCCCTCACGGTAGGAAGGAAAGTGGGAGTGGATGGGGGACTCTAACTCTAAAGTTACCTGGGACTGGTAACATGGGTAAACTGGGCTCCAGAATCATCATCTCTGCTTGGCGAATGAATATCCAACCTGAGGTGATGTTGAGACAGGAAATAGGTACTTCTGGGGTGGTGAGAGGGGCCTGGAAGTGATTGTTATAAGACGTCAGGTCCCACTTAGGGACAGGATTAGCCCTAACACCAGGCTTCTTGGCCATACTTAGGGAAAAGCAGCAAGAAAAAAGAGGAGAGGAAAAGACAGCATTTCTGGTATAGCCAAGGTCATAAGATGTTCAAAGGAGGCTGAAGGACTCAATGCTTTGGTCCAGAAGAGCCAGAAAAGAAAGTACATTTTCTCTTAGGGATTTGCAGAGCTCGAGGAAACCTACCCTATAGCCAAACAGGCTTTGGAATGACCTGGTTATCCCGGGGGATCCTGTCCTAACTACCTCAGATAAAATCAAAATGGCTTTACTAGCAATGAATTTAATCTGGTTTGACCTGATTTACCTAAACCTTAGAACCTAAGGCAAGAACTTGGGCTGGTGCTATGGAACATCTAAGAAGAAATTCACGGAAGTGAGTAGGCCCATCCCCACTTACTCTTCAGAGAAACCTAGGACAGTTACTACTGTGCTCTTGAAGGTATTTTATGACTCCAAATTCACTCCCTCTGCCCCAATTATTGGCTATTATTTTTTAACCCCTCTTCATTCTGCCACGATTAATCAAACAGAACAAACAAAACACTTCTAACAAGGAAATTTGGTTTGTATACTTTTTGATAAACAGACATTTAAGAGAAATATTTGGAAATGGTATCCAGCGATAGAAGAGAAGGGAGAAAGCAATAACTTGAAAGAAATCAAATTTGTGGAAAGTGTAAGAACAAACAGAACCAGAAGCGGCCCGAGGATTTCGAGTGCTGGAAGCCCAACACTCCCCAACAGAATGTTCTCAGATGACAGAAGACAAAGTGGGAAAATGTGGAATTTCCTCCTGTGATGATTTTTATAAATAGAACAGTGTCTCCCTAACTTCAAGCATTCATATATCACTGTCAACATTTTAACATCTCCGTATACCACTTACTATCTTTCTATAAATCAACTATTTTTTCCCTTAAATTAGGGAGAATGCAATTTTATGAGTAGAAAAAGAATATCACTTTCAAAATAAAGAATAAGTATAAAAATAAATCCCATGAGAACAAAATTTGCCAAGTTCTCATTAGATGCTGTTGATTGCTGAAGGCTCTGAGCATGAGACCCTCCCTCTGTCGAACAGGAGAATGGATGGTCCGGAGGTGTTGAGAATACATACTCCCTGCTAAATGTGACAGATTGAACCCATGTTTATTTCTTCTCCCTCCTGAAACCTCACTAAAATGCCAGGAAAGGAAAAAAAAAATAGATACAAAGTCGAGAACAAGGAGAATGGGAGTAGACACAACAGTGGAAGAGAGACGTTAGTCAATTTCTGAATAAGGATGGCACTCAAGGGAACAGCAGCTGAGCTGACAGAGCACAGACAGATGAAGCCTAAGCACCTGCACAAGGAAGGTCCAAGGAAGACTAATGCACTGCTTATCCCAGAACCCAGGACACTCAGGAACTGCGGGCACCAGGTACCCGTGAGTCCAAGCTAAAACAGAAGAACTGGTGGACAGACTATAATAAGGAGTGCTTTAGCTCCCCTCCACCTCTGATCCCCACCCCTACTACCCCATCACAGGAGATGGGAGGTCTATCGTCTAGAGAACCAGAACCAGAGAATCTCATGGGGTCTAGGAACAATGGGGGGGGGGGGAGTGAGGATAAAATCTTGTACTGAAAGCCACGCGAACCTACATACTACATAGTGGAAGAACCTTCCTTTGTTCACCCACCACACTTTCAGGTTTCTAGAAGTGAGACCTATTTACCCATCTTCCTCCCTCATCCCATCTTTGCCTGCCCCCACAGGGGGCTTACGGGTTTTCCCTAGAGAAACCAAATGGTCCCAGAAAGATAACCTACAGATACTGACTTTGGGGACTCCACAAAAGGAAGCTGCTGCCGATCGATCACCCTTTAGTGAGCTGCCCACTCTACTGAGCCCCACCCATGCACACAGAGTCCCATCATTTTCTGATGCTCTTTACTAAATTTGCACAGATAGCGAACCGAGGATCACTTGATATTTGAGTAAAGCTTCTAAGGTCTCCTTTGCTCAGATCTCTTTGCTGGACCCTTGTCTTCTTGACCTCTAAGGCTGGTTCAGTCCTTGCTCCTCTTCTCTCCCTTCTCCTTTGTCTACACCCACTCCCTTAAGATTTCTTCTAAAAAAATTAAAAAAAAAAAAATTCTTCCAATCTCATGGCTGTAAATCATCTTTGTGTGCCAATGGCCAATAACTCTTGAATTTATACTTCCGGTTCCAATCTCTATGCTGAAATGCAGATTTTTATACCCACGTCCCTGCTTCTCTCCACTTAGATGTGTAAACCATGTACGAGGCAGTTTATGATGCAAGAACAAATGATCTGAGTAGCTTAGTCGATGACAATGCTTACAGTCTCTCCTTAGCTGTAGCATAAGTCACATCTCAGACACAACATGTCAAAAGGAACCTCCCGGTCTTCCCCCCAGAACTGCTCCTCCCACTGCCTTGTCTCTCTGTTGTCTCTCTCATCTCTCCCAGGATGCTCAAAACAAAAATCCAAGGTCATTCTTGATGCTTCTCACATGCCATATTTATTATGTCAGGAAATTCCCTTGGCTCTACCCTCAAAACGTATCCAGAATCTGACCATTTCTCACCATCTCTACTGCTACATCCCTGGTTCAAGTTAGCTTCCTAACTGAATTTTCTGCTTCTACCAATGCCTTCATAGAGACTATTCTCAGCAAAGCAGACCAAGGGATCCTTTTAAAGTATAAGATCATGGGTGCCTGGGTGGCTTAGTCAATTAAGTGCCTGACTTCGACTCAGGTCATGATCTCGTGGTTCATGAGCTCAAGCCCTGCATCGGGCTCTCGGATGTCAGCATAGAGCCTGCTTTGGATCCTCTGTCCCCCTCTCTCTGCCCCTCCTCTGCTCATTCTCTCTCTCTCTCTCTCTCTCTCTCTCTCAAAATAAATAAATAAAAACTTTAAAAATAAAATAAAATATAAAATCATGTTATTCCTCTGCTCAAAACTTTATAATGACTTTCCATTTCACTCCGAGAAAAGCCAAAGGCCTTATAATGGCCTTTAGGGCCCTACGTGGTCCATCTACTACCTTTCTGACATTCCCTCCTACCACTTTCTGTCAGCTCCTTCTCTCAACCACACTAACTTCGTTGCTAACCCACCAGGCACATTTCCACTTAGGGTCTTCTCACTGGTCATTCCTTCTGCCTCAAGTATGTTTTCTCTGCGGGGCGCCTGGGTGCCTTGGTCGGTTCGGCGTCCGACTTCGGCTCAGGTCATGATCTCACGGTCCGTGAGTTCGAGCCCCGCGTCGGGCTCTGTGCTGACTGCTCAGAGCCTGGAGCCTGTTTCGGATTCTGTGTCTCCCTCTCTCTCTGCTCCTCCCCTGTTCATGCTGTCTCTCTCTGTCTCAAAAATAAATAAACGTTAAGAAAAATTAAAAAAAAAAAAAAAAGAATGTTTTCTCTGCGTGTTCATGTGGCTAACCCCCTTACCTGCTGTGTAAGCTGTTGCTCAAGTGCTACCTTAGTGGGGTCTACACCGACCACCCTAAACAGCAACCTACCCCCGACTCACCTCCCAGCAACCCACCCCTCTGTGTTTTCCTTTTTCTTTTCTTTCTTAACACTTACCACCTCTTGCATAATATATTATTTTCTTATAATATTACCTGCTTATGGTTTATTTTCTGTCTTTTCTGGCTATGAGGTAAACTTCAACAGACAAGGATCTTTATCTAATTTTTTCATTGATACATCCCAAGCTACTGGATATATCACACAATGCCAGATATATAGAGGTGCTCAATAAATATTAAATGGGCAAATAATAAATAAAATTGAGGGGCGCCTGGGTGGCGCAGTCGGTTGGGCGTCCGACTTCAGCCAGGTCACGATCTCGCGGTCCGTGTTCGAGCCCCGCGTCCGGCTCTGGGCTGATGGCTCAGAGCCTGGAGCCTGTTTCCGATTCTGTGTCTCCCTCTCTCTCTGCCCCTCCCCCGTTCATGCTCTGTCTCTCTCTGTCCCAAAAAATAAATAAACGTTGAAAAAAAAATTTTAAAAAAATAAAAAATAAAAAAAAATAAATAAATAAAATTGAAACGCAAAGGACAAAATAGACAAATATGAAGGAACTTAGAAAAAAACAGAAATGATGGGGCACCTGGGTGGCTCAGTCGGTTGAGCATCTGACTTCGACTCAGGTCATGATCTTGCAGTTCATGGGTTGAACCCCATGTCACACGGTGGAGCCTACTTCAGATTCTATGTCTCCCTTTCTCTCTCTGCCCCTTCCCCACTCATGCTCTGTCTCTCTCTCTCTCTCCCTCTCAAAAATAAATAAACATTAAAAAATTTTTTTTAACTTTTTTTTTAACATTTATTCATTTTTGAGAGGGAGGGACAGACTGTGAGTGGGGGAGGGGCAGAGGGAGAGAGAGGGAGGCACAGATTCCGAAGCAGGCTCCAGACTCTGAGCTGTCAGCGCAGAGCCTGAAGCGGAGCCTGAACCCACAAACCATTAGATCATGATCTGAGCCAAAGTCGGATGCTTCACTGACTGAGCCACCCAGGTGCCCCAAAAAATTTTTTTCAAAAAGAAAAAAAAAAGCAGAAACGATACATGGAGTTAAAAAATATATTATTATTGAGCCGCTCAGGAGTTCAAGCCCCGTGTCGGGCTCTGTGCTGACAGCTCAGAGCCTGGGGCCTGCTTTGGATTCTGTGTCTCCCTCTCTCTCTGCCCCTAGCCCATTTGCATTCTGTCTCTGCTCTCTCAAAAATAAATAAACATTTAGGGGCGCCTGGGTGGCGCAGTCGGTTGAGCGTCCGACTTCAGCTAGGTCATGATCTCGCGGTCCGTGAGCTGGAGCCCCGCGTCAGGCTCTGGGCTGATGGCTCAGAGCCTGGAGCCTGCTTCCGATTCTGTGTCTCCCTCTCTCTCTGCCCCTCCCCCGTTCATGCTCTGTCTCTCTCTGTCCCAAAAATAAATTAAAAAAAAAGTTTAAAAAAAAAAAAATTAAAAAAATAAATAAATAAATAAAAATTAAAAAAAATAAATAAACATTTAAAAATATATATTATTATTAAAGTTCTCTGATATAAGAGAATAAATTGCCTCCATAAAACAAAAAAAGGGATGATTTAATAGCAGCAGCAACTAAAGAACAATGAAAGAATAAAATTAATTATTAGAAATTGAAATTGACATCTGAAACTTTTAAAAGATCAGTAACCAATCAGACAACACAAAGAAATAAAAGGCATCCAAGTTGGCAAGGAGGAAGTCAAACTTTCACTCTTCCCAGATGACATGATACTCTATGTGGAAAACCCAAGACTCCACCAAAAAACTGCTAGAACTGATATATGAGTTCAGCAAAGTCACAGGATATAAAACCAATGTACAGAAATCAGTTGCCTTTCTATACACCAATAATGAAGCAGCAGAAAGAGAAATCAAGGAATCGATCCCATTTACAACTGCACCAAAAACTATAAAATACCTAGGAATAAACCTAACCAAAGAGGTGAAAAATCTATATACTGAAAAGCAGAGAAAGCTTATGAAAGAAATCGAAGAAGACACACACACACAAAATAGGAAAGCATTCCATGCTCGTGGATTGAAAGAACAAGTATTATTAAAATGTCAACACTACCCAAAGCAATCTACATATTCAACGCAATCCCTATCAAAATAACACCAGCATTCTTCACAGAGCTAGAAAAAATAATCCTAAAATTTATATGGAACCAGAAAAGACCCCAAATAGCCAAAGAAATCCTGAAAAAGTAAACCAAAGTTGGAGGCATCACAATCCCAGACTTCAAGCTGTATTACAAAGCTGTCATCATCAAGACAGTATGGTACTGGCACAAAAACAGACACATAGATCAATAGAACGGAACAGAGAACCCAGAAATCTGCCCACAAACATATGGCCAACTGATCTTTGACAAAGCAGGAAAGAATATCCAGTGGAAACATGACAGTCTCTTCAGCAAATGGTGTTGGGGAAACTGAACAGTGACCTGCAGAAGAATGAACCCAGACCACTTTCTTACACCATACACAAAAATAAACTCAAAATGGATGAAAAGAAGCCATCAAAATCCTAGAGGAGAAAACAGGCAACAACCTTTTAGACCTTGGCCACAGCAGTTTCTTACTTGACATGTCTCCAGAGGCAAAGGAAACAAAAGGAAAAATGAACTATTGGGAGCTCATCAAGATTAAAAAACAAAACAAAACAAAACAAAAAAACAAAAACAAAAACAAAAAAAACCTCTGCACAGGAAACAATCAGCAAAACTAAAAGGCAAACCAATGGAATGAGAGAAGATATTTGTAAATGACATATCAGATAAAGGGTTACTATCCAAAACCTATAAAGAACTTATCAAACTCAACACCCAAAAGACAAAAATCCAGTGAAGAAATGGGCAAAGACATGAATAGACACTTCTCCAAAGAAGACATTCAGATGGTTAACAGACACATGAAAAAATGCTCAACATCACTCATCATCAGGGAAATACAGATCAAAACCGCAATGAGATACCACCTCATACCTGTCAGAATGGCTAACACCAACAAACTCAGGCAACAACAGATGCTGGCGAGGATGCGGAGAAAGGGGAACCCTTTTGCACTGCTAGTGGGAATGTGAGCTGGTGCAGCCACTCTGGAAAACAGTATGGAGGTTCCTCAAAAAATTAAAAATAGAACTACCCTATGACCCAGCAATTGCACTACTAGGTATTTATCCATGATACAGGTGTGCTGTTTCAAAGGGGCACATGCACCCCAATGTTTATAGCAGCACTATCGACAAGAGCCAAAGTATGGAAAGAGCCCAAATGTCCATCGATTGATGAATAGATAAAGAAGATGTGGTATATATATATATACAATGGAGTATTACTTGGCAATCAAAAAGAATGAAATCTGGCCATTTGCAACAATGTGGATGGTACTAGAGTGTATTATGCTAAGCAAAATAAGTCAGTCAGAGAAACACAAATACCATAGGAATTTAAGATACAAAACAGATGAACATAAGGGAAGAGAAGCAAAAATTATACAAAAACAGAGAGAACCAAACCATGAGACTCTTAAATACAGAGAACAAACTGAGGGCTGCTGGCGGGGTATTGGGTGGGGAAGGGCTTAAGTGGTGAGGGGCATTTAGGAGGACACTTGTTGGGATGAGCACTGGGTGTTATATGTAAGTGATGAATCACTAAATTCTATTGCTGAAATTATTATTACACTGTATGATAACTAACTTGGATTTAAATACATACATACATACATACATAAAATACACAAAAGATCAGTAAACAGAAGTTCAAGAAATTTCCCAGAAAGAACAAAAACCCAAGAAGATGAAAAACCGAAGATAAAAGAAAACTAGATGACCAATCCGAGGATCAACATACAACTAATGCAGATTTTAAGAATAAAAGAACAGAGAAAATGAAGAGGAAATTCAGGGTAAAAATATTTTTAGAAAATTCCAGAACAGAAAGACATGAGTTTTCAAGCCATGAAAAAGTCTCATCTAAGGTTTAGCATAGTGAAGACAAATGCCTCCAAGCAAGCACAGAACCATACCATCTTAGGACACTGGGATTTAGGAAGATCCTAAAGCTTGCACAGTTTCCAAACAAAAAATCAAGAATCAGCATAGCACAGAACATCACAACAATATCAGTGGAAATTAGAAAATAAAAGAAGAATATTTTCAAAATTCTGACGGTAAGGATTTTTAACATAGAAATATATGCCTAACCAAGCCATCAATCAACTGTGCGGTAGAATAAAGGCATATTTAGAAGTGAAAAGCCTCAAAATTTGACCAACTATTCACCCTCTCTCAGAAAACGTCTGTAAGGTATGTTCCACCAAGATGAGAGAAAACCAATAAATAGGAAAATAGAAGATCCAGGAAACAGGCGATCCAAATCAAGAAAATATAAGGGAAATTCCTGAGGATGATGACAAAAAGCCCCACAATGACAGCAGGTAGCACGTTTAAAGAGCAACCTCCAGATGGGAGCAGAAAGATTGAGGACTCAAAAAAAAAAAAAAAAAAAAAAAAAAAAGGACTCTAACAGAGATAATCCAAAAAAAAAAAAAAACCAAAAACAAATGGCATTACTAGATTAATGTATTTGAATGTATTAAGAAGAGACTTTCAGTTCTGTTAAAGATTTGAGGATGAAACTAAGCAAACAAATAAACAATGAAGCAGTCACTAATCCCAGGTAAAACAAAAAATTCACAAGGAGATGAAATCATAGCATATTATTGGACTCAGCTTTGAACATTACTTATAATTAGAATAATATAAACATTGGCTATTGGTTTAACTCAACAAAGTGATGTACTGGAGGGCAGACGTAAGGAAAAGAGGAAGTGGAGAAACATGAAATTCTTTCTTCCATAAAAGGAAGCTGAATGGGGCGCCTGGGTGGCTCAATCGGTTAAGTGTCCAACTTTGGCTCAGGTCATGATCTCATGGTTCGTGAGTTCGAGCCCCACATCGGGCTCTGTGCTGACAGCTCAGAGCCTGGAGGCTGCTTCAGATTCTGTGTCTCCCTCTCTTCTCCCCTCCCCCACTTGCGCTGTCTCTCAAAAATAAACATTTAAAAAAAAAAAAAAACTTTAAAAAAAAAAGGAAGCTGATTGATAATGTCTAAAAATTGTGAATCAATAAGTAGCAGTGAAAGCATAGTGTTTAGAAATATGGAAGTAAATGTCAAAAGTGCTAGTCACAAGGGTGCCAATGGTTGTCTCTAAGGCTATATTGGCAGTAAGGAGAGTTATCTGTTGCTTTCGGGCACGTAATCTCACTTGATTTTCAGACCACATACATGCATTACTCTGATAAAAATAAATATTAGAATTGGGACATACTGGGACCAAACCAATACTTTCCACTTGACATAATCATAAAGATTCAAAGACAATTGAGGGGCGCCTGGGTGGCTCAGTCGGTTAAGCGTCCAAATTCGGCTCAGATCACGATCTTGCTGTATGTGAGTTCGAGCCCCGCGTCGGGCTCTGTGCTGACTGCTCAGAGCCTGGAGCCTGTTTCAGATTCTGTGTCTCCCTCTCTCTCTGACCCTCCCCCGTTCATGCTCTGTCTCTCTCTGTCTCAAAAATAAATAAACGTTAAAAAAAAAATTAAAAAAAAAAAGATTCAAAGACAATTGAAATGGACATGACTTTCTCATCATGTTGTTCACTGTTACTGAAAATCATATCTTGGGCATAAAGTTTTAGTCAAGTAAGAGATCAAGCTCTGGAGATATGCTGTAAAACACTGTATCTCTAGTAACAGCAATGTTTTATACATTTAAATTTTTTAAGAAGGTATATAGCTCATGTTACATGTTCTTACCACAATAAAATTTTGTTGAAAAAAATCTATGTCTATGCATCTCTTAAAACTATCTCTTCTGGGGCGCCTGGGTGGCTTGGTCGGTTGGGCGTCCGACTTCGGTTCAGGTCATGATCTCACGGTCCATGGGTTCGAGCCCCACATCGGGCTCTGTGCTGACGGCTCAGAGCCTGGAGCCTGTTTTGGATTCTGTGTCTCCCTCTCTCTCTGCCCCTCCCCTGTTCATGCTCTGTCTCTCTCTGTCTCAAAAATACATAAACGATAAAAAAAAAAAAAAAAAACTATCTCTTCTACCAACAGTAGTATTCATCCCAATGCTCAAGCCTAAAGAGTAGTCTGTGCAATCCCTGTTGAAGCAGAGATGGACAAGAGAACAATGCTGTCAGCTCAAGGACCATGACTTGCCCAGAGTGATTCAAGATGTATAAAAAGCTGAATAACCCACTTATCATTAAAGAAATAAAATTCCATAGTTTAACATTTTTCCACAAGGCAAACACCAGGTTCAGATCATTTTATAGGCAAATTCTAAGAACTTGGAAGGAACACACTCTTCCAATCTTATTAAAATTCTCTGAGAGAATAATTCTCTAACTCATTGCATGAGACTAGTATAATCTTGATATCAAAATGGGACAAACATCATATAAGAAAGGAAAATTATAGGCCTGCGTCACTCATGACATAGATGAAAAATCCCACAGTGTTAACAAAAGAATAGAATGATATATAAATGGTGACGTGTGCAATGTTTCTAAAAGCACGTATCTGGGGGATGAAATAAAAAGGGAGCCCTAGCATCTGCAGCAACCAAACTCATGGTGTGGCTGCTGCAGAACATTCTGTAGAGATCTGAAAAGACAAGATGATCAAAATCACTACAAGTATGTATGAAATGGGAAGCTTTCTCATTCTTACACGCTTTGGATTTCAGGAAATGGTTCATGGGCAGAGGATGATAATGACCCACCTCTGTTTCAAGGAGAAAGGAAAAATTAAGATAGAAGATGGCTGTCATAGCTAATCCAGCTTGAGGCTATTGAATTCTAAGGGTACTGGAGGGGCTCTTTAACCAAACTGCCATCCTTAAAGGTGTATACCAGTCATTCTTAAGATCCCTGCCTTTTCTGTAAATGCATCCTCTGAATTCGTAACGTAGGTGGATAAAGGCTCCATGTACTAAATACTTCAAGCTTTGAGCATCATGAGAAGGGGCATGGCTGTGAAGACTGGTTTGTTACAATGAGATATCTTCTCTGCACATCTTTCCCCTGATCAGAATTGTCTATATGTGACCACTGAAGGGTAGAGGAAGCATTACTTACTGTGCACGAAATATTCTCTCAAACTCTGGTGACCCAGAGACTGCTGGAGCTGTAACTTTGTATTTTAATCTTGCCTTTCCTACATGCAAAGCAAAATAACCTGCAAGTATAGAGGAATTAACAATTAAAATGTGGCACATCACTATTCATTAGAAAAACACAAATTCAAACCATAATTAGATACCACTGCATACGTATCAAGATGTTTAAAATTCAAAAGACAGACCATATCAATTAAAAAAGACAGGTGAGGCTATAAGAGCAACTAGAATTCTCAAAGACTCTGGCAGGAATGTAAAATGGTATAATCACTTTCGGAAACCATTTGGAAGGGATCTTTTACTTAGACATACATAGATTGTATAGCCAGTCACTCCACTCCTAGTGATTTCGCCAAGAAAAATTAAATTATATGTCCATACAAAGACTTGTACACAAATATTCATAGCATCTTTATTCATAATAGCCAAAAATTAGGAACAACTCTGTGATGGTTAATTTTGTGTCAAATAGCCTAGGCCATGGTGCCCAGCTGTTTGGTCAAACACCAATATAGATTGTTCTGTGAAGATATTTTTTTGAATATGATGAACATTTACATCAGTAGACTCTGAGTAAAGCCACTCCTTGGTGTGGTGGGCCTAATCCAATCAGTTGAAGGCCTGAAGAGAACAGATGGACATTACCCAAAGAAAAAAGAATTCTGCCTCCACACTGCCTTGAGACTCAATACTGCAACAACAACTCTTGCTGGAATTTCCAGCCTTCCAGCCCACCCTGCAAATTTCAGAGCCTCCAGCCCCTGCAGTGGCATGAATCAATTTTTAAAAATAAATGCCTCTGTGTGAGTGAGTGAGCGTGTGTGTGTGTGTGTGCGTGCGCATCTGCTGTATTGTTTCTGCTTCTCTGGAGAACCCTAACACAAATGTTGATCAACAAACTAATGGATAAACAAATTGTGCTATATGTGCCATATCTATATAAGAGAAATACTGTAAGAGAGTAAAAAGGAATGAACTGTTGGGGCGCCTCGGTGGCTCAGTCGGTTAAGCGTCTGACTCTTGGTTTCAGCTCAGGTCACGATATCACGGCTTATGAGTTTGAGACCCACGTAGGTCTCTGGGCTGACAGTGCAGAGCCTGCTTGGGATTCTCTTTCCCTCTCTCTGCCCTTCCCCCACTCACCTACTCACTCTGTCTCTGTCTCTCAAAATGAATGAATAAACTTAAAAAAAAAAGAATTAACTATTGATACATGAAACAACATGGATGAACTTCACACTAATTATGTTGGATGAAAGCAGCAAGATCAGAAGAGAATGTTACTGTACAGTTTCATTTACATAAAATTCTCAAAAATGCAAATGAATCCGCAGTGACCTAAAACGGATCAGTGGCTGCCTGGACATGATGAGAGGCAGGAGGGAGGGTCACAGGAAAACTTTGGGGGGTGATGGCTTCCTGTGTGACTCAGTTTCGCTACTATAAAATGATCATGACTTTGTTGTCCTTCACTGGCCACAGCTGTTGCATTAGATCATCCAACCCCGTGCTGGAGTCACTTACATCTGACGGTCAATCCCGTAAACCTCATTCACTTTTGGACCCACACTTCCTCCTTGGTCAGTTATTCTCACCTCCTGTCCTTCTCACCCTCCTTTTACACCATGATTAGCTCTGGGGCCTATTAGTTCCCTTCGGATGATGTCTTCCAGCCACAGTTCCTTTCCAGGTCCCTCCAACGCTCTTCTGGTCTCACTTATTTTAATACCTCCATGTCCCTTTCCTACTTGCTAATGTTTCAATACCAGTTTCCTTTTCCACACCAAGTTTTTAGCTTGTGTGACAGTATCAGATGTGATGCGTTTCCTCCAGAGAAACAATATGATCTCCCCTCTGACAAGTCAGTAAATAGCGAGCCTGGGTTAGTAAGGCCTCACAGAGCGGGACTATTCCCTTCCCCTGAATTCCTCTCTGCTATGAGTAAACTGTTGCCCAGGATCTAAAAGCTGTAGCTGAATGTCTAAAAGGGTGTAAATACTTAGGACTAGAGTCTCTCATTCAAACTGCAGTGGCATCCCTGAAGCCTGAGAGAGCACAGTGAAGAAACCGAAAATGTGGGACTGGGCACTGTTTCCAACCCCGGGCTAAATCCTCTCAAGGCAGCATAAATCCAGAGGGGCCAATAACTCAAGGGTCCGCCTGGAGCCAGAAAGGAGATCTGACTGCAGCCGAGAAAATCTGCAGGCCCTTGCCAATCTGCACCCCGCTGCTCCCACTGTTTCTAAGTTGTTCCACAGCCTTGGAGAAAACACTCGGTAAGGCTTCTTGCTTCCAGCTGTAAGAAGGGAACCATGAAAGATGTGCACTCCTTGATTTACACATTGGCGATGGTGCAAGAACCCAGAGCTTCGAGATGAAGCTGTGACTACGCGAAAGCTTAGGAAGGGCTGTCTCCCTCAAGGCTATTCATAGCACCTGGTTGCACCTGTCTGTAAAGGCAGCAAATGTGAGGAAAGAGCTTCAGTCGGGGGCAGAACTGTTTGGATGCTCCCCAACCAGCCCACCCGCAGCTGCAGGCAGAAGGATTCAGTTGGGCCAGCACAGTCCCAAGGAGGAGAAGCCCCTCCCTGTTCTTTCAGGTCAGGGGCCTTAGAGAGACCATGGCTACCCCGGGGATAACGGGATGAGGACAGAAAGGCTCTTTTACCTTTTCTGGAGTGCATCAATTTTCTTTCCCCTCCTAACATCACTTTAAAACTACCTGAGGGGTGCCTAGGTGGCTCAGCCAGTCAAGCATCTGACTTTGGCTCAGGTCATGATCTCATGGTTCATGAGTTCACGCCCCATGTCGGGCTCTGTGCAGACACAGAGCCATCGTGTGGCTGCCTCTCAGTCCAGCAGCAGCTTCCTTCTGTGGGGAAGCAGCGATGATGGGGACTAGTCATGCTGAGTGCCAACCCCAGGCCAAGGATGCTGGTGGGCACTTCTCACCCAGTGTCCTGTTCGACCCTCCTTTTTTTAATGTTTGTTTGTTTGTGTGTGTGTGTGTGTGTGTGTGTGTGTGTGTGTGTGTTTAGAGAGAGGAAGCACTAGCAAGGGAGGGGCAGAGAGAGAGGGAGACACAGAATCCCAAGCAGACTCTGTGCTGTCGGTGCAAAGCCCAACATGGGGCCTGAACCCACAAACCACGAGACCATGACCTGAGCCAAAGTCAGACAGTCAACTAACTGAACCACCCAGGCACCCCTGCTTAGCCTTCTTTGATGAGGACACTGAAGGACAGAATATCCTGGCCAGGCGCACCCAGCTTGTTAAGTGTCTGAACTGGACAGATGTGGGATTGTCTGTCTTCAAAACTCAACCTGCTTCTACCACGGTATGTGGGGCCCCCTCTCCATAAACACCAGACTTCTGTAGAAGCAGCAAATTCTGGTTCTTAATGCCAACCAAACAGTTATGTCTTTTCTTTCTTTCTTTCTTTCTTTCCTTCTTTCTCTCTCCCCCACCCAACCAGTAAATGTTCCCTGTCTATCACTGTTAAAAAAAGAGACAACAGGCTCAAAATGGAGTCATCTATGCTAACATCACCAATCCTAGACATAACAGCTCACTTAATTACGGTTTCAACCTCTCCCAAAAGTGGAATCTTAAACCAGCCAATCTGGAATTACGTGGTTAGCGCCACAGAGGCAATCTGCCTGACCGACTCCTGCCATTCCCTAAAAGAAGACGACCTTTGCCACAAATAATCACAAACTAGCAACTTCCTGTTCTGCCCCCTTCTGCCTGTAAAAGTCTTTCACTTTGCACAGCTCTCCAGAGCGCCTTTCTACCTGCTAGATGGGATGCTGCCTGATTCAGGACTCATTGGATAAAGCCAATAAGATCTTCAAAATTTTTTTTAATCTTCATTGATTTTTGAGAGAGAGAGAGAGACAGAGAGACAGAATGTGAGGGAGGGAGGGGCAGAGAAAGAAGGAGACACAGAATCCCAAGCAGGCTCTGAGCTGTCAGCACCCCACCCGACGCGAGGCTCGAACTCACAGACCTCAAGATCATGACCTGAGCCGAACTCGAAGGCTTAACAGACAGAGCCACCCAGGCACCCCATAAACCAATAAGATCTTGACATTTTACTCAGTTCAATTCTGCTTTCTAACACCACCAGCCACCACTGTCCCAGTCTCCTCTCCTCTCCCCACCCCCACCTAACCTCTGGCCACAGTTCTCGCGGAGCCCTGCACCCACCAGCAAACAGAAACCTCTCTGTGAGGCTGACAGAGGCTCTGTCTGGGGCATCCGTGGACCTGTTCCCGGGCTCCCCACAGCACCAGAATGAGGGCACACATGGGGTCGGCAGTGCTCACATGTAGTGGTATGTGAACCATGGGGTCAGCACAGGGGCACTTGAGACCTAAGTGTTGCTTTAGTTGGCAATAAAAATCCTGCTCTACCCCACTACTCCGGAAAACACTGTGAATCCAACCACAAAATGCATATCCTATGGTAGAACAGTTTCATAAACTCATAAAACAGACCGGTTAGGCAAGACATGAAGTGTGCATGCGGGCCTGGACTTTATCCCATGCACCCTGAGCAGTCCTCAGCTCTGCCCCCTTCCTGGTAGGAGCGCACTTGGAAAAATAAAGAAGTATGCATGGTTGGTTCCGAGTCTTGCTCAGCCGTGCCCAGACTCTTTTCCCCATTTAGCATGCGAAGTTGGTGATCATGGATAAGATGATAAGAACCGAGCAAATGTGACCCCCGTGGAGCAAATGCCCTTTACATAACCAGGCAGTCGAGATATGGAATAATCCTAGTGGGACAGTGCTTTAAAAGTTAGATTCGTCACTTAACCTGAAGCTCGTGTTTCTGCAGATTTTTTTAGACCTGATTATCGTACCTGCCATAGGCAGTTTATTTAAGAAAACATTAATTAAAAGATCAGTGTTTAAGAAATGGCAGCCATGGTTTACAAGCAGGTACAATGTTTCCTTTGGCACATTCCACATTAATAGCTAGTGGCTTCTACCCTCATTTGAACTGGGCTGGGGGTGGGAACCACAAACAATGCAGAATCGCTGGGCTCAGAAAGCCTACCACGTCCCCTTTGGGAGAACTAATCCTTGGAATGTTCCAGATCTGTTCCCAGGGATGGAGGCGCTGATGACCCAGAGTGGAGCGGGCACTCACACACTCATGGGCACCAGCAAGTAAGTATTAAACTCAAAATCTGGACCTCCCTCCCTCTGCCACACACACACACACGGCTGCCCGAGACTTACTTTGTTGACAAGCGGACAAGACTGAGACAGCGGCCAGCAAGATTGAATGCCCAGCCATCTTTCACACCGACTGTTCTGGCTCAGGGAAGGATTTGTTGAAACCGAGGGGAAGATAACAGGCACTTTCGACTTGGTAATGTTGACCTTCCTTATAAGGTAAACAAAGCTGGAGAGGAAGAAAAAAAAAAAAAAAGGACGATTCAAATGGCTGAGTGACCTTTGCCCTGGAACAGGAATCGGAAGGCCCGGTCGATCTGGAGCTGCCAGTCACAGATCTTTATCTGGCAGGGGAGCAGCTTCCGAGCTGACTCTAAGTCTGTCTCCTCCCGTGCAGTGTGGGGGCTGCGGCTCAGCCCGAGGGACTAGCCCTCCAGAAGCTGCACCTGCAGACAGACCCATCTTCTCAGCCAGTTGGAAAACAATTTCCCCTGCCCCTCTTCCAACTCTGGACCCTTCCAGACTCTGGACCCTTGAGTCTCTTTGCCCAGCTCCAAGGCCTTGCTGAGATCTTGTTCACAGCCTGCAGGAAAAGAGATGGGAGCATTTACTTAATCCCACTGAGATGTAATGTTCATTTAAATGGATTCTAATCTTATTCCCCAATAAAGGACAGAACTTGGATTTGTACCCAAGTCCAGCAGATTCCAAGTGTTGCCCTACCTCCTGTTATCATGCTGCCTCCCACGATCACCTTGACTCTCCCACGGGCATGGTGACCATAAATTAAAAAAAAAGAATAAACTAAGTTCCTCCTTCTGAGGAGGAAGAGGGCCCTTGGCAGAAGAAGTGGGGCAAGTTTTAAGCTGACTTCTATCAGAAACACAGCACAATGGTCATCACGTCAGTCAGAGCAATGCCCCACACCACCCAGGTAGAGTGCAGGTCCCTCCATGGCTGAAGGCTTCTCTGCAGAACCCATTATCATAGCCCCTCCACGCTGTCAACACAACCCTTTTGCCCCGTAAAGATGCAGCTTCAGGGGCGCCTCAGTCGGTTAAGCATCTGACTTCTGCTCAGGTCATGATCTCACAGTTAGTGGGTTCGAGACCCACTCCGGGTTCTGTGCTGACAGCTTAGAGACTGCTTCGGATTCTCTCTCTCCCTCTCCCTCTCTCTCTGTCCCTCCCCTGCTCACTCACGGATGCTCTTTCTCTCTGTCTCTCTGTCTCTCTCTCAAAAATAAATAAACATTTTTTTAAAAAGGTGCAGTTTCAGTGAGAAGTGAGAGGATTCATTTTTGGAAATACCAGATAAAAGCCGTGCTGTATAGTTAACAGTAAACCTATTGGAACTATGTACGAACCCCCAACATGCACACAGTGGAGTCCCAAACCCTTAGATACTTCACTTTCAGGTTCTTCTTGCACTCTCCATTTCCCAGGCTTATTTTTCCGGGGCTTTGCAATGAGCATGCACCAGAGAACTGAAGTCTCTACCTCGAGGAAGGTACTTTTTGCTTACATGGGCATAGGCAGCTTCCAGGTAAGGCTGTAACCTCTGTAGTACTCAGCCAATGAGGAATCAGGGGAGGGACTTCACACTAGGAGATAAATTGCCTGCTGTCACTGCCACACCTGCTCTTGCAAGAACGTTGGTTAAAGCCTTGCTTCTCTGTGCTCTGAGTCTCCACGACCCTCCTTTGATTGGGTCAGCAGGCTTATTTCTCACAGCTTGCCACAAAATAAAGTTGGGATCCTTTCCTTACACACCCACCCCCCCCACCCCCACCCCTCGGGCTCACTTAAAGGGAGCCCTAGTGCCAAAGACCAGTGTGTTCCAGCCTCACACAGGTCTGCACCTGGACTCCCAGCCCTGGTACTTAGTGATAATACAACCTTGACCAGGATTATGAGCCTCAGTTAGATAAGATGGGCTGATAAGGGCTGAAGGGACACATAAGTGATATAGGGCCCTTATGAGGATTGAATTAGTTAACATTTATAAAGCACTTAATACGACACGTGGCATTCGAAAATGTGTTCTGTGTTTGTTAAACACACAAAGCACTTTATGTAGGGAGCCGAGGGCAGGCCACCCCAAGATGGGCCACTTTGGCATGAAGATTATTTTGAATTAAAAAACAATCAAACCCAGCAGATTCAGGGAAAGCTCTTTACCACCCCCCCACCCCCCCCCCCACCCCACCCCCCCCCACCCCCCCCCCCCCCCGCCAACTGCCTAAAAATAATTTAGATCGAGAACCTACTCCGGGAAGAGAGTTATCTCCATAGATAACTATAGTACGATATGAACTAGGTGTGGAAGACACAGATGAGCTAGCAAGTCCTATTAGATCAAAGTCTTCTGGGGGCGCCTGGGTGGCTCAGTCAGTTGAGTGTCTGACTTTGGCTCAGGCCATGATCTCGAAGTTCGTGAGTTCAGGCCCCGCGACCAGCTCTGTGCTGACAGCTCAGAGCCTGGAGCCTGCTTCGAATTCTGTGTCTCCTCCTCTCTCTGCCCCTTCCCCACTCATGCTCTGTCTCTCTCTGTCTCTCAAAAATGAATAAATGTTAAAAAAAATTAAAAAAAAAAAAAGTCTTCTGTGTCCCATTGTTTCTGTATGGCCCAGCAAACATTTGTTTACCAAACACTCTTTTTCATCTTCCTGTGAGGTGCATTGCTTCCCATTGAAGTCCCAGGCCTCTACCCTCTTCTCTTTAGTTCAGAATGACATGTATACCTCATTCTGCCTGTCTTTGGAATTTCCATGTCTATGTGGGTTCCTCGTATGTGCACTATTAAATTCGATTATGTGCACTATTAAATTCGACTTCTCCTGTTACTCTGTCTCATGTCAATTTGATTCCAGCCAGAAAGTCCATTGCGGAGACAGAAAATTTTCACCCTCCCATCAGCGTCTAGAAAAGTACTACACATATTATGTACCTAATGTGAAAAGATAGATCTTTTTTTTTTTTTTTTAATTTTTTTTCAACGTTTTTTATTTCATTTTTGGGACAGAGAGAGACAGAGCATGAACGGGGGAGGGGCAGAGAGAGAGGGAGACACAGAATCGGAAACAGGCTCCAGGCTCTGAGCCATCAGCCCAGAGCCTGACGCGGGGCTCGAACCCACGGACCGCGAGATCGTGACCTGGCTGAAGTCAGACGCTTAACCGACTGCACCACCCAGGCGCCCCTGAAAAGATAGATCTTAAAAGGTAAAAATCATGCCTCTCATACAAATATAAAATGAAAACACATCAAAGATTTTATTGAATTCATTAATAAGGGAGCCAGTTCAAAGTAGAGTTCCAAAAAACACACATAGAAGCACCTGGGTGGCTCAGTCGGTTGAGCGTCCGACTTTGGCTCAGGTCATGATCTTGTCATTCGTGAGTCCAAGTCCCGCGTCAGGCTCTGTGCTGACAGCTCAAAGTCTGGAGCCTGCTTCGGATTCTGTGTGTCCCTCTGTCTCTGTCCCTCCTCCACATGTACTCTCTCGCTCTCTTAAAAGGAAATAAACATTAATTTTTTTTATTTTAAATTAAAAAAAAAAACCACATATATAGTGTTAAAAAACAAAACTCAACTGAGTACATTTTAGAGAACTTACTGGCTTTATTCAACAATTGATGCGTCAGGCAGCATCCAGTCTAGCAGACAGGAGGGAGCTCCAAGGAGTTGTACGAAATGAAAGACCATTATGGGCAGAAAGGAGTGCAACAAGGAAATGGTACTAAACAAAAGTGAATTGTTTATTGCAAGGTTACTTTCCTTTAGGGCCTGGCTGGGGTCTGTCAGGCGGGCTACCTCACTAATGCTGATCAGAAGATTCCACACTGACTGGTTTAAGATTCTATTTCTGGGAGAGCTGAAATAGTAATTAAGTCGAGCCTCGGTTTGTTGATGTGGGACTTAGCATTAGTGACTGTATTAGGGACTTAGCATTAGTTGTCTTGTTTTTAACAATAGGGAATAAAGAATGCTAAAACTAATTCACAAGTAGTTGCACAACAGGTCTGCTCACTGTGCCCGTTTGTCTCTTCAGGTTCCCTCTGTGCTCATTTGTTTTGAAATCACTGAAGAGGGACAATTATGTGAGAAGGCAGATCCTAGAAGTTCAGGACAGCGCGGAAACTTTCTTGTGTATTTGATTTAATGGTTTTGGCCTTCAGTACACAGCGGGGATTCTAAACTGCAAGCCAGCTGCCCTGAACTCACATCGCCGTGAACTAAAATAAACTCCTCAAATGACAGGCCTCAAAGAAGAGGTCTGGGCTGGGCCTATGGGCAAGCAGAGGTTCTCCAAGTAAGAGAACTGCTTCGAGAAAGAGAAACGGCAAAGGAAGAGATGAGCAGGGAACGGGGCCCCGGGCTGATGGCCACAACCGTGGGGTGCTTATAGCTCCTGTTTTGAGAAACTTGGATACATCCATACTAGGGAACTAGTGTTGAAAAAACAAACAATTCCAGGCTGACGTTCTTTGGCTGCCACCGATTCTTCTTCCTGCCTTCCAGACAAATCTTGAGATTCCCAGTTGCTGTTCCAAGCCAAACCAGGCACTCCCCAAATCCAGATTCTAATAGACGCTGATACAATGGGGGGGGGGAAAGTGTCCAAGTGCTTTGAACCGCCATGCATTCATGTATAATCTGCTTTGATAGATATTGAAAGTTGGTATAGTTTCTGCCTCTAAGAAGGTATTAAACAATGGAGCTTTGAATAATGACATGTTCATCACTTTCTGTGGTGATAAAACTTCCAGATGATCCTATGGTTGAAATACTGCCATAGCATTAACAAAAACTAGCAAAAATTTGCGTTTCTCTGGACATTTGCCCGGGATGAATTGAAGATGAAAATTATTGTCCCTGAATGCAGTACATATAGATCCTTCTGGTATGTGTGTCATTCCTTACATGTTTGTAAGAAACACAAAAGAGGGGCGCCTGGGTGGCTCAGCCGGTTAAGCATCTGACTTCAGCTCAGGTCATGATCTCACCATTCATGGGTTCGAGCCCCGCATCAGCTCTGTGCTGACAGCTCAGAGCCTGGAGCCTGTTTCAAATTCTCTGTCTCCCTCTCTCTCTGCCCGTCCCCTGCTCACGCTCTGTCTCTCTCTCTCTCTCTCTCAAAAATAAACATTCAAAAAAAAATTTAGAAAAAAAAAGAAGCAGCAGCATATTGGTAAATGACAATAAAGTGGCTTTTAAAATATTTATACTACCTATGTAAACTCGAAAGAATCTAGAAGAGTTTCTACGAATTTACCTTATTACAGCATTTCAAATGATACTTTGGGTAAGGTAAACCAGGGAAGCCAAGGTTTGGCAACATAAAAATCATGCCCACCCATGTGAAGGAGCTGTTTTCATGAAATGGAAACTGTCAGTGTAACTATTTCCGTATTGTTTTGGTAATAGATGAAAAGAAATGATGTATTGAAGTATAGACGTGTTCTCTCCCTCAGACCAATTGCAACTCCCCCCAAATTATCCCTGGCCTCACCCCTAGATCCTTATCGCTCAAAACATGATAGGTAATCATCTGGTCTCTGCGGGCACTGTAGCAGGCTGAGAAGGCCTCGAGGCAGAGAGACAGAAAATGCATGCCCCTCCCAAGAATGCCCAGAAATAATCAGTGATCATGCTATCAGCAGCCATGATACTCTTACTTGAAAAACTAGACCATGTGAGCTTCTCCGTGTGCCTGCAGTTGATTGCATTATCTTATTGGAAGTCCTGACCAGTTGAAGGATCCTCTAGCAACATAAGAAGCGTTTAAACAAAACTCACATAAACCAAGTTTGAAATTACACCCCAACCTACATGCTGTAAAAATTTAGAAAATTACAGCAATCCTTCAGAATATGCTCTCGCCCTTTCAGAAACGGCAGCACTTTGCTCTGTGGGCCTGGGTGTAGACAACCAAGCTAAAGAAGGCCAAGGCCTTTTCCCGTTGAGGAGATCTTTGTGCTGTGACAGACTGAGCACAGGGCAGAGGATTACAATCGGGTTACACCAAGCCTCTGACAGAAACTGCCTGTCACCCAATACCAGGAATGCCTGATCAAGGCTCAAAGACAGGGACAAAAGAAGAGTGGAAAAGAAAGGAAAATAAAGATCAGTTCCCAGTGTAGTACGGTAAAAAGAGTAAAACAGTACAGAACCTGGCATGCGGCAGGCCATCCACAGCTCTCTCGGCCACTCCCCCCACGCCTCCAGCCCCGGGTGGCCACAGAAGAGACCAGATCTATTTGTTGAGAAGGCCATTTCACAAAGCAACAGATGATCGTAGAATGCCGTTATGATTTCCAAGGCTGCAAGGATTTCCCAGAAGAATGGAAACAGTGCTTGAATTACCTCAAAATGGCTTTTGACAGTAATAGAAGTTCTCAACCCGAGTTGTCTTAAGTTTACGTAAGGCTTAGGAGAGGATAAAGTAAAGCAGAATCTAGAGACTGGTAAGGAGAACGAGAAATCCTCATTCTTGACAACTCCTGGCACATGCAACCCTCCTCTCTCTCTCTCTCTCTCTCTCTCTCTCTCACACACACATACACACCCCCTCACACAGGTATACTCACATACACAAACACACTGTGCTTTCACACACTCACCCACACACCCACACTCCTATGCATTCACAAGCACTAAAAACACCCATGCACACATTCAAAACACACACACGCACACTCATACATACCCATGCATACCCACATATCTTACACGCATATCCCAAAAGGGGATTTGTGGAGTTTTTGAAGTTTATTTATTATTTTCAGAGAGCAAGAGAGAGAGAATGTGTGTGCGTGTGCACATGAGCAGGGAAGGGGCAGAGAGACAGAGACAGAGAATCCCAAGCATGCTCCATGTTCTGTGCTAAGCCCGACGTGGGACTCGATCCAATGACCCTGGGATCATGACCTAAGCCGAAACTAAGAGTCAGACGCTCAACTGACTGAGCCACCCAGGCGCCCCAATCATTACTAATATTTTTAACTGAATAGTATGCGGGATTAAGTACTTTAAAACAGGGTCGTTGGCATGAACTGCTTGCCCTGGCCCATGGAGAGAAGCCAAGCTCCCTGTGGGCCATGCCAGAGCTGGATTCATAAACTTGCTGGAACCAGAGCTGCAAGGGGCAAGGAAGCCCCGAGCCCAGAGGGCCGAGGCACTCTGGAAGGACCCAGGGCTGCTGAGAAGGCCTTGCTGTGCCAGGGACCTCTGACATCCACCATGACCCCCAGCTCCTAATTCCAGTCAACAGACAGTAAGGTCTAAGCACTGTGCCGGGTCCTATACAGAATTGTCTCAATCTGCATAATGAAACAAGATGAGGTACATATTTTGTTCCCGTTTTTCAGATGGGAGAAACTGAGGCTCGGAGGTCAGTGATTTGCTCAAGGTCAGTACAATCCAGTCCTACTGATCAATCCCAAAGCCTTGCTCTTAGCCTTGGTCGCACATCAGAACTACCTTGTGGTCATTATAAATACCCAAGCTTAGCTCTGCCCACACACAGCGATACAGATTTAATTCGTCTCAGGGTCAGCCTGGGCACCTCAACATTTTGAAAGCTCCCCGCATGATTCTAATGCTTAGCCAAAGCGGAGAGCCACCATTAGCCAATATTTCTTAGTGAGGTCCTCACCACCCACTACCAACACCTGCAGTGACATAAACGTGTACATTTCTAGGCTTCATCCAGGATCCATGATTAAGCATCTACTTCATGTTGGTTAAGCATACATGGCTTCACATAACATCACTCGTATGAGGCAAAATGACAAAATTATTGTCATTTTACAGATAAAGAACCAGATTCGGGGGTCTTTGGGAGCTTCCCCCGTGGCTCTATCTCACTGCCCCCCAGAGAGGAAAGATCACACACCCTCTTGGGGTGGGGTCAGAGGGAATGAACCGGCTGGTGTAAGCCAAAGTGGGCACTGGTGGACCCCAGGAAGGGGTACGGAACATTTCGCAGGGGCGGGAAGGAAGACGATGCTGGAGAACATGGGGATCCTCCAGGGACAGCCCAGGGCGGATGGGGAGGCCAGAAGGGGATTTCCACAGGAGGGGTTCCTGGGGTGCCTGGAGGGAGGCAGGAGGAGAAGACAGAGGAGGGAAATCGAGGCTGAGCTGGGAGAGAACAGTGCTCTCAGTTACCAGCAGAGAGAAGTCTGGGTGGAGCCTGTGTCCCAGCTAATCACATGTCATCAGAACTACCAGCACTTGCCAGCTAACTGGCTTTGATGTACCTCTCGACAGGTGGCTCTCACATTAGGATCACCAAGGGCGATTTTTAAGTAAATACCAAGTTAACTGAGAAATCTCTTGGATTTTAGGGCACCAGCAAGACCAACTACTACCTCAGAGAACTCACTGTGATTTCTCTGCACCAAATGAAGAGAGCTTACCTCCTCTGAACCCCAAAACATAGCATTTCTCTTCCGCTTGGCCTTGAGGTTTAAATGTGACTTTGTCTCTCGTGCATTGCCCGGTTCCTTTGTTAGGCATCCTACGTGGACAGTGAAGAAATCCAGCTCGTGAATGGTGTCGAGTGATTGGACCACTTAAGAGAGCAGGTACTCTGGGTTCCCCGGCTGTCTCTCTGGGGCTTGTTAAGGCAAAAGGAAAGGGCAGCTATGCCCCTCTTGATGAGAAAACACAGAAGGTCGAAGATTAAGAAAAAGTAGTTAAAAGCAGCTCTTACTCACTTTGAAATGTAGCACTCCCGTGCTCCCACCCCCCACCCCCAGGCTGACTAGCCAAACAACAGTAATTGCAGCTCAGTGCAGCCTGTTACAACCCGCCCCCACCGATGCAGCCATCTGAGTAGACCTTAGGCCAAGGCAGTTCCTGCAGAAGAAGATACATAACAAAATAAAACAAACCCACCAGCCCCAAACAGGAAAGCCCTAGGGTAACACCATGAGGCCGGAAGGCCTGTTACTATTTCCCTCTGCTACCTTAGGAAGAGGATAAACAATTTCAAAGAAGTGTTGCCTGGTTTTCTTTCTTCCCTTTTTTTTCCCTCTATTTTCTGTCTTTATGTCTATCCTTCCTGCTTTCCCTTAGATTGTGTTTGGCTCTTGCCTTTGTTTCCAGGACACTGTGAGCAAAACGTCCTCAGAATTTCAGTCTTGGGCAGGTCCCAGGCAAACGTATCTGGGACCAGAATTCCAGACAAAGCGGCTTCATCTGCCCTTCTGTGCCCCCCACCTCCATGGGCCCCTTTCCCATTCTCTTCTCAAAGGATGCATGGACTTATCATCTCATTTCATCCATAATTTGCAATTGGGAGATTTTGAACAGCCAAACACTCAGAGCTGGGAGCTGGGACTTAAACTTGGTCCTTTTCATTCAAGAGAAGTTATATTTTGTCAAACCACTAGGGGGAGTAAATCCCAGGGTTCTCATGACTCCAAGGATTCGACAGCCTTGAAGGAAGCTGGAGCTTCCTTACAGCTTCCTCCTCCGGCTTTCCAGAGATTCCTAAGAATGCACATCAGCAAACTGGAAAAGTCAGCTCACAAAAACTGTTTGACAGAGTCATTTCTAAGCAATGCCCTAACAAATGTTTGTCAGGTTTTCAGAGATCAACATACTGACCGTTTCCAGCAAGAGCCCTGTGACCCTCCAAAGCTTCAACAGGCACAAACCCCACAAGTGCTTAAATGTAAAAATACCAGGACTTAACCCTGACCCACTCAAAACTGAACGCAATCCAGACATAGATGGTGCCCCTAAAGCCTTACATTCCATCAAGAAAGGATCCAAAACGGGTCATTTCACATTTAGCATCCCTGTGGGAGACTGTAGTCAGGAGTGAGACACGAGAAAGGACACATGAAGTCCCATTTGGTGGATACAACAGCCAAGGAGGGATCCAAAGAGTCAAATACCACATCTTGCACTTTGATTCGATCCCTTGATGCACCTCTGGCCTCTCGAGGGGGTGGTAAAATTCTGGAATACTCCATAAAATACTTAAATACGTTCTTTGCAAAGGAGTAGGTCAGAAAGCTGGGCAGACTCTGGAGAGATTCTCATGATCAGGCAAACGGTTTGGTAAAACATCAGAGAAGAGGGCCTTCACCCACCCACACCTGGAGTGAGGGCCCTGCTTTGCAGTGGCAGAGAAAAACCTAAAGCAAGGGAAGAAGGAATCTGAAGATATTCCCAAGAATACATGTAAGTAGTATTCATTCATTCATTCATTCATTCGTTATCAAATATGTTGAGCACCTGTCACCTGCCAAGCTCTGTGCTAAAGACAGGCTCATGGGATCAAGCCCCACCTAAGGCTCTATCCGAGCGTGAAACCTGCTTGGGATTCTCTCTCCCTCTCCCTCTCTCTCTCTCTCTCTCTCTCTCTGTCTCTGTGTCTCTGTCTCTCTACCCCTATGTCCCTCTCCCCCACTCATGCTCTCTCTCTAAAAAAATAACAATAAATAAATAAAAATACTTAAAAAAAGAGATCACTCTGACTTCAGTGCGGACTGATGGAGAAGAATCGCTAGCATAGACATAAAAGGATTTGTTAGGAAGGTGTATTGTGGTCTAAGCAGGAGAAAATGGCACCTGACCTAAGAGAATGTCAGTGTGGGTGGAGAAAAGTGAATGGATAAGGAAGATATTTAAAAGAACAGATCAATCGGATTTGGTGACAGATTGTGGATAGTAGCTTACTTAGCCCATGTCTCTAGAGCAACAGGGCCAGAGGCAAGACTTAAAACGCTGGTGCTTTATTTGGACGGCACAATACCAGGGCAGCAAGAGTGAAGAAAAAGGGCAGAATGATGGCAAGCAGTGTGTTTCCACCTGGGCCACTGCTTCAAACGAGCTGCAAGGAGACACGGCTAGCCACAGAGCAAGGCACCCCCAGGCAGCCACTCAGGGTATCTGCGGATAGAATGTTGGAGAAAGTGCATCTCAGGACAGTCCTCTTAAGGGAAGAAAGGAAATTTTATCTTCTTCTTTTTTTAAAAAAAATTATTTTAGAGAGAGAGCACGAGCCAGGGAGAGGAAGGGGCAGAGAGAGAGAGAGAGAGAGAGAGAGAGAGAATCTCAAGCAGGCTCCACACTCAGCATGGAGCCTGACAAGGGACTTGATCACAGGACCCTGGGATCATGACCTGAGCCAAAATCAAGAGTTAGATGCTCAACCGACTGAGCCACCCAGGTGCCCCTGGAAAACTTATCTTCTATCTCCTGTCTCCCCTTGGTCAAAGTTTAACCTGTGGCAGTTTTAAAACATATCTCCAAATTCCTTGATATTTCTTTCATCATGAAGTAGGGGACTTGTGAATCTGGACCGACCTTAATAATGCACTCGTAGCCTGGAGAAGGCAGCAGAGATGAGGCTGTGTGACTTCCAAGGCTGGGTGGTCAAAGGCCCTGCGGCTGCAGCCTTGCTCACTAAGCACTGTGCTCAGAGACTTCGGCAGCCGTGTTAGAAGTCAGATTCCCTAAGGCCGCCATGCTGGGATGGAGCCCAATGTGTGAGGTTGTACGTGACAGCTCCACCCACGGGCCCAGGCACCAGCCGGCACGAACTGCCAGGCCTTGCGCAGAAAGATTCTTGCAGGTGATTCTAGTGCACGATCATAGAGTCGCTCCCAGCCAATGCTGTCTACCCCGCCGCAGCCGCAGACCTCGAGGGGCAGAGACAAGCCAGACCTACGGTGGCCTGCTGGCCCAAATAACCCATGAGCCTACTTAAACGGTTGTTTTAAGCCCCCAAACTTTGAAGTAGGCACTGGAACAACCTCATTACAAGTTAATGACTCCACCTTCCAGGATACACCATTTGCCCCTTGGACACCAGCCCATGCACTGTGGTGTGGCACTTCAGGCAGGACCCAGGGACACCAGGAGTATGGCTGGCAGTTCTCAGGTGGCAGATACCCCACGGGGAGTCGGTCCATCACAGCAGAGGATGCAGGAGCGAGATGAGGTCAAGAACATCGGGCATGGCACACTAGGTATGTCTGATAAAGGGGTAAAGGTAGGGGGAAGCAGGAATTAAGGATTCCCACGTTTCTGGTTTCTCAACTTGAGCAACCAGGTAGATTAATGACGGTGCAATTTACTGACAGAGGAATTAGATAAAAGGAGGGGGTTCAGTTTCAAGTGGCTGTTGGTCCACCATATGGCAAGAAGAGGAAGCCCAGGTCACCAAAGATGGTCAAGGTCATTGATCTTAAGACTGCAGGGCCCTAGGAAGGTTAAGGTTTGTCCCCGATTCTTCTTCCCTCTGTCATTAATATTTTCTAGGTCTTAGGTTGGGACCCTCGCCGGCCTGAGTCATTATTCCAAAATCATGTATTCCAAGAATAGTGTGTTAGAGAAGACAAAGGTGGCCCCCAAGAAAGCACATGGCATCTGCAAGAGCTTATGCAGAAACATGCCCTGTACCCCAGTGAGTTACAGCAGAGATACCATCAGATTTTTTTTAATGTGTGGGATAAATATTTTAGTTATTTTTAAATATGCTGGAATCCCTTCTCAACAAGCAACTCTCCTCTCTTTCCTCCCTCTCACCTATAACCCAAATTGAAAATGTTCTACATGTGTATGTTAGTCTGTTTCGCATTATTTAGATAATTGGTGCCTTTGACTCTTGTTCTTATCGATGTTGCTTTAGTCCATGGACTCATAAGATTCCCAGGCTTGGAGGAGATCTCAGAAAGTAATAATGTAAAACAATCATCCATGCCCACCACCTCCTATTCCTAATCATAGGGAGGCAGTGTCCTCTTCCAAAACGAGCAGTCAAGGTCAGGCATGAGACACTAGCTCTGATCTCTTCAAGGGCAGGGCCTGGGGGTCCTCTCGTCTCAGCTGGGACTCCCATGACCCACTGCCTCTTGTTCTCCCCACATGCAGATTCAGGTTTTTCCAGCCCCCAAGCCCCACCGCTAAAAATCAAGAGAGCAGTGCCCATAGCAGTAATAATATTTGATTATTAACAAAATCGTGTAAGATGTGGTGAGGAGGGGGAGGCAGGAATACAAGGGAGAATGAAGAAGGTAAGGAGAGATGAAACATTTACTGAGGCACCACATTCCTGTACTGTTCCTGGGACTTTTATTTCCATGAATCCTCACAAAACCCTGTTGGATGTGTGTGTGTGTGTGTGTGTGTATATATACATATATATATATATCCCCAATATATACATATATATGTATTGTGTATATATATATATATATATATACCAATATATACATATATATGTATTGTGTGTGTATATATATATATATATATTTTTTACATGAAGACGCTTAGATACAAAGAGATGAATTAACTTGCCCAAGATTATGCAGCTAATCAGATGCAGAGCCAGAGTCCACTTTTGCCTCCAGTCCAGGGCTCTTTGCACTATCATTTTCCTCCCAAAGGTCTCTGTATCTACACCTCCCCTCCCCTGTCACTCTTACAGAACAGAAGGCAGTTCTCTTAAGTTTGGGGGAGAGGACGCTGTGTGCACAAGAACCAATGTATCTCTCCCTGAGCGCCACCAGATGGCGCAGTGAGAGGAGAAAATCGGCTGGTTTTTATTAGCGCTTCTGGAGAGACAGACCAGCGTGGGGGAGAACAGCTGCAAGGAGAATGTCAAAACAGAGTTCTATTTAGGAAAGCGAAGCCTTCTGCCTGGCCCTGTCTCCCACCGGGATCCTTGGTTGGCTCTCCGCAGACTATAAATGAATTTGCTTCTTTCTTCCTCCCTATCCTACTGCTAACCCACATCGCTGATTCTATTTTCTCTCCATCCCTGACACAAGGGCACTGGTCCCACCCACATCAGGGAGTAGTGCGGCCTGAAGAGAGAGGGCAGCGGCCAAGCCGGGTGTGGAATCAGGGTCAGCAGTCCCTCCCCATAGCAACGGGTGGGCCATTTCCCAGCACAGCCCCTCCCACTCGCTTACCCAACGCACGTACCCACGTGCAACACTCACACCGCACGCACATGCTGATCTGAAGGACCTGTCTCAGTCTGCTTAGTTCTGGAGGCTGGAAGTCCAAGATCAAGGGGTTGGCAGGTTTATTTTCTTCTGAGGCCTGTCTCCTTGGCTTGCAGATGGCCACCTTCTCGCAGCGTCTGCACACAGCCATTTATCTGTGCGTGCATCCCTGGTGTCTCTGTGTGTGTCCTAACCTCCTGTTCTTCCAAGGACACCAGTCAGATTGGATCGGGGCCCACCTTAGCAGCTTCATTTTAATTCAGTCACCTCATGGAAGGCCCATCTCCAAATACAGTCATATTCCCTTTTTTTTTAATGTTTTATTTATTTATTTTGAGAGAAAGAGAGAGAGCAGGGGAGGGGCAGGGAGAGAGGGGTACAGAGACTCCCAAGCAGGCCCCACGCTGTCAGCGCAGAGCCCGACTCGGGACTCAAACCCACAAACCGCGAGACCATGACCTGAGCGGAAATAAAGAGTCAGACACTTAACCTACTGAGCCACCCAGGTGCCCCTGAGACAGAGAGAGAGCATGAACAGGGGAGGGTCAGAGAGAGGGAGACACAGAATCCGAAGCAGGCTCCAGGCTCTGAGCTGTCAGCACAGAGCCCGACGCGGGGCTCAAACTCACAGACCGCGAGATCATGACCTGAGCCGAAGTCGGCCACTTAACCGACTGAGCCACCCAGGTGCCCCCAACAGTCACATTCTAAGGTCCTGGGGATTAGGGCTTCAATATAGGAATTGGGGGGGAGGGGAGGACACAATTCAGTCCATAACAGAACCAATCACTTATGTTTTAAAACCCTGAGTAAAGGGCAGGATTTTTTGTTTAATTTTGGCCCCAAGATGTCCTAGGAAAAGTCATAGGTCACAATGTGCTCACGAAGTACACTTCATGAATTTCACCAATTATGTGATGTTAAGGATAAATATGGCTGAAACAACCCGAGTAATTGCAAAGTGGCCTGACCCAGGCGCTCACGTGGCAGCCTTGAGGGAGCTGGATTGGGGTCTCCAACTGAAGAACTAACTAGAACACCACCAAGTGTCCACTTCTCTCTGAAAAGCCCCATTTCCCTGATCTGTCTCTTTGGAATGCCCCCCCAACTCTAAGCACTCCTAGAGGTCACAGAACTCCCTCATTCCCTGGGGTCTTTCTACCTGGGAGGTGGTTCTTGGATGGCTACCTGGATCTCCCTAATGTACTGTTAGGCTGTTGGGGTGGCAGAATTATCCCCAGGTTGAAAGTCCAGGCCAGAGGGTCTGTTCAACCTGGGAGTACTCCAGGCCAGCCTACGTGGTGCCTCATTAAGAACGAAGTCTTAGAGAGTTAAGAAATCCCAAAGAAGGTGTCCCTTCCCAGAGGGGAAACTATAGAGGGGAGACAGAGAAAGGCCTAGTTGCAGAATAAAGAAGGCAGCTCCCATGTGACAGTAGCCAATGGGGCCTGGGCTTGGGGGTCTGGGTTTCCCTAAGCTGGGGGAGTGATTGTGTGCTCACTTTGGCAGCTATGAGTCTCTAGCCCCTGCTTTCCCCTGGACTGTCCTGCTGTCCCCTCAGAGGGGAAGCCAGCACTAGTTAACGGCCTAAGCGACTCTCAGCCCTCTCCCTATTCAGCCCTCGTGAGGGCAACTCGTCTTCCTCAAGATGTAAGTTTTCTGCATTCGAGTGTTCTATCGCTGTCAGGGAAAGTCCTGTGGTGCAGGCATCACAGCAGAGTCCAGCCTCAGAGTCAGGGTTGTGGTTTTGTCACACACGCTGCAGGCCAGGAAGGTGAATCAGTATCCAGAATAGGTGTCTGTTTTAATAAGAACAAAGTGTGCGCTTTCCATTATGGAAGTGTCTTTTGTAATCAACCTGCTACCAGGGGACTGGCTGATGACTTGGGGAATGGTGACGTTCTCCAGAAAAGTCCTGCTTCCCATCCCTGCAATGTTAGGGCTCTGTTAGCCTGGACATTTTAGTTCCCAAAGAAGGAATGTTTCCACCAGGGACTTAGCAATGGTTTCATGAAACTGGAAGTTGAGACCGCCATCTGGCCACTTTAAGTTCCTCATGCCAGTGAATCAACAGACAAAGAAGGGGATTGTCTTCTGGCTGCGTCACTTGGGGAATGGTGACGTTCTCCAGAAAAGTCCTGCTTCCCATCCCTGCAATGTTAGGGCTCTGTTAGCCTGGACATTTTAGTTCCCAAAGAAGGAATGTTTCCACCAGGGACTTAGCAATGGTTTCATGAAACTGGAAGTTGAGACCGCCATCTGGCCACTTTAAGTTCCTCATGCCAGTGAATCAACAGACAAAGAAGGGGATTGTCTTCTGGCTGCGGTGATCAATCTTGATTATCAAGGGGGGAGTTTGGGTTCCCTGGGAGTGTGTCTGGAATGCAGGAGCCTCCCTGGGGTGTCTCTTAGTACTCGCAGGCCTTGGATTGAAGTCCACAGAAAACTACGTTATCAGGACTGCTAATGGCCCTGACCTTGCAGGGATGAAGACATCATGTCTAATCAAATTTGCTATGGGCGAAGGGAATATGAAGTAATGGAGGGAGGTAGTTATAAATGCCAGCTATGACCACATGCTCAGGGGTGGAAACAAGAATAATAATCGTTATGAGCATTTCTCTTATTTTGGTATGATTGTGTGTCTATGGTAACTAGTTTTTCTTTTCCCCTCTTCTGTTCACCTACCAGCGAACATAAATGCATTCATAATTTTTAACTTTGTGTCTCACAGAGACACTATGACTCTGTGAGAGATAATTATCGCGCAAAGAGGGACAAAGGGATTCTGGGTCCCCTTTGGGAGAAAGAGTATGTTTTTGGTTGTATGAGAGACAGTTACAGTGTGACAGATGGAAGCATTCTTTTGCTACTTTCTTAATTTGGAATTAAATCTAAGTGTCATTAAGAGAATAATGATTCCATCTTGACATGCATCTGATGGGTCTGAGTAGTGCTTACTTAGTTAAGCTAGAGATATGTCCCCTTTGTGAGGAGCACTGGGTTCGTCTGGGCCACAAGGACATTTTGTGTACACGGTCCCTCGTGTGCTGGCTCTCCTTGCTGGCATGGGGCAGCAGCTGGCCCGCACCTGCCTGCTCCTGGCCAATCTCCTCACCCAGCCTCCTGACTCTGGGCCGGGTGTATGGTTCATCCTGTGATGAAGGGCACCAGATTCCACCCTAGATCGCTCCCATCGAGCATGCTGCAGGTGGGGGGAGATGAGAGGCTGACATGTCTTTCAGTCCATCCTCCTGGGTTCCAGCCCGTCCTGGGAGGGTCTATCTAGTGCTTCCTCCCTTCACAGCCATCTCCTTTCCCAACTGCCAGCCCTACTGACATCAGGCCCCGGCAACAGAAGCGACAGCCATCTAGAGACTGGATACCCAGCTCCCACACTGCACAAGGTCGGATTCCTACAAAATCCCTTTGCATATATGTTTAACTTTTGTGTCCCTCTACAATTCATATGTTGAAATCTTAACCCCTAAGGTGATGGCATTAGAAGGTGGGGCTTTGGGGGGGGGGGGGCGGGGGGTGATTAGGGCATGAGGGTGAAGCCTCATAAATGGGATTAGTAGCTTTGTAAGAGACCCCAGTGAACTTCCTCCATGTGAGGACATAGTGAAAAGTCTGTGAGCCCGGAACTAGGCCTCACCAGACACCAAATCTAGGGACGCCTTGATTTTGCATTTCCCAGCTAAAGAACTGTGAGAAATAAATTTCTGTTGTTCATAAGCTACCCAGTCTCTCCTATTCTATTATAGCAGCCCAAACTAAAACAGAAATATATATATATGCGTGTATGTGTGCATGTGTGTGTGTTTCTGCTTCTCAGATTGAATCCTGACAGACACAGAATGGAAAGACAAGAATAGAGACAAAGTGACAAAAGGGAAGGACTATGCCAGTCCTGGGATTCCTTAGCTCTCTCCTCACCCTTTCCCTGCCCGGCTCCATGTTGCAGGAGGCTGACCCACATAGGCTGTGTTTCCCGGGCTCCTCAGTCAGCTGGCTTCCAGCCTGATTTAGCCAATGGGAACCCTAATGAGAGCTGGGGGGTGGGGAGGGGGGGCAGAGGAAGAGAAAGCCAAGGAATTTCTCCATCTTGTTCTGTTCGTGCATCATGTCTGGCCCTGTCTGCATCTCTCCTCTACCTCCAGCTCCCTCCCAGCACGCTCACCATCGTTTCGCCCATCACCCAGTGACTTTGGTTCTGGGTTCTGGCTCTGGCGATGCTGTCTCCATTTTTGTCTCCAACTTGAGTGGGGTAGAGCTTCATACTGTTGCTAATCCTCAGGTGCTCCCCAGCACATTTGACTTCTCAGTCCATCCATCCCTTACGGGACCAATTGCCTGTATTGGGTTCCCACTGTGTTAGACACTCAAAGTAGTTTCTTTTTGCCTGATTGGACCCAGACTGATACCGCCCACTGGAAGTTAGAGTTCATGAATTAAAAAAAAAAAAAAATTTTAGTGTTTATTTTATTGTAGAGAGAGAGAGTGAGTGAGCAGGAGAGAAGCAGACACAGAATCTGAAGCAGGCTCCGGGCTCTGGGCTGTCGGCACAGAGCCCAATGCGGAGCTCAAACCCATGAACTGTGAGATCATGACCTGAGCCGAAGTCAGGCGCTCAACTGACTGAGCCACCCAGGCACCCCTAGAGTTCGTGAATTTAAAGTGAGAATAATCAAGGGCACCTGGGGGGCTCAGTCAGTTGATCATCCGACTCTTGATTTCGGTTCAGGTCATGGTCCCAGGGTCGTGGGACCCTTCTCTCCCTCTGCCCCTCTCCCCCCACTTACTCCCTCTCTCTCTCTCAAATAAAATTTAAAAAATAAATAAAGTAAGAACAATCAGGATGACGTGTGACTTTTCCCAGTTGCATTCAGCTCTTTTTTGGGTACAGGCACAGAGCAGACAGGGAGTCGGATTTAATTAGGGCTGGACTTTTGCCAAGAAAATCCAATGGAAGGAGAAGGAGATGATGGGGATTTTAAGGATAGCCCAAAGACCTTCGGCTGGGTTAGGAGATAAGTGAGGTCATGAAAGGGTGAACAGCAATGCAAAGACAGGAAAGTCAGTGGGTTAAAAATGAAAATACATGTGTGCTTGATTGTTTTTAGAGCCAAGGTGCTACAGGAAGTGAGCAGGAAGGATATGTAAGGATAAGCAGGGATTAGGATGCTTGAAGCCAAAACCTTGGAAGAGATGCAGATCTACCTAGGAACGTGGGAGTGAGTGACTGAGACAGGCTGGGGGACAAGATCCAAGGAAATGAGAGGAAGGGACTGAACGGTGTTGAATGGATTATCTACGTGGGTACTGAAAGCCAGTACCCAGACTCAGGATGCTAAAGGACCTGAGTCTCTCCTCTCTTGCTTGAACCTTTTGTTCTCCTCCCTTCCCCATCCACTGCCTCTCCCTCACCTTTACCCCCTGTCCGCGGTCCCTGCCAATCCTCCGTTCTCCAAGTCCCAAGGGCCCAGTAGGTGCAACAGACATTTACCAGATACAGGTGCACCTCACTTCATTGTGCTTTGCCTCATTGCACTTTGCAGATACTGCTGCTTTTTACCAATTGAAGGTTTGTGGCAACCCTATTTTGAGCAGATCTATCAGCACCATTTTCCCAACACCATATGCTCACTTTGTGTCTCTGTGTCACATTTTGGTAACTCTCACAATGTTTCAAACTTTTCCATTATTGTTATACTATCTGTTATGGCGATGTGTGATCAGTGATTATGACTCGCTGAAAGCTCAGATAATGGTTAGCATTTTTTAGCAATAAAGTATTTTTTTAATTAAGGTCATACTCTGTTTAGACACAATGCTATTCCACACTTAATACACTTCAGTGTAGTGTAAGCATAACTTTTATATGCACTGGGAAACCAAAATATCCATTTGACTTGCTTTCTTGTGATATTAGCTTTCTTGTGGTGGTCTGGACACAAACCCACAAAGTCTCTGAGGTGTGCCTGTATTTGCAGATAAAGGAAGAGGCCACAGAAGAGCATAAGGCTAGAAATAATTACAACTGAACATTCCTTAATGGGAATTTCTCAAGGACCACTTTTCCCCTTAGGTCCCGACCTTGCCAGCTGTGTTCAGGTCACCTGTCTCTATAGAAACTCTTCTCTACCTTTATTCCTCTCCAGGTTCTCTGCCCACCCCCCACCCCCAGCCCCCTTTGTTGCCAGCCTCCAGGGCAACACTCTGGAGTTCATGTGACCGAGCACACATGCAGCTGTGTGACTCTTTTGCAACACCTGTCACATGGGGGTCCCATGTTTTTCCAAAAGGTCTTTCAAGGTATTTTTCTAAAGAAAAGAGCTATCAGTCTCTGAGAAGAATTCTGCTCCTTCTCCAAAATGCATAATTGCAAGAGCCATGGGATTGTTCTAACAAAGCGACTCTATCATGTTCCTATAGCCCAAGATAAAATGACATCATGTGGGCGACGGTGTTTAAAAGCTGAATAGCACTTTTCAAATTCAAATGTAAGAGGAGAGAAATTTTATTACAATCCCACAAGCCAGACAGGTGAGGAGATGATCCAAGAACTGAAGATCCGTTTGTCTGTGGGGTCTTAGGTAAGTCAGCTTGGGGAAACTGGGTTGTGGCTAAATGCAATGCTCAGTTGAATGCGTGCTTAAATGAATGAATGAAGTGTGTGTGGGCGTATATGATATTGTGACTTATAATAAAAAGTATACAGCTGGTTGGGGCACCTGAGTGGCTCAGTCAGTTGAGCGCCTGGTTTCGGTTCAGGTGATGATCTCACGGTTTGTGAGTTCGAGCCCCGCATTGGGCTGTGTACTGACAGCTCAGAGCCTGGAGCCTGCTTGCATTCTGTGTCTCCCTCTTTCTCTGCCCCTCCCCCACTCATGCTCTGTCTCTCTCACTCCCAAAAATGAATAAATGTTAAAAAAAAAAAATTTTTTTTAAAGAAGTATACAGTTAGTCTTCGTCCCAGTTTCTGGCACAGACCTCCTAAAACCCTTGGAATTTCCAAGGCGATGAGAGCAATGGGAGCATCTTTTGTTATAACATTTGGTCTTTTGGCCTCAGTTCCTGAAATAGCTCCAGGGCCATAAAGGTGAAAGGAATGTCTTATTATTCATAACAAACCTTTTTCAGCTTCACCTGAGTTTATGTTAATGAGGTGAGCCCATAAGGATGAGAGCTGGTTGCCAGGAGAATCAACCCTGTGATTAGAGTTTTAGAACTTTCAGATACACACACACACACACACACACACACACCCTCACTGGGGAGGAAAGAGACTGGAGGTGGAATCAAAATCAATCACCAATTGTCAGTGATTGAATCAATCATCCTTACCTGATGAAGCCTCCGTAAAAACCTAAAAGAATAGGGTTCAGAGAGCTCCTCGGCGGGTGAACACGTGAAGGTGCAGGGAGAGTGGCTCCCTGGGAGAGGGTGTGGAAGGTCCTCGCCCCTGCCCACACGCCTTGCCCTGGGCATCTCCTCCATCTGGCTGCTCCCATTCCTGTTCCAGCCTTTTATAATAAATTGGCAGGCTAGTAAGTAAACTGTTCTCCTGAGTTTTGTGAGTTCTGCTCTAGAATATTAACCAAATGGGAGGTGTGATCATTGGAACCTCCTCTGTGTGGCCTCCTAGGTCAGAGGCACAGGTGACAACCTGGATTTGCAATGGGCATCTGATGGGGGAGGAAGCGGTCCCGTGAGACCGAGCATTTCCTGTGGGACCTGATGTGATTTCCAGGTAGTGTCAGAACTGAACCGAACAGGACACAGGCAGCGTTGCAGAATTGACCGGTGTGGGAATAAACCCACACATCTGGCGTGAGAGCAGAGAAAACATGGCCGGGCAGGGGTCCTTTACAGGGCAATGCAGGGAGACGTTCAGCAGGCAGTGTTTAGCCTTCTCTGTGAACATTTCAGAATTGTGGAGGAAGCCAGGCGAGGTTGGAGAAGGAATGGGAGTGAGAAAATGGATACACGTGTGCCTCTCCTTTCCTGGAAGTTGAATGTGAAAAGGAGAGACAGGGTTGTAGCCACTTAGTTCCAGCACTCCACACCACAGCCCGTGCTCCGCTCGGCAGCCCAGCCGTGTCACACACAACGTGTCTTCAGGAGACCCTAACAACGCCTTTCCAGCATACAGCACTCCATCCCAACCCTATGCGCCTAGGGCAATGCCAGCTACACAACCTTCTGAGTGAATGTTTTGGCAGGGCTTTAGGGAGAGAAATCAAAAGGACAGGTCTGCGACTACGGAAAGAAGAGGAAAGAGATGAGGCATGGACAGAACTACGGCCCCTAAATTCCGTATGTTGAAGCCCTCACCTGTATTGTGACTGTATTTGGAAACAGAGACTTCAAGGAGGTAATTAAGGTTAGATGAGGTCGTACGGGTGAGACCTTGATCCATTCGGACTGGTGTCCCATTATAAGAGGAGGAAGAGACACAGGAATGCATATGCACAGAGGAAAGGCCTCGTGAGGACACAGCAAGAAGGCGGCTATCTGCAAGCCAGTAAGAAAGGCTTCACCAGAAACCAGCCCTCCACCACCTTGATCCTAGACTTCCAGCCTCCAGAGGTGTGAGAAAAGTCATTTCCATCATTTAAGTCACCCAGCCTGTGGTATTTTGTTATAGCAGCCCAAGAAGACTAATACAGGAAAATAATAATAACAACAACAATAATAAATAAACAATACAAATTTTTAACGTTTATTTATTTTTCAGAGAGATAGAGAGAGACAGACCGTGAGCAGGGGAGGGGCAGAGAGAGAGGGAGACACAGAATCTGAAGCAGGCTCCAGGCCCTGAGCTGTCAGCACAGAGCCCGACGCGGGACTAGAACCCATGAGGGTGAGATCATGTCCTGAGCTGAAGTTGGACGCTTAACCGGCTGAGCCCCCCAGGTGCCCCCAAAAATAAAAATATTTCTAAATAAATAACAGACTGGGGAGGTTAGTCTTGGACACTGGACCTGGATGTTTTTCACGCATTTTCACAGGTCTGGCTCCAGTTGGCATAACTGGAGGGAAAGGGAGAAGGGGAGAAAGGTGGGTGACATGAAGATTGTCACACAACTGGACACCGGCTTCTCCGGGCCAGCCCCCCCACCTCTCCCCACCCCTCTTTGCAGTGCTGCATTCCCTGGATTTCTGGGTCTGGCTGTCACACTGAGGCAAACACTGGGCCTCAAACAAAGGCAATTGTTGGAGTTGGGAGCTCCCTGCCTTAGTCTCGGGTTACTTTCCAGTATTGGCAAAGGTTCCCTTAGTTGTTAAATCTCCCAGTTTAGACGACAAAAGTTCCATGGTGGGCGTTTCGGGGTTTTTGTTTGTTTGTTTGTTTGTTTTGTTTTGTTTTGTTTTTTGCCTTCTGGCATATGCCAGGATCAAAAGCAGCTTTAGTCTTTCCTGTTGTTCTTGACCGACCCACCGAGAGCCACCGGCAGCCCAAGGCCTGGCTGTGATGGGAGCACCACGGGGATCAGGGAGGGCTCCCCCGGAGATCTGCCGAGCCGCACACAGCGCGCTCACCTTGCGTCTCTCTTCGAGAGAGTATAATGGACCCAAAGTGGTATAGTGCTCGCAGATTCATCCCTCCCTCCTTTCCCTTCTAACCTTAGGGGGAGAACTGCATTAATTAGTTAAACGGTTGAGCTGCTCAAAGGCTTCTCAGCTGCAAAGCTCACGTGCCAGCCTCTTTTATCGCGGGCAGGTCGCGGCTGCCAAGGGTGGCCACGGAGGGCGGCCTTGCAAGGAGAGCTTGTTTAAACAAGGCCAGTTTCTAGCCCACTTTGCAATGCAAATGCTTCCAAGAGCATCCCGGCTTGGTCCTCAGAAATAGATGGAATAAAGACACTTTGGAGGGATATGATTTGGTTTGTTTCCAGCCTTCTCCTCTTAGGGCTAAAACCAATTTCTCCAGATCGTCCTTTGGTGTAGCTGTGTTCAGAGTGTGCATGTCAGGAAATTTCTTTATTCTACAGGATCAACAGTTTAAAATAGGAACCATATAATGCTGTTGTTGTTTTAAATGTGTTTAAAATAGTGTCTTTTCGGGGCACTTGGGTGGCGCAGTCGGTTAAGCGTCCGACTTCAGCCAGGTCACGATCTCGCGGTCCGTGAGTTCGAGCCCCGCGTCAGGCTCTGGGCTGATGGCTCGGAGCCTGGAGCCTGTTTCCGATTCTGTGTCTCCCTCTCTCTCTGCCCCTCCCCCGTTCATGCTCTGTCTCTCTCTGTCCCAAAAATAAATAAACGTTGAAAAAAAAAATTTTAAATAGTGTCTTTTCAACAGGTCTCTTAAAACGGTTTGCCCTGAAAACGTAATTTTGATGCGCACAATTCCAGGCTCCTTGGGCTTCTGGCATCTTCCTTGCAGAGACCCACGGGAAGCAAAAGTGCCCTTAAGCGTTTCTGTGTCTGGCCACATGCCTGCCAAGCACACGGCAAGCACTCACGAAATAATTTCTTTGGTGAATTATTTATGTGTAGTTGCATTAATCTTTTATCTCAGACTAAAACCTTGGTTTGGCCATGTTGTAAATCTTTGTCACAGATGAGCATTTTCCCTACGCTGGCTGCATTGTTAGCAATTCAAACAAACAAACAAAAAAAACGTTACCATGTGCTAGATGATGTTCTCTTCTGGTTAATTTAGTTTCTTACTAAACGAATACCTATAACATTACTGAGATTGCCAATCTTCTGACAGTTCTTCCAGCAGCAATTCTCAAACCCCTACGCACGGTGAAGGAGGCGCACGTTTCTGGAGTCTGGAGAGATGAGACAACACCAGTCGGGGAGGGGAGTGGGGCGCAGGGGAGAGAGAATCCCAAGCAGGCTCTGTGCTACCAGCTCAGAGCCCAGTGTGGGGCTCAGACTCATGAAACCATGAAATCATGACCTGAGCCCAAACCAAAAGTCAGACGCCTAACCGACGGAGCCACCCAGGTGCCCCAGAAACATTTTTATAGATGAAGTGGAAGATGGTAAAAGAGAACAGCAGAGTGGACAAAAGGAGTGCTGGGACATTCCGTGCATTCTCCTACTTATGCATTGACACAGGCAGTGACTGGGACTCAGCCCTTGAGGAGCCCACAGTCTAAGGAAACACATGAGAAAACGATCACAAGATAAAGTGATAACAATGGTGGTTTTCAGAGCTTTTTTCATTTACTAAATGTCACCATTTGGTTGGCCCAGAAGGAGCTTACAAACCAGATAGGCCCTAGCAGACGCTGGTGCTCAGATGGGTCAATCTTAAGCATCAGAGCCCTGTGGCCCTGGCAGCCTCATTCCTTGTTCCAGGCGGGAGGCCGGCTAGCTGAGCGAAGGGTGTGTGGTGACCGGGACTGGGCACAGAGGGGTTGCACAGCCTCTCACGGCGCATTAACCAAGGCCCCATGCCCGGCCTCTTGGCTGAGTTTCCAGGAACGGCTGCCTCCTTACCATTCCAAGAAAAACCTCCCTCCCTTCCCCCACCCCCAAAAAGGTGGGTTATCTAAAAGGTCACTAGCAAAAGCCTGTTTGTCCTTTGGAACAGTACAGCCCCCATCAGTGCTGCATGCTCGGTCCCCAGCTATGTGGAAGAAGCAGCCACAGCAGACAATGGGAATGGGAAGAAAGCCAGGCCTTCTGGCAGGACTTCTAATGCTCAAACACAAGGGTGTCTGTATCCCCAGGAACCCTACCATTAGAGGCACGACACCTTCCCGCAAATCCATCTTGGAGGACAATTCATCTTGGCCAGGTCCCTCAGAGGTAGGCCTGTGGGGAGTCCCAATTGTTGGCACAGCAGAACAGACCTGGCTTAAGCTGGCTTGTTGTCTTAATGACAAACACTTTGTTCCGAGCCATGTTATCAGCTCTTCAGAAAACCTTTACAGAGAATCCAGCAAATCAAGCCCAAACTGCCCTCCCTCGCTGTGTGTCCGGGTCTGTTTTCTCCTGAAGGAAATGAAACCAGCAGCAACTGAGAGGGAGGAGGCTCTGGGCAAGTTGGTTTTCTCCAGCCCACCATACCCCATACTCCATGCTTCCCTCTCCTGTCTGTCACCCCGAAGAAGTGTCTTCTGGGAATGCTGCCTTTTGTCTCTGTCACCTCTGCAGACTCTGTAGGATGTAGTTATGGGCTGGGTTAAGACTGCAAAGAGAAGCAGGGGGATTCAAAGAGAGAATTCAATTCCATTCAAAGAGGGGACAACATTCTCCTCACCAAGCCAAGGCTCTTTCTTCCCCCCTGACCAAGACAGCCTTACGATTCCCTCCAGTTTTCTAAAAGCTCTAGACAGACTTCTTTCTGACCTCCCTTTTCTTAGAGCACTGTCATTAGAAAACTTGTGATTGTAAATTATTTCTCTGCCCCTTTGAGATGTATATAAATCCATTTTTTTTTAAGCCTCTTGCCAATTTTACAACCTAGGAATGTCTTTCTCTGGGACCTGGGGACCATCTTTTCGGAATGTAATCATCAAAGGAGATAATTCCTCTATGTCCAGTCTCTGTGGGAGGGTAGGAGGCTAACTTCAGCAGGGCATCTTTGCTCCAAGTTGTAAAACTACCTGCTGTCATAAAACAGGAGAAGTTTATTAACAAACACAAATGGCCCATGACACCTCCCACCCCCGTCTCCCACTAACATCTCCTACTACTTTGCCACTAGCTCACCCCTCCTCTGCTTCAGGGCAGTTGAGTTCAGGCTGAGCTGTTCTGACCTCTCTTCTTTTTGCAATAGTCTTGCATAAAGTTTTCCTTTTCTGCATAACTTTGTCTGGTGCAACTTTGCATTGGCACCCCCCTCACCCTCCAAAAGCCATCTCATCCCTTTGTAGCGGGGGCTCTCAATACTTCGTGTGTTTCTGAATCGCCTGGAGGGCTTGTGAGAACACAGTTTCTCAAGCAGTAGGCCTAGGGTGGGTTTGATACATTTCCAACAAGTCTCCAGCTAAGTCATGGCTGGTCCAGAGACCATACTCGGGCCTATTTCTTGCACAGACTGTCCTAACCTTCCGAGGCCCCTGGAGTTAATGGAGGCTCCAGCACACTTCCTGTAATGAGGTCATTTCTGGAACTGATGGAGATGCGTTCTTCCCCACAATCTTCTCCCTCTCTCCCTTTTTAATACTTGTCCTCCTGTATTCTAAGGCCTCTCCTTCCCTCCCCTTCCTCTCCCAGGCCACAACAGTTCTCTTCCAATCTGTCTGCTACTCCACCCCACCCCCCAAAATAGTAGCCAGCTACCCCTTAGGGTAGCACTTAATCTTTCCATCTTCGAGGCTGTAGTTGTTTTCGTTTTTAACCACCAAACCCTTCTTGGAGCCTCCTTGGCACTCCAGTCCCCTGGGGATGGGGGAGGGGGCACCCTCATATTCCCTGGTTACCTAGCAACTTGTCTCCTGGTGGACAAGTCACCGCCCTGAGGAGATGCCAGCTACTGTGCACACAACAAAAGGAAAGTGACACCGGCCCTCTAGGTCGCCCCTTAGAAGGCCTCCCTGTTCATTAGCACTGTGATAAGTGGCTTGCTATGGGCAGGCCCTCCTTATGCCCCCTCCCCGAGTAAGCCAGCCACACTGCTCATCCCCGGGGATCTTGGAGAGATGGCAGCTTGTCGAGCTCTCAAGACACTGGGGATGTACTAGAAATTTCAGATTAATCCCTAATTACATCCAGCCCATCACCTTTGTAGCAGGAGCCGTCATAGTCTTTTCATTGTCACTTTCTAGTCCGCGGGGCCACGTGGAGATCTGTATCCATATTCATGCACGTGTCTTCTAGTGCACCCATCCTCTCATTACACTTCAAAATAAAGGGGGCTCCTTTTTTTCCTCCTGCAAAACCTTTATGAAAGAAGCTGTTTGCTCAACACCTTTCAAGCTCCCCCCACCGCCATCCTTTGTTCCTTCTCTACACATTCATGAATTAACTGCTCTGGGCCCAAAGTTGGTAACCGGCTTTCCTTTAATCACAGAAGAGATAGATGCCCTCGCATGGCACTTGTATACTGGAACGTTCGTCAATCCTGGACCAACTGAGGAAGGGAGGTTTCTCAACCTCACTTTCTATAATCCTGAAAGAGACAACAGAATAGGAAAGAAGGAAGGAAAAGGACAGAAAGAAGGAAAAAATGAATTCCACTCTAAAAACAAAGGCAGTCATAGCAGTAAAACTTGGAACAGAGAACAATGATAAATTACTCAGATGCCCAATAGGTGAATGCCCAAACCATCAGTCTACACAACAGACTTTATAAATGATTGGCCACTTATATAGACCACAGCAACCACAGACATAACTATACATTACATATTTATTTTTATTTTTATTTATTTTTTTAACATTTATTTATGAGACAGAGAAAGACAGCATGAACAGGGGAGGGGCAGAGAGAGAGGGAGACACAGAATCGGAAGCAGGCTCCAGGCTCTGAGCCATCAGCCCAGAGCCCGATGCAGGGCTCGAACTCATGGACCGCAAGATCGTGACCCGAGCTGAAGTCGGACGCTTAACCGACTGAGCCACCCAGGTGCCCCTACATATTTAAGTATACGTAATGCATGCAACATCTAAATACACGTGACATGTATATCTACAGTATTCAGGGGGAAATAATGCTAGAGCGTTTGAATACACTGGTTCAAAGTGCATGCAAAATATATGTGACTGTTCATAAAAATTAGGACATGTGAGAAGATATGAATAGTATAGAGCTGCACTGTCAATATGGCAGCACTAGCCACATGTAGCTATGGATAGTACTAGAAATGTGGCCAGTCTGAATTGAGACATGTCGTAAGTGTAGAACTGGAGTCAAAGACTTAGTATGAAACCTTATATAAAATATCTCATTATTTTTATGTTGTTTACATATTGAAATGTTTATATTTTTAAAAAATTTTTTTTCAACATTTATTTATTTTTGGGACAGAGAGAGACAGAGCATGATCGGGGGAGGGGCAGAGAGAGAGGGAGACACAGAATTGGAAACAGGCTCCAGGCTCTGAGCCATCAGCCCAGAGCCTGACGCGGGGCTCGAACTCACGGGCCGCGAGATCGTGACCTGGCTGAAGTCGGACGCTTAACCGACTGCGCCACCCAGGTGCCCCATGAAATGTTTATATTTTTAATATATTGGGGTAAATAAAATAAAACATATAATTAAAATTAATTCCACTCTTTTTTTTTTTACTTTTTTAATGTGGTTTCTAGAGAATTTTAAAGTACATGTGTAACTTGCATTGGACAGTGCTAATTTAGAGTTTAATGTTTATTAGGTCCTTTTTTTTGAGAGAGAGAGGGAGAGCATGTGCAGGGGACGGACAGGGGGAGACGGAGAGAGTCTTAAGCAGGGTCCGTGCCCAGTGCAGAGCCTGATGCAGGACTCCATCTCATGACTGTGAGATCATGACCTGAGCCGAAATCAAGAGTTGGACACTTAACCAAGTGAGCCACCCGGGGGGCTCCGGTCCTTCTTTTCTATAAAATTGCTAAACTTCTTGTTCTGTTTGTGTTTATAAGGTGTATGAGTTGTGGAACATGGAGTGATTTGAAAGCAATATTTCCACGAAGACCAGTCTAGGGCTGGCATTCTGGGTCCTATAACAGACTGTAGACCAATAATGGAAATTATGGCTTCCCTGGGAAGATGGGAAAGAGTGAGGTGTGGAGCAAGGGAAAGATGGATGGGGGGTGGGGGATGAAGGCCACACACTTCGGAAGTGAAAGGATCATCGAGACAACTAAATGTATGGCCTGGCAAGAAGAGTGGACATCTTCCTTCTGAGATGTCATTTGTCGCTCTCCCTTCCCAAGCCAACTCTTTCCCACTAACCTGTCAGCCTGACCTCTCGGGTTTGAGACATGTCCCTCTATTAATTGTCCTCAGAGAAAGAACACATTCATTAAGTTATGAGTCAATTCTGGACTGCAGTGTGGGATTTATTATTTCGGTCACGTATGTGTTTCATTGCATTGTTAGAATTCTTTCCTTCAGGACCGTTTGCTGACCACAGATTTTAATGGGGGTGGGTAGGGGTGGTGGTGCGGTGAGCAGATCAGTACAGGTGCTGAAGACGAGGACAGAGGCGTGGGAGCACCACAGGGTATAGGGACGCGGCAGAGCAATGAGACCAACTCACCTACAATAAGCCATTTTTAGCTGCTACTAGCCATGGGTGTGTGAACGAGATGTTCTACCCGCCAGAAGAGTTTCAGCATGTGATCTCGGAAGTCAGCTGGGAGAGGAGGAGACCGAGAAACTAGGCACAGTCTTCATTTCAGAGACTCTCCAGACTTAAGAGAGAATAGTCCTTGGATTCAGGTTTGATCCTGTGGGTGGCCACTCTTATTACAATGGAAAAATACCCCCTGAATGAACCCATGGTCACAGAAGCCCATTAAACCTGGAAGAACTTTTTTTTTAATGTTTATTTATTTTTTAGAGAGCGAGCATATGTGCAAAGAGGAGGGGCAGAGAGAGGGGGAGACAGGGAATCCTAAGCAGGCCCCTGTGCTGTCAGCACAGAGCCAGATTCCGGGACCAAAGCCACAAACTGTGAGACCATGACATGAACCAAAATCAAGAGCCACACGTTTAACCAACTAGCCACCCAGGTGCCCCAAAAGAACTTTTTTTTTAAAGAAAAAAAATCATGGGGTACCTGCGTGGCTCATTGGTTAAGCATCCAACTGCGGCTCAGGTCATGGTCTCACAGTTTGTGAGTTCAAGGCCCGTGTCAGGCTCTGTGCTGACAGCTCAGAGCCTGGAGCCTGACTCACATTCTGTGTCTCCCTCTCTCTCTCTCTACCCCTCCCCTGCTTTCATGAGTGCTCTCTCTCTCTCTCTCAAAAATAAGTAAACATTAAAAAAAAATTTTAAAGAAAAAAATCAGGATACAGCACATTCTTTCTCAAGAAAAAGAAATTGTTATTCAATTACGGTATCCTATTTGTTCAATAAACATTCATTGAACTCCTTCGAGGTACTGTTCATCCATTTGATAACTCCTGAGCCCCTACTCTGCAGAATATTGTGTAGTCGAGACCCTAGACTCTGAAGACAGCCTGGGTTCAAATCCAGGCTCTATTACTTCTTTCTTATCTGGATGACCCTGGACAAATGACCGAATCCCTCCAAGCCTTTTTCTTCATCAGTAAAGGAGAGTAATAATATAGTGTTGTTGTGACAGTTCAATACATTAATACACACAAACTCCTTAATACATGAAAACCACTAGCCAGGGTAGATGTTCTCTATGTATTTGCTACTATATGCTAGCCAGTGTGTGGCAGGGATACAAAGGCAAGCACAACAAATATTTGCCCTCAAGGAGACTCCATCTCGTGGGCTTTCGCACATATTAATTTAACCTTCACAACCAGCCTGGGATCACACCGACAATAAATAAGGGTGTGATTTAGAGCTAGCTCTTCTGACCCTAGGTGCATTGCTCTTTTACGCTGCCTCTGAAGTCTTCCAGAAGCCAAGTCTTAGCCTATGAAGAAGAAGGCTCTACTCCCAATAACATCTTAAAGCTCTTTTTTTCACGAAAGCTCTTTTCTTCGTGGCAGTGTTACTTAGGATGCCTGGGAAAGCAGGTAACAGGAAGTCCCAACTGAATTTGGTTTACGTATTAAAAAAAAATGAATTATCCCACATTTTTAAAAGTCTCGGTGTAGGTTTCTTTGGGGTTTGATGGTGTACTGATACCATGGAGGACCCAGATTCACTCCATCTCTCTGTCCTCAATGGGTCGGCTTTGGGTCCGTGTCACACCATGGCTACCACTCGTCAGGCATCATAGGAAGGTACATACAGCAGCCTCCAAAGGAAGAGAAGACACCTTCTCCAGGAAATGCCGCAAGCTGCTTATTAGGTCAGAAGCCCATCCTTAAAGCAATCACTGACAAGGCAAACAGGATTAACATGATTGGCTCAGCAAAATCATTACCGCTGGATGGAAAATAGGGTGGCCGTCACAGAGCATGTGGAGAACTTTCACAGGAAGGAGGGTGGACACAGTGACAGACAAAATTAGAGTTCCTGCTGTTACTACACAGCAGTCAACAGAGTCTACTACAAGTGACATCAAGTAATATTTATCATCACCGAGTAGCACTTATCAAGTACCATTACTCTAACAGCTAATAGAATTCTCATCTCAGTTTAGAAAAATCCAAAATCCAGGTAGACTATAGGTAAGGCATGGGGATGTCTATCAACCATAGTGTGATATTTTTACAGATATTCCCCAAACTCTTTTTATTTTGAGAACTTGGTTGGGATCATCAAAACATCCAAGTTGTCCCAACCAGCTCAAAACTTTCACAAACATTACTGTGACCGTTTGCGAGCCGTGCTTTTTTTTTTTTTTTTTTTTTTTTACCAACAGCAAAGAGGGCCGAAGTAGTGACATATGCAAAGAGATGTGTGGCAACCAAAGGGAAATGTTATCCTTCCTAGGAGACAGGATTTTATGGGATTCCTAGATCTTTTTTGTAACTGATTGTTCAGGTCTTGACAGCTTTTCAGTTGGGGAATACAGTCATGTCTGTTAAACTAATTGTAGCTGTTCACTCCACTAGATAATTTTACAACATTTCAGCTTCAAATAGAATGGCTTCGATAAACATAAAGCAGACTGACACATCCCAGATTTCTGCAGTTTATTTTACACCAAGAAATTACATTTAGAGATTTCCAGACACATGCTATAAATGAAAATTCAACAGGAAGTTTCTTTCACTTCCTCTAGATCTGACCTACATTTCAAAAATATATGAGTGGGCTATAACCAGGAATTTCTTCTCCTGCTGCCATTATTCAAACTGTATTTTCTGAAGATCTTTTTTTTTTTCCTCCTCAGTGACTTTAATGGCCGTTGAGGAACTGTAGACCTTGGGAGTCTTCACAGAGCCCTAAGTGAAATGGCAAATGTTATCAACAGGGATAGCCAAGGTGTATAACTCTGGGCTACCTACAACCATCAGCTTAACCAGAAAAGTCAAATCTCTGTGCTCCTAGCATTGACTAGATGAAAACCATGGCTTTTACATCTATATAATTTTAGTATGAACAGCCACGTGGTAGCTATATATTTTCCAGATCATTCACCACCCACCCACTTATCTACCCTAAAGGAGTGTGTGGTGACACTTTAGAGCCAATATGTATAATATTGCTTTTTAGAGAATGGTGCCATATAAATTTAAGACCTAGTTAAAAATGAGCCAAGGCCCATAACATACCAAGTTACATATATTTTATCGTACTCGAGGCTGCGGTATAAACATGGAACATTCCCACATTTCCTCTACCTGCCATCTTAGGAATTCTAGAACTCAGAACACAAGTTTGGTGTTGTCCTTAGATAGATGTGTGTGACTTTGCGCCTGTAAAAATATGTACTTCATAGAGGCTTTTTTTTTTCTATTTCAGAGCAACTTGCACAAGGTCGCTGGATAAGATGCTTACACCAGAGCAACCGCTCCCCCCTGTATCCCAGGCAACATGCCAGGAGACATGGGAGGAACCGGGGAAGCACAGTTAAGTAACAAATGTATTAATTCAGTTTAAATCTGAAGCTGAACAACAATATACAGAGTGAAAAAGTTATAGGCACTTCAATCTTCAGCAAAAATTTCAAACTCAGGGGCGCCTGGGTGGCGCAGTCGGTTAAGCGTCCGACTTCAGCCAGGTCACGATCTCGCCGTCCGTGAGTTCGAGCCCCGCGTCGGGCTCTGGGCTGATGGCTCAGAGCCTGGAGCCTGTTTCTGATTCTGTGTCTCCCTCTCTCTCTGCCCCTCCCCCGTTCATGCTCTGTCTCTCTCTGTCCCAAAAATAAATAAACGTTGAAAAAAAAAATTTTTAAAAAAAATTTCAAACTCAAATGCATCCAGGGGTAATAGAAATTGTCAAGTGGCTAAGACAATAGGAAGTGATAAGGACTGGGGTAAGCTGGAGAGGATAAACTCTGCTTATGGTCATTTATATTTTAAAAGTTAAAAAAAAAATTTTTTTAAACCTGCCTATCCAAATAACATGTAGTCTTTAATTATTCCACTTGATTCTATGTAGAAAAACCCCAGAGCAAGATGGTTGTTTTATTAAGATATTGGGTGCTTCTGCTTAAAAGCCAGCTAGCCAGACTCTACTTTAAATAAAGTACAAAGCACTGAGTGTGCTAAAACTCACAGTTGGTCTTGGGTTAAATGAGACATTGTATATATTTCTTCCCCCACGCTGCTCACCATGGTAACCACCAATACTCATAGGCGCCTTACTATGTGTCAGGGGCACTTCTAAGAAGTTTACAAATGTTAACTCATTTTTAATTTCTTGAAACAACTTTATGAAGTAGATACTATTATTATCTCATATTATGTGAAAGGAAACCAAGGCCCAGAGTCATACCATTAGGAAGTGGTAGAGATTGGAGTTGAACCAGTATACGAGTTTACATAATGCTTCTCTACTAAACTCAGTATGATCTGGGCTTCAGAAGGATTTCAGTGGTTCACTCGTTGTTTAGAGATTGTACCTTCCCCAACTCAAATACTTCATTGATTTAAAGTTTGAATTTCAAACTTTTCTTTAAAACACTTTTCATAGTAAGAAATGACTCTAGTAATTAATCCAGTATAGACACACACACTACAGTACTCACCCTCACGATGTACAATACACTCGTCTGTCTGTTCTATTCTTTTCTGTCCTGTGCCATTTTTTTAAACGTGGTCACAAACAGATTGATTTCTGTAATTTGGAAATCACTTATGGTGATCTTTCCTCAGCCCAAACATGTGTATGGTCATTGATTGACATTGACGTACACACACACACACACACACACACATACACACACACACACCTTACTGAAAATTATTGTCACTGCCTTGATTTTCACCTCCCAAATGTAGGCGTTAGTATACGAGCAAACGAGTGAATTAGTAGGAAGGCAGTTCAAGATGTTGGCGGCGTAAGATCCTGAATTCACCTCCTCCATGGACAGAACAAATCTACAGCTACAAATGGAAAAATTCCCTCCGAAAAGGACCTGAAAAGTACCTGAACAAGCTCCTCCAAAACAAAGGATAAAGGCAGCACCAGACAGGTAGGAGACGCAGAGACATGGTTTCACCAAAAATCCTGCCCCAGCGCAGCAACCTGCAGTCAAGAGGGATCCCACAAACACAGAACTTTTCCCCGAGGAGAAGTGTATCTGAGCCCCACATCAGGTACCCCAACATGCCACATGCACCAAAGAGAAAAGCCCTCAAAACATCTGGTTTTGCAAACCAGCCAGGCCTACATCCAGGAAAACCATTGGGCTGTAGGGAACAGGGACTGCTTGTAAAGGGCTCAGGGGCAGAATCACTCACCCTGGGACCCAGCACAGAAGTCACAGTTTTAACTTTTTTTTTTTAATGTTTATTTATTTTTGAGTCAGAGAGAGACAGAGCATGAATGGGGGAGGGGCAGAGAGAGAGGGAGACACAGAATCGGAAACAGGCTCCAGGCTCTGAGCCATCAGCCCAGAGCCCGACGAGGGGCTCGAACTCACGAACCGTGAGATCGTGACCTGAGCTGAAGTTGGACGCTCAACCGACTGAGCCACCCAGGCGCCCCACAGAAGTCACAGTTTTAAAAGCACAGAGGGGCACCTGGGTGGCTCAGTCGGTTGAGCATCCTGACTTCGGCTCAGGTCATGATCTAAAGGTTCCTGAGTTCAAGCCCCACATCAGGCTCACTACTGTCAGCATAGAACCCACTTCAGATCCTTCGTCTCCCTCTCTCTCTGCCCCTCTCTGCTTGTGCTTTCTCAAAAATAAGTATACAAAAAAAAGGCACCTAGACCATAAGTGAAAGAGAAACAGTTGCTAATCTTATAGAATCTGCCAGAAGGGCAGGAGTCTGTTGGGATTCTGTGGAAGGACAGAAAAGCTGGTGGGCAACTTTTTTAGTATTCTCCCTCTACTCTGCGAGTGCCAGCTCTGGCGGATGCCATTTTTGTTCTCTCCCTCCAACCTACTAGCACAAGTGGGTACCCCTGCCCCCACATTCTGCTCCCTGCCCCCCCCAAAGCCGGCCGGGCCAGTGCCCCACCTCTGTGCACCACTCCACCACGGCCTTGTCAAAGCTGGAGGGGAAAGTGCCTTGTTCCCACACATGACTCCACTGTGGCCCCGTCATAACTGGCTTTGAGCTCCTGGCTCTGGTGTCCCAGGGGGATTGCAGTTCTGGGACCCACAAATCTGAAACAATTGGACTAAAGTTTCCAATCCAAATACAGAGGGCAGCTACGTGGATAAAAAAAAACAAGATCCATGTATGTACTGCCTGCAAGAGACTCACTTCAGACGTAAGGACACACACACAGACCAGCAAGAAGATATAACATTTGTAAAGATTTATGCATCTGACACAGGAGCAGCTAAATATAAAAGCAAATACTAACAGACCTAAAGGGAGAAATTGATAGCAGTACAATAATACTGCTTTGATTGACTGACTTTAGTTTACTGACTTTAATTAATACTTCGCTTCCATCAATGGATAGATCATCCAGACAAACATTAATAAGGAAACACTGACTTAAATGACACATTAGACCAGATGGACCTAACAGGCATCTACAGAACAGTCCATCCAAAGCAGCAGAATATACATTCTTCTCAAGAACGCATAGAACAATCTCCAGGATAGATCATATGCTGGGACAGAAAACAAGACTCAAAAAATTTAAGAAAATTGAAATAACATCCAGCATTTCTTCTGACCACCGTGATATGAAACTAGAGATCAGTTACAAAAAGGAAACTGGAAAAGACACAAATATGTGGAGATTTCAAAACGTGCTACTCAACAATGGGCCAATGAAGAAATCACGAGCAACCTTGATACAAGTGAAAATGGAAATACAACAAAATCTATGGCATGCAGCAAAGGCAGTAAGAAGCAAGTTCACAATGATGCCTCACAAAACAAGAAAACCTCACAAAAAACAAGATACCTCACAAAACAATAAAAATGTCAAACAATCTGACACTACAGCTAAAGGAAGAGAAAAAGAACAAATGAAGCCCACAGTTAGTGGAAGGAAGGAAATAATTAAGATCAGAGTGGAAACAAATGACATAGAGACTAAAAAGACGATAAATGATCGAGGAAATTAAGAGCTGGTTCTTTGAAAAGATTATCAAAATCAACAAACCATTAGCTAGACTAAGAAAAAAAAAAGACGGCTCAAATCAATAAAATGAGAAATGAAAGAAAAGAAGTTAAACTTCTCAAAAAAAAAATACAAAGGATCAAAAGAGACTACTATGACAGTTATATGCCAACAAATTGGACAACCTAGAAGAGACAGATAAACTCCTAGAAACATGCAATCTTCTAAAACTGAACCATGAAGAAATAGAAACTCTGAAGAGACTACTAGTAAGAAATTTAAATCAGTAATCAAAAAACACCCAACAAACAAAAGTCCAGGACTAGACTGATTCGCTGGTGAATTCTACCAAACGTCCAAAGAAGATTCAATACCTAGCCTCCTCAAATTCTTCCAGAAGAATTGAACACAAGGGAATGCTTCCAAACTCGTTTTACAAGGCCAGCATTACTGTGAAACCAAAACCAGACAAGGACAGAAACAAAAAGAAATAAAAGAAGGAGAAGGAGAAAGGGAGAAAGGGCAGGGACGGGAAATAAAGGGAAGGGGAGGGGGAGGGGGAGAGTAAGGAAAGGAAAGGGTTGGAGGGGAGGGGAGGGAACAGAAGGGGAGGGAAGGGGCAGGAAGGGGAATGGAGGGAAAAGGAGGGGAGGGGGAGGAGAAGGGAAATGGCAGGGGGAGGGGAGGGAGAAAGGCAGGGAGAGGGGAAAAGGGAAAGTCAGGGGGAGGGGAGCAGGAGGGGAGGGAGAAAAGCAAGCAACAAAGAAAAGCAAGAAAGCAAGAATCAATACCCCTCAAGAACACGGATGCCAACAGCCCACACAGAGCTTGGAGCTGCAGATGGACCGAGTGCCCCTGTCTTGTCCGCCACCCACCTGCCACCCACTGCCTGCCACCACCATGCCTTTCTCCAACAGCCACAACATGCCATTCCCCAACCTCAGCAACTACATGGCCAACGTGCTGACCCCTGAGCTGTAGGAGTAGCTGTGCACCGAGAGCACACCCAGTGGCTTCACATCAAGCCTCAACAGAGCTTCCATAGCCACCTGGCCATCAGGTACTGCGCGCTCAAGGACATGACAGAAGCGGAGCAGTGGCAACTCGTTGATGACCACTTTCTGTTCGACAAGTCTGTGTCCCCTGCTGCTGGCCTCAGACATGGCCTGTGACTGGCCAGACGCCCACGGCAGCCAGTACAATGACAGTAAGATGTTCCTGGTGTGGATCAACGAGGAAGGCCACCTACGGGTCCTCTGCATGCAGAAGGGAGGCAACACGAAGGAGGTGTTCACTCGCTTCCACAATGGCCTCACCCAGACTGAAACTCTCTTCAAGTCTACGAATTAGGAATTCCTGTGGAACTCTCACCTGGACTACATCCTCGCCTGCCCGTCCAATCCGGGCATAGGGCTGCAGGCCATTGTGCACATCCAACTGCCCCACCTGGGCAAGCATGAGAAGTTCCCGGAGGTGCTCAAGCAGCTGCAGCTTCAGAAAAGAAGGCACCGGCTGTGTGGACACAGCTGCGGTGGGCGGGGTCTTCAGTATCTCCATCGTCTCCGGTGTAGACCACCTGGGCCTCTCAGAGGTGGAGCAGGTACAGATGGTGGGGGACAGTGGAGAGCGGCTCACAGAGACGGAGCAGCCATTGATGACCTGTGCCCTCCCAGGAGCGAAGCCCCTGCCCGCACCTGCCCCCCTACCAGCCGGCTGCTTCTTCACTTACTCCAGGGCAGTGCCAGCCATGCACCCCCGATGTTCGCCACCTGGCAGCCGAGCTCTTAGCCTCGCTGTAGAGACTCCTATCACCCTCAGTAGAGTTTATTTTTGTGATGGCCAAGATGTTTCTGATGCTGAAATAAGCGAGGGTTTTGGCCTGCCGGGGAAAAAAAAAAAAAAAAGATTCAAAAATGCTCAACAAAATCTACCAAACCGAAGTCAACGATACATAACGGATCCTACAACTTGATCAAGTGGGTTTTATTCCAGGGATACAAGGATGGTTCAACATCGGTAAGTCAATCAACAGAGTACAACACATTAAAAAAAATAAAGGATAAGAATCATTTGATCGTATCGATAAGCGCCAAAAAGGCACCTGACAAAATTCCACATCCATTTATGATAGAAACTCTCAACGAAGTGGATATACAGCAGTAGAGCTGTCCATTCAGCCGAGGCCTAATTTAACACTAGACTACTGCCGTTTTTTGCTTGTTCATTTTTAAATTTTATGTAAGTGTAACATATGTACATGAAAATGCACAAATCATAACAGTCAGCTTTATACACAGCCAGGTCCTGAGATGGAACATGATCAGCATTCAGAAGCCCTTCTTGTCCCTCCCAGCCCCTGCCTCCTCAGGTAGAACCGTGACGCTGACTGACTTCTAACTAACAGTCCGTTTTGCCTATTTCTGAACTCGCACACAAAATAGAATCATACACTGCATACTCCTTCATGTCATTTTTGTTACTCAACCCTACGTTTGTGAGAGCCAACTATGTTGTGTGGGATTATAGTTTATTGACTTTTGCTCTCATTGTTGTAAGTATTCTGTTGCAGAAACCTGTAGGATTTATATGTCCCTTCTACTGATCAGGGCATTTGGGTGGTCTGGTGTGTGACCACATGCATAGTGTCGTGGTGAACATTCTAGCACGTGCCAGATCATAGTTTAAAAACTTGATGCAGGATTACCCATCATTGATTGCTCTGACCCACTTTACCAGGAAGACAATTCACTGTCAAGATTCACAACATTTTTGGAGTTATAATACCCTATTTTTATTTCATTAGGCACATACTTCCAAAATGATGGATGGCATAGATTTTTTTTTTTAAATAAAATTAACCCAGGGGTGCCTGGGTGGTTCAGTCGGTTAAGCATCTGACTTCGGCTCAGGTCATGATCTCACAGTTGGTGGGTTTGAGCCCCACTATCAGGTTCTCTGCTGTCAACACAGAGCCCACTTTGAATCCTCTGTCTCCCTCGCTGCCCCTCCCCTGCTCACACTCTCTCTTGCCCTCTCTCAAAAATAAATAAACATTCAAAACTTTTTAAATTAAAGTAAATTAAATTAACTTAGTATAAGGATAAAAAAAAAAAAAGGGTGGGGTTTGCCTGGGTGGCTCAGTCAGTTAAGCATCTGACTCTTGATCTCAGCTCAGGTCTTGATCTCACAGTCCTGAGTTGAAGCTCCAAGTTGAACTCTGCGCTGGGCATGAACCCTACTTCAAAAAAACAAAACAAACAAACAAAAAAAACAAAACAAAACAAAGCAAAACAAACCCCTCAACCTATGAGCAACATACCTCAACATAATAAAAGCACCTGGGTGGTTCAGTCTGTTGAGCCTCCGACTTTGGCTCAGGTCATGATCTCACAGTTGGTGGGTTGGAGCCCCACGTAGTGCTCTCTGCTGACAGCTCGGAGCCTGCTTCAGATTCTGTGTCTCCCTCTCGGCCCCTCTCCCACTCATGCTCTGTGTGTCTCTCTCTCTCAAAGATAAATAAACATTAAAACATTTTTTAAATAAAATAAAATAAATAAATAAAAGCCATACATGACAAGTTCAGAGCTAGCATCATATTTAATAGCATAAACATGAAAGCTTTTCCCTTCATGTCATAACAACACGCGCACGCACACACACACGCACACACAATGGAATACTACTCAATTGTAAAAAAAGAATGAAATCTTGCCATTTGCCACCACGCAGACTTCAAAGCATTAGGCTAAGTGAAATATGTCAGAGAAAGACAAATACCATATGATGTCATTTATATCTGGAACCTGAAAAACAAAACAAAACAATAACTGAACAAAACAAAACTTATAGACAGAGAACACATCAGTGGTTGCCAGAGGGGAGGGGGATTGGTGGGTAGGTAAAATGAGTGAAGAAGGTTAAGAGGTACAAACTTCCAGTTATACAATAAAAATGGAATGTACAGCATGGGGGACCGTAGTCAATAATATTGTGTTGCAAATTTGAAAGCTGCTAAGAAAGTAAGTTTTAAGTGTTCGCATCGTGCGAAAAAATATGGCAACTTGGTATGGAGACAGAGGGTAAATATACTTGATATGGTGATTGTTTCACAATGGAGGCAACTGTCAAAGTGTTATGTTATACACCCGAAACTAATACAGTGCTGTATCTCAATTATACTTCAGTTTTTTAAGAAAGAGTAAGTCGGCCTCACTCTTGTCAAGCACAATTGTCATAGTCAAAAAACAATTAATACACATGCAGGATGGAAGTTAAACATTTTGTCCCTGCAGTATATCAAATACCATTCAGGATATCTCAGGCAGCCAAAAAAAGAGAATTCATTCTTTCTTTTCTTTCTTCCTTTCTTTTTAAATTCCTTTCTTTCTTTTCACTTTTTTTTTTTCTTTTTCTCTCCTTTAATTCAACAAATGAGTATTGGGCGTCACCAAGACAGACACATCCCCTGGCCTCATGGAGCTTACTTACATCCAGTCAAGGATTGAAACAAACTGGACACTCAGCCCAGACATTCATGTCAAAGCCGGTTTAGTTGTTTTTGGTGTGGAGGAGGTTTGGTAACAATTGACATATCAATATATTTCTCAAAAGCAGCTAAATACATATTTTATGCCAAGACACCAAGCATCTAAAGTGAAAACAAAACACACAAAAACCCCAATACTTCTCATGTCTTATCACACTAATTTCACTGGAAGATTTTTGCATGACAGTCAAGGCCAGAGAATAAGATGTGTGGTTTTATTTTTCAGTAGTTTCTCTTCTGGTTCTGTAGGCCACATATGACGTTGATCTTGCCCATGAGTTTTATAGACATCCTTTGGATTGAGTCAACACCTGTATGTAGATCAGATATGGGGGGAGGAATATCTGTTTTCATCTATCAATACATTTATGTTTGTGATTAGTTGATTTATATATGTGGGTGCTTTACATTGGGGGCATAAACATTTCCAACTGTTAGCTCTTCTTGATGGATAGACCCCTTAATTATGATATAATGCCCTTCTTCATCTCTTGTTACAGTCTTTGTTTCAAAACCTAGTTTGTCTGATAAAAGTATGGCTACTCCAGCTTTCTTTTGACATCCAGGTGCATGATAGATGGGTCTCCATCCCCTCACTTTCAATGTGCAGGTGTCCTCAGGTCTAAAATGAGTCTCTTATAGGCAGCATATAGATGGATTGTGTTTTTTTAAATCCATTCTGATACCCCATGTATTTTGATTGGGCCATTTAGTCCATTTACATTCAGAGTGATTATTGAAAGATAGGGATTCAGTGTCATTGTGTTATCTGTAGGTTTAGTGCTTGTGGTGATATCTCTGGTCCTTTGTAGTCTTTGCTGCTTTCCACTCACAGAGTCCCCCTTAGGATCTCCTGCATGGCTGGTTTGTGGTCATGAACTCCTTTAGTTTTTGTTTGGGAAAGCCTTTCTCTCCTTCTATTCTGAATGACAGTCTTGCCGGATAAAGGATTCTTGGCTGCATATTTCTCCTAGTCAGCACATTGAAGATTTCCTGCCACTCCCTTCTGGCTTGCCAAGTTTCAGTGGATTGGTCTGCTACTACCCTTATGTGTCTACCTGGTAGGTTAAGACCCATTTATCTCCAGATAAAGAGTTCTCTCTTTATCTTTGTATTTTGCCAGCTTTACTATGATATGTTGTGATGTTGACCTGTTTTTGTTGATGCTGAAGGGAGTTCTCTGTGCCTCCTGGACTTGGATGTTTGTTTCCTTCCCCAGATTAGGGAAGTTCTCAGCTCTAATTTGTTCAAATAAACCTTATGCCCCCTTCTCTCTCTTCTTCTTCTTCTTCTGGAACTCCTGTGATATGAATATTATTTCATTTCATTGAATCACTTAGGTCTCTAATTTACCCCTCATGGTCTAGTAATTTCCTGTCCCTCTTTTTCTCAGCATCACCATTTTCCATAATTCTATCTTCTATTTCACCTATTCTCTCCTCTGCTTCTCCCATCCTTGCTGTCACTGTATCTAGTTTATTTTGCATCTCATTGACAACATTTCTTAATTCATGGTGACTATTTCTTAGGTCTTTGATCTCTGCAGCAATATCTTCTGTAGTCTTCTATGCTTTTTTCAAGTCCAGCTATTAGTCTTATGACTGTAATTCTAAATTCTTGTCCAGATATATTGTTTATATATAAACACCTCCACTGGGGTCCCGCTGTCCTGTTCCCTGCAGCCCCACTGTGTTTGTAATGGGGAGAAAACTGGCGACAGCCCAATCTCTCCTCCCTGGACTGGGTGTCCCAAACCACACTGTCCAGGCCCTTCTCACAAGTAGCAAGGGCAGCCTGCTTGCCCTGTTCCACAGTCTCTTGCACCTCCTAGTTCCTCAGCTGGGATTCAAAACCCAGTGTCTTAAAGTATCCCTCACGGGGTGAACCCAGTTCTGGAATAGTGCCACTCCTCCCAGCTGACAAAGTTCCTCTGACTGGCACCTTCAGGGTCTTTTGTCCTTGGGTGCGGGGCAATAAACCCTCTTCCCACAGTACTTGAGGGAGAGGACTGCTATCTCCCAGTGTGCCCCCAAGATCTCTACCATAGCCCGGGGCTAGCTGCCCTCCCCACTGGGGGCATGCACACCAAGGGCTCTGGTCCAGAGAAGATCACGCAACTCTGATAACTCCGATCTTTAGCTCCTAAGGCTGTTGGCAAAGTAGAAACTGGCTCTCTCTGTATTTCCCATTCCCAGGTCCATGGTCCGGAGAGGTTTTTCTCTTGTCCAATTACAAATCAATACTTCCACAGCCTCTCTTTCCCTTCCTTTTTTTTCTCCATTGAAGAGGTTCCCCCCCCACCACCACCACCTCTGTGCCTATGCTGCCTGTTTTACCTCTCCCAATTCACATACATGCACCTCTGTCCTGCCAATCTGTCTCTTTCCACCCAGGGTGATTTTTCTGTCACTTTGTAGCATGTATTCCTGGTATACCAAGTGTTCTGACCCCAATACTGCTGTGTTTGAGGGAACACAGGGAACCAGGGAAATTCCAGTCCCCCTACTTCTCTGCCATCTTGACTCCTCCCCCGCCCATACCTGTTTTCATCTAATGTTCAACTAATTGAAGCCAAGCTGTATATTATTAGTTATGGTTTCCAGTAACTTGACGTCTAAGTTTGAGTCCTCTGCTTAATGAACATTCCAAGGAGGCTACCAATGGTGCTATAAATGCAATATCACCCTATAGATAGGATGTGGCAGATATTAGACTGGTTTAAATTTCACTGAGAAATATTTACAAGTATAGAAAAAGGAGAATTACATAGGATTCCAAAGAACTCCCTTTCCTCCTTCAATCTGTACTTAAACACCACCCTCTCAATGAAGCCTAATCACTTCTCAGCCTTTTTGGCTAAGATCAAGTGTCAATGAAGCCTATCCACATACACCCACCTCCAGTCTTCCAGTCCCCATTACCCTTGCTCTGTGACATTTTCTGTGTTATACTTAACACCTTCCAACATAGTTTATGATTGACTTATTTAATATGTTAATTGTTGGCTGTTTTATTATCTTGGCCCCAACTCCATTCCCCACTGGTAAGGTAAACCTCTAATAGCACAGAGCGTTTATCTTTTTTGCTTAGTGATGAATATTAAGCCCAATAAATACATACCTAATGATTGATTGATTGGGTAAATAAATTAAAGGGAAAAATGCATCTATTGATTATCATAATCCATCATGTAACGTATGGGCTTTGGAATCAAACCACCTGTGTTTAACTCCCAGCAATTCTACTTATAAGCTAGTACCTTGCGCAATATCCATTCTCTGCTTCTTCCTAGCCAATGGAACCTCAATTTTTAAACAGGTAGCCATGTGCGTCATTAAAAATATTTATTTCTCCCTTGCAACTAGAGATGACCTTGTGATTCATTTTGATCCATGAAATTAAAGCAGAAATTCACTGAATAGCGTTTCTAGATATTCTACTTTCATAGTTAAAAAAAAAAAAAGTTTTTATAGGTTTAAAATAAAAACAACCACAGGCTCACCTAATGCATCCCTGCTGCCCTTCTCCCCTTTCCTCTATTTTCTTCATGGAACACAGTTGTGGTCATGGAGGCCATCCAAAAGATAAGCATCAAATCTAATGATGATGGAGTAGGAATCTAGAAGGGTCCTGGGTCCTTGGCAACATCCATGAGCAGCTATCCCCTGACTGACCACCTCACAACTGTTACATCAAAAAAATGAGCCACTATATGGCTTAGCCACTGCAGTCAGTATTCTTTTACATTCAAAGATAACCCTAATGGATACAACATCCTATGATGTATTTCAAAGCCCTAGCAACAGGATCCCTATCTGTATGCTTTTCCTTCACTCTGCTCTAACAAGAGTGGATCTGGTCCACATACAGGGGAAAGGATAGATGGAAAACAGGTCTTTCTCATGTATTCAATGCTAGCTTCCTTTCATGGTAAAAATACTCAACAAACTAGAAATAGAAGGGAACTTCCTTGGCCTAATAAGAGGCATCTATGAAAACCCCACAGCTAACATCATACTTAGGGGTAAAAAGCTTAATGCTTTCCCTCCAAGATAAGGAAGAAGACAAGGATGTCTGTTCTCGCCACTTCTTTCCAACATTGTACTGTAGGTTCTAGCCAGGGCGATGAGCCAAGAAAGTGAAATAAAAATTGGAAAAGAAGAAACAAAACTATCTCTGTTTGCGGGTGACATAATCTTTTCTTGTATACAGTAAATCCTAAAAAATCCACCGCCCGAAAAAAAACTATTAGAGCTAAAAAGTGAGTTTGGCAAAGTTGCAAGAAACAATGTCAATATACAAAAATCAATTGTATTTCTGTATACTAACAAAGAACAACCCAAAATTGAAATTAAGGAAACAATTCCATTTACAATCATGTCAAAAGACTAAATATTGAGGAATAAGTGTAACAAAAGAAATGCAACACATGTACATTGAAAACTATAAAGCATCATTGAAAAAAATTAAAGAACACCTAGATAAGTGGAAAAACTTCCTGAGTTCATGGATTTGAAGATAATGTTGTTAATATAGTAACACTCCCCTAAATGATGTACAGACTCAATTCAATCCCTATCAAAATCTCAGTTGCCTGGGGCACCTGAGTGGCTCAGTTGGTTAAACCACAGACTCTTGATTTTAGCTCAGGTCATAATCTTGCAGTTCATGAGATCAAGTCCCACATGGGACTCCATGCTTACAAGGCACAGAGCCTCCTGATGCTCTCTCTCTCTCTTTCTGCCCCTCCCCCACTGACACTTGCTTTCTCTCAAAGAAAAAAAACTTAAAAAAAATTTTTTTAATCTCAGTTGCTTTTTTTTCTGAATTGAATGGACAAACTGATCCCAAAATTCATGGAAATGCAAGGGACCCAGAATAACCAAAGTAATCTTGAAAAATAAGGACGAAGTTAGAGGACTCATACTTGTCAATTTAAAAACTTATTATAAAGCAACAATAATCAAGACTATGGTTCTGGCAGAAGGAAGACAAATAGATCGATGGAATATAACTGAGTCCAAATTTAAACTCAAAGGCTAACAGCAACCATGTAGCAGGAAAATTCTGGTGAGGACTTACCACTAGGATAGGATGGCAAATCTAAGGGTCAAATTCCAAAGTAAGATGAACATCTGACTGGCTTACTTACAGTCACTTTTTTGTTCCCAAGCTAAAGGAAGGCAGGGCTTCAAATTATAGTCCATTCACTCATGAAAAAGAGACAATTACAGACAAAATTAGAATACTGTTTAAAAATTTTATTCTAGGCAGTCCCAAATCTCAAATCCCTATAGATTCTCATGGAGTAAAAAAGGGTATGGGACACCTGGGTGGCTCAGTTGGTTAAGTGTCCGATTCTCAGTTTTAGCTCAGGTCATGATCTTACAGTTTCATGAGTTCAAGCCCCAGTGCAGAGCCTGCTTGGGATTCTTGATCTCTCTCCCTCTTTCTTTACCCCTCCCCTGCTCACACTGTCTCTGTCTCTCTCAAAATAAATTTAAAATATTTTTTAAGTGTAAATAAAAAAAATTTTAAGTGTAAAAGCATATTCTTGTAAGGACAAAAGTTTCTCACACCTAATTTATATATATATATATATATATATATATATATATATATAATATCTGTGCTTCTTTATTTTTTTTCTTAGTTGTAGTGCTTCTCTGTCTCACTTATTCCCAAATTATTCACAACTCTCTATGCCTGTCCCTGCCTTCCCAAAGGCTCACCAAAAACTCCTTTCCTTCTTTCTTTCTTCTTTCTTTCTCTCTCTCTCTCTCTCTCTCTCTCTCTCACACACACACACACACACACACACACACATTAGCCCTGCATTCTTATCACAGTAGTAAACCGTTCATTAGAAGCAAGGATTTTGGACTTAGACTGATCTAACTTTGAATCAAGTTCTGCTTTTCATTTGATTATACTAATCAGGCATGTACTCTGGGCTCATGTCCTCACCCATAATGAAGATAATAAAAGCACCTACCTTCTGGAGGTTTGGGGATGTTTAAATTAAGTGTATATAATACATTTAGCCCAGAGCCTGGCACATAGTAAATTCTCACTTAATGGCATATAGTGGCTGAAGCTGATGCAAGGCGCCAGCCAATAGAGATATTCGTAAAAATAAACTCATCCTGGACTAATTTTATTCTGCTAAAGATCAGAGAAAGAGAGGCCCAGGCTTGCCACGGATACCAAAAAGTGTATCTGCAAGAGAATATAAATTCCTTGTTACAATAGAAATTTTCCTAGACATGATATCAACAGTGTTCAAGTGCTGACCTGACTTTAGACGTCTTAATAGATACGTGGTTCTATCAAAGCTGTTGCTTTTTAAATTTTCCTTAAGTTTTATTTATTATTTTTGAGAGAGAGAGGGACAGAGCATGAGCAGGGTTGGGGCAGAGCGGGAGGGAGACACAGAATCCAAAGCAGGCTCCAGGCTCTGAGCTGCCAGCACAGAGCCCAACATGGGGCTCGATCACACAAACCACGAGATCATGACCCAAGCAGAAGTCGGATGCCTGACCGACTCAGCCACCTAGGCGCCCCAAAGCTGTTGCTTTTTAAAAGGGGGATTGTAAGGCTTACATTAAAATCATTAAGGAGTATCCACTGTGAACGGGATAACAGAAGCAGGATTTGGCTTGGGGGGAAAAAGGCAGGGTGTGTGAAATTAATAGCTGTCTTCAATAAGGATATTAAAGCCATGATGAGTACAGCGGTCAGCTGTGCTCTGTCCCCACTAAGACAGAAATGAACAATGAGGCTTAACGGTGGCATTTAAAGTAGAGATTTAGCCAACTCTGGATTAAACACACGTAGAATAAAAGAAACTGGCAATATAAAGCAGTTTATAATGTAAAAAACTGGTTTTGAACTGAAGTCATTGACACTTATTAAGAAAATGTCTTTATGAAAACAACCATTAACTGTCCTGCAGATTTTTTTTTTCTGCTTCATTCACTGATTGCACCATTGCCTGGATAAGTTCGTAGGTAACTTTTGGTAATCTTTTAGCTAAGACACTTTAATTTGGTTTTATCACAATTTGACAAAATACATCTTTAGACTGGTGCCATCAGCCAAAGGAACACCATAGCCTCCTGGAACCAAGACTCTTCCATTTGCCTTTAAGCCACACAGGCTTCTGTCTTCCAGTAAAGATCTTTGCACCTGATTTGAGTTCTTTCTCTCCACCCCAAGAGCTGTCAGCATCTTAGGTAACCTCAAGATCCACGTTGATGACCGGACTTCCTCACTTCATGGACACACTAGCCCAGTCTTCCTCTGAAAAAATACATAGAACAGTAACTTGTTACCTTTCCAACTACCCTGCTCAAATACTTCCAAGATAACATCTCTTTGACATCAACAGCCCCACCTTGTTTCTTGAGTCAACTTACTCCCGATCTCCAGGGTGACTGCTTCAAACCCCTACCTGTACCCTCTGCAGATCCCTCAACCCTGTTCACCCACGAGAAAATAGATGCTGCCGGAAAAGGACATCTATAACATTTGAAAAGTTGGTGAACTTTTCACACACACCTTCTTCCCCCTTCCCCCTTCCCTCTGGTTACAATACTCAAGGTCACTTTCAACTATCCAATCCTCCTGAGCTCTGGAGCCCTCATCAACCACTTCTTGGGGATGGATTAGCTCTTCTTTATATCTTCAGTCTTTCCCTTTCTGTAGACTCTTTACATTAACATTTAAACATGTTCCTTTTCTCTCATCTTAAAAAATGAAATCAAAATCTCCCTCAGTCCCCACTTCTAACCTGTCTCCTTCCTCTCCATGGAAGACCTATTTTCTCCAACCACCCCCTGACTCATCCCACTCCAGCTGGCCTCTTTCTCTTATTTTGCATTATCCAGGTGGGCCTTGCATTAACCTGCTCGGGCCGCCATAACAAAATTCCACAGATGGGTGGTTTAGATAACAGAAATTTATTTTCTCACAGTTCTGGCAGCTGGAAGTCGGAAGATCAAGGTGCTGGCGGGTTGGTTTCTAACAAGCCCTCTCTTCCTGGCTTGCAGGTGGCCGCTTTCTTGCTGTGTCCTCACAAGGTCTTTCCTTAAAGAGAGAGAGAGAGGGAGGGAGAGGCTCTGGTATCTTTTCACCTTCTTTTACAAACACCAGTTCTTGGGGCACCTGGGTGGCTCAGTTGGTTAAGCGTCTGACTTCAGCTCAGGTCATGATCTTGCTGTCTCTGGGTTCGAGTCCCGTGTTGGGCTCTGTGCTGACAGCCCAGACCCTGGAGCCTGCTTTGGATTCTGTGTCTCCCTCTCTCTCTGCCCCTCCCCCACTCATGTCTCACTCTCTCAAAAATAAGTAAACATTTAAAAAATGATAGATAAATAAAAACACCAGTTCTTTTGGAACTGGGAACTACCCTTAAACGTCGTTTAATCTTAATCATCTTCAAAGCTCTATCTCTAAATACGGTCACATTAGGGGTTAGGGTTTCAACAGGGATTCGTGCAGGGGGAGGGCAGGAGACACACAATTCAATCCATAACATTCCCCAAATGCAATCAATCGTATCCTTATAATGTAGACACATGAGGAAGAAGACACACAGGGAGGAGGAGAAGGTAACATGGCCACAGAGGCAGAGCCTGGGGTAATGCAGCCACAAATGAAGGAGTGCCTGCAGTTACCGGATGAGGGAGAGATAAGGAACGGATTCTTCCCTAGTCCCTTGGAAGGAAGAATGGCCCACCCAACACCTGGTTTCAACTTCTGGCTTCCAGAACTGTGAGACAATAACTTCTTGCTGTGTTAACCAATGCAGTTGTGATCGGAAAACCAGTACGTGTCTATGACCTCTCAGTCGAGGTTAGGCCCCTGCTCACGCCTCCCATGGCCCCCGTCTGCCCTTCTCATAACGCAGAGCACACTCTGTTGTGAGGGTTTGTTTGAAGCCAGTCTTCCCCCGTGGACTGCAAGTTTATGAGGGCAGGGACTTTGCCTTTCTTGTCCGCCACTGCTTCCCCAGGGCCCGGTGCCTACTAGGTGCTCGATAAGTATCTACGAGCTGGATGAACAAATGGTACTGAGAATTCCCTGGCCAGGGAAGTGTTAAATAGTAGACTGAGCTAAAAAAAAAAAAAAATAAGTTGGAGAAGTTATTCCTTTTAGGAGACATTCTTGGGCCTCTGAAATCATTAGGGAAGGTCTCATCTGAAGGCCACAAGAATGACCTTGCAGGGGTTCCTGACTCGGACGCTGGCCTTGCAGTTTTCCCAGCAACTTGAGCTTTGGTGCCCTCTGGTGTCAGAAATGAATTGTCTCTTGTTCTAAGTCTGTCCAGATTGACACAAATCGGGTTCCCTGCTGCCGTATGGGATTTTCTCATGATGGAGAAATTGAATTTTGTCTTTACAGTTAAAAGAAATCTAGCAGAATGGTGTATTTAGCCATAAAATCAAAAAAAGTTGCAAAAAGCATATAACCTCCGAAGTCTTTGCAGATGTCCTTTTGAGTGTTTTGAATACTAAGATTTTCCTGTGAAATAACAAAATTTCAGGTTATGTTTACTGCAACACTTTCTCCTCAAATAGCAGTGGTTTTTATGGTCAAATCTAATTAGCATTTGGAAAGCCCGTGTTTTGTAAGCAGCTGCTTACAATCACTAAGGCGTAGTGCTTTCCAAAGCCCTTAAATCTTCATTGTGAGAGAAAATAAGTTATTTTTTAACAAACCACATACATAAAAAGACTGGGTGTGTGCTGTTTGTCAATAAGAAGTTATGGGTCTGGCTGCCTGTCTGTAAACAGACTTGCTTTCCCTCGTGAGCTGATGAAAAAGCTGACAGCTACACTCTCTTCCGGTTTTCATTCTGTGTGAGTTGCGATGCCAGACTGTTTCATTCGGCAACTGCGTGTACGAGTATGCTTAGCGTCGTGTCAAAGATAAGTGTTCCAAAGCGTCATTTTGCGATGATTTGAGAGGAGGGAATAAATAAACTTTCTTTTCTTACCAATTATATAATCATTTTAGCAATAAGTTACCACCATTTTTGACTGATCTTCAAAGGATCCCATGGACCTAATGCCATTTTAGTTTGAGGCTTTTCTGACCCCAACCATTTAGTCAAACAAACAAGCACTCATTTGCACTAGGAAGATGCTATTTATAGGCATTCAATACTGGTTTCTTTTCTAAATTAAAGAATCCTTTTATAATGTAAACAATCACTCTCTGACTTTGTTTTATATATTCATAGTTTCACTCTCCTATTTGCTCGCAGCTCTATATACCTGTACATACCCAAGAGACACTGACATTTCTAATTAGCTTCTTACAAAGGGCCAAGAGTAAGCCTCATGATGCAACTGCTTTCTAGAAGGTGTGATTGTTTGCAAGATGATTCTGCAGTTGGTGAGATTTTACAGTTTGCTTTTTCTATAAAGAAGTAAATTAAGAAAAATACATATATTGGGATGGAGCACAGAGATGAAGTGATGGAAAGACTTGAGAGGCAATGGAGTATAATAGATGAGTATAAATTTCGAAATCAGACTCCCTGGGTCTGAATCTAAATATTGCTATTTACTAGTTCTGCACCCTTGAGAAAGTCACTTTACCTCCTGCGCTTCATACTCCTTATTTGTAAAGTAGTGGTAAAGAACCCCATGAACCCCATATAGCCAAAATAATCTTGAAAAAGAAGAATAAAGCTAGATCCATCACACTTCCTGGTTTCAAAATATATCACAAAGCTACAGATATTAAAACAGTATGGTACCAGCAAAAAGACAAATATATATACACCAATAGAACAGAATAGATAACCCTGAAATAAGTCCGTGCACGTATGGGTCAACTGATCTTCAACAAGTATGCCAAGAATACACACTGGGGAGAGGATAGTCCCTTCAACAAATGGTTTTGGAAAAACTGGACATCATATGCAAAAGAATGAAGTTGGGCAGGTATCTTAAACCAAATAGCAACTCAAAATGAAACTTAAACATAAGACTTGAAATTGTAAACTCCTAGAAGATCACACAGGGGGCAAGCTCCGTGAAATTGGTCTTGGCAATGATTTCATGGATATGAAACCAAAGGGAAGGCAACAAAAGCAAGATTAGAAAGTGAGACTGCATCAATCTAAAACATTTCTGCACAGCAAAGGAAACCATAAACAAAATGAAAATGTAACCTAAGGACTAGGAAAAAGATTTGCCAGCTAAGTATCTGATAGAGGTTACTTTCCAAAACACATCGTGAACTCCTCCAGCTCAATAGCAAAACAACCAGAACTTGATTTTAAAATGAGCTAAAGGGATGCCTGGGTGGCTTAGTTGGTTGAGCCTCCAATTCTTGATTTTGGCTCAGGTCATGATTTCATGGTTCATGGGTTCGAGCTCCTTGTGGGGCTTTCTGCTAATAGCATGGAGCCTGCTTGGGATTCTCTGTCTCCCTCTCTCTGTCCCTTGCCCACTGTGCATTCTCTCTCTCTCTCAAAATAAATAAACATTTAAAAAAAATAAACATTTTAGAAAAATAAAAATGATGAACCACTGGAATCTACCCCCAAAAACCAAGAGCACATTTTACACACTGTATGTTAGCCAATTTGACAATAAATTATATTTAAAAAAATAAAATAAACAAATGTGGGAAACTGAAAAAATAAGTTAAATAAATAAGTTAATTAATTAATTTTAAAAATGAGCTGAAAACTTCAATAGACCTATTTCCCCAAAGACACGTAGGTGGCTGACAGGTACATTAATGATGTTCAACATCACTAATCATCAAGGAAATGCACATCAAAACCTCAATGAGGGGCGCTCAACTTGGGTCATGATCTCATGGTTTGTGAGTTCAAGCCCCACATCCAGCTCACTGCTCTCAGAGAGGAGCCCGCTTTGTATACTCTGTCCTCCTCTCTCTGCCCCTGCCCTGCCTGTGCTCTTTCTCTCTCTCAAAAATAAATAAACACGAAACAGAAAAAGACAAGTGTTGGAGAGGATGTAGAGAAATTGGAACCCTTTTGCACCATTGGTGGGAATGCCAAATGGTGCAGCTGCTGTGGAAAACAGTATGGAGTTTCCTCAAAATTTGTCAATAGACTTCCATATGATCCAGCAATCCCACTTCTGCCTTTTTATCCAAAAGAATGAGAATCAAGACCTTGAAAAGATACCAGCACCATGGCAGTAACCAAGATGTGGAAACAACCTGTCCATCCACAGATGAGTGGATGAAGAACATATGGAATATTATTCAGCCTTTAAAAAGAAGGAAATCCTGAAAGAGCCGCAACATAAGTGAACCTTGAGGGTATTATGCTAAGTGAAATAAGCTAGTCACAGAAGGACGACTATTGCATAATTCCACTTACATGAGGTATCTAAAAGAGTCAAACTCATAGAAGCAGAAAATAGAATGGTGGTTGCCGGGGTTGGGGTAAGGGACAAATGGGGAATTGGTAACCAATGTACTTAAATTTTCAGTTATACAAGCTGAATAAATTCTAGATATCTGATGTACAATATTGTCCCTGTAGATAACAGTACTGTATTGTATGCTTAAAACTCTGTTGAAAGGATCGCATGTGAAGTGCCCTTACACACATACATAAAATAAAGTTGTTAAGAGACCTGAATAAGTCAATGTTGCAAACCCTTGTAATAGCGTCTGGCACATAAACAATATATAAATGTGTTTTTTCCTAATTATTATTGGACAGCCTTCTCTGTACCTCACCGCCAGCAATGAGGATTGTTCCTCTTTGCCCAGTTTCACCCCCTCTGCCTAAGCCAGAGGGTCACTTCTTCCAGGGAGAGAAATTCACTATGAAAGTCTTCTCTTTTTTTTATTTTAATGTTTTTTTTTTAATTTTTGAGAGAAAGAGAGAGTGACAGAGTGTGATTGGAGGAGGGGCAGAGAGAGACAGAGACAGAGAGTGTGAAGCAGGCTCCAGGCTCTGAACTGTCAGCACAGAGCCCGACACGGGACTCAAACCCACAAACCGTGAGATCATGACCTGTGCCAAAGTCAGACGCTTAACCGACTGAGCCACCCATTTACCTCAAAAGTCCTTTAATTCTGGTCACAATGCCTGCCATCTGAGTTAATTCTCAGAGTTTATAGAGATTATTTCATGAAATGATGAGTTAACTTACATCCACTAAAATGGGGGCGAAATCCCTTAAACAGATCACGTGGGGATGAGTGTGTAAGTACTGGAAAGGATGCTGTGTCAGGAAAAGGGTTTTCTCCAGCCTAAAACCCTGCCCAGTTCCCTCTGTCACCTCAACAGTGGTCCCAGCAGAAGCTGGTTGACATCCTGGGAAACAAAACTCACAAGAAACCGTGTGATATATGGTTTTCAACGTCATGGCTTCACCCTGGAATCAAGTTTGGTTATTTGTCCTATGCCGGACCCTCAGTGAATGTGGTGAAGGGGTTGGGTCACTCCAGGGGAACCCAGGTGGAATAACGGTGCTACTGGAGAGCACAGCTTTTCAACTGAGAAAGGAATAAAATTCTGACACATCCACAATATGGATGAATGCCAAGGAGGTAATGCTAAGTGAAATAAACCAGTCGCAAATAAATACCATATGATTCCACTCACGAGAGGTACGTAGAGTAGTCAAAATCATCAAAAGACAAAGTAGGATGGTTGGTTGTAGGGGTTTAGGGGGAAGAATGTCAAGTTATTGTTTAAATTTTTTTTTCAACGTTTTATTTATTTTTGGGACAGAGAGAGACAGAGCATGAACAGGGGAGGGGCAGAGAGAGAGGGAGACACAGAATCGGAAACAGGCTCCAGGCTCTGAGCCATCAGCCCAGAGCCTGACGCGGGGCTCGAACTCACGGACCGCGAGATCGTGACCTGGCTGAAGTCGGACGCTTAACCGACTGCGCCACCCAGGCGCCCCTAGTTATTGTTTAATGAGTGTAGAATTTCAGTTTTGCAAGATGAAAAGAGTTCTGTGGATGGATGGTGGTGATGGTTATACAACCATGTGAATGTACTTAACACCACTGGACTGTCCACTTAAAAATGGCTAGGGGCACCTGGGTGGCTCAGTCAGTTAAGTGTCCAACTTTGGCTCAGGTCATGATCTCACGGTTTGTGAGTTCCAGCCCCATGTCAGGCTCTGTGCTGACAGCCCGGAGCCTGGAGCCTACTTCGGATTCTGTGTCTCCCTCTCTCTCTGCCCCTCTCCCTCTCACATTCTGTCTCTCTCTCAAAAATAAATAAACATTAAAAAAAATTTTTTTTAATGGTTAGGATGGTAATTTGTGTATTTTACCACAATTAAACATTTAAAATAAATAAATAAACTTCTTTTCTTTTATGTTTTTATTTATTTTTGAGAGAGAGAGAGAGCGAGCACAAGTGGGGGAGGGGCAGAGAGAGAGGGAGACACAGAATCCAAAGCAGGCTCCAGGCTCTGAGGTGTCAGCGTGGAGCCCGATGCAGGGCTCCAACCCACAAACTGCAAGATCATGACCTGAGCCGAACTCAGAGGCTTAACCAACTGAGCCACCCCAGCACCCCTACAATAAATAAATGAATTTCTCAAAAGTACATCTTGTGATGGCATAGAATTCTCTTCCCTTTCTTGGCCTCCAGAAGATGAGTGGGAACATAAGATAACAAGGATGTGCCATCTTGTTGCTTTTATTCCTGTAGACCACTGCGTGGAGGCTTTCTGATTTTCAATTATTCATTAAACAAATATTTATCAAGTACTAACTATGCACTGAGCCTTGTTGTAGAAGCTGGAGTTACAGCAGTAAACAAAAACTTCCCCCAAATTCCCTATCTGTAGAGATCTCGCTTTCCAGCAGGTGAAGAAAAATGATAAAATAAACGAGTAAATAAATAAATAAACAAACAAACGAGTAAGAAACATGGCATTTAGATGGCAATAAGAGCTATGGAGGAGGATGAAACATGTATAACGGTTGTAATTTTAAATAGGGTTGTCAGAGAAGATCTCGCTAAGAAGATGATGTGTAAGACTTGCATGAGATAAGGGAGTTAGCCATGTAGGTATCTGGAAGATACCTTGAGCCTACAGGCTCAAGGGGAACTTTTGTCCCTCCCTTAACCACACAGAAGAATCCAAACTGGGGGGTCTTTCTCAGAATAAGGGTTATTAGTACAGATAAATTTTTTCTGAGTGACCCATCTGTACGGCAGAGCAAATGTCTAATTGCCAAACATTCTCTCTTCTTATTGTCCCGTGAAGCTCCTTCCTTTCCTCTGAAGTCCCAGACCCCCAGCCCCGTCTCCTTGCTTCACAATGGCATGTATACCTCATTTTGCCCATCTTTGGAATTGCCATGTCTGTGTAGTTTTCCTGTACGTACACTGTTAAATTTGATTTTCTCCTGCTAATCTGTCTCATGGCAATTTCATTCTTTGTCCAGCTAGAAGGACCTTCGAGGGGACAGGAGTTCTTGCTCCCTGACACATACATACCCATGATAAATAAAGTTTAATTTATAAATTGGGCACAGTAAGAGATTAGCAACAATAACTAATAATAAAATAGAACAAATATAACAATATACTGTAATAAAAGTTATGTGACTGTGGTCTCTCTCAGAATATCTTATCATACAACATATCTCAGATATCTCAGGTATCTTATCATACGCCTGGGTGGCTCAGGGGGTTAAGCGTCTGACTTCAGCTCAGATCATGATCTCATAGCTCGTGGGTTTGAGCCCCACATCGGGCTCTGCACTGACAGTATGGAGCCTGCTTGGGAATCTCTCTCTCTCCCTCCCTCTCTGCTCCTCCCCCACTCACTCTTCTTCTTCTCTCTCTCTCTCAAAAATAAATAAATAAAATTTTAAAAATCTTATTGTGCTTACTCACCCTTCTTGTGATGACGTGAGATGATAAAATGCCTCGTGCTGAGATGAAATAAGGTGAATGACACAGACATTGTGATGTAGCGTTCGGCTACTATTGACCTTTTGATGACACTTCAGAAGGAGGATCACGTGCTTCTGGACTGCCCCCCCAGGTAACTGAGACCACAGAAAAAGGAGACCACTGTGCTGCTGTCCCCACCCCTGGGGAGAATGGGAGCGTGTCGCCAGTGAGGCAGACTCAACGAAAAGGGCTGTTTTCGGAACTGCCTCCCACCCAGGCAGCACTGACTTCATGCCCAGGGGAGAAGAGGGCTTTGTGCCTGAATTGAAAGGGCCTGTGACTAAGGCTTGTGGCACTCTGAGGCTCAAGGACCCTTGTGTTGTCAACCCTCTGAGCATAAGCAGGGAATGTTCTTGCTTCACCAGAGCCATGAGGCTTTTCTCCCACTTGGAGCTTCAGGCCCCCAGCTGGGACAGAGTGGCCACCAGCTTGGAGGAGTTTCTCTGGGGTCAGGGCTGAGGTCTCCTCTCAGCAAGCTTCCAACTTTAAGGACACTATAAATATACACACTGGAGATCCCCAAATACACTCAAGTGAGGGGAATCGTTTTTTTAATTTAATGTTTTATTTATTTTTGAGAGAAAGAAAGAGACAGCACAGGGGAGGGAGGGGCAGAGAGAGAGAGAGGGAGACACAGAATCCGAAGCAGGCTCCAGGCTCTGAGCTGTCAGCACGGAGCCTGACCCGGGGCTTGAACTCATGAACCATGAGATCATGACCTGAGCCGACATCAGACGCTTAACCGACTGAGCCACCCAGAAGCTCCCAAGTGAGGGGAATCTTAATGTCAAACTAATGAAGGCTGTGAGTCATGGAGATTTAGGTATTAATATATATGAAATCCCATTTGTGGTCACAGGCTAGTGAAACCCGAGATATTTTGGCTACGGATACACAGATCCATTTCCACAAGATGTATTCTTTAGGATTTAGTACTCAATTCTCTAATTTAACCACTCATTATCATTCATTAAAAAAACAAAAACTGCTCAAGATTTCATCTGTATCTTCCAGATGCCCGCTTGGTGGGAAATCCAGTCAATCACCCCACTCTGCTTTCCCCCACTGGATGGCAAACCACTTGTTTGGGATGTGTCACTGCACTGATCGATTTGACCGGATGTTTGGCAATGTGGGACAGGCTTTCAGTTGAGCCTGTGGAATGTAGGGAGTTTCAAACTTGTCTAATTGTTGCCTTGGTTCCTGAAGTGGCTGCATTATTTGGTAGCAGTAGAATCTTTTAAAAAAGTTTCTCTAAGAGATTTTCCTCACACAGCCACCTGTGCTATTATGGACAACAAGGCCTTTATCTCAGGAACCTAAAATTGGGAAAATTTAATAGCTCCAGACTCAGTCTCGGCATCTCTCCTGACCCTGCATGGGGATGAGTCATGTGCGTTTCTTTCAGAGTCAAGTGCTCTAAACACCGACCCAACAAAAAAGGCTTTGCTGATGAACATAATGACAAAAACGCTTTGAAAAAACACTTCATTATAAGATAACTTTAGGGCATTTGAGATGATTTCACGCAGATGCCTCTTGGCTTTCCCACATCGTGAATGAGGAGTTACGTGAAATTGCAAAATCTTATTACAGGAAATTCACAGAGGAAATTTCAACTTGTACCTGAAAAGCCAGGTCTGAGAATTTGCAACTGTGATGCCACAGTCAGTGTAAGGATCTGATTATTTCTTCATTTGGCTCCTAGGACCTCACCCTTTCCTGCTTCTCCTCCCCCTCCTTGGCTGCTCCTCTCAGTCCCTCAGCTGGTCCTCTGGATACTCCCATGCTTCACTCTCTATCTGCACTCCTCCCCTGGTTGATGTCATGGGTCTCATGGCTTTCAATGCTATCCACATCCTGGTACTTCTGTATTTATAACTCAGCCCGTACATTGCCCTGAGCTCTGGGCTCATTCACCCAGCCTGCTCAACATTTCCACTGAATGTGAAACAGCCATCTGACGCGTCTGACCCTGAGGTCCTGGACTCCTCTCCCGAATCTGTTCAGCCCACATTCTTCCCCATCTCAGTTGATGGTGAGTTCATCCTTGCAGTTGCTCAGGCTGAAATAACTTAAGAGGCGTTGCAGTGAGTTGAATGGTGGCTCCCAAAAAGATGTGTCCATGTCCTAACCCCCAGTACCTGTGAATGTGACCTCGTTTGGGAAGAAGGTCTTTGCAGATGTACTTAAGTTGAGGATCTGGAGATGAGATCACATTGAATATCTGGGTGGGCCCTAAATCCAATGACAAGTGTCCTGAGATGAAAGAAGAGATGACATAGACACAGAGGTGAAGACCGTGTGAGGAAGGAAGAAGAGACACAAGTCTTGCAGTCACAAGCCAAGGGGTGCCTGGAACCCGCCCTCACCCAGAAGCTGAAGAGGTGAGGAACAGAATATCCCCTGGAGCTCCTGGAGATAAGGAAGCCCTGCCAGCTCCTTTGTTTCAGACCTTCTGGCTTCCAGAACTGTGAGAGAAGAAATTTCTGTCATTTTAAGCCTCCAAGTTTGTGATGCTGTGTTACAGCAGCTACAGGAAACTAATACAGTCATCTTTAACCTTTCTCTCTCATGGCCAGTCTCGGAGCAGATCCCTTCAACCCTGACAGTGGACTTTTTTTTCTTTTTCTCCTTTTCCTCCTCCTCCTCCCCCTTGCCTTCTTCTTCTTCTTCTTCTTCTTCTTCTTCTTCCTCTTCTTTTTTCTCCTCCTCTCCTTCTTCTTCCCCTCCTCCTCCTCTCCTTCTTCTCCTCTTCCTCCTCGTCCTCCTCCTCCTTCTTCACACGAGTGCCGGACTTAAAGCTTTGATTACTGAGGCATCCACTTCAAAAAGACATCGCTTCAAAGATAGGTATCTCAAAAACCACAAAAAAACACATTCCCAGCCACAGGACCAGATAAAGAGCCTGGCCACCGTCCCACCTTGAGGATCCTTTGTTTTGGAGGTCTTGGTTGATTTCAATATCTGACCATTTGGACCACTTGTTTTTTCTCTTCCCACATTTTAAATTCCTGCTCTTAACTTTTAAATTTACCCATGAAGAATGAATGTGATAAAACCCTAGGTCCCCAGCCTCAACCCCAGTAAAACCAGAACCCCAGGCCTATGCCTTTTCTCTACCAGTGACCTTGCTGTGTGGCCTCAGGTGTGCTGTGCAATTATCAGGCCCTGTAAGTAATAAATTAACCTTAATTTTTTCAGTTTCCTGATGGTTATTGCTGAAGGATGTCTTGCAATAATAATAGGAACCTCAAGGGCTGCTCCAACCACAACATTGGTTATTGGTAGACCGACACAGAAAACATCCTATTTTCAAAGTGCACCCAGAATCTGACAACTTCTTACTCCCTCCATTGCTATCTACTTGGCTTGAGGTCTCAGCATGTCTTACCTGGAAGACTGCAATCTCACCAGTCTCCCGGCTCTGCCTTTGACTCCCCTCGGTTATCCTTTCAACACAGAAATCAGAACGTCTTTCCTCTAGCTACCGACTCAGAATAAAAGCCAAAGTGTTACTAAAAATGGGTTGCCATGGCCTTCATGACATTGTCTGGCCTCTTGTGTCTCTAACCTCATCTTAAGCTACTTCCCCTTTACTGCCTCTGATCCTTCACTCAGAGGACCCTTCACTCTTCTTTGGACCCATGGACCCTTCACTCTTCTTTGTCCATACCAGTCATGCTTCTACCTCAGGGACTTTGCACTCACTTATTCTTTTGTCTGAGAAATAATCTTTGTCTTTGAAATAATCCACATGCCAAAGTGGCACATTCGGGGAGCAGGGGTGCTTGTCCTGAACCCTTTCATATGCATAGGGAAAATCATAGCGTATATAGGGCTCAGTACCAGTGTGGTTTCAGTCATCCACTGGTGGCCTTGGAAAGTTTTCCCTGCAGGTAAGGGAGGGAGATTATAGTCATGAATAAATCGATTGAAGAAGAGGCTGTCACCTAATTTTACTTTCCAGAACCATCTGAATCTCCACTCTATCTCCAACTGAGACACTTCCCTAGAGAGATTTTTTTTTTAATTGGAAATGATCTGTCTTCTAAAATGATAGGCCAGTAGACTGTTTCCAATTCCAACAAAAGACACAAACCACAGGGAAAATAAGAGCAGTGGTTAGAACCCTTTGGAAGAGGGTTCCACCCCTCCCATGCAAGCCTCCAGACGCTCATACCTGACAGAAACCCTCAGCTTGCCCATGGTGGAGCTGGAAACCAGTGTAACTATTTCAGCCTTGACCTACCCTCCCACAACCCAAGTAAAGAGGGACTCCTGAAGTGGAGACTAAAATATTTTTTTCCTCTTCCCCGGTTCTCTCAGATTCACTCTTGGGTTATCTTATAGAAAAGGATTCAGTAATCTGGAACTTTCAACAATGAATAAAATTTATAATAGCAGTGTTCATAAGAAGATTTTTAATGTCTTTGATTTTTATTATGTGTTAGCCACTGTGTTACACATTATATATATATATATATATATATATATATATATATATATTCTTACTTATATAAAAATACATATTTATATATAAGAATACATATACTCATTTCTTATATATATATATATATATTTAAATTTTTTTATGTTTATTTTTAAGAGAGAGAGAGACAGACAGACAGAATGTGAGCAGGGGAAGGGCAGAGAGAGAGGAAGACACAGAATCCGAAGCAGGCTCCAGACTTTGATCTGTCAGCACAGAGCCTGACACAGGGCTCGAACCCACAAACCACGAGATCATGACCTGAGTCGAAGTTGGACCCTTAACCAACTGAGCCACCCAGGCACCCATGTTTTTTTTTTTCTTTTTAGAGAGAGAGAGAGAGCACAAGCAGGGGAGAGGGACAGAGGCAGGAGAGAGAGAGAGAATCTTAAGCAGGCAACGTGCCTAGCACGGAGCCCTACATGGAGCTTAATCCCATGACCCTACGATCATGACCTGAGCTGAAATCAAGAGTCAGACGCTCAACTGGCTGAGCCACCAGGTGCTCCCCTTTTTTTCATACTTAATCCATACACAAAGCTTTTGACATAGATTTAGTATCCCAATTATACCGAAAAGCAAATTGAGGCTCAGGAAGTTTTTATTAACAAGGCCACACAGCCAGTAAGTGCTGAATCCGGGAACCCAAGCCAGTGTAATTCCAAAGCCTGAGCTTTGAGCTACAATGCCATGTTAGTGCTGAACTTCAGATGTAAAAATATCACCCCAAACCTTCTCTGAAAACATAAAAGCCCTTCACAAAACACAATTTTATTAATGGGTTCCTTTGGACGTCATTGCAGTAAATTTGGTCTGTGTCCCAGAAAGACTTGTGTACTTGCAGGGAAGAAAACACAGGCTGGGTCAGGTCCTCCTGGGTGCTGTGATGCTGAGAAGCCTCCCTGTGTCCTAGGCCTGGACCCATGAATTGCTGGAAATGCAACTCTGGGAGAGGCATGTGTAGGAAGCAGGGGATGGGGGGAGGTGTGGGTGAAGCCACTTAGAGGAAGCAGCGAGTTCCTGAGCAAGATTCTAAATCACCAGAGGATGCTACCTTTATTTCAGAAACCAAGGAGTTTTGTCTACCAGGTCATCGCTCTGGTTTTGTTCATTGCCAAGTAACTTCACTAAAGATGAACTCAGATATGAAAAATAAAAATGGTCATTAAAAGTTTTATTACAGGGATGCCTGGGTAACTCAATCAGTTGAGCACCTGTCTCTTGATTTCAGCTCAGGTCATGATCTCACAGTTCATGAGTTCAAGCCCCAAGTGCTGACAGCATGCAGCCTGCTTGGGATGCTCTCTCTCTCTCTTTCTCTACCCCTCCCCTGCTCATGCACACTCACTCATGCTCGCTCTCTAAATAAATAAATAAATAAATAAACTTTTTTCTTGTAACGTTTTATTATAGTACATGCCCAGTGGCTGTGTTCCCCCTCAGTGGCTGTTTTTAAATAACATCCCTTTGAAATCTTATTCTTTACATTTTTTTTTTCATCAAATGATTGGAACTGTTTGATGGGTTAAGTGAAATTTCACTTTAGAATTATGTTGCTTTATAACATAAAAAAAAATGCCCCAGGGGCGCCTGGGTGGCGCAGTCGGTTAAGCGTCCGACTTCAGCCAGGTCACGATCTCGCGGTCCGTGAGTTCGAGCCCCGCGTCAGGCTCTGGGCTGATGGCTCAGAGCCTGGAGCCTGTTTCCGATTCTGTGTCTCCCTCTCTCTCTGCCCCTCCCCTGTTCATGCTCTGTCTCTCTCTGTCCCAAAAATAAATAAATGTTGAAAAAAAATTAAAAAAAAAAAATGCCCCAAAAAGTGAGGTATTCATTTTAACTTTTCTTCTCATCCAAAAGAAACATCAAATTCAAGTCTGGAGAAAAGAAATTGTGACAATTTCCTCCTTTTTTTCAACATAATTGTATAAGGCTTATTTTTAAAAATCAGCTAAATTATTAACCTTCAAGAAATGAGACTGATAATGAAAATCGAGATGGCCTCAGAATGTCATAAGCACCGGGACAGCCATCCTTGCAGGAACTGTAAATCGAAGCTTTTCGATGAAATGCACCGACAGAACCAATTCATTTGCATCCCATTTTATAGGACACTAAACAGAAGAGCGGGTGTCACCATTTCATTATCCCTATCACTCATGCATATTGCATGATGAATTAATGTAGTGATGCAAAATCTGAAGCAACCTTAAAGGGGACAGCATGAGGCTCAGAGCCACTTACGCCAAGGTGCGTGGTTCTATCAACTAAAATGTACCATCATTGTGTCATCTCGCTCTCTTGCCGCCGTAATCTAATGATATCAGAGGCATTGAATCTGGAAACGGAAGTGACAGGACAGGCCTCTATGCTGCAAGTAATACTTACGAGAACCAAGCCACTGGAAAGAAAACCCTCCCCTTGGGGAATGGGCAGCCAATGAGAGATTGCTTTGATGATGTAATGCCTTTTCTCCCTGGTGAGTCCTTGGTTAAATGAAAACAAAGATAATGATAATGTGCTCCAGGAGTCTGTGAATTCCTTCTGCCTGAGCAACTCCTGGCATTTTGCAGACATCTCATTGATCTCAGGAGGTGGGCATGATCTCTGCTTAAGAAAAGGCAAGGATTTCAAACGTAGGACCAAGCCAGAGCCCAAAGCGACAGATGGACCATAGCCTCCTCAGAGCAGCAACATGACTCTCTCTGTTCCTAGGGTTTGCCCTGGGTTGGGTGGTCTGGAATGTTTTCCAACACCACCAAGCAATTCTCTATTTCTCAGTGACACTGAGTGGGTGTCCTACAAATTTAACTCAGTTATGACACTACCTGCAAATAGCCTCAGATCACACAGGTTAAGGGCTAAAGTCCCACAGTCCCCATTTCAGACACCAATTACAAGTCCAAATGGTTGTGCTCTGAGCAGCTGGCTATAAGTCAAAGGTTCCCATGACCCCCTCCTCAGGTTTGATTAATTTCCTGCAGCACTTCCTAGAACTCAGAGATACACTTACTTACCTCTGCCAGTCCATCATAAAGGATATTGTAAGGGATACAGATGAGGAGGAACATAGGGCAAAGTCCAGCAGGGTTTCCACACAGGAGTTTCTATCCCCATGGAACTGGGGTGTACCACCTTCCCAGCACTTGAAAGCATGCACCAACCCAGAAGCTCATCAAATCTTCTTGCTCAAGGGTTTTTGTAGAACTTAATCGGCAGCCCCCTGAGGTTGGCTTGTGGGGCTGAAAATTCCAACCTTCTGATCAGTTGGGTCTTTCCGCGACCAGATGCATCCTGAAGCTATATAAGTCACTGCATTAGCATAAACTCAAGTGTGCTCTAAAGGGACCCCTTATGAATACCAAGAGACCCTCCTATCACTCAGGGAATTCCAAAGGTTTAAGGAGCTCTGTGTCAGGAACCAGGGACAGAGACCAAATATATCTCCTACTATACCCTGGATGGGCATCACCAGCACTTTTCAGGGATGGTGGGCAGGGACCGGTCCAGATAAGAGAGGATGGCAACCCCCTGGGGTGAGGCCTCCAGGGTGTCGCCCTACATCCAGCCTCACCGCCTCCAGTCTCTCCCCCCCTGATCTATGCCAGACTTGTTCCAACAAATTGTATCTCTGACGACATCTTCTGCTCAAAATAAAGTCCTGGCATCACTGAAATCTTGTCCTTCCAGATTTACCTCAAACTACTCTCTGCCCACACTCCGGGCTCCAGCCCAGCCCACACCTGTGCAACCCCACCTCTGAGCCTTTTCCATACTGTCCTTTCTGCCCACCATGCTCTTCGCCCTGCTCACGTCCCAACCCTCCCCCATTTGCACGTGAAACCATCCCCAGTGCTTGTCCTGATCTGCCATTCCCTCCTCAGAAGAAAACTCTTCTTTAGCTTAAAGATAGAAAGAGGTGTGTGGTCCGGTGTGAGGGTCCACAAACATTTTTGCCTGAAGACCTCAATAAGTTTTTGTAAGACCATGTGTCCCCTCACCCATTTTAAATTGACATAAAAAGATATTCATTATAAGCTTAAGTAACTGCAAAGACAGTCATTTCTGATGCAGTGGTTCTCAAATTTGTGCATGCATCAGAATCACCGGGAGGGCAAGTTAAAACACAGCTTGCTGGCCCCATTCTCAGAGTCTCTGATTTGGTGGGTCTGGGGCCACCTGAGAATCTGTAAAGTTCACAGGTGATCCCAATGCTGCTGGCTCAGAAACCACACTGTGAGAACTGCTGTCCTGGTGTATTGTGACTCTTGACATTTAAAAATAAAACTGTCCTCTTGCTCTTTTAAATGCATCCAGCGAAATCTAAATACCACAGCAACTGAGAGCCACCATCATCCATTTTTCTAACTCCTCCATTGAATTTTATGCTAACGCTAATATTTATTCTTAAAAAATATGCTATGCTAATATTTATTCTTAAGATTATTTTATAGATTCTTTTTTCATATATCCCTGCCATAAATATATGTATAGAAGTTGGAATTGAAATTTATTTCATTTTCCTATAACTAGTAGGCTCAGTGTTTGAAATGTTTACTTTGGATTAGTTAGTATCACAATTATTAGTATACAACTGAATGTATGTATATTTCTTAAAGATGAAATGTATTGGACATGTATCTCTTAATTAGATGGGCTGTCTTTTTTTCAATTAGTTCTTGTATTTTTTCATTAACATTCGTTATTGCAGAATGATACAAGCTTCTATATGAATTCTATTCCTATTTCTATTTTTTAAAGATATATGCACCAAAGAATATTGTTGACATGAATAAGTAGGCGAAGAATGGAATGAATTTTGTAACTTCAATTTTACTTAATTCTCTGAATGCCTTCCAGGTTATAGACCAACAATGATAGAGTGAATAACGTCTAAAATTATTCTTAATGATCTACCAGCTAAAAATCTCATTAGGTTCTTCTTCAATACAGTTGAAAGCAATGAATTAGAAAAACATGTGGTTTGCAAAATGCTTTGTTAGCCAAATATTTTCAGTACTGACACCCTTATTTCTAATTGCACCTTTCTTTGCTGCACTGGAGGTTTTGTTTCACTTGTTTGCTGGGTTGGGATGTGTGTTTGTTTGTTTGTTTGTTTGGGGTTTTTTTTGGAGGGAGGGGTTGCTTTTTTAATTATTAGGACAGAGGCTGGCAAACTAAGGGCAGCCAAATCCTGTCTAGCCTGCTTTTGAACAGCCCTCAAGTTAATAATGGATTTTACATTTTTTAAAGGATTGTAAAACACGCACGCGTGCACACACACACACACACACACACACAAGAATATACAAAGGGATAGTATGGCCCACAAATTCTGAAATATTTACTCTCGCGCTCTTATCAAGTAGAGTCTTCCAACTGATCTAGGACAAAGCAGCCTGGTAAGAATGGAGGGTGCACATACAACTTTATTTGTAAAGTGAAAGAATGGCCTTTCTGATGATCTCAGGATGATCAATTCTAAAAGAGATACATGTGGAAGATTAGAATCTGGAAGATGAGTCCCACATCTATTGCTGCATAACAGACGGCCTAAAACTCAGTACCTTAAAACAACAATCAAGTACTTTGCTCACAAACATGTAACTTGGGTAGGGCTCAGAAGAGAAAGCTCATCTCTGTTCCCTGTGGCTTCAGCAGGAATGGCTTGACCAAGGGGTGGGGAATGTGTTTCCAAAATGACTTCCTTACATGGCTGTCAAGTGTTGATGGTTGTCAACTGGGACCTCTGTCAGGGTGGTGGTCAGAGGCTTTTAGGACCTGTGCAGAAAAGAGGCGACACAGCAGGCCTGACTGCTCTCCTTAGGCGGGTCTACTTATATGGCTGGCTCTGACTGGTATTTGAAAATTTGGATTTGGGGAGGGGTCTCATCACCCTAACTGGCAAGGCTATCTTCTGGTACTTAACCTGTACAAACATTGTGGTTTAAACTGAACCCCTGCTTTCCTTCTGGGGGCCTAAAATCTTGGTACCTGCTAGGCAGAGGATACCTACATGATGAACCCCCAATAAAAACCCTGGGCACTGGAGACATTTCACATGATCATCACTGCTCATTGCTGAAAGAATTAAGCATGTCCCGTGTGACTCTCTACTTTGAAGGTTTGCACCATGTTTCCTCCTGACTTTACCCTATGTACCTTTTCCTTTTGTTGGTTTTACAATGTATCCTTTTACTATAATAAATCTGAGCCATGAGTACAACCATATGATGAGTCCTGTGAGACCTCATAGTTGAATCATCAAAGCCGGGGGTGGTCTTAGCGTCCCCAGCACAGTTCCTTTGTATGTGGGTCTCTCCTTCAGGTCTGGGATTTCTCACAGCATGGTGGCTGGATTCCAAAAGCAAGCATCCTGAGTGAGAGAGCAGGCGGACCTAGCCTCAGAAGTCATGCAGCTTCACTTCTGCCAACTCTATTCGTTGAGATGTTCACAAAGGCCTACCCCAGTTCAAGGGGGAAGACACAGACTCCTTCTTCTTCCTGTTTGGGTATGCAGGATTCCAGAACAGAGTGTGGGTGGGAAATATCATTTAAGCTATTTTTGGAAAACAAAATTGATCATACCCTTAAAACCCTCTTCACCCATATACCCTTGAAATATCTCGGAATGCCTCTGGGTCAGGTTCCTCCATCTACTGGTACAGCAAATAAAACATTGGCTTTTGAGTCAGAAAGACTGGATTTACATCCTGGCCCTGTCACTTCCTGCCTATGTGATCTGGGGAGGGCTGTCTCTTGCTGTCTCTAAACTTCAATGATCTCCATCTCAAAGTTGCTTGGAGAACCACACGAAATTATTTCTGCAAAACTGCCAACCATGAGGCTAAGATCAGTGTAGATATATTTCCTTCTCCAGTTGCCCTCTTTCTAACACTCTATCTATGCCTCTACCGCGCCACTTATAACTTTGAACTTTGTTCTTCAGTTATTTGCATATAAACTAACCTCCCCTAACCTCTAATAGTAGGGGTAGCATAACTTCTTAGGGCATCAGGAGTAGCATAACCTCCTTAAGGGCATCAGGTAGGTCTTCCTCTTCAGTCCCCCAACACACACACACACACACACACACACACACCCCTTCCTAAACATGGAAGTCATCTAGCAAATCTATGAAGAATGCTAATTTATGGACATTTTCCACTGAGCTTAATTCAGTGCCATCACAAAGAGTGCTGAGTCCATGCTTATTGATTCGCTCATTGACACAAGTCCATATGCTAGTTACCCCCTTGAGTTGCACTAAGGAGAATGCTAGAGATATGTGCTCCACGTGAGTGCATGGTCGTGTGCGTGCATGCCACAGACACACCTCTCTGGGGGCGGGGGATCATGGGAGAGAGGCCTTGAGGCCCACAATTATGCTCCTGATTGAAAGGAGATGAAATGGATTGGTACCCTTTGGCCTAGTGAAGGGTGTATATGTCGTGGTAAAGCACTGGCTTTGGAGTCAGATGTTACTTCTCTCTCATCAACCACCTTTTATTCTTTTTTAATTGTGGTAGACATAACATAAAACTTATCGTCTTTACCATTTTTAAGTGTACAGTTTCATGGCATGAAATACGCTCACAGTGTTGTGCAACCATCACCTCCATCCATCTCCAGAACACTTTCCATCTTGCAAAAACTCTATGCCCATCACACAATGCCCCGTTCCCACTTCCCCCAGGCAGACAGCATTCTATTTTCTGTCTCTACGAATCTGACCACTCTAGGTACCTTACACGAGCGGAGTCATACAGTATTTCTTTTTGTGACGGGCTTGTTTCCTTTAGAGTAATATTCTCTGCATTCACCCATGTTATAGCATGTGTCAGATTTTCCTTTTTAAGGCTGAAAAATACTGAATTATTCCAGTATTCCAATATTTCTATTGCAATACTCTATTTTGTATATATGTGTATTATATGAAATATATATGTATATATATATATGTATGGAATATATATATTCCATTTTATGTGTGTGTGTCTGTATATACATACATATATGTGTGTGTGTGTATATATATATATATATATATATATATATGATCAATTTACCCATTGATGGATGCTAGGGTTTCATCCACTTTTTATCCTTTTGTTGTTGTTGTTATTATTATTTATTTTGAGAGAGAGACAGAGTGTGAGCGGGGGAAGGGCAGAGAGAGAGGGAGACACAGGATCCGAAGCAGGCTCAGGTTCCAAGCTATTAGTGCAAAGCCCAACGCGGGGCTCGAACCCACAGACCTGAGCTGAAGTCGGACGCTCAACCAACTGAGCCACCCAGGCGCCCCAGACTTTTTAGCTATTGAATAATGCTGCAATGGATATGGGTATACCAGCCTTTCTATGCCTACCTCTTCATCTAAATAGTCTCTTCTCCCCAGTTCTAGTCCATCTGTAATTCCCTTAATTTCCAACATCAAATTGTTCAATTTCTCAAGCATAGCAAGGACACAAAGCTAGCTCCCACTAAAATTGAGATACACAGATAAAATGTAGCTACTTTGTTTTGTCTATAATTAGTTTGATTTTCCTCCTTAGCTCTGACACTGTGGATGTGCCAGAAAAAAAAAAAAATTAAGTTTGTTTTGATCTGATCATTTATGTGTTTTTAGGATACAGTATTTTTAGATAAAAATGCTCACTCCCCAGGACTAAGTGAATGTCTGTGGTGATAGAAGTATTCTGTATCTTCACTGGGGCATGTACTGGTTTTGTGAGTACCTTTGTCAAAATTCAAACTATGTACTTAATATCTGTGGCTTTAGGGGCGCCTGGGTGGCGCAGTCGGTTAAGCGTCCGACTTCAGCCAGGTCACGATCTCACGGTCCGGGAGTTCAAGCCCCGCGTCAGGCTCTGGGCTGATGGCTCGGAGCCTGGAGCCTGTTTCCGATTCTGTGTCTTCCTCTCTCTCTGCCCCTCCCCCGTTCATGCTCTGTCTCTCTCTGTCCCAAAAATAAATAAACGTTGAAAAAAAAAATTAAAAAAAAATCTGTGGCTTTATTGTGTGTAAATAATATCTCCGTAAAGTTAATTATAAAAGTTTTAAAACCTCACTCTTTCAGATAGCCTTTCCCTCCCCTTGCTTCTTTGCTATAATGGCTCTGGGGTATATGAGGGAAGAGAATTTTGTGTCCCTGGCTTGTCCTGGGACAGAGTCTATTCAGTTCTGCAGCAGAGGAGGAATATAGGATATGGTAAGACAAGGAAATGTGTGGGATCTGCCTTTGTCTTCCAAGAGGAGAAATGTAGGGGTTACTATCTTGGTGAAACCTAAGTAGCAAAATCTGGGACTGTCCTCCTGGATTGTCCCAAAGTAGCTGTGGTCCAGAGTTCTTTCTTTGTTGTCATTCATTCCCTTTCTGACAAACATTTCCACCTGCACCACAGCAGGATGACCAGACAGCTCAAAGATTTGTTTGGTATTTTCTGATGTGCTTGATTAGCACATGTGTTTGACTGTCCCCAGGGTCCTGGGTGGAGGGTGTGACCCTGGCTTGGTGTGTGTGTCTGGATACTTGCTGACTGCAATCTGCTGGTCTCTAGACAATCTTCCTCTTTCTCCTGGTGCTACTGGCCCCAAATGCTGAAACTGGCAACTGCTGGTTCAGCAATTCTAGGGCAGGCAATGCAGGAACATGGCGGGGATGGAACAGGGGCCTCTTTCCTTCTCAACTCAGCATCGTCTCAGTTCTTGCTGCAAAGTCCTAGGCTTCCCATCAGGCCATATGGCCAGCTGGTCTACCCCAAGCCCTGCTCTGGGGGCCACTCATCTAGTGCTCAAAAAGGGCCCCATGGTAAGACCACCAACTCTCAATTCAACTTACGCACCATGTGAAAGCTGAGGGCAGCTCAGGAAAGCTAAGCTCAGGGCCCCTCTTTTCCTGATCAGACTGCTCTACTTCTCTGTGGCTATGCCAAAGACTGGATGGGCCAGAGATCGTGTACCAGGAGAACAATGTTCACGAATAATTTCCAAGCTTGCACACTTGTTAAAGGTTCTTTTTTTTTAATTTTTTTTTTCAACGTTTATTTATTTTGGGGACAGAGAGAGACAGAGCATGAACGGGGGAGGGGCAGAGAGAGAGGGAGGCACAGAGTCGGAAACGGGCTCCAGGCTCCTAGCCATTAGCCCAGAGCCTGACGCGGGGCTCGAACTCACGGACCACGAGATCGTTACCTGGCTGAAGTCGGACGCTTAACTGACTGCGCCACCCAGGCGCCCCAGCAGTTCTAAGAGTTTAGGATCATTTCCTGGAGGCCCAGAGTCCAGTTATGAAGCTTTGAGAATTTACTAATTTACTCATTCCTTAAATATTTACTGAGTGCTTTCTACAACTGTATTAGTGCCAGATGTATAGTGCTTAGCAAAACTGGCCCAGTCCTCACAGACCTCACACAAGAGGAAAAAACTGGCAATCTAACAATCACAAACAAGTAACCACACCCTATGTGAAGCTCCACGAAAAGAAGAGTTCAAGGTGCTATCTCCATGAGAATATAAACTCCACAAGAGTTTTGTGTGCTTTGTTCCCTACCTAGAAGGCAGCCTGGCACGTATTAGGTGCAAAATAAGTATTTGTTGAATGAATAAGAGCTATGAGATGACTTCTGAGGAGGTAGGGTGAATTCCCTGAGGAAGTGCTATTTTGGCTGATGTTAAAGATAAGAAGCTCCATTTTCTTAGCTCAAATTCTACTGAATGAATTTATATTAACCAGACTCTCAGGAGACTAATTCACACACCAGGATACACTTATTATTTTTGCACTAGGAGATATACCTGATTTCATATTTCCCTAGGAAGCACCCAAAAAAAATTCCAAGGGGAACTATCTTTGGTGTTACTGAAATTCTGTTGAGTTGAGCAGTATTTATGTGTTCTGGGAGCCAAATTAATTATCCGAAGGCTAACATAGAAGAACTTGGAATCAGTAAAGTGGACACTACCTTGACTTAAAGGACATTCAGTGGCGCCTGGGTGGCTCAGTCAGTTTAGTGTCTGACTTCGGCTCAGGTCATGATCTCGTGTTCATGGGTTTGAACCCCGTTTCAGGCTCTGTGCCGACAGCTAGGAGCCTGGAGCCTGCTTCGGATTCTGTGTCTCCCTTTCTCTCTGCCCCTCCTCTGCTCACACTCTGTCTCTCTCTGTCTCTCAAAAATTAAAATAAAACGTCAAAAAATTAAGAGATAAAAGAACATTCATAGAAGTCATTCATACAACTTACATAAAACTACTTTCCTACTAGGCGCATTCCTGTGCAGATCAAAGCTCCCTCCCCCCTGCCCCCCACAACTTGGTCGTACTGAGGAATGAGAGCACATCACATTATTGAAATTATTCCTTTTCCTGGACTCCAAGCTGGGAACTAATGTGAAATTTCAGGGCCGTATTATTTTGCCTTTGGCTGTCTGTGAACCTATTGTCATCAAGGCAGTTATCATCCTGAGATTGTGCCAACTTTACTTTCTTCCTAGTTCCTGAGATCCTTTTAAATCAGCAGTCTAGGACGGCTTTTGTATGCCTCTTACAGGATGACCTCCACACAGCCATATGCTCTCTCTGGGTAATATATCTATTTCCATATGGATACGTGCATGTGCTTCTGTGGGGCTCTTCATACATCTGCATTCAGGTGCATGGATTTATGGTATGACAGCAAAGTCTTGTGCTTTACTTCACTAGCCCCATGTGAACATTTACCTCACTGTTCAGGCACATCACCCATCTGTGGATACATACATGTGCATATCTGGGTGTTGAAAGTGTATACATAATATTTATGGGGCACCTGGGTGGCTCAGTCAGTTACGCGTCTGACTCTTAGTTTTGGCTCAGGTCATGATCTCACGGTTTGTGAGTTTGAGCCCCATGTCACGCTCGAAGCTAACAACACAGAGCCTGCTTGGGATTGTCTCTCTCTCTTTCTCGCTGCCCCTCCCTTGCTTGTGTGCATGCTGTCTCTCTCTCTCTCTCTCTCTTTCTCCCTCTCTCTCCCTCTCTCTCAAAATAAATAAACTTTTAGAAACAATAAAGAAAGTGTACACATATATTTACTATACAAATCCTTCAGGAGCACTGCTGGCTGCCCAGAAGTGACAATCTGTTTAAACCAGATGAAAGTTGAGTCAAGGGAGTCTAGAAGGCTGGGCCCTTCTTGGACACCAGAGAATCTGTCCTTTGCTGAGCCATGGAGAAAAGCAGGGAATGAGTTAATATGAGTGCTGGCAGATCTCAGAAGAGTATTTTGCTCACAAAAACTGAAAATAGCATATGGAAGTAGGACATTTGAGCCTTATGGAAAAGAATTAAAGGATACTTTGTAACAAAATGCCACTCAGGAAGTAGGGGATCTCTACAGTCCATGTGGGCCTGAAGCACTATGGGTCCAAAGGGTCATTTCTAGCTCATGAAACATATTGAAGTTAATTTGCTTAAAATGAAGATTTTCCCCCATCTGCCTTTATAAAACAGATGTTTCTAGTCAGAGCCTTCCCTAACAACAGTTAGGTTTCTCCTTTGAGCAGCAGTGCTGTGGAACAGGCACCCTGGTCCCCAATAATTTTCCTGGAAGATCTGAGAAGTGAGTGCAGCTGAGCGGTGAGGAAGGAGTTAGAAGCTGCACTATCTTGACGGTTCTGGCCTTAGGACCTCCGAGGTCAATGCACTGGGCTCGATAAACCTCTCACCCCACCTCCGGCCCTGCCCCTCCCTCCCTTCTTCCCTCTGACACTTGGCTTTGCTTTCTCTTGAGTGCCGAATGTTTCTTGAATTAACCATTTCATTAAAAAAAAATACACTTTCATCAGCACGTATTAATCGCCTCCTATGACATAGTCCTATGACATCAGAGCTGCTGCCTGTCCATGTGGTGCTTTGGGACAAATTAGAAAAGATGTCCCTTCCACCTTACTCTTCTCTAGGAAAAAATTGTCATAATATACTGAGTTTGTTTGAATGAGACCCGTTAGTGCCACCTGCAGGAAAACCATCCGTGATGTCTATAATGTGAACTGTGCCCTCTTAGAGTTAAAAGCACAGGCCCTAAAACAGGACAGTCTGGATTCCAATCTAACTCTGCCTCTTCCAACAGTGTGACCTTGCACAAATTGCTTCACTTTTCTCAGCACTAGGTTTTCTCCATTTGTAACAGGGGAATAATCTACCAAAGTATCAAACTTGTCGTAGAGATGAAATGAGACAAGGTATGTAAAGCACTTAGCGGTACCTTCCTCAAATAGAACACGTGGTGCAAAAAGGACGGGAGCACATTAACAGCACACGTGGTGTAAAGTAAAAATCAGATTTATTGGGGAAACACTTAAAGGCACAGAAGTCATGAGAGTTGATGAGGCTCTGAGGTCGCACGATTCCCCAGGGTGGTGTGCCGGACTTGGCTCGGGAGGACAGCTACACTTGGGAAGATCCCAGGAAAGGGATCCGTGCCTTCAGTGCTCCACACACATTTGGAGAAAGAACAGGAACATCTGGATAACTCTGTGGTGATGGAGCTTCTTGAGCCGTGAACCAGCCTTGTTAGAAAGAGTCTCCGCCTCTGGCATCGGCCTCCTCCTCTCTTATCTGACTCCGACCAAATCTACAAATCTTTTGTAGATTTCTTACTACAAAAGAGAAGGAAATGAGCTCCAGGGCCACGTGACTTTCTCTCTGAATGTGTCACACCAGAAAACATGGCAAGGGTTGAACTCAGCTTTTCCGGTTTCTGCCTCAACTAACAAGTCAGCCTAGAAATCATCAAGCCACTGTAATTGAAACTAAGTCCAAATGTCTTAGAGCCCTACACTGAAAAGGACACATGAGAGATCATGTAATTCAATCCTACATTTGTGGATAAAAAGGAGGCTCAAAGCGCATGGTTTATTTGGTTATCAGTAAAAAGTGGCTGTCAGGACTCGAGTCCTCATCTTCCAAATTCCATTTCCTCTTAAATTGCAATGAAGTGCAATTTAACCTTGTTTAGCACATCAGTCACAGACATCCTATTAAATACAAGGGACTGAAGAAAAGACCGTAGCTTCCAGAGTGAACCCAGAGAGCGAAGAGACGCAGGGATGACCAATTTTGTTCAAAGCCTTTGACTTCTGTAAACAAGAAAAGCTATATAATTTAGCAAATAATGATCAGGAGGGCACCACTTGTTCGGATCTAGGACAGGTAGTCAAAGGTTTGTTCAGAGGAAAAATTATAATCTTAAAACCTTTTTACTTTAAGAAGAATGCATGCTAAGGAAGCGATTATTCAGGAAGATAAACTGAAGACAAAGCACAATGTCAAACATCTAAGGAAAGTAGAAGGAAGGAATTAAAAGTAAAAGCAGAATGTCATGAAGTTGAAAACAAAAATCAGTGGAACTGACCGCCAGGAGAAAATGCTGCACGTGGCTCTTGCGGCCTCTCTGCACAGCTCCGGAGCAGATGCCCCAGCTACTTTGTTGCAGACCATCTTTTCAAGGAGGTTTGTGTAGCCAACAGCTTTTAAAAATAAGAGTGCCTCTGCCCAGAACCAAGGGCAGCATTCTTACCATCCGTGGTAAAAGATTCAAGTTCCCTCAGTTTGGGATTCGATTCCTCCTCCTGGAACACAAGGCGCTACGTGAGCAGGCAGTGTGGGGCGTTCACGGCGTCGACCTGTGGCAAATGGCACGAATGCCCACATGTTGGCTCTCCCAGGCCCGGAAGATTTTGGCTCTCCCAGGCCCTGCTGTTCTGCCAGCAGACTAACCAGTTAGCTTGCAAACAGAATAAGATCTCAGACCCTTTGCAGGTCTTCATTTCCAGCTTTGCAGGAATCCAGAGCTGATTCATTGAAAAAGACAAAAATAGCAACAATAATAAATAATCCATTCAATTAGCTTGATCAAGGAAAAAGGGGAAAATACAAATAAATTTAGGAATTAGAAAGTGAATTAGCACACGTATATAAGAAACTACAATTCTAGGGGCGTCTGGGTGGCTCAGTCGGTTGAGAGTCTGACTTCAGCTCAGGTCATGATCTTCCATGGCAGTTGGCGAGTTTGAGCCCTGCATCAGGCTCTGCACTGACCATGTGGAGCCTGCTTGGGATCCTCTCTCTCTGCCCTTCTCTCTCTCTCTCTCTCTCTCTCTCTTTCTCTCTCTCTCTCTCAAAATAAACTTTAAAAAACAAGAAAAGAAACTGTAATTCTTTTTTTTTTATTTGTATTTGTCAACTTGAGATATAATTGACATCATACTGGTTTCAGGTATACAATATAATGATTCAATATTTGTCTTTGGAAACTACAATTCTTACAAAAGAATCATTTGTACAAATATGCGCCAGTATCTTGAAAATCCGAGTTAAATGGATACCTTTTGAGGAAAACATAAGATATCAAGATTCATGCCCAAAGAAGAAGAAAACCTAAACAGACCCATGTCATGGAAGCAATCAAAGGCCGAAGCCAAGGTCTGGGTCTGCTCTGCAGATACGCCACATTCTTCTAGTGCCTGCCGGCTGGCTTCTCCCTGGCCCTTGACCAAGGATCTGCTTGAACTTGAAGGTGGAGGTCAAATCTGCCAGCCTTGACTGCAAACATTATGATGTGATGAAAATGACCAAGTAAATCACATCTTTTCACTAGAAAGAGGAGATGACAGATATTTTTTTTTTTATTAAGTAGCATGCATGCACATTTCTTATGAAGCTTATCGCTTAACTTCAATGCAGTTTTCTTTACGTATAAAATAACACTTTCGCTCCGGAAATTGATTTGACAAGGACAGCAGGATCACCAAAAGGAGTCTTCCGGTGCCTGCCAGTGCATTCCTTTGGTTGAATCCACTGCCATGGAGGGCGGACCTTCCCTGTACACTTCACCCCACCCCACTGTCACCATCATAACAGAACAGTGGTTCTCCGCCCAGCTGCACCAGCGCTGCCTGAAAACTTGTCAGCAACGCCACTACTGAAGCAGAAACTCTGGGGGTGGGGCCCCCCCTATCCATGGTCTGACGAGCCCCTCCAGGTGTTTCTGATGCACAACCAAGTTTGCAAAGTATTATAATAGCCTTCATTCATGTCATAGAATTGAGCATCTGTCATAGCCCACTTCCTGTTGGTTGCATCAAAACTACTCAGAAGGAAAAAATTCCATTGCTTTGCAGCCCCCCTCTCGCTATAAATAGTGAACACTTGCTCACCAGCAGCTGGAGCTCTGGCCCATCCTCGTTGGAGCTCTCCAGGCTCCGTAAGACAGCTGCTGCAGAATACCAATAGCGGAAAGAACAAGGGCATTCATACGTGCTGAGGGGGAAATGCGACCATCTTATGGGCCGTGCTCCATAAAGCCATAAAGCAGTTTTGCAGTGGGAAGAATAGGAAAGCAAGAGTTGCCCCACTTTTTCTTCTTTTAATGAGGAAAGTTAAGGCGGAAATAATTCACAGCTACATCTCCGCCCCTCATCCTAACTAAATGTGGGCTTTAAAGAAACAGCAAGGTCTAACGCTGAGGCAACAAAACCGGCAGGATCAGGAACCTGAACCCTTTCCCTGTTTCTGGTACCAATTCACCATATGACCTTGGGAACGTGACTTAAGCCTTTAATTCTTTTCATTTGTATTCCTGTGCGTGAAATATGAGTGATAATAACCCCTCCTTCCTTCCTCACAAAAGGGTGAGTGGATTCATTATGTGATCCAGAAAAGAAGTTTGAAAAGAAAAGAGCTACAGGCAGAGCTGGCCCTAGGACACCCCAGCCCAGTCTCGACCCACCTCTCTAGAACTCAGGGAGATATTGGGGAAGGGGCGGTAGTTTTCTAATTCTAATTTTATTTTTTTAATTGACATCAAAGTTAGTTAGCATATGGTGCAACAGTGATTTCAGGACTAGATTCCTTAGTGCCCCTCACCTATTTAGCCCATCACCCCTCCCAAAACCTTTCCAGTAACCCTCAGTTTGTTCTACATAGTTCTCCATATTTATGAGTCTCTTCCGTTTTGTCCCCCTCCCCGTTTTTATATTATTTTTGCTTCAGGGAAGGGATGGTATTTTTAAAGACCCCTCCAGCTCATCCACACGCACAGCCTGAGAGAGCCTGAGCTGCCGACCTAGAACCCTCACCACTGTCAAGGCTAATTGGGCCCCTTCGGGCCTTGGCTTGTCCCTCTGACTTTGAGGATGATGGGGGAGGGGTGGAGGGTGCTTTTTCATGATTCTCTCTTATCCCATGCCCAGCCTGACCAAATGTTTTGAGCCCAGCAGAGGGATACATGCCTAGCAAATGGAAGGTACCTACGGAGAAATGAGGCTGGCTTTTTTAAATCAAAAGGCATAGTTTGCATTCCCTGTCACTCCTGGACAGTGTCTCCCTCCCGAGAGGTCTGTAGTCTGCCCACCTTTCCTTCCATTGGAAGAACTGTGTCGTATCTTCGCTATTCCTTTGCATGTTCTAGGTGCTCCATACATGTTTGTTGAATGAAAGATAAAAGAAAAGTGAATGGACTTGTTCTTCCCCTTCGAGAGAGTACCTGACACATATTTTACCCGGCTTTGACCTGCTGGCTGCACTGACAACGGGTTGCTTGCGTTACCCCCACGGTGGACCGCCCTGGGCCACTGCCTCTTTGCACAGAGGATTTTATCACAATGAGCCCTGGTTGTTGCTCAGACAACCTTCTTCTATGCAGTAAAAGGAGGCTCAGAGAGAAGAAATGATCTGGATCTCTGCTTCATCTAGAAACTCGCCCACAATGCTTCTCTAGAAACTTCATTGTTAATACGTTAAGTGATTGGACGACCATCACTGTATCAAAGGACTTAGAAAACTTCAGAAGCAAAGCCTGGATTTGGGATTTAAACAACATCTGGACATTGTCTTTGAGAAGTGAAGAGCACACTCACACACTTGCCCCTGTGTTACTACAACTCCAACTAATTCAGCCACAATCACAGAGAGCAAGAGAGAAAGCTTTTGACAATAGGGATGATGTGGCTTGGGTGCTACAGACCCGCCTGAGCCCTTCCCAGGGTTACATTCTTGATCTATGGCTCACTTGTTCTAATCAATTTGTGAGGGAGGCCTTGGGTTTTGTCCATCTTAGAGAGGAAAAAGCTGGGGCTTGGAGAGGAGCACCCTGCCTAGGTGGGAAGGAATCCAAAGTTCCTAATTAAGTCCACCAGCAGGGTGGGTCTGGACAGAATCCGAAGATACACAAGGTTGTCCCGTCTTTGCTGTGTCCCCTTCTCTGCTCCGGCCTGCCCTCCTTGCTCTGCAGAGGCGGTCTCCTGAGCCTCATGCCTGCCCCCAAACCTGTGTCTGGGGTTGCCCTCTCTGGCCTGGCATTGGGTCCTCATGACAGCCAACTACCCTTTTCTACCCGACATCTCCCGCTTGATCACCCCTCCCAAACACAACTTGCTTCTCCTGCATTGATCTCATTTGTGCAAAGAAAAGGGTTTCTATTCCAGATCCACCAATGGCCGACTGGAAAGGGGGCCAGATGGCCAGAAACAGCGCCCCCTCCTCTGATAGCAAAGTGAGGCCACATTCACATCGTACCGCTTACTCCACTACAGTGGGGTACAGGTCCACTGTTCTCCCTCAGGAAGGTATGTGCAGAAGGCCTCAAGCAAATGACAGAAAAATGTCCCCATAAGTCCCCAAAACATAATTCTTCCATGATAAGAGCACGACGATTTGGACACCGTCTACCAGAAATCAGGAACTCCAAACGTCACTACGCCTTCTGACATATTAGTATCCCCATGTTACAGATGCGAAAACGGAGGCTCGGAGCCATTCGTAACCGGCGCACTGGTGACAGAGCTTGAATCAGAACCCCGGTCCGCGGGATTTCAACACCCATGCTCTTAACTCATACATTCCTCCTCAGTCAGCCTACCTCTGAGGAGGCTGATTTGTCCCAAGCAGCACTGATAGCAGAAAGTATCTTAACGTAGGGAGCTGGGTGATGCTCCAGTGGGGCCTCTTCCTCCTCTTCTGTATCCCCAATTCTCGCCTCTGTGGGGAGCTGACTTCCTGTCACTTTTCTCCCTGCCCTGCCCATACTTCCTTTAATCCCTCTACCTTTCATGGGTGGTTTCTGATGGAAAGGTGTTGATGGCTCTTTATAACTATCCTTTTAGTTCTTTTTTTAAAAATGGAAAAAAAAAAGTTTATAGTTTAAAACGCGGAAGCATGGTCCAGTGAAGTAGAAAATTATGTCGGAACAAACAACAATAAAGACAGAACCCTTAGAAGGAGATGTACCAGACCTGTACAGCCCATGGCAAAGCTATCTCACACCTCGAAAGCCTCTGTGGAACCACTGCACACAGTGCGGGGTTCCTCGTGCTCTCCCTGAAGACATCACCAGGATGAAGGCCCTGGCACCATACAAGGAAACATTTGGAGCAGCAGAACCGGCCCGTCACTAGGCATCGGTGAGCTACTTAGCAACTGACCAACCTTGGTAATCCGTCAGCCTCTCTGGGCCTCAGCAGCCCGCCTGCCAGTGACTTCTAGATGCTGGTGCCAGGTCGACTGTAACCGAATCACCTAGAGAGGCTTTTAAAAATTCAGCTCCCCTCCACAACTCTTACTGAACATGTCTCAGATGAAGCCGCAGAATCGGTGTGTTTTGAAAGTTCTCTGGGTAATCCCTACCTACAGCCAGACTTGGGAACCACTGGACTAGATGATACCTAAGAGAGCTTACAACTAACTGAGAACTTAGGAAATTTCCCCCTAGTCCACTAAGGGTGGCCTGATAGCACCCCCATGGTGCAGGCATTGCCAAGTGCATCCCAAACGTCAGGTCAAAAGGGACACCGGTCTCTATTACAGACCAGAAACTACGAGGATGAATTTTTTTTTTAATTTTTGTTTTTAATGTTTATTCATTTTTGAGAGACAGAGAGAGAGAGACAAAGAGTGAGTGGGAGAGGGGCAGAGAGAGGGAGACAAAACAGGCTCCAGGCTCTGAGCTGTCAGCACAGAGCCCAACGCAGGGCTCGAACTCACAGACCGAGAGATCATGACCTGAGCCAAAGTCAGATGCTCAACTGATTGAGCCACCCAGGTGCCACAAGGATGATTTTTTTTTAATGTTTATTTATTTATTTATTGAGAGAGAGAGAGAGAGAGAGAGAGAGAGAGAGAGAGAGGGAAAGAATCCCAAGCTGTCAGCACAAGATCATCACATCTCACAAACCGTGAGATCATGACCTGAGCTGAAATCAAGAGTCAGAGGTTTAACTGACTGAGCCACCCAGGCGCCCCTGCAAGGATGAATTTTGATGACCTTTTGAAATCAAGACCCAGCGAGGGGCTTGGCTGCCACCCAAGAGAGAATGGGGTTTGGCTCTTGCCTGGCTGATAGAAGGCAGTGAGTAGTTCACTGGAAACAGTGACAATTCGTAACATGCTCTTGACAGAGAGAGACCTGCTGGAAAGAAAGCTTCCCTCTGTAAACAGAGCAGATTCCTTACTTTTTCAAGTTTATTGATAAACAGAACCAACTTCAGAATTTCTTTTATGTCTAAGCATGCTTGATGAGCAAAGTCCCTGTGATGATAACATCTTGCAGGGGAAGGGATTTTAGAGAGCAAAATCTAAGACACTAGCTATTTTGGGAGAATTTTCTTAGGAACTATTGCTGTTATATGAGTTGCATTGTGTCCCCCTGCAAAAAAAAAAAGATATGTAAAGTCTGAATTCCAGTGCCTCAGAATGTGACCTCATTTGGAAATAAGATCTTTGCAGAGGTAATCAAGTTAAAATGAGGTCACTAGTGTGGGCCTTAATCCAATATGACTGGGTTTTTATAAAAAAAGGGGAAATTTAGACGCAGAGACAGACACACACACCAAGAAGACCATATGAAGATACACGTGGAAAAGGTGCCATACGGGGCACCTGGGTGACGCAGTCAGTTAAGCGTCCGACTTCAGCTCAGGTCATAATTTCACAATTCGTGAGTTTGAGCCCTGCATCGAGCTCTGTGCTGACAGCTCAGCCTGCTTCAGATTCTGTGTCTCCCTCTCTCTCTGGCCCTTCCCTATTTGTACTCTGTCTCTCTCTCTCTCTCTCTCTCTCAAAAATAAGTAATAAACATTTTTTAATTAAAAAAAAAGAAAAGAAAAAATGCCATAGGACTGGTGTGATACGTCTACAAGCCAAGGAACACCAAAGACTGCCAACAAACACCATACACTCAGAAGAGGCAAGGAAGAACTCCGCTACATGTTGCAGAGGGAGCATGGGCCCTGCTCACACCTTGATTTTGGACTTCCAGCCTGTAGAGCTGTGAGACAATACATTTCTGTCATTTTAAGCCACTCAGTTTGTGGTGCTCTGTTACCACAACCCCAGGACACGGATACTAAGCCTAGATTTTAAAATCACAACAACAAGGGCGCCTGGGTGGCTCAGTGGGTTGAGCATCTGACTTCCGCTCAGGTCATGATCCCTCGGTTTGTGAGTTCGAGCCTCACATCAGTCTTGCTGCTGTCAGCGCAGTGCCCACTTCGGATCCTCTGTCCCCTGTCTTTCTGCCCTTCCCCCACTCATGCTCGCTCTCTCTCAAAAATAAATAAACATTTAAAATAACAACAACAACAGTTATCATTGGTCACAGGATTTTACATGCGTGATCTCATTTAATCCCATCCACAACTCAATGAGCTGGATTTATCATCCCGGCTTTCATTTTACTGACATCCCCACTTTAGAAAAGAGGCAGGCGTGACTAAGTAAGATTAAGAATTTGAGGGACTCCTGGGTGGCTCAGTCAGTTAAGGGTCCACCTCTTGATTTTGGCTCAGCTCGTGATCTCATGGTTCATGGGATCGAGTACCCCAGTGGGCTCTGCACTCAGCATGGAGTCTGCTTGAGATTCTGCATCCGTCTGCCTCTCCCCTGCACATGCACAGGTGTGATCTCTATCTCAAATAAATACATAAATACAGACAGACAGACAGACAGAAAGACAGACAGACAGACATAAGAAATTTGCTAAATACCAGACAGCTAAAAAGGGGTGGGACTTGGAGTTCGTCTAGGGCCACCCCACTCCATGTTGTATTGCTGCCGACAGTGTAGAGAAGATTACATGGAAGAACCACACCTCGGGGGGAGAGGGGAACTAAGCTGTTCCTAGAAAACCACTGGGGCTGATATTTATGGCCTCATCTCATTATTTTGCTTAAAGTAAAATTGCGGATCAGAAGATAAGATAGAAAAGGTAAATACCAAAAGACATTACTAAGTGAAATGTAAAATCGTTTTAAAGTAAGTCATCTGAGATTGGCCAGACCCTGCTTCTAATTCTTAGTATAAATTAATCAATGATTGAGTCTGCATATTTATAAAGATGATTAAAAACAGTGATGTAAGGGGCGCCTGGGTGGCTCAGTCGGTTAAGCGTCCGACTTCGGCTCGGGTCATGATCTCGCGGTCCGTGAGTTCGAGCCCCGCGTCGGGATCTGTGCTGACAGCTCAGAGCCTGGAGCCTGTTTCACATTCTGTGTCTCCCTCTCTCTGACCCTCCCCCATTCATGCTCTGTCTCTCTCTGTCTCAAAAATAAATAAACATTAAAAAAAATTAAAAACAAAACAAACAAAAAAAAACAGTGATGTAAGAAGTACGACCGTTTCCATTTTTCAGCCAATGAAACTGAACCCTTCAGGGCGAGAAGTGACGCGCCCGGGAGGACAAGGTTCACCGGAGCCAGACCGGAGCCTGGAGAGTGTAAACCTCTCCCTCTCAGTCCAGTAGGCTCTGCCTCCTTTAGAAGCAAACACATATGTGAGGCATTCCACATACAGCTAATTATAACGAGATAACACATATAATGTGATCCTTCCTGGTTTGTCCACCGAGATTATTTTCACCGGAATTTGCCCAGTTGAATATATAAACTATTGGGGCTGGAGGTGAAAGAGTCACATGACTATAATATTTAAGATATTACTTTGGTTGCACATATATTTAAATCACCCATTACATCAGAAATATTGCTATTTTCAATCTCACATTTCACGAAACCATGTTATTCAAACACTTCACAAACATCTTCAGCTCTCATGGCTTCATTGTCACGAGAGCCCTTTTAGGAATCACCTAACACGGTTTTCAAGAGCACATTCTGCTCCTGCCTGAGCACTTAAAATTCCATATAGAACACTGGTTGGAAGTGTTACCTCCTCTTGTATTCGCCCTCTAAATTTAGATTCCTCATCTCTACAAGTGTAACTGTTTACCAGTATTGCTTTTTTTTTTTTTTTTTTTACATTTATTTATTTTTGAGAAACAGAGTGAGACAAAGCATGCGTGGGGGAGGCGCAGAGAGAGAAGGAGACACAGAATCTGAAGCAGGCTTCAGGCTCTGGGCAAGCAGTCAGCACAGAGCCTGATGTGGGGCTCGAACCCACAAACTGTGAGATCATGACCTGAGCTCAAGTCGGACGCTCAACCGACTGAGCCAACCAGGCGCCCCACCACTATTGCTCTTAAATGATCTTTAAGAATTCATCTACAATGCTACACAGCACTGCACAACAATCACGAGGACCTCTTTGGAGGAAGAATAATAGTTGAGCGCCCATGTGTTAAATTTCTTTGCCTCCTTCTCTGTCAACTCTACCAGGAGATCCTCTCTACAAGCTTCCAAAATTAGGGAGGATTGGAGTTGTTCCGGGTTAATGAGTCTTTCCCAAACAGAACACTTTCTTATTCAAAATAACATGAGAAATTAGAGAACACCCTGAGAAGGAGACCTCCCTGCCCCCTGCTTTGTGAGGTCTAACTTTTAGGTGCTAAAAGTTTTGGCCACAAGGTAGTGGCCTAAAGATCAGACACAGGGGGGGAAATGCCTGACGTTACCTAGTGGTAATTTCAGTGGTTTTCAATGATGAAACCAAACTGAACCTATGATTTTTTAAGTTGCATTATCATGTTTGTACTTAGATAACTCAAGCAGAAATTCCCCGAGAAGGCTCATGAGTCCGTGATTATTACATACTCAGGTCTTGGTTTTATGGACGAATTCTCACATGTGGAGTCTAGCCTCTTGAATTCTCCAGGTGGAAGCGCTGGTGTCAGCCCCTGCCTGTCCTCTGTTGCACGTAGACCTGGAGGAATGTTCTTTGGGACAGGCTCAGACCTGCCTGTGACCGGGCTGCCCTGACAGGCGGCCTAGCTTTTGCGCACAGCCTCAGCCCATCAGGTTTAGGTGGCCCCCGCCACTGCACTGCTACTCTGCTCCCCAAAACTTCCACACCCTTGGCCCCAGCCTCACCCTCCTTTGTGGGAAACTGCTTCCTCTCAAGCACTAGCATTCAAGATAAACATTTAAATTGTACTTTGCACTCATTCCCCCCATTTTGTTTCCTAGAATTTCAACATATTTTTGGTACTGAGCATTGTGGGTTAAATAGGCTTTTGTAGGCTGGTCTGGGAACATTGTTTCCAGTGAAAAAATGCATTCTGTGTTAGAAACAAACAACATACACAAAGAAACGTTGGGAACACGACCTCTTTGTAGAGTAGGGACTGCCTGTCCAGCCTCATGTATCAGAGTTAAAGCATACAAGCATTCTCTTTTCAAAGCTGGCAGCATTTTTTTTTTTTTAATCTCAATCTGGGATAGAAATCTATGAATCTGGCCACATGTGGGGGACGCTGAGGAACAGACCAGTTTGATTTTATCATCCTCTTTCTCACTAGGAGGGGGGGGATATAGAAATAGTGATATGACTGCCTTCTTCCTCTTTAGGAAAATGCCAGCCTTCTAAGGGGAAGGTGGTGGGAGGTGGTTAAATTGTTCATTCAGTTGGCAGCCATCATCCACTTAATTAATTAAATCATCCAACACCCATGATGTGCTGGACACTCTTCTAGGTGTTCCTGTGAAAACTGACAAAACACACAAGGTCTGTGAGGAGACTGACACTGAGTAACAGAATTAAATAAACAAGAACATGTAAAGTAGCAACAAATGCTTTTTCGAAAATCAAGCAGGGCAAGTATTAAACAGGAGAAGTGAGCCTAGGGAGCTACTTTGGGTTGGATGGCCAGGGAAGGCTTCCCTAAGGAGGAACTTTTATACCAAGATCAAAACCCAGCTATGAACAGAGAGATACAGAGAAGAGAATGCCAGGCAAAGGGAACAGGGAATGCAAAGGCCCTGAGGTTGGACAGAACTTGATTTTATTCCATGAACAAAAGGGTCAGTGTGGCTGGAGCGCAGCAAATGAGAAGGAGGGAGGGTAATGTGAGAGCTGGTGCAGAGGTGGTAAGAAACCAGATCCTGCAGGGCCTTGGGGCCAAAGTGAGATGGTTAGATCTGATCCTAAGTGCAAGGGCAACATTTGGAAGGCTTTAAACAGGGCAATGGCTTACGTCATCTGACTTGAAAGGCCACTCTCCTACTCCATGAGAAGGCCAGAGGAGAGGCAGAAGTTTTAACTAATACAAAGACAGTCAGATGGTGGTGGCCATCAGCTACTGTGCACTTACCCTGTGCCTGGAACTCTTGAAAGTGTTTTTACCTACTGGGGTGCCTGGGTGGCTCAGTAGGTTGAGCGACAGACTCTTGGTTTCAGCTCAGGTCATGATCTTACAGTTGGTGGGTTCGAGCCCCGCATCGGGCTTTGTGCTGAGCGTGCAGAGCCTATTTGGGATTCTCTCTCCCTCTCTTTCTGCCCTTACCCTGCTTGCTCTCTGTTTCTCTTGAAATGAATAAATAAAAACTTAAAAAAATTAAAGTGCTTTACATGCAATATACTGATTAGTCCTCACAACCACTCTATACAGTGGAAATTATTAGAATTTCCAAATTACACATACAGAAAATAAAAAAAAAAAAGTAAGGAAACTTCTCTTTGGCTGGTGGCATTACAAAAAAGCACCTGGGTGGCTCAGTCGGTTAAGTGTCCGACTTTGGCTCAGGTCATGATCTCGCGGTTCGTGGGTTCCAGCTCCGCGTCGGGCTCTGTGCTGACAGCTCAGAGCCTGGAGCCTGCTTTGGATTCTGTGCCTTCCTCTCTCTAGGCCCCTCCCCGTTCACGATCTGTCTCTCTTTCTCAAAAATAAATAAACATAAAAAATTTAAAAATAAAAAGTCCTCCTTTTATAATTACATAAGTAAATAATAGTTATTATTAAAAAACCATCTTAAATGAGCAAAAAGAAAAAATTAAATCACTTGAGATCATATCACTCTGAGATAACTACTGTTAACATTTTGGTTTATATATTCATAGACGTTGTGCTATGGAAATATATGATCTACTATTCTCAGAAGCATATGACTCCTTACTTCTGTATGTCACATAATTCTTAGATCACAGGTTTTTTTTACATTCTTTTTATAATTTAGAAATACAGTCCACTATCCATTTTGAATGAAAGTATGAAAAAAAATGTTGAATTTTAATACATAGTAAATGGTGGTTTAAAATTATAGCGTAAGACTGGACTTTTTAAATGTAATGAAGTTCTCCAAAAAGCATTTTTCTGTCCTTTTCTGTGCTGACAGATCGAAAATCATCTGTCAGACATGAATTGCTCCCAAGATGGCCATACTCAGCAAGCATCCCTGGTGGGCTTGTTTGGGTCAGTCAGTGGCAGAGCACGCTTTGTGGCAATAAGCCTGCACACATGTCCCACACAGCCAGCCAGCACCGTGCCTAGCATCAGGACGCCCAGCGTAGCAGCAGCAGACATAACCTCTGCCCTCCACGTCAGCCGCCAGGGCCAGAAAAACACACTGAACAACTTGGGCCCGAGGAGTATGTCATCTCAAGAAAGGAAAGGTCATCTCAAATATCTCAAGGACGCCTCAAGGTATCGCGTGAGACACCCCCATCAAAGTGTACTTCCAGAGACAAATTCCTCTGCCGTCCGAATCCCCACACCAGGGGACTTGATGGCACCAGGAAATCTCATGTGAAGCTTCTCCACAAACTTTTCCTCTACTCTGCCTTCTTCCAAATGGTTTCTCCACCACTCTCCTGTTACTTCCCTTTCCTCTCTGTACATGTTGTCATTGTTTGGACAGTCATGGCTCCAATCCCACGACCACTAGTTACGTGAACCTCAGACAAGTTATTTAAACCCTGAGTCTTGGGTTTCCTAATCGATAAATGGAGATAATTAATATTTGGTAAGATCATTTTCAGGACTAAATGAAATCATAAGGAACAAGCACATGGGAGACAATAGACCATCCCTACATGCTGTTATCTCCTCGCTTCTCTCCTTCCCTCCCACGCTCACCCTTAAAAGGATCTCTTACTCCGCATTAAGCTGTGTGGTATTGGTGGAAGGCCCAAATGGGCCTTGATATGAGCCCCAACCAGTCATGCTTTTGCTGTGGGATCCTAGGCAAGCCTTTAAACCCTCACGGTCTTGGGGATTACTATCAGACACAAATGAGATCGCAGATACCAAATCACTTTTTATCCAAGATAAAGCTCTTCAAAACCTAGGAGAGAATAAGAGAAACAGCCCTTGGATGAACATGAACCTTTAAATATGATAAATCCACCGTATAATCCAAAAACGTTCCACAAGCATTTTCAGCGGGACTAGTTTGAAAGGGGAAAGTTAATTGCGAAATACTCAAATCTTACCCAAGACTGGTAGAAGAGAAAAGAAAATTGACTTATGCACAACCGAGAATGAACCTAGCCTGCTTTAATGCACTACCTCTGGCCTCACCCCAATGGGTAGAGAATCACAGGGGAGGCCAGTTCAGAGAGGGAGAGCACCGGCTACGTGGAAGACGTGCCCACCTTCCCTGCTAAGCAGTAACCAGACTTCCTGCTCTGCTGGGGAACCCACGCTCAGCCCAGGCCTGAGGCATTGCCCAGAGGCCAGATTGGGAAGAGGTGCTTAGGGTTTACAGAATACACATCTCCACGAGACCTACCGAGCTGCATTGTCCCCTGCGGAGACAGTGCAAGGCCTGCCACAGGGCTCTTCTGCGTCTCTCTCTATCTTGAGCACAGGGGCTTTTGAGCTGGGCTCTTTAAATGTGGCTGAAAGATATTCCAAAAGATTAGCCACAGCATCTTTTCCTGGGAATTGATCTATGGACTTAGCAAGGAGGATCAATAGGACCTTAAATGACCTGAAAGGACACTCTACATTCAAAAAGACTGCAAAGCATGTCCCCAACAAAGTACATTCAGAAAAGGGATGGCTTAGCATCAAGTCCCTCTGGGGATGGGCTGCTCATGGGTTAAAGTGTCATTTCAATGCCTGGGATACCAAACACTTCGTCAACTTGTCCCTGTTTGTGACTTGTTGTGACCTGTTAACAGGGCCATGTGAATATATTCATTTCTGGATAATGAGTTCAAAATCAGAGTCCTGTTTGGACAATGAGTAACACATTTTGCTGTCCGTCTATTTTCTAGCAGATGGCACCTGTACCCCTCCAGGTGAAATTTCACAGTCTAAATCATCATAGCAAAAGGCCGACCTCTCCATTCCTGCACAGAGGAGACAAAATATCCTTTTGCTGGATACCCAACAAAACATAGACAAATCTATCACAGCCCAGAATATATGGGTCTTAATAAGCCTGATCTCTTTGTCCAAAGTGCATAGTAACCTCAGGAAGGTTAGGCTGCTGGTGGTGGCCCATGGAGCAAAAGTGTAGTGCTTCTCTAAGAACTCGGGAACCAGGTTGCCCTCAGAAAGTTAGACTAGCAAAATCTGCATCCACAATGGATTTGATGAGAATTCAGAAGGAGTAAACCAACACAGCGACTACATTTGTGACTGAAGAATTTGGAGATGCTCCAAATCCCCATCAAAGTGACTGGACTGTGATATCAGGAAGGTAGAAATAGAATGTGATTATGACTTTAAAAGTGTGAATCTGCCTAGTTGGCTGTAGAGAATGCTGTGTGGAAAAACCGGTTTGAGGAGACTGGAGCAGACAGAAAATAAGCCCAAAGTCTCAGAGGCAGGCAGGGCCATCTGAGCAGGGATGAGTGGGTGCGGGTGGCCACATTCAGGACATTATACCAGGAGTATTTCTCTTGGGGACCACATAACTAATCTCATTTATTCTAACTCCAGGCTAACGAAGCAAACATTTGGATGGAATTTATCTTCTCAAGTATGCTTATCTACAAAGGGAGACTGTGCTCGCCAAGACAACCTAAGTATTCTGGTCTATAGGTTATAATTCAGTTATATACATCAGTCTCCTGAGGTCTGATGATTGTGAATCCACTTGAGGAAGGGCAGGATCTGGGCCTCGATGAATGTGGTAACGTTTGTGGTAAGTAAGTCGGCTGGAAACACCCTTCTATTCACTCAGTGTAGAGTAATATCAAAAATACTATATACCCACCCTCTGCCATGGTAGCATTTGCATGTGAATGATGGCAGGACCTAAAAAATCTTTTTGCTGAATAAACTAAAATATTTTTTAAAGCAATAAAATAAAGCAATACTTAGGAAAAGTTGTTTTTGGTTTGGCGGGGGGGCGGGGGGGGGTTGTAGAGACAGAGAGAGAATCTTAAGCAGGCCCCATCCCCAGCACAAAGCCCAACAAGGACCTCAATCTCACAACCCTGAGATCATGACCCGAGCCGAAACCAGAAGTCAGACACTTAACAGAATGAGCTACCCAGGTGCCCCAAACACATTTGGTTTTGATGGTACTTGTATTTTTCAAATTTCGGCATCTTATTGATTTTTCTGAAGTAATTTCTAAAGCAAGTGCCTCTTTGAAAATTGCTTCCCATTTGTCTTTTTTTCCCCCAAATTATGTCACTCAGCAGCTTCACCAGACCCAAGCCCAACAAGGATTTTCATATCCCACAACGCGAGGACCAAAAGCACCAGGCACACTGCAGGGGGAAGAATATTTGCCCAGAGTGGACCCAGATAGGGAGATCTGGGCTGCATCTTCCCTTCCCCCATGCCCCAGAAGATCTAAATTTAGTTTACTGGCTATACTGCAATGACATTAACATGTTGCAAGAACAAGAATCAAGCAAAAGAGAAAAAAAGAAGCTTAATGTGGTGCGAGGTATTTTAATGCCATGGCAACTATGATGTCTTCTCTATTATTTAATTCACTTCCTCAGGTCAGGTTATTCTGCCCTCTCCTGCACTTCCTGTTGCCGTAACCAAATCAGGTCACCCTGAATTTGGGAGTCCTCTTCATGACTGCAGTCATGTCTATTTCCAGCAGAATGAATTTTCTCCATCTCTTCCTTTGCTCCCGGACCTTTATTTGGTGCCCTTGATGTTCCTGGTTGCTCTTTCCTGTGCACCACATGCTGTAAATGCTTCCCTTTCATGCACATCTCCTCCCCCACACCCTTCTCCCCGCTGCTCCTCTCCCTGCCCCTCCCTCCAGCTTCTGCAGTTGTCACCAACACAGACCTTGATTAGTGACTCAGTAATTCAGAATCCAAGCACCTTGGTTCTCCTGAAAGTCCCATGCCTCTCTTCCTAGAGTAAGATAAAGGTCTCTCTCTCACGCCCCCAGATCTCAGTGCCATTAAGCTGAGTTGACTTGGGTCTTGAATATTCAGTTAGTTAGAGTTGTCCTGACTTCTTCCCCTTTCCTTTTCCTGTGCGTGTCCGTGGGGCTCTTCATGCTCTATTTAACTTTTCCCCAGGAAAATAATTTTTAGAGCCCACTTACAGTTGGAAACACTAAGGTCCAGAATGCTTAACTGCCCAGTTGCATGGCTAGTTCTTGAAGGATACAAAATAAATGGAGTGAGAATTCAATCACATTGGTGAACGTGGTGGCGGGGGGGGTGGGGAAACCTTGTTAAGGGGTGAGCAATGCCAAAATGAGACTTGATGATTATTTAAGAGTTCCTTCACCCATCCTGTTCTGGTCTCCTTGCGGGCAGTGTAAGCAAATAATCAAAGTAGAGCCAGGATATCAGCCACAGATCCAACAGGACCCCTGAGGTGTTCCTGCTTTCCTAGATCCTGGAGACTAGGAAGACCACCGAGCAGGGCAGGATGAGGAATCAATGATCCTGGAGTCACTAGCTAGGGGTCACCAGCCAGCACTAGTGAATCCCACACAAGCTCCACATCCACTAGATTTTTCACAATTCACTTAGCGCATAGCGATGAATGGACAGAATTGTTGCCCCTAATTGTAGGAGGGTGCATAAGATACAAGATGCCTCTAAAAATATATTTACTGCAAGAGTTCTAGGAGTCTTCTAAGGAAGCACCAGCCTTCTCTGGGGAAAGACATGGGCAGTAAAATGAGTAAGATAACTCAGTATTGTGACTGCTTGCTGCAGTGGGAGAGGGACTTACGTTTCCCAAGCTGAATGTGAAGAGAAGGGTATCTCCTTGGATGCAAAGGAAGCAAGACCGAGCAGCTTAGAAAAGTCACGCCTCGGTGTGAGCACGGAAGCAATCCCACCCCCAGCCCTGGCTGTCAGAGGTCCTGTGCAGCCCCCTCTGCCTGCCAGAGCTCGCTGCGGTGCTCCTGGATCTGCTGAGTTAGGAGCTGGGCAGTGCTGCTGTTGCTGCTGCACATGGTGATTAAGGGCTTTATTGATTTTCTAGCCCGTGACCACATTGGTGGGGACCGAGTACGACAGAGGAGAATGGCGGGGAGCCAAGTGCAAAGTGGGTTTATGAAATGAGCTCTCAATGAAGGAAGCTGTGGGAAAGAATGCGATGGAAGCAGATTTGGGGCCAGTAGATGTGGGAAAGTAGAACAACTCAAAATCACTCTTCAGACTTCAGCTAAAACAAAGCACTTTGCCAAAACACAGGAAGAGGATCTAGTCTGTGAGCCTCGGCGCTGTTTCTATAAAACTATTCCTCTGCAAAATCATCACGGACAATGCTTAACCTTCATTCCGGACCAGGCACTGTGTTGGGTTCTACAGCCGCACGTAAGAATCAGTCAGTCTAGAGAGAGAAGGCGATTGAAAACATACACAGGTAGATTTGTAAGAAGGTAAATGCATCTTAAGGGAACCATAAAAACAATTTTACCTAAACTTTGGGCCCAGAGCCAGCAGGGATGAATGGTAGGGGAAGGGGCCTGGGGCTGTGTCCAGGCTGCTGCCTGCCTCGTGTGCAGATCTGAAGAACGTTCTCAGGGGAGCTTTCGCTCCCTACTGCCCAGTCTGGCAGGAAGGCCCTGGTGCTTCGCACCCCTGCCCTTACAGTCCAGAGGGGGCCTGCTTCTGCAATAGGGGTTGTGTGCAGTGTTGCAGGTGCTTTCAAAGGAGCAGGTGGAATGTGAGCACCTGACGGTTTGGGTGTGCAGTACAGGAGATCTCACAGCACCAGGAAACAGCTGGACATCCTCCTCTGAACCTAAAGTTAGGGGCAGGACACTTGTGACGTCACTCATCCCCATGCCCCCACATACCTACCCACCATAAACCCAGAGTCTGTAGTTACACCCGTGTGTTGGGAGGGCCGATTTCTTCCAAGCCACCTTCTCCCTGCCTCAGCTCCCTCAGAGTAAAGGAATAAATTCTTTTTGCTTCCTTGAAGCTTTCGGCATGTTTTCTGCCTCTTGATAAACTGGAAACTGGGGAAGAAGAACTGGTGTGTTTTTGTGCATCATGTAACATGTAAGGGAGGAGATGATATGTTTAAAAAGGAAATAAGAAAAATATCACATAACTCAAAACCAATGAGAGACCAAGTTCGGTACCTGATAGCTTTTTTAAAAATCAGGAAAAAAAAAACCCAACCCTATTTCTGTGGTTCATGTTTGAAGATGATGTAACCTGAAGTAACTCTTTCATCTTCCACTTCAGGGACACCTGCTCTGCACAGCTTTGGAGCCCATGTATTTTACTGGAGGACTTTAGGGAGGTTGCACTTAAGCCAGAAGACTTCAGAGAGGTTTAGTCTAAGCCAGGGGACCTCAAAGTAGTCTAACCCCAGCTGGCGGGGGGTGGGGGGGGGTGGGGGGGGGTGGGGGGGTGGTAGTGGGGGAACCTCAGGGTGGTCAAGCCTAGGCTGGCAGTCCTTTGAGTGATCTAGACCAAGCTGGAGGGAACTTATACCAGCATAGCCTAAGCAGGAAGAACTCAAAGTGGTCTAGCCTAAGCCAGGAGACCTCTGAGTGGTCTAGCCTGAGTCAGGGGATCTCAGAGTAGTATAGTATATGCCTGAGCAGTCTCACACTAGAGCAGCCTAAGCCTCTTCTCCCCGGCAGGAGGAATTTTCACTCTGTTCTAAAGATCCCAAGGCCCCTCTGCAGGTCAGCAACCCCAGGACCCAAGTATCCTAACTCCTGGTCCAGGGCCCTTCCCTCTATTTCTCAAAACCAGTCAAAAGAGATTGAAATTCCTGGCAGTGAATGGGACAAGCGTCCCTAACATTGTTGTTGTTTTTGTTTCACAAAGAAAAACTGAATTTAAGAAGAAACTCACAATACTCGATAAAAATATCTAGCATTTAAGCACAAAGCCGAAAACAAGGCGTGGTCTCCGGGTGCTGGAAGTACTCTGAAATCCCCAAAGTCTCATTCGTTGTTCTGAAAACAAAATGGAACAACTTTCTTTGCTCGCTCCTGTCCCCTCCTCCCGTGCAGTAGCTGTTCTTGGCAGATGCCCAGAGCAGCACCCTGTAATTCCACGGTACATTGTGTACATTTGCATATCCATTTAACCAGCTATTTACAGCCGCCCTTTACCGCCACCTGTAAGAGGCAATGCCACAATGACAGTAAGTGGCTGGGCCGGGAACTGGGTGCCCCGTGATTTTCTCCACTTGAAGAGCCCGAATCTATGGAGTGTTTGGCACTTGGAGAAACAGGGAGACAGCTGGGGCATCACACGTACAGGGCGGAAGGCGCGAGAAGGAGGCGCGCCAGACGGAGGGTCGTTCCTCGTTAGCTCCACTCGGTGGCTTCTTTTCCATCACCACAACCGCGAGGAGGAACCTGCCGGGCCTTCCCTGCGGCTAGTCCCCTGCCTGATAACGAGCCCGCTGCCATTTGGATTTGCTGAATTCCCGAATCACTCGAAACGCCTGACAGTCCCGAGGAGGGTGGGGACGCGGAGCGCTGGGGTGGAAGCCCCAGCCCGGAGAGGAATCGGGGCTGGATGTCACCCCCTTGAGTCTGGGAAACCTGCTCACGGATGTGATGCGGCGACGCAGGGACACCTGCGCTCCCCTGCGTGCCTCACTCGTGCAGCTCCGGGTGGCAAACGGGGTAAAGTGGGGGCGGGGGCGAGGGCGAGAGGAAGTTGAGGTGCTGGAGCGTCAGAAACGCTGCCTTGGCTTCCCTTGCTCTTTGGAGGCTGTCCCGAGGCGGGGCTGGAGGGCTGGGCACGGGGGATTTTCCAACTTGCCCCAGCAGAGCTGGAGGGCGAGAGTTCTGAGCCCCCCCCCGCCCCCCCCCCCCCCGGAGGACGGTAACCGGGCGGTCCCAAGTACCCGCAGGAAGCCCGGTGCGCAGGACCGCGTGGCGCTCTCGGAGCGCACCCAGCCGAGCAGAAGCAAAAGATAAACCCTGATGGGCTCGGGGGCTGGTTGGCTGGGGCGCAGAGTCAGCGCGGACCAGGAGCGCCTTTCGTTTTAAGGAGCCTTACTTCTGGGAAGGGACAGGGAACTGTCAATCAGCGAGGGAGGGAGCGCACCGGCGCTGGGTGATGTCAGCGGATCATCTGCTCGATAACAAAGAGGGGGTATTACAGGAGAAAGTTGCAGCGGCGGCGGCGGCCACGGCGGCACCCCGAAGCCTCGGCGGCTAGGGGCCAGCGGGCAAAGGGAGGGGGGGGAGGACGAGTGCTGCCGCAGCAGCTTAAGACCAAGGAATTGAAAGGGCTGTAGGGGGAGGCAGTGCGAGCCAGCCCCGACTGCCCCTCCTCTTCCTCCTCCTCCTCCAAACTCGCAGGGTTCAGCCCCAGCGCTCGCTCAGCCGCCGGGAGCACCCGGACGGACGGGAGGCAGCTGCGCGGCCCAGAGCTGGGCACCGTCCCCAGCCGCCATGGATAGCGACGACGAGATGGTGGAGGAGGCGGTGGAAGGTACAAGCTTTTCTCTGGGGTTGGGGGAGGAGGCGCCGAGGGCTTGGAACGCGGAAGGAGTGGCGGGCTGCGACCCGCGCGGCGCCGGGCCCCGCGGCCGCCACTGTCCCCTACGCGGGTGGCCCGCTGCCCGGCTCGGGCACGGGCCGGGCAGCCACGGCCACGCCGCCGGGAGCGCGCACTGCGCGGTGGGGCGCAGGCCAGGAACTGGGCTCCGCGGGGCCGGGGCCCCCGGGAGGGTACGGCCGCTCCAGCCCGCCGGCCACCGCCTGCATCCGCCCTCGGAGTTGCGAACCTGCCCCGCACTCTGGCCTTCCCCCTTTGGGGGATGGAAGCCGGGGGGTGCGCAAGAGGACAGGCCCCCCCGAGACCGGCGGTCTCGGCGGAACGACCCCCCGGCCCGTTTTTGGCAACCGCAAGCCCCTCTCCGGCTGCCAGCCCTTTCCTTCCGCTCGCCGCTGCGACCTGCGGTGACCGCGGCCGCGTCCGGGTCCGTCCCCCGGCGCAGCGCACGGGGCCGAACCAGGCACGTGGCAGCCGCGGCCGGGGCGGCCGCTTTTCCGAAAAGATGAAATCATTGCAGGGCAGTGAACGCCGCTCCCGACCCGGGGCTTGAACGCACGCCGACCGGGAGGCGGTGGCCCTCGCCTCTAATGCCCCCGAGCGAACTCAGTCAAACCACCCCTCCCCCTTCCTCCTTCCGAGCCCGGGTGCCGCCGCCGCCACGCTGTACAGGCGCGCCGCAAGCCCTGACCGAAATTGCTGGGTGACACTTAACTTTCTGAATTCCATGCCGTTGGCTGTGGGTGATATCACCGCCTTGGTGTCGTGTTTCTCCGCCCCTTCTCTTCTAGCGCCCCTCCCCCGACTTTTCTCGCCACTTTGTTTTGCTGAGTTTCTCCACCTCTTTTTTTTTTTTTTTTTTTTTTTGCTAGTTCTAAAGAGCGAGGTGGGGACGTTATACAATCTACTTGTTTGTATCAGGAGATGTTATGATTTGGTAACACTGAATATTGGAAAATACTCTTTAGCGTGTTTATTTATTTGATTCCACCCCAGACAGTGCGTCGTGATGTTTTGCAATGTTGTGTGGTATTATTCGAGAATATTTTAAACCAAGCATCCAAGTAAATAATTTTAAGCTTTTGGTTGAGTCTGGTTTCTATCTAATTTGTATAAACAAGTGCTCATAAAAGGTAAAGAAAAAGTAGCAACACTGTACAAATGCATAAGGATACATTGATTTTTATAAAACATAACTGACTCTGTTTGCAGTGACCTCGAGGTCTTAATTATTCTGAATTTTCTCAGAATTATACATCTTGGTGTGACTGTTAAAACTCCTTTATCTAGTTTCAAAGGCTGGTTGTTGTTTTAATTTCACAATGTTGTGAACTCACAGAACTGTTTGTCTAATAATTAAAGCCAATGTTGGGGGCTCAGGGGGCACCAGAGACATTGATTGAGAGGGTTCATTGGAAGCCTTTGTTAAATTTAAATTATTGACATCTTGTGCCTTCATGTTAGGAAAGATAAATGAAAAACATGCTCTCTTCGAATTGTTAGGGCTTGTTATTCTACAGAGTTTACTTTTACTTATAAAATTTTAATGCAAGCCCTTGATCGCAGACAGTGCTCCCCAGGTTAGACCACCTTTCTTTTTGAAGCTCTTTAGAAATATAAGGCCCAGTTGTCCACAGTCCCTGGGCTTCTTGTAAAATGCGAACAAGCAGCTTTAGAAATGTTTCTGTTGTTTTGGGGGATTCTGTATACAAACAAGAAACAGTCTCTTATGTAGGACGGCCATATACATTACTGTCCCAAATCAGAATGTGCTTGAGAGCAAGAGGGGTCATGGTGGAAGAAACTAGTTTAAGCTTTGAATGTTTGGGGCAATCCAGGACTCATGGTCACTCAGTTGTACCTGACAGTAAACAGGTAGAGCAGCACAGAATCTTAGAAGCATCTAGAGCTCAAACTCAGTATCTACAGCATGTGTGTGTACACGAAGTGAACTGTAGCAGTTGGCTTTTCTCCAGCCATTGTTGGCCTTTTTAGTGCCTCTGTAATAGTCTTTACTTATCATCTACCACATGCGTGGGAGACTGGTAAAAGGCTAGTCTGAATAACTTGGTGTCCCAAGTATCACCTACCTCTCTCCATGCACAGAGCCTCTGTTCTCAGCAGTTCGATTGTCTTCGCAATTATTAGCATTGCTGTGATTGTTTAGTTCTTACTGTGTTCATGCTCTGTGCTAATGTTCCACACACACATTATCCACCCCATCTTCTGAGGTGGGCACTAATATTATCCTAATTTTACAGAGGAGGAAACTGAGGCACAAATCCAAGGACACTCAGTGAGGTAGGAGATAAGCTTGGACCTCCAGAACCTCTGTCCCCCGTACCAGACTTTCTTCCTACATTTTTCCTTTTTTAAAAAAAAAAATTTTAATGAGTCATTCAAATATATGAAATACTTGGTAACTGAGTGTGGAAGCAACAGTTAAGTATTCTGTCAGTATCACTTCTTATCACTCCAGAGGTTGGTTCTGACAGAGTTCAGTGACCTTCAGAAAAATGTAGGGGAAAGAGAATTTAGCTTACAGCCCCTCCAACAGACTTCTTGTTTCTTCTTTTTCTTCCAACCTAGCAGTTTACTCTGGGGAAGAAATTGATCTTTGCAGGATCAGAGTTTATATGTTGGTTCTCTGTCAGGGTGGAACTGTAGCCTAGGTGAAGTTCTAGGCTCTGAGCAGATGAGTCCCGAGGGCAAAGGTGGGTGGTGGAGGGAATATCGGTGTACTCCTATTGGCTATGCGCCTTTGGGAAGGTAGCAACCCCTGGCCTCAGAGGGCCTGACGATGCCACCTGAGATCCTGCTGTGGCTTTTGAAAAAACTCTTCAAGGCTCATTGGTTCAGCAGGAAGTGATGTTCAGCTTTGGGAGCAGAACTGTTTATTACTAGATTTCTTTCTTTGTCTACCCGTGGATACAAAGATGAATACAAGGTAGTCCTTAATATCATTTTAAATAAGCATATCATATCCAAACAGATGAATTATGGTGGCTGAGAAGAAGTAAGACTTACTTCCAGCTTGGGGAAGTGGATGGGGAAAGATTTTCCTGGAAGAGGTGGTCCAGAGTTGGTTCTGGTGGAGAGAGGAGCTCCGTGAGTGCACACAGGTTTGGCACCTTGTTGTGACATAGGCACATTCAGAGACGAATCATTCAGTTCTGCTAGGAGGGCCGAGGAGAAGAGTGGAGGCTAAGACGGGAAGAGGCTGTGTCATGGGCCGGTGAGGTGGATTGTGTGCTGAAAGCAATAGGAAGCTATATGGGCTTTTTAGAGCTGGGAATGTCAGGCCCAGAGCTCGGCTCTGGGAAGACGAACCAGCAGTGGTGAGCAGGATAAGGGATTGCCTAGAAGGTTCCTTGAAATAATCCAGATAGGTGGTTAAGCAGACAAGAAAAAATGGAAAGGCTCAGAGAAATAGAGGAGACACTGAGGAAGAATACTCAAAAGGAGGAAATGTCAGAATTTCCAGAACTATGGAGCCAGAAAGAAAGTAAGCATCTCAGTGTTCCACTGCCCCCAACTTCCTCAAAATATTAAAAATATTTTTAAGGCCCCCTAATATCTGATCCTGTCTGTCTCTAATAAGGTTGGCCCATGTTCTGTACTTGGGAAAAAGGCATGCTCAGTGCACTGGGAGCACCCTCTCCCTGTGGGCCATGCATTAAAATTAGGACCCTCACAACTAATAATTGAGCTCTCACAAAGAATTACTCTCAAAAATCAAAGTATGTTTTTAACAACCAGTGTGAATGCATCCTCACAAGGGCATGTCCTTTGCACAAAACAGAATGTATTGTGCTTGTATTATTATGCTTGTATTATTATTACTTTTTTAAAGCATCCCTGTTCTACAAAACCAACAGTGCCTGTAAGGGTCTCTTGTTCTGAAGGAAACACACACACATACACACACACACACACACACACACACACACACACACACACACACACCCTGTTCTCATATCTCCTGTGGGGTAAGCCTGAGGCAGTAAGCAGCCAGTGTCTGATCCAGAGGGAATTTCCTTTGCCCAAGTGTCCCATCATTGCACAAAATACAGGTCTGGTCTTGTGTTCTTACAAGGATACAGGAAAAAAGCTCAGAGGTAACTCCAGGGGGAGGTTTTTAACTTTCTATCTGTTCAGTAGGTAATGATCTTTAGAACAGAGTGGAAAAAGTAAATTTTTCCTTCTCTAACCTCTGTAAATATTTAGAATCGTGCTGCGGACAGATATATGGCACACGAGCCAGGACAGCATTAGCAACACAGAACAGTCATTCAAGTGAATTCCCCTTGTTGTTTGGGTCTGGTGTTCAACCTCTGTTTGGTGGGAACTGGCCCAGAAGGCTGTTGGCTGTCTTGGAGCATTTTACAAATTGACCTCAATGAGAGCAAGGAGGACTGGTGTTTCTCTCTGAGTTAGGTAACGCTTGGAAGGGATAGGAATTCGGAATCAGGACATGCTCTTGAAGATCCTGGTGGTTTTTTTTTGAGAACCTTGTTAACTACAAAGGCTTCTTCCGCTTCTCTTCCCGGGTCCTGCGGATACCTGCCCCTAGCAGTACCTTCTTCCGCCAGCAGCAAGGAAGAAAGGGCAGTTTGCTAGTGTGCCCTTCTCTAGAGAGAAAAGAAAGGATTGAAGGAATTGGGAAGGGGCTTTCAATATCATTAGCACATTCAGAGTAGTTAGTGTGTTTCTTAGGTGCTTAGCATTGGCTTCCTCAGATGAGGCAATAAGCTTGGAATGTGGGGGGTTGTGGTAAGGTTTACTTTAGATAACAAGGAAGGACATCGCCCATTGGTTTGCACACTTTTTTCTTTTCTGTATAGCAGTAGCCCCCTCCGTTAAACGGCCATTACTGACCGGACAAATATTACAGGATGTTATTATCCAAAGGGTGCTTGCATAAGAGTTGTACCAGAGGATCTTCTATGTTGAAAGGTGACGTGAGGGCGTCACAGCCCAATTTCTTCTCTTCCCTACAGTTCTTTCTTTGGAAAGTCTCTTTCCTGTTGTTATTGTTTTGGTTGTGGCTGTTGTTTAGATACAAAGCTCTCCTGCGAGGAGAACCACTCCGGGCTATTAAATATTCAGGGTGGAATTCTTGAACGATCACAGCCTGTAATTTCTAGCTTTTTAACTGATCCTGTCCATTGATAACATCATCCTCCTTTTGGCAAAGATAAGAGGAAAACAAAACAAACGAGCCAACAAGGGGTCCCGCTGATAGAGGGACTGATAAAGGGAGAAGGAAGTGTCATATGTCACATGTCCACAGTGTCACCCAAGAAATGATGGGACATCTCTTCCTGGCCTGTGGAAAGACACATCGACATAAGCATCCTTCTTCATGGAATGGGACGGAGTGGTGTTTTTGCTTTCATCTCGCTGGGGGTCAGTACTGGCCCTCACAGTGCTTTTAGTATGTTGTATGACACTTCAAATTTTCTCTAATTTTCCACTGCTGAGGATGCACCTGCAATGTATTATCCAGAAGTAGGACAGGACTGTTGTGAATGAGGAAAGGTGCAAATGAATTTACGCTGGACTTCTTCCCCCTTGGTACTCATGAGTATCATAATAGTACTCTGGATGTCAAGTAGAAGAACAAGTTTCATCATATGTTAACTTTTTAAAGTCTGAAATACGTGAACTGTTTTCTGTGGGGAAAACAGTCTCAACTAATTAGTAACTGCCTCAGTCTAAGGCTAAAATGATTATTCTGATATTTATACCTAAATTATAAGTAGAGTGCTAAATTCATAGAAATGTTAATCCTAACATTTCATAGAAGAAAGCTTTTAGTTATACACTGAGTGGGTTTTTTTTTCTATGAAAATACAAAAAAAAAGTATATTTAATTTACTTCAATCAGAGAAATGTTATCTGTACATGTTTAAGAAATAATTGTCCAAATTATTTCACATGACTCAAGTATCATTGAATATGTCATGTATAGTTAGTTTCTGGGGGAGAGAAAGCAATTATGGCCTAGTAGCTTTCTAACCACTAATTTCCTGGCTCCTTGTAGGAAAAAATTTGTGTTAAGAGGAAAGGAACCATATTGATTGTGATTTATTTAAGTAGCCCTGTTTTGCTGTAATATTCTAGGTAACTCATTCTACACAGAGTCAGATGTAGCAATAAAACAGTATATTTGTTCATTGTTATTTTATGTTTATGTAATCAATAACACAAGTGAAGAGGTTTTTTGTTCTTCATAATAATGCTTATTACTTAACCTCTCTTCTAAGGGATGATTTTTTTTTATCATGTTAGAAGAAATCATTTTAGGAGACAAAAGCATTCATTGTGGTGATATAGTTTGTGTTTTCTTTTACGTCTGTGAGCCATCTGGAAGCCACATTTAAGTGTTTAATGTCCCTTGCACTGCACACAGTGTTTAATGCTTTCATACCTTTTTCATCCATGACCCAGGTTGTTAACCTGGGAAAAGCCAGTAGATTAATTATTGCCTTCATTTTCACCCACCTCCATAAAATTAGCTCACCAGAGAAATTGGGGAGACATCAATGAGGTGACTCCTGGGTTTTAGGAAATATGTAGAGAATAAAAAAAAAAAAACCTAAATATTGACTGTATACATAAATGTTAGAATATACCACCAGTCTGTGATCCAGGAAGAACCAGCAATTTAAGGATCACAGTGTAAGTGCTGCTGATGTTCAGAATCACTACTTAAATGGCCATGTAGATACTTCTAGCTGCATTTAAAGCACAAGCCCTCTGAACATCGTGGTAGAGGGTATATGACAAGGTTATTACTAAACATTCAAAGCTGAAATGAATTGCAACGTAAAGCAGTTAGTTCAAGGTTAAGCTTAAGTTCAGGCTTAGAAGGACTAGGAGTTCATGTGTTAGTACAATGAGGTGTATAAATGTTAGGGCAGTTTGAGACATGGCTATGTCCCTTGTTGTTCAAATGTAACAACTAACAAGCAGTGAGGTTTTCAAAAGTCACCTGGCTAGCAGTCCTCCACATCATACTATATAATAAGCTATAAAATCATACTGTATACTGAGTTCTACAATTAGATAACTTACTGCAAAGGTAATGTACCTTATAATAGACTATAAACTGGTGCTCAGTCACATTTCAATTAAGCATGATAGTTTGGGGACATTAATTCCAAATAGAAGCGGTGCTTCGTAGGGAAGTACTTGGTAAATTGAAACATGCAGATGTTATTATTGGTAATAACTTTTAGTCCCCAGTAACATGCAAGCTTATTTTTTTGGTTCATATTCTGAAACGTGTGCAAGTCCCTCTGCTGTGGTCCCCATCCATTCACAAAGCGTACCTAACAGTCAAGTTGATCCTGCTGATGCAGGCACAGAGACCTTGACATTCACTGTCCCCTCAGACAAGGAGGGGATGCTGCTCAGGGAACTTGCTGGCAGGATCTGAGCACGAACATTTCGGTGGGAGAGCGCTGAAGATGCTAAGGTTTGCCTTGCGGTTCCCTTTCTCCAGGGCACCTGGATGATGATGGATTGCCACACGGATTCTGCACAGTCACCTACTCCTCCACGGACAGATTCGAGGGGAACTTTGTTCACGGAGAGAAGAATGGACGAGGAAAGTTCTTCTTCTTTGATGGCAGGTACCACTCACAGTTGTGTTTTATTTTGTTTAGGGCGGGGTACCAAATTACTTTACTTGAAGGAATGGTACAAATGAAATTTCAGTGGATGTTTTAGTACAACTAATAGAAAAGGCGAAAGCAACCCCAACATGTAAGCACTGCCTTGGGGACCAAGAAAGTCACTTGTGTTGCTGTGGGGAGGCCAGCCTCAGGCTTGGGTCCGTCATCACTGCCTCCTACAGTGTGCTTGACACAGCCACTCTGTCACGCCAGAATCGGGGGCTCCCGTCGCACACCAGTTGGTTACGTGGGTCCCAATTCTTTGATGGATTCCACCTGCTCCTCCAGCGAATGGATCTCCATGAAGTCCCACAAATGGGGATTGTTTTTGTCAGGGGCCAGTTTGGGCAGTTCTCAAGTACAACACACTCAGTCCACTGCATGCAGCCCTTTCTCCCCATCACGGTCTGGTTTCTTCACATCCCAAAGGAAGATGTGGCCAGCTCGTGGGTTCTTGATTTCCTCAGCATACTCTGTCCTCATGAGATTAGTCAAGAAAATATTCAGCAAAGCTCTTCAGAACCACATCATCAGGGCTCATGCAGTGAGACATGTGACAGGTAAACATAGGAGGCATACAGCTCCAGACCCACGGTGTTTGAAATACTGCTCTTTGGGATAACCTTCATTATGTGCGAGACCTTAGTGCTGTCTTAACTAGTATGTTCTGCTTAAAATATGTTCCCCAGCAGAGTTCTTGTTACTGTCCTTTCGCCTCCTACCTGACAACGCTGTGAGGCAGAAGCTCCTTCCCCTCTTGAGATAGGTGGGAATGACTGTAGAAATGACTTTTCTCTTTCGAGAAGAGTTGGAGTTGCACACACCCAGCCTTTGAACCATGACTTCTAAACCTTGTCAGCTTCAGAAACAAAGAGCAGCCACGTGAATTTCTCTAGCATTTGGAGGAATTCTGAGCCATGTGAGGACCAGCTCTCTTTCTGACCACTTGGTTGGGTAATGTGGAAATGGATTTAGCTAAAGCAGGTTGTAGGATTCTGCAGGGCACAGGGCAGAGCAACTGCTTCTAAGCTCTGGACATTGGTAATGAGCTGAAGCTTCCTAAAACATGGATTTCCTTTGGGAAAGGGAATGTCTAAGGTGACAGTTCAAGGGTGATCGAGAGACTGGCTTGTGATCCAGAATCCCTTTTCTATAGATGGAATGGTTTGTTTTTTTTTTTAATGCTTATTTATTTATTGGAGAGAGAGAGAAGAGAGCACACATAAGCGGGAGAGGGGCAGAGAGAGACACACAGAATGTGAAACAGGCTCCAGGCCCCGAGCTGTCAGCACAGAGACTGACTTGGGGCTCGGACCCACGAACCATGAGATCATGACCTGCGCCGAAGTCAGGTGCTTAACCAACTGAGCCACCCAGGCACCCCTGAAGTGGGTTGTTTAAAGTTTTTAACAGTCCCTCAGGCTCTCCCATTATCTGATACAAGGAAGTAAGGAAAGCAATAAAAACCCATCATAGACTTTTTGTTAAATTGTATTTTCATTATTAATTCCAACCTTCTCTTTCCCATTGTTCCCAACCCAACACCACATCTCCTTTTAGCTGAGGTTTGCTTGCAAACTGTTCATTTAAATAGCCAGATATTTCCTTTATTTTGCCCTGCTGTGGATACCTGGCAGATACCTGGGTCCCATAGACGACTTTTAAGATTTGATATCAATGCTTTCTTCTCTCGCGGTTCCTTTAACCTGTCCAGAGGGAAAGTTTTCCTGCCTCATTTTCATAGCAGTGTATTTATACCTCTTTTCTGGAAAGTGTCACTTCTTACCTCATGATGCTGCAATTATTCTCTTATTTATTCATTCAACAAATTTATATCTCTGTAAATGTCTTATATCCCCTATAAGACAGAGGTTTCCTTGAGGGTAGAATCTGTGTCTGTTTCATCTGCTACTACATCATGGCACTTTCCCTTAATTTCATACTAACCAAAAAAAAGTCTTGCTGAATGAGTATGGGAGCTGAAAGAAAAAGTAGAATTGTAGAATTCACCCAGAGCACCCACTCCACTCACCCCCCCCCCCCCCACACACAGTCATGCTTTAAATCTGGTAGTTTGGTGATCATACCCTGTCATCCACTGACTCGGGGAAAATAGTCCAGCAGATTTGGTTTAATTTCATGTTGGTTACTTGCTTGCTTCCCAGACCTGACGCAGTGTTGTAGGGCCAGACTGATCTTCCACACCAGTGTGCTAAGAATGAGCTGTGTTGGCTCCAAGATACTGATCCTGTCGCCTCTGGGGGTAGCTGTGTGAGACCTGACACTTCCCAAGCACCTCCCTCCCTCTATCAAGTTAGTAAGCTAGTTACTTCTGGCTGCGAGTAGTTTCATCCGTTTACCCCTGCGGTCAAGTGTACGTGTGTCACAACATGAAAAAGGTGAAGCACTATGTCAGGTGTTAACACTAGGCCAGTAACTACCTATGAAATAGAAATAAATTCATAGACTTTTTTTTTTCTTTTTGAAGCACTAATTCATGAGTTTTTATACATACCACGCAAACACCTATAGAGACTTAGGTCAAATACTAGAATCAAAGAATGATGGTATTAGCAAGGAACTTAAGAGGTTATCTTTGTTAGCCTTCTTCAGATAGATGGGGGCTAATACTTTGAGGGGAGAAGGTCAGTATCACTGCTTTTATGACATGTGTTGTAGTGGTGTCTAAGTTCTTAAAAGGTCACTGTCACCTTCTTTCTTTTTTTTTTTTAAATTTTTTTTCAACGTTTATTTATTTTTGGGACAGAGAGAGACAGAGCATGAATGGGGGAGGGGCAGAGAGAGAGGGAGACACAGAATCGGAAACAGGCTCCAGGCTCTGAGCCATCAGCCCAGAGCCTGACGCGGGGCTCGAACTCCCGGACCGCGAGATCGTGACCTGAGCCTAAGTCGGACGCTTAACCGACTGCACCACCCAGGCGCCCCCAGGTGTGGCATTTTTAAAATCCACTTTATGGAGGTGTAATTCACCTACGATAAGCTGTACATATTTAATATATACAACTTGATGAATTTGGAGTCAAGTATATATTTGTGAAGCCATTACCACAACCTCTGCCAAAAGCTGGGCATGTGATTTATGAGAGGGTTTCAAGCAAATATAAATTTATATCAGGGAAAGTCTAGAATCGCTTTTCTACTTTACGTACAATATGATAATCCTGAATAAGAATTTTAAACATTGAGATCACCAGGAAAATTGGCCCTGTTAAGTTTTCAACCAAGTTCCTACATAGAAGCAGAATATTTTATTTTTTAAAATTTGCAGGTATAGTAAATACTTTTGGTAGAATAACAAACTTTAAGAAATACACCAGTGTAAAAAGTGAACACGCTTCCCCCTTTTTTCTCACCCCCACTCCCATGCCACAGAGATGCCCACTGTTGGTGGAGAATTGAAGCATCTTAATTAAATATATGCAAGGTAAAATCAGGAAATAGCTATCTACTTCTAAATCAATTTAAATAGCTAAAATGTACATGGTTTGCCTTTTTACTATGATCTCAGCCTCAGACTGTTCGCTAGTTTTGAGATCTTAATCAACAGTTGGCCTTTTCTGTTAGATGGCAAAATGTAGAACAGAAAAACTTATTAAAACTGGCTTAAGTCAGAACCCAGACTCAGACCAGTCCTTCTTTACCAGATCATTTATCCCACAAATTAGGTCCATGAAAATGGACCTTAGTTTTTAAATTGCCTTTTCAAGCAGCTTTGTTTTCCATTTTCTCCCCCTCTGTAGAGAAATGAAGAAAGTGTCCTAAGACTAAGATTAGTTAATTGGTACTTACCATCGGCTCTGGTCCTGAGATGAAGGCATTTATGCAGTGAGGAGAAAGGAATCTTGAGGCTTTGTTGATGAGGCCCTGCAGTCTCTCTGGCCCAGTGGATTCGCTGGAGAACTGTGGTGGAGTATTATGAAAATGTTTACTGTGCAGAATACTTTGATGTACACATCTCTAATTTTTATACTAATCCCCAGGTCTGAATGTTCATTTTTCTAAAAATTTTAAATGTTTTTTATTTTGTTTTTGAGAGAGACGCAGTGTGAGTGGAGGAGGGGAGCAGAGAGAGAGGAGGGGAGACACAGGATCGGAAGCAGGCTCCAGGCTCTGAGCTGTCAGCACAGAACTGACATGGGGCTCTAATCCATGAACCGCGAGATCATAACCTGAGCCAAAGTCGGCCGTCAACCGACTGAGCCACCCAGGCGCCCCTAATAGTGCATTTTAATGCATTTTTTCCTTAATTGTTCTCATTTCAACCAAGATTTATGGATGTAAAGGCAATTTTGCAGAACTTTTTGAAATTTTAGAATGGTAACAAGAAAGAGGTATTTGGCTTTGGGCTGTGGAATATTAGGGAATTGTGTGGTTTTTAGCCTGATTATGAGTTAAAGTTGAGTGAATTCATTTAGTTATATTTTTTATATTATCGATGCTCCCCCTTGATGTGCCAGTTAGATTCCAAAGTATTATTTACTACTCCTGGTGTTGATTCCCTACACTAATGTGTCCAGCTAAGAGGGCTTTTTGTAGTTTATCATTGGCCAAACAATCTAAGCAAAGGTGTCCATTTGGTGAGCCACTGAGAAAGGCTGCCATTTTCCAGGTGGCAGGCCCATGCAGGATTTCTTGTGTTTGGTTTTTAGAAAGCACTTGGTCACATTTCAGGGAAACTGGAGCTGGAATGGACTTCTGAAGTCATGTATTCCAGCCTCCCACACAAGGCAAAAGTCCCTTCTATGTTCCTGATAGTCATCCAGCTTTTGCTGGAACCGGGCTCAACAAATACATTCATCTGTATTGTAATGAACTGTGCTGATGAAAGCAACAATTCCTGTGACATACAGGAAGCAAGGGAGTGGAAAAGACATGGAGAACTTTGATACCATTTGTTCCACTTTGGACACGTTCCCTTCATAACAACCTGTGAAGTAGGCTTTATAATCCTGTTTTACATGTGAAGAAACTAAGGCACAGAGAGGTTAAATAACTTGTCCAAGGCCACCTTAGTCAGTAGGAGCTGCAGCTGAGATTCAGGCCAAGGTGAGTTGACTCCAGAGCCTTCCTCTTCTCACTGCACCTACCAGTCTCTTCTAACGAGAAGCAAGGAAATAGCTCTGACCCTGACTGCCTTTCTTTCTTGCGTTAAGTTTACTTGAGGTCACTCATTAGCAGTAATTGTGACAAGTTCAGAGCCCTGGGGCGAATGTATTTACTTTCTCAGAGGAGTTTGAACAGCCTTGGTAGGAGCTTGGCAGATTGATGGAAAGTTTACTTGAAGAATCAACCGACAAGAGCTCTGATCTAGTGAACTTGTTTCCTCATTTATAAAGTGGGGATAATGATACCTACTTCTCCAAGTTGTAAAGATTGAATGAGAAAACCTGTAAAGACCTTGCAGAGTGGAGACTCCCTATGAGCTAATGCATGAGAAAACATGGATTTCTTTTTGTTTACTCTGTATCTGCATTTTTCCAGTTTTATGGAGATATTATGGACATATGATATATGTAAGTGTGAGTGTACAACATGATGATATGACACATTTGTATTGTAAAATGATTACCACATTCAGGTTAGTTAATAACTTCCATCCACTCATAATTACCTTTGTTTTTATTGTGATAATATTTATTTACTTACTTATTTTTAATGTTTATTTATTTTTGAGAGAGAGAGAGAGAGCTGAGGAGCGTCAGAGAGAGAGGGAGACACAGAATCGGAAGCAGGCTCCAGGCTCCAAGCTGTCAGCACAGAGCCCAACACAGGGCTCGAACTCAGGAACTGTGAGAAGTCAAAGTCAGATGCTCAACTGACAGAGTCAGCCAGGCACCCCGACTGTGATACGGTTTAAAATCTACTGTCTTAACTTTCAAGTATATAGTATGGTATTCTTCATTATCGTCATCATGCTGTACATTAGATCCTCAGAATTTATTCATCTTATAGCTTGAAGTTTGTCTCCTTTGACCAACAACAGCTCCTCATCTCCCCCTCCCTGAGCCCCTGGCAACTGCCCCTCTATTGTCTGTCTTCATGAGTGAGGCCCTTTGAGATTCCACATGTAAGTGAGGACACACAACATTTGTCTTTGTCTGACTCATTTCACTTAGCATAATGCCCTCAAGATCAAGGATGGATTATTATTTTTATTGTCTTTTATTATTGCTGTTACTATTATTTGTTGATAACAGTGGCTAGCAGAGTTTCCTTAGGATTTATTTTTAGGGAGCAAAACTAAATTTCACTAATTGCTCTTCAGAAATGCTACTGTCAGGGGTGCCTGGGTGACTCAGTCAGTTAAGCATCCTACTTCGGTTCAGGTCATGATCGCACGGTCTATGAGTTTGAGCCCCACATCGGGCTCTGTGCTGACATCTCAGAGCCTGGAGCCTGCTTTGGATTCTATGTCTCCCTCTCTCTCTGCCCCTCCTCCACTCGTTCTCTCTCTCTCTCTCTCTCTCTCTCTCTCTCTCTCTCTAAACAAACAAAAATAAAGTTAAAAAATGTTACTGTCATTTTGAGCCTTTATAATAATCAGATACGACAGACTCACAGATCTATTAAAGGATAGAAGAAAACTTTAAAGACAAACAACACATTCTCTTACCTGGAAGCATGATAGTGTTCCATTCAGCTTGCATATCACACCTTAGAAGAAATTGAAGTTTCTCGCAGATACAGCCCTAGTAGATGGCTTGGGTTTGTTGTTGATGTTCTTCTTATCTTTACTTAGTTTTCAACATTTTAAGAGATAATATGTAATATAATGCTGTATGTCAATTATGTCAGACTTCTAAAAATATATAATATATATTGTCATATAAAACGATTGCTGAAACAATGTTTTAATACTAAGAGTCACAATTTAATTTGGTTAGAAGTGAGAATTTAAAGTAGAATTATGATTCATTTAAAATTTCTCTCTTGGTTCTTTTTTTTTAATTTTAATTTTTGGTAAAAAAAATTTTTTAATGTTTTTATTTATTTTTGAGACAGAGAGAGACAGCATGAGCAGGGGAGGGGCAGAGAGAGAGGGAGATGCAGAATCTGAAAGAGACTCCAGGCTCTGAGCTGTCAGCACAGAGCACGACGCGGGGCTCAAACTCGTGGAGTATGAGATCATGACCTGAGCTGAAGTCAGACGCTCAACCGACTGAGCCACCCAGGCGCCCCCCTACTTTTTTTTTTAAGTAGGCTTCATGCCCAGCATTGAGCCCAACGCCAGGCTAGAACTCAACGACCCTGAGTTCAAGACCCTGAAATCAAGAGTCAGAAGCTTAACTGAGCCACCCAGGCACCCCCACCCGTCTTGGTTCTATATTATTATAGCTGACCAAAGGAAGGGAGCACAGTGGAGGACGGAACAGAGAATGGAAAGCCCAAAACATTCTAGCCTCCAGAATACCAAGGAAAAGCCAAAGCTGTCAAGTCTCCTAAAAGCACTTTTTGTATTCAGTGTTAAAGAAATTTTTAACATGATAATACAGTAATATTTGAATAAAATGCAGATGTGCAGGGCACCTGGGTGGCTCAGTCAGTTAAGTATCCAACTCTTCATTTCAGCTCAGGTCATGATCTCACCGTTCGTGAGATGGAGACCCCTGTGGGGCTCTGCACTGACAGCACGGAGCTTGCTTGAGATTCTCTCTCTTTCTCTCTCTCTCTCTCTCTCTCTCTCTCTGCTTCTCCCCCCAAAATAAATAAATAAATATTAAAAAATAAAATGCAGATGTGTCATTCTAGATAAATAATTATAAAAGTTCCCCATTTCTTTTAAGTTAGTTTTTGTAATTTATTACCAGAAATTTAAGTATGAGAGCTTTGACAAAATAGGTAAAAATGGTCTGTGTGTATATGTAGGGAAAGAAACTTAATTAAAATTGATGTTTCAATTTCCCCACATTTCTGGTTACTTGATTCAGATGCTGGTGCCAGAAAAATCTAAATCAAAAGACCATTTTTGTAGTTTAACATACCAAAGTAACTGCCAACGTGTTGAAAGAGACTTTAAGAAAATGCAAGTCAAGAACATTGTATTCAGTATGTTCCCATTTTTATTGAAACAGCCACAACAAAGGTGGGAAAGTACATGATATATACACAGGGGGGAAAAAATCTTAAGTGGTACATGCCAAATTGAGAAAGAGTAGTGGGAATTTCTACTTTCTACATCTTTGTAGCGCTGGGGTTTTTTGGTTGTTGTTGTTGTTGTTGTTGTTTGTTTTGCAATGAATACACGTTACTTTTTTCACTTAAAGGAGCATTTATTCCATCCTGCCATGCAATGGATCACTCATAAATTATTGCAGATAGAGGAATCTTTCTTGCTTGTTTTTTTTTTTTTTTAATTTTTTTAATGTTTATTTATTTTGAAGGGGAGAGAGACAAAGTATGAGCCGGGGAGGGGCAGAGAGAGAGAGGGAGAATCAGAATCCAAAGCAGCCCCATGTGGGGCTCGAACTCATGAGCGGTGAGATCATGACCTGAGCCAAAGTCGGATGCTTAACCAGCTGAGCCACCCAGGCACCCCTTTTTCTTGCTTGCTTTTAAAGTACATTTAAAGCAGTTTTATACATTTCTTTGACTATTCTAGTATCTCATGATTATTTCCCCGATGCTGTTTTAAGCCTGGTTTCTCAGTAGAAAGCTCACCATCAAACCCATGAATGTGCATGTTTAATAATAATAGTTATTATTTATTTGAGCAGTCCCTATGTCCCAGATGATCTTCTAAACTCTTGATAGATATTAACCCATTTAATTCTTATAGTAGCTGCAGTTGACAAGTGAAGAAATGAAGCACAGAGTTTCAGAAACGTTCCTAACTTGCAGACTGTATGCCTGTATACTGCATATAAAGAATACTCCCTGCACTTGAGTAACATTGTTACTCTTGTTATGTTTCCTCTCCATCTTCTCAAAGCAAAATTAGCCCAGTTTCCATTTCCATTCTTTCATTTAGAAAATAACCACTTGAAGACAGGCTGTGTCCATATGTTAGGGCTGGGATGCTTGGATGGATAATGCCTAATTTGTTCCTATAAAAGGTTTTACAATCTAGAGAAATATGACACGTAAGTTGGCCATCATTAAAGACATGGACAGTCCTGTGATGGTTCATGATGAGGCTCCAGTGAGAAAGATGGACCATGGCTGCAGAGGTCAAGGTACACTGGGGGAAGTAGGGCTCCATGCAGAGAGTGGGTAGGATCTGGGTAAACCAGGATTAGCAGACTTCCTCCAAAATGCAACTCTCAATCCAATTTCCACAAGAAGGATTAGAAAGCTACTTCTCAAGTATTCTCAGAGAGCAACAATTTAGCTGCCACAAAACAGTGCCATTTTTTCAGTTTATTTCTTTTTTGAATAGAAAAATGCCAGAGGCTTGAGAAGACTCATTTTTATCCCAAGGTTATTTCTGTTTTGAATGAAAAACCAGAAAATGTGGCCCACAACTTTTTTCCTGGATGTGTCGTCCGGGATTTATAATGTTTGGTTATAAGGGTGCCTGGGTGGCTTAGTCGGTTAAGCGTCCAACTTTGGCTCAGGTCATGATCTCTGGGTTCATGAGTTTGAGCCCTGTGTCGAGCTCTGTGTTGACAGCTCAGAGCCTGGAGCCTGCTTCAGGTTCTGTCTCTCTCTCTCTTTCTCTCTCTCTTTCTTTCTCTCTGCCCCTCCCCCACTCTCTCTCTGTCTCTCTGTCATTCTCTCAAAAGTAAATAAACATTAAAAAAATTAAAACAAAAAAGTGTTTGGTTACATATATTTTACAGGAAGAAGCAAGCATCACATGGTATGGAAGCTAAGATATAAAGAGGTGTGCTTGGGACCAGCGAATAAACCAGTGTGAGCGACGACTATAGAACAGGAGTCAGCAAACGTTTTCTGTATAGGGTGAGATGGTAAATATTTTAGGCTTTAGGGACCGTATCCAGTCTCTGGTGCAACTCTGCAACTCTGCTGTTATAATATGAAAACAACCACAGAGGACACGGAAAGGAATGTGCGAGGCTGTGTTGCAATAAAACTGCATTTACACAAACAGGCAGCAGACCATGGCTTGCCAGCATCCCCTGGAAGAAGAAGTTAGAATGGCAGAACCTTTCACACCAGACTAAGAAGCTTTTATTTTCTTTCCTCGGTGACAGAGGATTTCAAAGCCTTGTCATTTTTATGGCCCTAGAGAACCCAGTTCATGTGATAACATGCCCCTTTTGTCATCAGATTTCATCCAAGCTATCATACAAATTTGCTAAGGGGGCTAAGCTGTTTCTTTCAAGCAGGTGCTGAAAAATAACGCAGTAAGTTTGCTCTCCGGTGCCTTAAGAATTTGCATTTGTGGGGGCACCTGGGTGGCTTGGTTGGTTAAGCATCCGACTTGGGCGCAGGTCATGATCTCAAGGTCCGTGGGTTCAAGCCCTGCATCAGGCGCTGTGCTGACAGTTCGGAACCTAGAGACTGCTTCAAATTCCGTGTCTCTTCTCTCTCTGCCCCTCCCCAACTTGCACTCTGTCTCTCAAATATAAATAAACATTAAAAAAATTTTTTTAAAAGAATTTGCATTTGTGCAGCTTTGTCAGTCGGGCTAAGAGGGAAATAGCTGTTTGTTTTGGTGCTATGATACTAACGAGGACAGGCTCCACGGTAAGAGGATAGGACAAACTCCTGGGAATGGTTACGGGGAAGTATGTGCAAGTCCATTTTATTGTTTCAGGGATTTGCAAGACCCATGCCATGTAGATTTGATCTTCAACCTGAGAAATACTGGCAGACTCGTCTGTGGGGATAATTCTGCTCAAACACACACAGGAACGTTTTGAATGCTCCCTGAGAATCTAGTCAATAGGGTTCCCAGGTTTAGCAAATAACAATCCACAGCACCCAGTTAAAACAGCATTTCAGATAAGCAACGAGAAATATTTTAGGATAACTGTGTTCCCTTCAATATTAGGGACATATTTAAACTACAAAAACTATCTGTTGTCTTTCTGAAATTCAAACCTAACTGAGCATCCTATATTTTATCCGCCCATCCTAACTGTGAAGATAGATGACGAAGTTGTTTTTCGCACCATCTACTGCATCATTGCGTCCGTTGATTTACCTATCTTTCGACAGGGTTGTTATTTTTGTTTGTATTTATTTACCTATTTTTTGGCTGTTGGGGGAGTCTAATGACGGTCGAATCTCATTAGTTCCAACCTCACTGATACAGAATTGTGATTACTTATGCAAGGGCTATGCTAAAGTGCACTTCATTCTCTTCATGAATTTACTCTGCCTGTTTATCACTGGTAGTACAAACAAAACTGAAAGAGAACTATTTATCTCCTCGGGAGACTACTGATAGTGTAATTACAGTGTGATCAGGGGCTACTGTGTTGTTTAGACTGTGCTTTTCATTTAATAATTACAGCTCACTCTGTCATTCAGTAAGCAAGACAAGACCTTACCAGGCACAGTCAGGTGCAACCACCTTAGTCCTCACGGCACCCTTTGCGTCCCATCTGTCCCCACTACACAGTGTGTGCCTGCCAGCCTCTCCTGTTTGTTTATTTTGTTCATCATGCTCTCTAGAACCTCCCACAATGCTCGCTACTTAGAAGGCACCCTATAAATGGTTGTTGGTTGAATTGGTGAATGAACACTATCTGCAGGTACTAAAACAAACTGTCTTTGTTGCTAATAAACATCTTACATTTTAAATTTTAAAACTTATTTGAGCTGGTCTTTCCCTTATTCCAAATTGCTGTACATAAAGGGAGTTTTTGGTGAAGTTAGTTTCCTTGCATAATGACCTTTGAGAGGCTGAAAACATACTGAAATTCCAAAAGTGTTTTATGAGGAGTGATGGAGAAGTTATTGTAATATCACCAATGAGCACCCCCGTGAGCTTGCTTCTGTTCTAGAAGTATGGGTCTCGACACTGTCGGGCTACTAATGATATTAGCAAGGCTCAGCCTGCAGTCTTCCTCACTTGCCCCCATTTGCCCTGATCATGCGCACACACACATGCACACGCACACATGCACACGCACACACGCATGCATTTACTTAAGTAAATTCCCATATATCACCCAAAGAAATGGAAGGGGTTCTTTGATTGGCTACCAATTATGATTGTCACCCATAAGTAATACATTTAATGACTTAAACAAACACGTAGACATTTACATTCTAAACCACTTTCGTATTATTAGATACTTACATGTACAAGCAATCTAAAAGAGCTTGAGAACTACCAGTGAGGTCTGGACCCCTCTTGAGGGAGTTAAGCATCAATGGTTTATGTGTGATATGCCACCATTTCTATTGCCCGGTATGGGTCGGCATCTTAGCCCTGAAACGTATTCAGATGAGGCTTGTTCTCAGCTTCCACCTGTACCTTTGTTCTTCTCTATTTCTGCTAGCAGAGAAAAAGGATTAATAGGAACCAGGAAGTTAAGAAGTAGATCTCTCTCTGTCTCTAATGCTACCTGTATCTCGGGAGTGTTTTTCCCAGCGATCTAGGGAATTCAGGAGGTGGGCTGAATACAGGTCAGCATCAAACCAGAGCTGGGCATGCAGTGCCTTTCATGTGGTCCTTTCTTTTCAGAGAGCACAGTCATGATCTGACCATTCCCTTTTGTTCTCCCTTCTCTCACAGCACCCTGGAGGGATATTATGTGGACGATGCCCTACAGGGCCAGGGCGTGTACACTTACGAGGACGGAGGCGTTCTCCAGGGCACGTATGTAGATGGAGAGTTGAATGGTCCCGCCCAGGAATACGACACGGATGGGAGACTGATCTTCAAGGGGCAATACAAAGATAACATTCGGCATGGAGTCTGCTGGATATACTACCCAGTAAGCCTGGTGACTGTTCATTTTGCTGGAATGTAACATGTTTCAAGCCGATGCTTTGACTCCTCACAATGAGGAGTAACATGTACTCTCTATGTTAGAAAATATCAATCTGTGAAATTTGAGACTCACGGGAGCTGAAGCCACCAGCTTACAAGGTGTGCCCCTCACTGTTACTCACTGTCCACTTAGATTGTTGATCTTAGCAACTACTATTCATTCCTCTTCAGTGGTGTTTTGGAAAGGAAAGAATAGTCGTGATTCAAACAAATCAATCGGGACAAAGTGGCTTTATTGTACCACTAATAAAGACCAAAAAAAATGCATGCTTATTAAAAATAGTCTTCTGATATACAGAAAGAGATGGAATATTTCATTGTTGCACTTCATTCTGGTTCTCATACAGGAGACTGATCCAGCAATCTCCCATCTTTTGGGACTTACCGCACTGTTATTACTTGATTGTACAACCCTACTCCCTACTTTATAAGTGATTTATGGCTTATGTTGTTTAAATTAAGGTGATTAAAGTTAACTTGCCTTTGAGTACGTGGTAATATTTCCCAGTATTTCTAGGGTTTACTGGAGCAAAAAGATGTGGCAAAACTCATTGGGTTGGGAATTAGTGCTCTAATTGTTGTTTGCATTTCAAATATCCCATCTGTTATTAGTTAATTTCCAGAAAATGTGTCAGAAAATAGACCTTAGAAAATATTTTATCTGAAATTTTATTTTGTCCAGGGCACCTGACTGGTTCAGTGAGTAGAGCATGTGACTCTTGATCTTGGGATCATGAGTTCAAGCCCCATGTTGGGCAAAGAGCTTACTTAACATCATCATCATCATCATCATCATCATCATCATCATAATAATATTTAATTTTTTCCAGAGCTTAAGTCAAAATACAATTTTTCTTACTCTGAGACCTATCTTCTTATGATTAAAAAAAAAAAAAAAAGATCTATTACAGGTATAACAAGAAAAATAGCCCCCAGCTAAATCTACTTACACATTATTGTTCTTTAAAAATAAGTTATACTCGGGGTGCCTGGCTGGCTCAGTTGGTGGAGTGTATGACTTTTGATCTCAGGGTTGTAAATTTGAGCCCCACATTAGGTGGGGCGCCTGGGTGGCTCAGTCCGTTAAGTGGTCGACTTCGGCTCAGGTCATGATCTCAGTTTGAGGGTTCAAGCCCTGTGCCAGGCTCTGTGCTGACAGCTCAGAGTCTGGAGCCTGCTTCGGATTCTAGGTCTCCCTCTCTCTCTATGCCCCTCCCCGTTCGTGCTCTGTCTCTGTCTCTGTCTCTCTCTCTCAAAAAATTAAATAAAAATTAAAAAACAATTTTTTAAAAATAAAATTTTAAAGGGGCGACTGGGAGGCTCAGTTGATTGAGCGTCTGACTCTTGATGTCAGTTCAGGTCATGATCTTGCGGTTTGTGGCATTTAGTCCCATCAGGCTCTGTGCTGACAGCGCGGAGCCTGCTTGGGATTCTCTCTCTCCCCCTGTCTCTGCCCCTCCCTCGCTGTCTCTCTCTCAAAATCAACAAATAAACTTTAAAAATAAATAAATAAGTAAAATATTTTTTTAAAAGTTCTACTCTAGGAGCAGGGCAGAAGGAAAGAATACCACAAAAGATCTTTTAAATAATTGCCCAGACGTTTAACATATCTTCTTAGTAGGCTCTGCAATAGATCAAAAGTCCTTTCAGTCACTGCCTACAGGGCAAGCAGGAAGAGGGAAGTGGTGCAGGTTCTTAACCAGCTTAGGAAGACAGAGAGTTTTGTTGTTTCAGGAGTAGGCCGATTGAGCATCTTGCCGCCTGGCGCTGGGGATCTGCCGATGCGACAGTAAATCATGGAGTCAGGGAAAGTGGAACTCTGTGCGTGCAGTTGGGTATAGGGAAGAGGCAAAATAGGGATTACCAGATCCTCCTACTACTTGTCATCTTACTTGTGACTAGGATCAATTAAAGTCTCTAGAGGAGATCACCTTTTGTATGAATCAGCCTGCTGTATTAATTATTATCTTATTAAATACCCAGAGAACACTCTGCCTTAGGAAAGAAGCACTGGGGAGTTATAAGCTTTCAAAATTAACCTGGGATAACACTTGCTTTATATACGGTATCTGTTGGCAATGGAGAGGGCTAATGACATCCCTCTTCTCTCTGAATTCAGAATCCACTAAGAAATAGACCTAGGTGTCAGAGATCAAAAGGTCAGTTTTATTATGACCGTGTTGGGTCAGAGACGTGCTATGGACCCAAAGTCAGAATGCACTTCAATTCCTTCTCCCTCTGAACGGAACAGTTGGACCAGCTGCAGATAGAGCTCTGGGAAGTCACAGGTCTCCCCAGGGAAGGAGGGCCTGCCCGGGGGAGCTTCCCCAAGGAAAGGGCAGGAATGGAGAGGGGTGCAGGTGCAGCCTGAGGGCACGGACAGCTTCCAGGACAGGACCTCTGGGGGCAGCAGGCTTTGCCCTGTCACCTCCACCTAATAGATGGGTGGCGGTGGCTGTCAGACCCCACCTTCTCGCTGCTCAAATGAGTGATTCCTTCTCCCTGAAGGGGAGCCTCCTAGCAAAGGAGAGAAGGCAGCAGCTTCCTCCCCAGCACTCCCTGACACAGCAGGCAGACACCTGTTTTGTGATATGGGGTCAAAGCAGAAACAAGGGGAGGAAAAAAAGAATGGCTCCCCTTAGAGTATTTATAAGCTTATTCTCAGGACAGCTTATTTCTTTCAGAATTTTACCTTGGAACAGTGACGTCATTTTCAGTTAAAAGTGTTTACGTCCTGTTGGAAATAAAAGAACCTCTGCTTTATCATACTAGACAGAGAAATTCACCACCACCACCCCCAAACCAGAAGTTTAGAGTATTAAGGGAGAAAAATCTGAGACCCTAGAAAGACAGAATTCTGTACAAATAACTGGTAACATTGGCTTACATTAGTTACAGCATATGAGAAGCAGAAACGCCCTAACACCGTTCTGCTCAGTAATCACCCCTGAAAGCCTGAAGGCAGATCTTGCAGGAAGTATCATCCCCGTTTATGCTGGGTTATTAAGAATTAACTCTGGGAGGAGAAAGAGCAATAATATAGCTCTAATGCGCTTTCTGTCCATGAAAAATGCTGCCAAGTATTTTTCTTTTTATGAAAGTGCTGTGATTCGTTTTTAAATTTATAAAGTCTTTTCTCCAAAGAGCAATCAGACTATGGAGAACTATAGAAATCACGTACCTGATGCTATTTATTCCTGCTGTCTCTCTGTAAGCAGCCGTTGGGATCACTCAGAAGTCATCCTGTACTATTGTCTTTGAGTAGCTGTTTCTAGAACCTTTGAGTTGGAGAAGTAACCAAGCGTTTAGAATATGTCATGGCACTACTCTTGTTACATCAAACCCAAAGAGGTCCCAGATTTTCAAAGTTATACCGTAAAGACCTTCCGCATGGGCAGTAAAAAAGGAAACATTTCTTGTAGTCTAGATTCAGTTATTTTTTGATTAGTTATTAGATTATTTTTTGGTATCCCAGTTCAATTCAAAAAGTATTTGTGGGTCACCTACTCTGTCCCTAGCGTTTACCAGGCTACAGAATTGTATGATAGCCTCTGCTCTGAAGTATTTAATGACCTTTAGGAATGAAAGCAAGTGACAGTTAAACAGGAAGCACAGCTGGCTTCTCTCCTGGAAGGAGGCAGAAGGGAACAGTAAATAAAGAAAAGTGGGAAGAAAGTGGTGGTGGGGGAGGGAATAGAATTCAGTTGACTTTTTTTTCACTTTTCCTTCTAATGCCATAAAAAGTGGTGGTATAGGATTCTTAGAAAGGCAGTGTCCAGAAGTCCTTTTTTTATCTGTTAGAAAATGCAGGGGCACCTGGGTGGCTCAGTGGGTCGGTTAAGCATCTGACTTCAGGTCATGATCTCAGTTCATGGGTTCACGCCCCACGTCAGGCTCCCTGCTGTCAGTCAGCACTGAGCCTGGAGCCTGCTTTTCAGATCCTCTGTCCCCATGCCTCTCTGCCCCTCCCCCACTCACACTCTCTCTCTTTCCCTCTCAAAAGTAAACATTTAAAAAAAGAAACTGCAGACAACTCTCTTTACTCATGTACACTAAATTAATTCTTAAACACATCTGAACTAAAGATTTTTTTAATGGACCAGAAATCCAAAATGCCACATAGAGAAGTGAAATGGTATGAATAGTGAGTAAAAACATCTTGCCACAGTTCCTCATCACATTTGGTATCGGCCCAAAGTAACACTTATTGTTACATTTCCTTTAAATGTTTGTAACTAATATTACAAATACAACGTATGTTCTTCAAAAACAAGCCAAGAGAGAGTGTCAGTAACTTGTGACCACTGCAAAGTGCAGCTTGGTCTCTGACTCCCTAAATCAGACTTTCTGTGCTTCTCTGCATATAACCTCTAGCCGTTTTATTTGTACGGGGTTGTATGAGAAAGTAAGCATGCATCAGGTTTTTCTCTGAGTTCTTAAGCTGTTACGTTACTGCTATCTACGAAGGGAGTGCACAAGAAAAATTTCTTGAAGTCGTGCCGTGTGGATAAATACCATATATAATATTTTCTGGCTTTTGGCTTCTCCCATCAGGATGGAGGCAGCCTTGTGGGAGAAGTAAATGAAGACGGGGAGATGACAGGCGAGAAGATAGCGTATGTGTACCCTGACGAGAGGACCGCACTTTATGGAAAATTCATCGATGGAGAGATGATAGAGGGAAAGCTGGCTACCCTTATGTCCACTGAAGAAGGAAGGCCTCACTTTGAACTGATGCCTGGAAGTAAGTTGGATCTGCTTCAGAAGCATGCTCTAATTCCAAAGCAGGTTGTTAGGGCATAATTGAGAGAAGTTAATTTCCTTGTCTAGTCCACTTTAATCATGCATTAGTCAGCTTTGCTGCATAACAAACACCTTAACATCTCAAATACAGGTGATAAGCTGTACTCCAGCTGGTCTGGGGTGGGCTGGGCTGGGCATGGCTGGACTTGAGGCTTCTTATTGTATTGTGTCTTACCGGTCTTAATTCTGGGGCCATCTGAAGGGATGTTGGTGGCCTGGGTCAAGATTTTCCCAAGTGGGTCACAAGAAGTCAGAGCATGAGCAGACACCAATGCTGCCTCTGAAAGCTTGGCTTGGAATTGACATAATTTCACCCACTTTTCATTGGTCAAAGCAAATCACATAGTCAAGCCAAACATCAATGAGACGGGGAAATATGTATTTCAGTAGCAGATGCTAAAAGTCACATGACAAGAATATAGCTATATAATAATACAGGGAAGAATTGAAGAAATGACGGCAGTAATTCCATGAATTTCAAAAGATTAGTATATCTCAGAAAAAACTGAAATACAGTTCAATGATATTAAAGAATCAAATTAGGTAGATCTCCAGGTTGTACAGATTGTAAAGCTGATTCAGCCTGAGCTCTGATTGGAAAGGATAAATGCATAGTGGCATCTTCACAGGACACATACTGGACGCATGAGTGAGCCCAGTGGAATCATATTAGAAAAAAATCCTATTTCCTTTTAGTTTTTTTAATTTTATTTTTATTTTCATTTTATTTATTTATTTTTTTGTTTGTTTATTTTTTTGAGAGAGAGAGAGCTTGAGCAGGGGAGGGGCAGAGAGAGAGAGAGACAGAGAATCCTAAGCAGGCTCCACATCCATTGCAGACCGTAGGCAGGGTTCCATCTCGCAACTGTGAGACCATGACCTGAGCCAGAATCAAGAGTCGGGCGCTTAACTGACTGAGCCACCCATGCGCCCTCCCCCCATTTCCATATAGAAGTACAATACGGCATACTAAATTTTTTTTCTGCGTATAAAATTATTTATTGTAGAAAGTCTGGGGGGAAAAAAACAAAGAAAAAAAGAAGCTGTTTATATTGGTCTGATTCCTTGAAAACAATATATGCGTGTATTTCCAATCTAAGTTAGGTTCTAAGAAGAAAAAAGTAAAAAAGATAATAAGTCTAGGCACTCACATTCCTAAATAATATTTAGCTATTTGTGATCTGAAGGAGAATCTCCAGAGGAGAATGTCCAAAGATGGGAAATCTAGCATTTATAACTTGAGTTGTTTTAAATGTCTCAGTTTTTATTTTTTTTAAGTTAAAAATTGAGGCAGCTTAAATGTGATGTGGGATTCTGGGTTGGATCCTGGAAGAGAAAGAGGGCATTAGTGGAAAAACTGGTGAAATCTGAATAAAGTCTGAAGTTTAGTTAATAGTAATGTAGCTATGTTGGTTTCTTCATTTTGACAATCATACCATGCGACATAAGAAGTTAACATTATGAGATGGGCGCCTGGGTGGCTCAGTGGATTCAGTGACTGACTCTTGATTTTGGCTCAGGTCATGATCTCACGGTTCGTGAGTTCGAGCCCAAGTCAGGCTCCGCTCTGATGGAGTGGAGCCTGCTTGGAATTCTGTTTTTCTCCCCTCTCTTTGCCTCTCTCTCTCTCTCTCTCTCTCAAAATAAATACATAAACATTAAAAAAGAAGTAGAAGAAGTTAACATTGGGAGAAACCATGAGGGATATTGGGGAATCTCTGTGCTATTTTTGCAACTTTTCTATAAATTTTCAATCCTCCCCAAATGAAGTTGTTTTCATTTTAAGTGAAACGGTAATCTTTGCACTTCAGATTCTCATATCTGTGCTCTTCACATGTGTTCTGAAAGGAGACAGTGCCACAGTCTTTAGAAATGAAGGGACCTGGGCCAGGGGAGGATCCCCAAATGGTGATGCCAATTTTAAAACTTCACAGGTGGCAGCGTGTTTTAGTGGCAAGAGCCTTGAACTTTGGAGTCACCTCATTTAAGTTTCAGCTTCAGCATTTGCCACAGTGTGGTCTCGGGAAAGTTCTTTATCCCTTCGGAAACCGTTTCTTCATTATAAAAGGTGCTGGCAGCGACTGTAAAAACACCACAATGAAAGTTATTGTTATTATTACCTTCTTCTTAGTATAAGTAAGAAACAGATTTTGGGAAGTGAGGGTAATAGTTCTCAAAGGGTATTTTTTTTTTTTTTAGAACTCCTGGTTGTAAATGATGAACACCCTTTTCATTATAAGGCCACAGTAAAGGTCGTGAGGAGGGGCATAACTGGTGAGATTCTGGCAGGCCTGTTAATTTAAGGATACATTGAACAATTTGGGTTTCACAAAGGTCAAGAAGCATGGCTGCTTTGGGTGACTGACAGGACACAGGTCTTCAGTGTTCTGCACCTCTCCCCACCGCACTCCCCCAGCCCCTCTCGTTACTGTCAGTGAGCTGCGGACTAACCTACAGATGAGGTCTGACAGGGCCATGCTGCCATCTGGTCCACCATGGGGAGGAGGAAAACGTAATGCAAACACCTCACACAAAGTACTCCCAACCTACCCCCCCACCCTCCGCCGACCTCTCCCACCACACCCTTTCTCTTTATGCTTTTGTAACCACAAACTGCTTCTATCTTTATTTACTTAGAGCACATGTCAGAGAGGGGCAGAGGGAGAGAGAGAGAATCTTAAGCAAGCCCGGTGCCCAGAGCGGGGCTCAATTCCACGACCCTGGGATCATGACCTGAGCTGAAATCAATAGTCAGCCACTCAACTGACTGAGCCACCCAGGGGCTCCCCCATAAATTGCTTCTAGTTCTCCACTTACCATGCGCTGATTTCTTCGTTATGCCTCAGGCGGGATTTTCTTCTTGCCTTGTCTCTTCACCTCTCGACAAAGGAACTCCTTTCTGTTAATTCCCATTCTGTCTTTAAGGCTTGGCTCACCTCGTAGAATTAGTGACTGTCAAGTGAATGAATGAATTCTGGTCAAAGGACATAGTATAAACTATAGAGGAGAGGAGTAAAACTAAAGATTGTGCTCCGTTTGCCTGGAGCAGATCTAGGAAAAACAGGAAGGGACATTAAGCTGGAAAAGACAGCATCGGCTCCTTGAAGAGCAGCTGGAGGTGTTTCTCCTCTTTGCACCTGCACAGTCCCTAACACAGTGCTTTACATGTAGTTGGCACTCTGTACGTTTGGGATGAAAGGTTTAGTGTAAAGAAGGGAGGTGGAGGTTCATAGATTTTCTGTGCAATACAACATGTATTTCACAGAAAAGTTTGGTTGAATTGTGTGGGTTGTTTCTTTTTAAACTAACTTCCTTCAATGGATTGTGCGTTGGTCCATTACCAGTTCGCTCCCAGATGCAATTCTTGTCCACATGTCCTGCTTTCATTGCAGGGGGCTTCTGCCGCTGGCAGGCCACGTTTCCTAGGGTCATGTGCATTGGCTTCTCTCTGGGTTTGGCCATCGGGAGGCACTGGCCAAGGGCATGGAGAGGAAAGGAATCGGGGAGAAGATCTCTCTGTGTCCAGCAGTGTCTCCAGCAGTGGCCTGTCTCCTGATTCCATCTCCCAACAGGAAGGTCCTGCATCAATCCAACTCTAGAACCCCAGGCACACCCTCTCCGCCTTTGTCCCTCTGGCTTAGGGCTGTATGGCTTCCAGTTCTTGCCAGTTTCTGGGCTCCTTACCTGCCCGTTTGGCTTCTCAGTTCTTCGGTGCTCTGTATAACCAATTCCCTGAGTGAAATTCTCTCTTTGAAATACTCAAATGGTCTGTTTCCTAGCTAGACCTTGACTGATCCTGATTGCTTTTTAACTTTTAGTTTGAGACATTGATTTTGGATTTTGTGATTGTACAAAACAAAACAAAACTGAAAGAGGACCTGGTAACCACTGGTAACCACCAAGGAATTGCTTAATGGGACTATTTGTGATGTCTTAGTGCCTAAAAGAATTTACTTTACAGGACTAAGCCCATCGGTTCTGAAATGTGCTTCTTTACTTACTGTGCAGTAGAGTCTCGGATGTCTTCAGTGTGCTCTGGGAAGGCTCTCTGAGGCTGGTCCATTGCGGAGAACCAGTGTTAAATCTAGGACAGTTGTGTACCTTAGTTTCTGGAATAAATTACTGACTTGCTTCTGAACAACCTTAATAGAAATAAGATGACTGTGTTTTTGCTTTATCAAAAGCAGTTCTGTTCTTAATTCTGGTGAGGCTGGATGTTTATTTTTAGTGAAGGAGACAATTGCCAGGGCTGGGTGGTTGGAGTCTACAGACTGTGTCTACTGGGAAGAAAACCACGAGAAAAATTTTAAAACCATCACTCAACCTGATCTGCCCAGAGAGATCTCAGAATTTCATGACAAAGCATTTTCTTGATTAAAAATTTTAATTGCACAAGCATTTTTTAAACCATTTGAATAAAGACAATTCAAAAGCAAAAATGGGATTTTAAGAAATACATACGATGGCTGTTCATTAAGACCTAAAAATGCAACTCAAAAGCAAATCTAAAAGCCATTCATTTATATTAGAGAATTTGGGGGCGCCTGGGTGACTCAGTTGGTTAAGTATTCAACTTCAGCTCAGGTCATGATCTCACAATTTGGGAGTTTGAGCCCCCTGTCGGGCTCTGTGGTGACGGTATGGAGGCTGCTTGGGATTCTGTCTCTCCCTCTCTCTGTGCCCTCCCCTGCTTGCTCACTCTCTCGCTCTCTCAAAATAAATAAACTTAAAAAATTTTTTTAATTATATTGAAGAATTTATTCCAGGTACTATGACTTTTATACACACACACACACACACACACACACACGTATATGTACATATGTATATATATGTGTGTGTGTATATATATATACACGTGTATATATATATATATATATATATGTATATAATTTATCGTCAAATTGGCTTCCATACAACACCCAGTGCCCTCCTCCTTGCCCATCACCCACTTTCCCCTCTCCCCCATCCCCCATCAACCCTCAGTTTGTTCTCAGTATTTAAGAGTCTCTTACGGTTTGCCTCCTTTTCTGTAACTTTTTCCCCCCTTCCCCTCCCCCCGGTCTTCTGTTAAGTTTCTCAGGATCCACATATGAGTGAAAACATAGGGTATCTGTCTTTCTCTGCCTGACTTATCTCACTTAGCATAATACCCTCCAGTTCCATCCACGTTGCTACAAATGGCCAGATTTCATTCTTTCTCATTGCCATAGTATTCCATTGTATATATAAACCACATCTTTATCTGTTTGTCAGTTGGTGGACATTTAGGCTCTTTCCATAATTTGGCTATTGTTGAGAGTGCTGCTATAAACATTGGGGTACAAGTGCCCCTATGCATCAGCACTCCTGTATCCCTTGGGTAAATTCCTAGCAGTGGTATTGCTGGGTCATAGGGTAGATCTATTTTTAATTTTTTGAGGAACCTCCACACTGTTTTCCAGAGCGGCTGCACCGGTTTGCATTCCCACCAACAGTGCAAGAGGGTTCCCGTTTCTCCACATCCTCTCCACCAGGTGCTATAACTTGAATAACACTTTTCATTATTTAACTCATTCTGTCCCATGAATACAGAGAGACGCTGTAAAAGTTCTTCCCTAACTCTGTAATCCCTGGATTGAGATTTTCGTTTGCTTTTCAGGTTCGGTGTACCACTTTGATAAATCGACTTCATCTTGCATTTCTACCAATGCTCTTCTTCCAGATCCATATGAATCAGAGAGGTAATTTTTTTTTCCTTGTGGTTTTAATAGCCCTGTTTATAAGAGGTTAAATAGCCCTAGTGGGGGAACTAATCCTTCTTTGTGGCTCTCTGAAAAAAAGTTCATATATTGTGATGAAGAGTGTTTTTATGCTCATATAGACTCTGTCCCTGTGAGAGAGTTTCTCCACCCATAAAGCACAGAACAGCCACGTGTCAGTCCCAGAATGCAACTTCTACATATAGACAGCTGTCGGGCTAGGCAGCCAGCTATGCCCTACCCAGATGTCCCCTTTGTGAGGGCCCTGGTGCAATGAAAGCCACATGCCGGCCTCTAGAGCATTTCACCTTCTTTAAAGCTCTGTCTAGCCAAGGCAGGAACCAGAATGCCTCCTTTACTTAGCATAGCTGAGGGGATCTGGAACACAAGACAATTTCTTTATTCACTAAGGGAGAACAGGCATGAAAGAAAGACAATATAAGAAGCATAAAGACATTCCAGCTTATAAATGACAAGCTTCCGATTCTATAAGCTCATTCCCCAAGTGTCAAGTCCCATTCCATTTCATCTTCTCTAAACTCCAGTGCTCAGTTCTTGGTATGACTTGCTCTGGTATTCTCCCCGAGACGCTTGTCCCCTAGCAGCTGGCCTGCTCCTGAGTAAGAGTGCCATCTGCAGTTGGCCTTCTCTTTGCCTCACTCTTTTGTTAGCCTGGCTTACAAAGCACGACTCCCATTCACTTTTTGTTCTGGTCCCATCTGAAAAATGGGCCACTTCCTTGGTTTAACTGACAGGGCTCCCACCACAATGTCACAACGAATGAAAGTCCTCTTTCTTGATACAAAGCTGTGGTCCATTTACAAAGGGAAGGGTTTGGTCTCTTGTCTCTTGCCTACCGGAAACACAAAAGCGGGATAATCCTATGTATCCATCTTTTTTGTTACTTTCGTTGTGATGATGCTGTATAATGATACCCTCAAAACCTAACAGTGGTTTATGAATGCAGAAATGTCATGTTACACTCATGATTCTGTAGGTTAGCTGAGGTTCAGCCACTTTTGACCAGGCTCAACTTGGCTCAGCTGGATGAGGCTGGACTTCAGATTTCAAGTTGGGTTCAGGTCGGTTTCTCATGTCTGTATTCCAAGATGCAGGCTGAAGGAGCAGTGGCCTCCTGAAGCATCTTCTTCTGGTGGAGATGAATGGAAATCGCAGAAGACTGACAGATATTTGTCATCCTCTTAACACCTGGGCCCTGGCATGCAGTCCTCCTGCCCATGTTCCAGTAGCAAAGTAGAGCATACGGCCAAGCCCAGCATGGTCCCGGCAGGGGTACATGGCCTACCCACCGTGAAGGAGGCACCACAAGGTCACATGGCAAAGTAGCAGGATGTATAATTCTACCACAGGGAAGGAGTAAAGTTGGAAGCAATAATTTAGTCCTCTAGTCCATAAAATAAGCGTAAGACCCACGGAACAAAAATTAAAGATGAGCATTTCCACCAGAGTCATTAGATCACAGCACCCAAAGAACTGGAATGTTAGTTGTTCATGGGGCATGCACTCTCTTATTCAATCCAGTTCAATAATGATGAGTGAGTGCTGTTTTCCTGTAAACCAGGGATTGGCAAACTTTTTCTGTAAAGAGCCATATTGTAGGTCCCTACTGCAACTACTCAGTTCTGCCTTTGTAACGCTAAAGCAACAAGAGACAGCAAATAGGCGTGGCCACGTTCCATAAAACTGTATTTCCAAGAGTGGGCAGCTGCCAGATTTGACCCTTGGGCCATGGTTAGTGGACATGTTATAAACCCTTGTGTTGGGAAGTTCATATTGAATATGTTTTACTAACTGTCAGTGTTTCAAGTGAAAGATTCATCTTGGGGCTTAATTAAAACAACCTTTCCTTCCTATTTAGCCCTGACAAATGGGCATAGCTTGAATTACTTTGGAAATGTTTACTTGTCCAGGAAGACAGTGAAAACACTCATTAAAAACATAATTTCTTTTTAAAAAAAAAACCTCTTATCAAATGTTGAGTTGCTTTATGAATACAGTGAAGCCTTGAACAACACAGGGGTTGGGGCACCTCCCCTCTCCCCCACTGCACACAGCTGAAAATCCACATATAATTTTTGATTCCCCAAAAACTTCACTACTAATAGCCTACTGTTGACAGGAAGCCTTACCAATAACATAAACAGTTGATTAACACATATTTTGTAGGTTATATGTATTATATACTATATTCTTAATAAATATTAGTATTTCTTACTATTTACTTACTATTACTTACTTAGTATTTCTCTAGTAAGCTAGAGAAAACAAAATGTTATGAAGGGGGTGCCTGGGTGGCTCAGTCAGTTACGTGACCAACTTCAGCTCAGGTCATGATCTCAGCTCATGGTTCGAGCCCCGCATCAGGCTCTGTGCTGACAGCTCAGAGCCTGCAGCCTGCTTCAGATTCTGTGTCTCCTCTCTCTGCCCCTCCCCTGCTCATACTCTGTCTTTGTCTCTCTCTCTCTCCCAAAAGTAAATACATTAAAAGAAAGAAAGAAAGAAAGAAAGAAAGAAAGAAAGAAAGAAAGAAAATGTTATTAAGAAAGTCATAAAGGGGCGCTCCTGCTGGCTCAGTTGGTAGAGTGTGCAACTCTTGATCGCAAGGTTATGAGTTTGAACCCCATGTTGGGTGGAGAAATTACTTAAAAATAAAACCTTAAAAAAGAAAAGAAAAGAAAAGAAAAGAAAAAGTCATGAGGAAGAGAAAAGACATTTGTAGTACTGTACTGTAAAAATCCCACATATAGGAGCACCTGGGTGGCTCAGTCAGTTAAGCATCTGACTTTGGCTCAGGTCATGATCTCATGGTTCATGAGTTCTAGCCCTGCATCAGGCCCTGTGCTGACAGCTCAGAGCCTGGAGCCTGCTTCGGATTCTGTGTCTCCCTCTCACTCTGCGCCTCCCCTGTTCGTGCTCTGTCTCTCTCTGTCTCAAAAATAAATAAAAACATTTAAAAAAATTGCACATATAAATGGACCTGCATAGTTTACACCCATGGGTCAACTATATATAATATTCCCCATATTTGAGAGCGTATTTTAAACAACACTCTTTTTTTTTTAAGTTTTATTTATTTATTTTGAGAGAGAGAGAGTGCGTGAGCAGGGAGGGGCAAAGAGACAGAATCCCAAGCAGGCTCCACACTGTCAGCACAGAGCCCTATGTGGGGCTTGAGCCCTCGAACTGTGAGATCATAACATAAGCTGAAACCAAGAGTCAGATGCTTAGCTGACTGAACCACCAAGGCACCCCCTAGACATCACTCTTAAAAGGTACATAAGTAGCAGTTCCTCAATTTCTAATGCCAAATGTTAGGGCTTAACTTTCCTTCCTTCCTTCCTTCCTTCCTTCCTTCCTTCCTTCCTTCCTTCTTTCCTCACTGGATTACTATGAACTGATGTTTTGGGTTCAGTAGCCATACTATGTTAATGGTTGATATAAAAAGTAACATATCAAACTGAAAGAACCATCGTTTGACTGTTTTTCCTATTTAGGGTTTATGTTGCTGAATCTCTCATTTCCAGTGCTGGAGAAGGACTGTTTTCCAAGGTAGCAGTGGGACCTAATACTGTTATATCTTTTTATAATGGAGTTCGAATTACACACCAAGAGGTGAGTGGGGTAGAAGCGGAGAATCAACTTGATTGGCTAACGGGCTTTGTTTCAAACAGTCTTAATTTTCCTGTTAGCCCCTTCAGTATTCCCTAGAAATATGAAAGAACAGTCTTTTTTGGTAAAACTGGTGGGATATACTGTCTCATAGCAGTCTTTGGACTGCTGTCGCAAAAATACCATTCACAGCATGGCCTATAAACAACAAAAATTTATTTCTCACAGTTCTGGAGGCTGGAAGTCCAAGGTCAACGTATTGACAGATTTGGTGTCTGGTCGGTCCACTTCCTGGTTCATGAATGACCCTCTTGTCATCGCAGCCTCACATGGCGGGAGGGACAGGGGATCTCTCTGGGGTCTCTTTTAAGTTTCACAGCTATTTTATCAAAAGTGGGATATTGCCGTGAATGAGACAGCAATTGCTTTGCACTGTGCTACACCCAGTATCTGAAAAATTGAGATCCAACTGGACTCTGTTAGTAATTATTATGATCTTGCACAGGGCACTGTATAGGCAGGCCCCCTCCCGTTTGTGCGAAAGTCACACAGTAGCCTGCATCCAGCCAGGAAGTGTTCTACTGCCAAAAAAACCCCCAAAAAAACCCCAAAAAGAAAACAAAAACAAACAAACAAACAAAAAAAACGAAAACAAAAAGTTAAAGAATAATCACCTCTTGCCTTTAAAATACAACTTTGGTATATTTTCCAGAATTCATGTGTGTTTTTGCTTCTGTTTCTTCGCTTCACAATGAACTTCCTTACATGTCTGCCTAAGGGCAGAAAGTCGATGCTTTAGCCTGGCTTGTCGTCTCCATCTGGTCTCACTTGCATTAAGCGTGTAGGACTTGGGCTTGCTGGTTCTATTGCTCATTCGTGTCTTCACTTTTTTACTTCCTGCCGTGGACTGCTATGGGGGAAATGCCATGAAATCATCAAGTGTTTGCACTTTCAAAGCCGTCGTACCGACAAGGATGGCTTTGCACTCAAACTGAGCCCTGGCCGGGCACGCGGTATCCCCTGGTCATAGCCAGACTTCTGTGTCTGATGGTCCAGGAAATTCAGTATATGAAAGGTGGCTCAGGATATTGACACGCTACTTATTTATTCTAACATTAGATAACCGGTAACAAAACTGAAGCCCAGAGAGGGTAAGCCATTTGCCCCCAAGGTCACAAATACAGTAACCGTCAGAGTTCAAGCACAATTTCAAACAGCAGAATCTGGCTCCAGGCGAAACTCACTGTGCTGTACTGTATAAATGGATGGGCACCCTCCTTCCTGAAATTTAGATTCTATTGGGGAGATAAGAAAAATACACAACTGACAGCAACCTAAAGTAGATGGTATCTCAGTATCACATGACAGGGCTGGAATATTAAGACCCGTGAAGATTTTTTTCACGTTCATCACTGCTATATTCCCTGCACCTAGGACAGTGCCTGGCATATGGTAGGCACTCAGTAAATAGTTGTTGAATAAATATCAGGTACAAATAACAGCCCAGTTGTAATTTAGGGGCAGGAGAGACAGTACACCTCTGAGAGTCAATAGTTCTATATAAAAATGTGATCCTAGGGGCGCCTGGGTGGCGCAGTCGGTTAAGCGTCCGACTTCAGCCAGGTCACGATCTCGTGGTCCGTGAGTTCGAGGCCCGCGTCAGGCTCTGGGCTGATGGCTCAGAGCTTGGAGCCTGTTTCCGATTCTGTATCTCCCTCTCTCTCTGCCCCTCCCCCGTTCATGCTCTGTCTCTCTCTGTCCCAAAAATAAATAAACGTTGAAAAAAAAAATTTTTTTTAAAAAATGTGATCCTAGGGCCACCTGTGTGGCTCAGTCGGGGAAGCATCCGACTCTTTGATTTCGGCTCCAGTCACAATCTTATGGTTCATGAGATCAAGATCTGCACTGGGCTCCATGCTGACAGTGCAGAGCCTGCTTGGGGTTCTTTCTTTCTCTCCCTCTCTCTGCCCCTCCCCCCCACCTCAAAAATAAATAAATAAATAAAAAAGTGATCCTATTTACTCTCAAAAAACTGTTCGGCTGGCATCACCAGATCCTGGGCTGTGGCTTGGGGTGGGGAAGTGGCTTGGAGAAGGGAAGCCTATTAGTGAATGAGCCCTAATGTAGGTAAGAAAGCACACTGGTAGCTGGGGACTCTGCTGGTCACATTGGTCACCCGCTTGTAACAAAGGTGAAGGACTCTCCTGAAACACAGTTTTGCATTCTCAAGTTCTGGTTCCACTTGATGTTCTTACTTTTGTTTTTCTTTTGCCTCATCTTCACAGTAGGGGTCCAAGGGATTTGGAGGTTGATCAGAGAAACAGATAAGACCACAGGAGGCAGTAGCACACAGGTTTTCTTGACACTGGGCAGTGCTTAGGGTGGCAAGAGACGGGATGTGCTCCCAGCATGAAACAGTCCAGAAGCTTGTGCACGAAGGCCACAAACAGAGCAGGAGGAAGGCAGGGAACTCCCAGGAAAGAGAGGGACAGAGAGGGGGCTTATGTGTCTAGGTGACCTGGAGTACGGTGAAGGGTCTCTGGACCAGAGACCTCCAAAGGACAGAGGCCGTCTGGGGGCTTTATGGGGCTGGAATGATCTACTGCTGGCAGATGTGGGGTCAGGTGTCCCCAGGAAAGCAGGCCCTGAATGGCTAAAACTCTGCTTTGTTTGGGCCCTTTAAAAAACAATTGGATGTGTAATGGGGTTCCTGGGTATCTCAGTCCGTTGAGTGTCCGACTTTGGCTCAGGTCATGATCTCTCAGTCTGTGAGTTCAAGCCCCGCATCAGGCTCTGTGCTGCCAGCTCAGAGCCTGGAGCCTGCTTCAGATTCTGTCTCTCCCTCTCTCTCTGCCCCACACCCCCACTCACGCTCTGTCTGTCTGTCTCTCTTTCAAAAATAAATAAACTTAAAAAAAAAAAACAATTAGATGTGTAAAAATTTGAGTTCGGTGCTGGAAGGCTTTTGAAGTAACAAGTCTTAGCCTGCAGTGAAGAAATAAACAACCTAGGGACATCTGGTTATATTTTTGTGTGTCTTTTAAGGGACTTCAAATCCTTTTTTTCATAGGAGATAAAGAAAAATTAATACATTGTAAGTTGAGCTGCCTGGTGCTGCCCATAAATGGCTTTTGCACCATCAGTGTGCAGACAGATGCCTTAGGTTCTTTTCACGTATATAACACTCAAACCATGAAACATAAGGATAAATGAGTTAATATTGCTGATGTTCTTTGAGATTTAGGGAGAATGGCTATCTCTAATGTTTGCTTTCTTGTTTTCTACAGGTTGACAGCAGGGACTGGGCCCTTAATGGGAATACCCTCTCCCTCGATGAAGAGACGGTCATTGATGTGCCTGAGCCCTACAACCATGTATCCAAGTACTGTGCCTCCTTGGGACACAAGGCAAATCACTCCTTCACTCCAAACTGCGTCTATGACATGTGAGTATGACACCGAGCTGCCAGGGCAGATCTTAGGTCCTATCCGCCAGGGCCCTGAGACTGAGGAGGGCATGTAACAGGTGTCATCCTGCCCCACAGAAGGCCGCTCCCTCCAAGTACCCTCCCAGGACCCTCACAGTTATGACCTGAAACTCAGAATCTAACTAGCTCCTCCTCTGGCCTTAGTAGGCCAAGAAATGGAAAAGTGCTTGGAAGGGTAGAAATGCTACAGAAATGTGTGCGCTGTTTTGCTGATGCTTTTTTGTCCTTACGTTGTCTCATTCTGGAAAAGTAAGGGCGGTGTTATACTTGAAATACTAGAAAAATTAAAATTGTTCTGCACAGTGGAGATTAGTGAACTCTTTTAGGTGTGAAAGGAAGGAGGAAAATAAAACGCTAAAGCTTAGGGCACAAGGTCTCGGTGTTGGAAAAGACCCCTGAAATCAGAGTCCGCATTATTTGACAACACAGAGGAAAGAAATACTGTCACATGCTACAATGTGGATGAGCCTTGAAAACATCATGCTAAGTGCAAGAAGCTAGTCACATAAGGCCCATAGTGTATGATTCCATTGGTATGAATTGTCCACCACAGCAGAATTCATGGAGGCAGAATATAGATCAGTGGTTGCCCAGGGCCGGGGGGAGTGGAGGGAAATGAGGTTAATGGCGCATGAGCATGGGGTCTCTTTTGAGGGTGGTGCAAGGAACTAAAATTAGACAGTGGTGATGGTTGCACGACTGAAACCCACTGAACTGTATACCTCAAATGAGTGAATTATGAGGTATATAAATTGCATCTCAACAAAGCTCTTATTTTAAAAAGCCAAATAATCCTACCTCTCAGAGTTTGAGCCTCCACTTCCACCTGCTCGTAGAACCTGTTCTTGTAAACCTCCACGACGGGGAGCCGCCCTTGAGGGCAGCTATCTGGACAAACTGAAGATTTTATGAAACTAGCTTTTGGGCTCTGATGATTAGAATGTTGTTTCCGTGGATACTAAGTGGGTTTCCTGGAACAGCCAGCCCTTGGCCCTAATCATTTCCCTTTCTCGTGCACTATGCCAGTCTCTCTTCCCCATAGCAGCCCTACAAATATTTTAGAAGTTTTCATATACCCCTTGAATATCCTCCTTCCAAAGTGAAGCGTCTCTGACTATTCCTTGGAGGGTATAGTTGGGATTCCTTGTACCATCATCATTGATCTCCTTAGCTCAGTTGGAGAATGCCAGATCCTCCTGGGGGCCAGGCAGCTGCATGCAACCTTTTCTGCTCAGTTAGAGCCTGCAGTCCCTCAGTGTATTGCTTGTTAACAGAAGCAGGATTAGATCCTGTGCATTTAATCTGTGGGAAAATTGCCAGGATTTGAATGTCCCTCCTTGCATCCCTGAGATGGCTTGAAAATTGTTCTGGCAGGGACTTGCTCCCCTTGGCACCCAGAAACAAGTACTGAAGCTTCAACTGCTGTTTAAAGGGCAGGTAGAAATGGCAAAGGACATGTGTCATGTAAAATGAAACTGACACTGTTATTAACTCCAAGGCTTTCGTGGCCAATGTGAGTTAGGCCAAAGCATCGTTCCAAGCTGCACACAGCTTACCAACAATCTTTTAGAGCAGTGGTAACTAGCGATAATAAATGCTACTTAGACTGCTCTTTCAAAACAAATTAGTTCTGTGATTTCATTGCAAGGACATGATTTTTCTCCCCAAAAGGAAGAGAGCACAGGAGACAAGGGAGGGAACCATTTGTGCAGGATCAAGTCCCTGTACTCTTCAGGGTTATTTTCTTTGAGTCCAATGTGAAATATTAGTTGTTTGGGGTAATGGGAAGACTACCTGAATAAGAATATATCATCATATAAAATTCAGAGACATGGGGTACCTGGGTGGCTCAGTTGGTTAAGCTTCTGACTGCAGCTCAGGTCACGATCTCACCCTTCGTGAGTTCAAGCCCCGCGTTGGGCTGTGCGCTGACAGGTCAGAGCCTGGAGTCTGCTTCAGATTCTGTGTTTCTCTCTCTGTCCCTCCCTCCCTCACTCTCTCTCTCTCTCTCTCTCTCTCTCTCTCTCTTTGTCTCTCAAAAATAAACACTAAAAAAAATTTCAGATACCAATTCATGGCATTCATTTGTCTGTAAAATCATTGGTATTATGCACACTTTGACATAAACAAAACAATATCCCATAAGCTGTAGTCTGATACAAAATGCCAAATGGACTGCTTTCCTAGTTGTAAATATAGGTAACATGTCACCAAGGGGCCAAACCACTCGGTGCAGAGGTTTGCTTTGACCAGTAATCGTGCTGCTGGCGTTTTCTGAGCACTTTAGGCTGGTGCTGTGCAAACAGCTTCTCCTGAATTACCTCATTTAGTCCTCCCAGTACCTCTGTGGGGCAACTTCCGTTACCGTCCCCTCACTCGTGGACAGGAAACTCGGACCTCTTAGTCCAAGTGGCTAAGTGTCCTTAATTGTTGTGCCTTAGTGCTTGCCTTGGAGAATCAGCACCTGAAATTGAGTTTTTTTCAGGGTGTCCATTTTCTACTCTTTGAAAATAACAGTAACACGTAGGAAAATGAAAATAGAAGAGGGTTGTAACAGAAGTCTTAGGCTTCTCCCAGACTTTTTCAGTGCACAAGAAGATTAGCTTGAGCTCCATTTCAGGGGTATTATTATTTTTTTAATTTTTTAACCTTTATTTATTTTTGAGACAGAGAGAGACAGAGCATGAACGGGGGAGGGTCAGAGAGAGAGGGTGACACAGAACCCGAAGCAGGCTCCAGGCTCTGAGCTGTCAGCACAGAGCCCGACGTGGGGCTCGAACTCACAAACCCTGAGATCATGACCTGAGCCAAAGTCGGACGCTTAACCGACTGAGCCACCCAGGCACCCCAGGGGTATTATTTTATTCATGAAATGTTTTAATTTAGAGACAAAGAGTTGTGATTTTCATCAGGAATTCCTGAGTTCCTGGGGCAGGGATGGATGTCTGTGATGGGGCACAGTGTGAGAATTCTGTGCGTGTGCACATGCTCACACACAATGCACATGTAGTCACTTAGAGTAGCTGAGTCCTCTGTGCCAAGTATTGTCTGAGATGTTTTATATATGTGATCCTATTTTGTCACAATGACAACTCTTAATAGGATTAGGATTACTACTATTACCATGAATTTGCAGGTAAGGAAAGTGAGATTCAGAGATACGGAAGTAAGCTCTCTGAGAGGGGGCAGTAATAATGTGTCGAACCAGGACTCACACCAGAGTCTTCTGACCCTGAGTCAAGAGTGCTTTCCAGGAAAGATGACACCCATGTGGGGTGAACATAGAGACCCCTGGGAGTGAGGGTGAGGTTGTTCCTTTGTCCACCACGTAAAAGATGTCCCTAAACCACGGACACACTCCTTTCCTCACCACCAATAGAGGGAACTAGCCAAGTACTTCCTATCATGGTGCATGTGCCAATCTAACTTAGGGTCTGGAAACTTCTCCTGTGGTGTCTCAATGTCCTTTGCTCACAATGTGACTATAAACGAATGAGATTTATTTGACCAATACATATAGAAATAAAGCAAATGTCTTTTTGGCCATGCCTTACATATATGTATATATCCATTTGGGGTTTCGGAAGCCGTTAGGTGAGCTAAAAGTCTGTTACTGACTTATCTCCTATTCTCCCGCAGGTGTTATGGGAGTGAACCGGGTTGGGAGCCTTTGGTAGAGGAACGTAGCCATAGCGTTAGCCCTGCCTCAGGTTCTGAGACACCCGCAGCTGCTCCCTTCACAAGATGCTTCACAGGGAAATATTTAAAAGGCAGGTTGGCAGAGAGGTCTAGGCTTCCCTCTTGGAAAGAAATCTTCATCTACTTTTATGCTAGAAAACAACACTTCCTCTGTCTGTATAGTTGAAATACAGAGTTTTTTGCTTTTAAAAGTCCGGAGGGCTCTTCCTTACAGCTCCCAAAACACCCTGATAAAGCCTTGCCCACAAGGTACAGCCGGCTCATCGCCTGCTACGGGCCACATGAGCCGAAATGCTGCTCTGGATCCAGTTTCTCATTAAGGACAGATTTTTGTGGTTGACCATGATTGTTGGTTTATAAATACAGAGTGCCATATATGCTCAAAAAGGAAGATAGAACAGAGATTTTTAAACTTGAGCGTGCACATGAATCACCTGGAGCTGTTGTTAAAATGCAGATTCCAGATCAGGTCTGGGCGGGGCTGAGATTCTCCACGTCTAGCTGCTCGCAGGTGAGAAGCTGAGGCTGGCCGATACGTGGGCCACACTTGAGGACCTACCAGTGGTACCCGGGGAAGAGCTCGTGGGGGATTCCTATCCCCACCCCCACCCGCACCCAGGCTTTGCTTCTGACCTCCTGGTCTGGCCCAGGAATGACTGTGTGCATCTTGGTGTCTAGGTTTGTCCACCCCCGCTTTGGGCCCATCAAATGCATCCGCACACTCCGAGCTGTGGAGGCTGATGAGGAACTCACCGTTGCCTACGGCTATGACCACAGTCCCCCGGGGAAGAGTGGGCCTGAAGCCCCTGAGTGGTACCAGGTGGAGCTAAAGGCCTTCCAGGCCACCCAGCAGAAGTGAAAGGCTCAGCCCTGGGCTTCAGAGACCTGGAATAGAAACTTGGATCTATGCACTACGTTTTCCGACAACGGGACAACCAGGGACTGCTCATGCTGTGACATCACATCCTCTCACGCTGCGTTAGCAACGACTTTCTCGCATACTAACTAGGCTTGACTGTATTACTCATACCAGATTTAAAATTAGCTAGCCTTGCAACAACGTCCTACTGAGAGGTATTGTCGAACACTTGACACAGCATGATGTTCTTGGGTGGTTCAAGTCTAAATCTGTACCACACTCAGAGATGCCAAATGATTAGACTGAAAAAGGGAAAGGGGGCTTTTCAGTCATTTTTAGCCAGTGGTTTTTCCATGATGTTTTTTCCTACGGCCAACACCAGGTGTGTTTTCACACTTGGTGTATGTGCCGTATGGAGGATAGAGAATTACTACATTTTTATTCTCTAAATGTAGTATAATTTGCCTTTTAACCTTTGATCTGTATCTTGCAATAGAATGGCTTTGGTTTTTTTTTTTCCTAGCGAACAGAACCCCACTTTTTGAGTCATTTCACCCCTCAGTCTCATTCTCTATCTTAGCTATATCTTTTATAAGAGAAAACTTCCAAATGGATTTCGTGTCCGTGCCAGTGCGTAGGTCTCTCTGGCTCTTTCTATATCATTGTTTCATTATTATGTCCTAATATAAAGAACTGGCTCATAGGGCCAGGGTATTATTATAGAATTATTATTCTCGCATGTAAACAAAGATACCTTTGCTTTAAGATGTGAGAAGAGATGAGTTTACGTTGTTTGCGTTAAGTTATGGAAGAGTTGTAATATATACTTTAAGAAAGGAGAGAGGGAAATTAGTACTTCTAAGCAGTAACTGTGGCAATTTTGCAATATCTTTAATAGTACTAGTAATTTCTTCTCCTCGGGTACACTTTAAATGTACATAACATAGAGCAGTCTGGCTTGTGGTACAGTGCATCGAATTCAAAAGTCAAATAACAAACTAGAATTCTAACACAGAATTCAAAAGTTGATTTTTTTTTTTAATTGCTACTGTTAAGAGAGACATACTGATCACTAGGTACAAATCTAAACCTTAATACTAAAACTCTTCATTATTGTAACTTCAAAGCACTTACCTGCTTCAAAGCATTGTGAATTAAGAGTAATACCTGTATAGTTTAAAAGCAATGATATCAATAGCATTTCAGCGATTTTGCGAGCCATGTGTAACCACAAGTGCAGAAATAAGGAGAAAACCCCTGTTTTTTTAGTTTAGCTAGTTAGGTATGTAACGTATCTGGGATCGCTCTGAATGAATTCGGAGAGTTCTGGGCTTTTGCCAGCGCCCTCACCACGTGCCCTAGCCATGTCTTGTTCAGATGCCTCCACAAGGCAGCTGGAAAGTTCTGGAGAGCAGCGGTGGTTCTGAAATGCAGCCGCTGGTGGTGGCACCTGTCACCTGAGCCGGTTTGGTCTTGAGAGCGAAAGCCTTCCAAGCCAGTGGCGGAGCTCTGGCTGAGCACGGATTGCTTGGTAGCGGTGAGAGGAGTAAAGAAACAGGACAGAATTTGCTCCTTCTTGTCAGGTGCACGTTGTTCTTAGGAAGAAGTTAGCAAAAGTGCTCCATCCAGCGCTGTTCACAACTTTCAGTTCAGGCGGCCCCTGGACACAGGATTCAGCCCTCAAACAGTGACAGAAGGGGCCCCTCCCTCCTTTGCAGGGCCCAGCATCCTGGAGCTCCCCCCCCCCCCCCCGCCGCCCCAGCAGTGCCAGGGCACGTGGCCAGTGCAAGGCGTGCACCCAGGTGGCAGTGGTTTCAGGGAGGATGAGCTGAGTGTTCACAGGTGAGAAGTGGTCAGGGCTGCCAGAAAGATCTCCCGCAAAAGGAACCAATAGGGTTTTTAGATGAAAACGCAGCAGGATAGGATAGCTTCTTCTCTGTAGAAAGAGACCATTCTGTAGACAGCGACAGAGGGACAGTCTCGGGACTTGTATTGTGACGGGTGCTTTAATTCAAATGCGTCCCAAAGTCAGTGACTGTCTTCAGGAGAAAGATGGCTCTACTTGGCCCTCGGCCAGTTGAGCTGTAGAGCCAGGTCAGCGAGCGAGTCAGGATGGAGCCGGTCACACTTCCAACACAGCTGTGCCTCGGAGTGACGTCATTCCCGGGGACAATGTCATTCTTGCTGAGGCTGCAGTGGGGGTGTAATCTCTGACCTGATGGGTTATTGGAACTACCCCACTCAAATGGAATCTTTTTTTCTTCCTTTCTTTCCTTTGATATAAGGCATTGAAGAGTTGTAAGGAGTACCAGCTAACCCATTTTTCAAATTAGATATGTAATGACAACCCTCAGTTTAAAACCCAGCAGTATGTCTGTGACCTTCAGACAAATCGGGGGAAACAGTAAGTACACCCAAGCCTCTCTCTCTCTCTCTCTCTCTCTCGTTCTTTTCCGTCCTCTCCCTCCCTGTTCTGAGCGTCTCTCCTTTCTTGCGAGGCCCTCCGTGCGTACCTCTGGCCATTTACTCTGCGTCTCTGCCTGGCTTTGTCGCTCCTGCTCTCCCACGACACCCCCCCCCCCACCAAACCCCACTCCCAAATGGAAGGCTTTGTCATGGACTGGAATCAGAGGGGGGTTGAGGTTCACTGTGTTCTGTAGGTAGGTAAAGAAGTCGTGGTGGTTTGAGGTACCATAAGGAATTAACGGGTGAGAAAGGAACGTGTTTGTTCCTTATTCGAGCCGAAGTGTGACAGGGAAAGCCTCGGGATGTATTTCTCTACTGAATCTTTACATCCACGGTGGAAGGAAACATGTCAGGAAGCAGCCAAATCTGGTAGTTTTGGTCGCATCATGACCACAGCAGAATTGTGGAAGATTCCATGCGGTGGGGAATAAAGAAATAACTTTGTGCTCTCCCAAAACACGCTGGCACCCGTGAGGGTACGTCTGGAGGAGATTCACTCAGAGCTGTCTCGGTCCAACTCCTGCATGACTAGATCTTTCCTTAGCAGCTTTTCTAGGACAAAATACTATCTTGTGTTAGAGTTAGGAATAGGAACTAATCTGTAGGAGTATGTCCCACATGGACATTTGAACGGACTAACAAGACAACGGTAAGGACTGAGTTTCCGACACAAAGGAACGATGACATTAAGAGGCAACAGGCAGGGAGGGCTTGAGTTTCGTAGTACCTATTCTTATTTTAACCTGCTTCATCCCTGGTCTACCTGAGAAACAAAGAAGGAAGTTCGTTTTTCAAGACCTCTTTAAACCTGTCCGGGGCTGTAGTTAAATGTATTTGCCTTCCGCGGTTTCTTCACACTTGAAAAACTATTTCCTTACCACCAACAACCTGGAAAGGCCAACGTGGAAGCAAAAGTGTAACCATTTACAACATTTAATTGTAACTATTAAAATGGCAGTAACTGTAAACAGTGAATTCAAGGGTTGCCTTCTCAGTGAGACAGTATGTGGCACTTTATAGAAACTTTCCTTTAATATATAAAATTTTAAATCACTCACTACAAAGTGCATTTAAGATCTTCCAAGAAAGTATAGTTTTCTGTTTTGCCTTGTTTTAAAACAGTTGCCTCAAGTTTCTGTCTTAAGAGTAGTGATTTAGAATCCAGACATCTTTTTTTTTTTTTTTAGAAAAACAAGCAAAACTATGTTGCAAGACTGATAGTTGTAATGTTTATTTGCCACAGATCAAAGGTTCACAAAATATATTAAATTTACATCTACTTGAGGTACCTTGATAGATTGTGTTTTCTTTGATCTTTCCCTTCAGGAATTTGGAGCCTTGTTGTCACTTTTTTATTTTAAAACTACTAAATTTTAATAGTTTTATTTTGCCAAATGTGTGCAGACATATTCAAAGCAATGAAACTATTTCAAGCCATACAACCACAGGGGTGGAAACCCTTTTCACAAATTTTAATGTGTTTGTATGTAAATAGATGTTTGTATGAAATATTTTCACGGTAGAATGAATATATTTAAATGAAGTTGAATTATTCCAGTGCTATTTAAACAAATTACAAAATTTTTGGTGAGAATTACCTGAGTCTATTGAGATACAATGCAGGTCAATTTTGATTTTTAAAACTCAAAAGCCTACAAATAACTCTGACTGATGGCAACTGCCCTGCGTTGTTGCATCTGACGTGGAGAGAGCTTGTAGGCTTCCCCAGTGCCTCTGCCGCTTCCTGGTGTAAGTTAGGTGCTCATGGAGGTGTGTCCACCTTTAAGTGACATCACTCCAGGCCTTTGAGGGCCCGCGAGTGAATTAGAGGCATTAGAGACACTGGTGCAGTTATCCGGAGCACAATTTCTTTGCAGGGCAGCAGAATCAGAAGCCAGATGTGGCCGTGGGAACCTTAGAACTGGGTTTTCTGGCCACCATCAACCGCCACCCTTACTGCCTAGTCACACATGTCAGGGAGGCTGCCCTCAGTGGAGTTGGGGTTCAGACCCCAGGGTGGAACTTCACGGTTTTGCCAGCAGTCCCTGCCTCCTGGCCTCCGCCTCACTGGGAGGAAGGAGGAGGGAGCCGCTGGCAAGGGGCCCATTTCTCAGCACAGTCCATTTCCCGTCTCAGCTCTGGGAGACTATGCACGCAAGCACCAAACTTTCAACCAGAGAGAGACGTCCTCGGATAATGCAAATCCTTGCTTCCTCTGTCTGTGACTTTACACACTGTTGTTAGAAGTCGTTTTAATATCAAGACCAATCACATCTCTGGGACATACCTCCCAACTCTCCTGACTCTTACGTTACTAGAACAACTCCTTTGTAACGGCATTCAACTTGAGTGGGTTGTGTGTTTGTTTGTTTTCCCTCTGCTTCGGTCCTGGATATAAAGAAATGATAAACATGACAAATTTTCACTGTGTATACTAGCAATATGTACACACACGCCAATGTATCTTAACATAGTGACTTGGTTATATTTTGGGTTCCTATAATTAACTTCGATCCTTGCATTGGGAAACCACAGGGGTGTGTGATGTCTGCTTACCATAGAAGAAATCAGGTTCATGGTCTGAGCTCCCTCTTTCAAAAGGTTTCCTCTTGGGTTTTCTACGTTCTCCTTTTATCCTGAAATGCATTTATTAGGTTGTGAGGTATGTTTAAGGATTGGAACCTAGGGGTATGCTTTCAGCATTCATTGCAACCAAAAGTTAACCCCGTCACAGTTAACAAAAGATTGGTCTTTTGTGGAATTTGAACTAAATCTATGAGCCTTATTCAAGATCTATGATTCTATGATTTTTTTAAATTATGGGAAATTAATGAAAGATGTTTACATGAATAATGTTTGCCCTTACTGTGTTATGAATGAGTTTTTTTGTAGTGTGTCTGGGTGCATGTGCAAGAGAGTAGGAAAAATGTTTCTGAAACAAAACTTGACAAATATTTGTAATGAAAAGTAAATTTAAAGATTGCTATAATTGCGCTATAGAAACAATGCAAGTATTAAAATATACAATCATCTGTCAGTGTCTTTCTTTGTCATCTAGGGCAGAAAGGCAGTAACATTGTTCTTATGACATGTCTATTGTATGTCGAAATTACTAAGCCAACCTTTACATTTTGAGTTATTTTAAAATGTGATTAGCCATTTGCCATTTTCAAAGCATTAGAGGAGAGGGGAGGAGGGGTATAAAATGGTTAGGAGCTTTGTATTTAGCACGATTCCACGTGTACCTATGAATCCAGAAGAATTATCAACATCACACAAGAGGGTCTAGTTGATTACATAAAGGTTAAGGGTATTGGATATAAATGAAATGATCAGGGGAAATACCTGAAGGATGGGAAGCTTCGGCTCATGGTTTAAAGAAGATAATGGGAATTTTGTGAGATGTTGCGGTAGATTGTGGAGACCTTAGGACAGCTTTGAGCTGAGGAAACCGGCAACCCCTGACTCCTCCCCAGATCACAGCTCGCATTCCCAAACTTGCCCCTCCAACATTCCCAAGGAACAAAAGCCAAAGACACCGGAGGTAAAAATAATACTTTGCTATTAGTTGTGCCTTGTGCCCAGGGACCCAAAGCAATGGATTGGAGTAAGCTGGGTGGTACTATGTGACGGGCAGTTAGGCATTAAACTGAAGCAGGCGTCGAGACCTCCGGTTTTATCTCATCCCCCTCAGTTGCCCAGTCTTTGATCTTATCACACCTCCTAGGAAGAAGACCGAAGCAAGTAAGATGATTAAATCCAACCTGATGCTGGATCAGATTCATCACTTGGATCGAGACACTTCCATATGCTGGATCTTTAAGGCGAAGTTTCACCCACTAACACACAATATTAGTATTCTTCCTCCTTGTGCGGGAGAGGGGTATGAGATTAAAATTTAAATGCTAACGGGGTAAGTCTAAGAAGCTAAAATCTCAAAAGTGAAGGCTCAGGCAACTTTGGGGGCATTAAAATTGGTGTGGAGTCAAAGGTTGTGGAATAAGGTAAGGTGAGGAAGATCGAGACCCCATTCTTTTGGTCTCAGTAATCGTCCCCACGTGTACCTTCCACTAAATATCTTTCTTTAGGTTTTAATGTTTCAGACTGTTCAGCCTGCTAGTTCATATTAGACTTGAAATTATTTCAGTGGTCATATCCAGAATTAGATAGCAGCCATTCAGAAGGCACTTCTGCTGTGGTGGACGTTTAATTTCAGCTCAGCATCTGACTAATTTGGGATGGTTCAATAAGAAAGTTCTACCCCAAAAATATTTTAGAAAGCAACTGTTGCCTTTTATATAAAATGATAATGCAAACTCTGTCTGCTGCAATGTATTGGTATATGTTTTTCTTAAAATTTTGTTTGTTTATGAAAAGCAAAAGCTATGATTTTGAAATTAGAGCTTCACTTCTTATAGGGTACATAGAAAAAAAAATGAATGGATTTATCTAGATTGCTCCCCAATTTTTACTTCAAAGTGTCAGAGTGCTTCCAGCTTTAAGAAACATAAAAACAAGAATCATAAAAACCCAACTCAATATGGCTTAAGAAATAAAGATTTATTACCGCACGTGTAAGACCCTCACAAAGCAAGACACTGTTGAGTGACGCTAGAGTTGATCACTCAGCAGCTCAACCAGGTCCTATCTTTCTGCTCTGCAGTTCTCAGATTTGCCCTCAGGGGCCAGCTCACCTCACAATCACAACATGGCTGCTGCAGTTCCAGACCTCACAGCCGGATTTGGCAGCATCCAGTGGGTAAAAAGGAAAGTCTCTTCTGTGGTCTCTACCACTGAGGAAACCTAAACTAATCATTTAGCAAGGGCCATGGGGGTGCTATGATTATCTGACTGAAGCATATAGCTGTGTGGAGATGGGTGGTTGGCCTGAACAAAGCTGGGGTTTTGGCAGCAAGAAAGAAAGGAGAGATGACAGGCTGACCACCCACAGTATCTGCCTCATCTGCGACACAGGTTTTGCTTTATTTTCTTAAGAGAAGAAAGGAGGTTAGTCTCTTTAAATAAATGAAAGGATTTTTAAATTACTTCAGATCAATTTAGAGAATTCTCAAGTGGTGCATATGAGAGAGGTTCTAAACGATACACTTATGTAGAGTGTATAAGGCAGTGTTAAATATTTAGATTATTTCTTAACAGCCATGTGCTATAGCTGCTGCTATTGTTCCATTTTACAGAAGGGAAAACTGAGGCATAGAGATGTTAAGTAACTTGCAGTTAAGTAATAGTCATGGAAGTGGTAGAGGCAGAGTATGAAGCCGGATGGCTGGGCCCCAGGCTGTTCTCTTAACCACAACTGTGGGATCTCCTCTCTCCTCCTGCCCTTCACATGTTAAGACCATCAGTGAATAACCGGAGCCTTCCTTTTCCTCGATCATTTGCTTAGCCGGCCAACCGTGGAGCCCCGACCGTGGTCCCTCCTTGGGCCAATCCATGGGATACACAGACCAGCTTCCCATGCTTTTATTCTCATTGCTTTCTGCCCTGGTCCAGAGCTCCAACACCTCTCTGCCTGGATTTCTGCCATAGCCTCTCTGTCCCATCTTATGTTTCACTCCTCACTTCCACCACGTGAAGCTTCCTCAGTGACGAGACTTCCCTGTTCTTGCCCGAGGATGGTGGCCAGGGAGGGCCAGGTGGTGGGAAGGAGCTGGGCTCTACAGTGAGACTGATTTTTTGGTTTGTATTTTTATTTTTATTTTTTCCTATTTTGCCCATAGCCTACACTCTCCCTTCTGGCAGGCACCAGTTTGTTCTCTGTATTGATGTGTCTGTTTCTATTTTGTTTGTTTTGTGTCGGTGTGTGTTGTGTGTGTTTTGTTTTTTAGATTTCACACAAAAGTGAAATCATATGGCATTTGTCTTTCTCTGACTTATTTCACTTAGCATCATACCTTCTAGGTCCATCCATGTTGTCACAAATGGCAGGATTTCATTCTTTTTAATGGCTGATCAGTATTCCATTGTGCATAAATACCATGTCTTCTTTATCCATTCATCCATGCATCGATGAGCATTTTAGTTGTTTCCATATCTTGGCTATCATAGATAACGCTGGAGTGAACATAGGGGTGCATACATCTTTGGAATGAGCGTTTGGTTTTCTTTGGATAAATACTCAGAAGTGGGATTGCTGGGTCATTTGGTAGTTCGAGTTCTAATTGTTTGAGGAATCTCTATACTATTTTCCATATGGCTGCACCAATTGACAACTCCCACAGTGCATGAGGGATTCCTTTTCCCCACATCCTTGCCAACATTTGTTTTTTCTTGTCTGTCTGACTTTAGCCATCCTGACAAGTGTGAGGTGGTATCTCATTGTGGCTTTGGTTTGCATTTCCGTGATGCTTAGTGATCTTGGGTACCTTTTCATGTGTCGATTGGCTATCTGTATTTCTTCTTTGGAAAAATGTCTGTTCAGGTTCTCTGCCCATTTTTAATGGATTGTTTGCTTTTGAGTCAACCTGGTGTTAGTTAGCTTTGGCACTGTCTGTGTGACTTTGGGCTCTAGGTTGCACTCTGGCAAATGTGGATAAAACCCGCTGCCCAGGGTTGCTTGGGGATTGAAAAGATTGCATGATGCATGCTACCCCTCCCTCCTCCTTCCTCCAGTGCAGACACTGGCACCTGCTTATCTTTCGAAATGCCAGGCTCGCTCCCCTCTTGGGACCTGTGGGTGTCTTCCTCCCAGATAGCTGCAGGGCTTTCTCCCTCCTTCAGATCTTCACTGAAATAAGGGCTTCCTTGGCCACCCACTTAAATTGCAATTAGAATCCCCAAACCAGTTTACCTTCCTTTCTTTGTCTCCATACCATGTGTCACCCCTAACTCGCTATGTAATTTAGTATCTATCATGCTTGTCTATTGTCTTCTCCCTGTAGACTGTCAGCTCCAGGTGGCATGTATTTTAGTCTGTTTCCTTCACTGATGGATCTTTAACAGCTGGCTCATGGTAAACATTCAATAAATTGAACGAAGGAATGGGAGAGAATGGTTAAGAGAACTTTGATCATCATCTTAGGTTGAAAAAACCAGCTCTGCCGCGTCCTAACTGCGTGACCTGACTTCTTTGTGCCTCAGTTTCCTTCTGTGTAAAATTGCATTAACAATGATGCCTGAAAAAAAACGAAACAAAACAAAAGTTTGCTTTTGACCCGTGGCACAAGCTCACTAACTGTGGCCCTGTTGTTTCAGAATGCCATTTTCCAGGCATAACCAGACTTTCCCCTTCCAAGAAGTCCCCAACGAAGAGACCATGTCACGGGAAGCTGGCCTGATTCTTCAGGACCTGCCCTCGCCATTCCCCCACATAGTCTGCACCATGTGGACACTGACAGACCACACCGGGGTATGCAATGCGTGTCCTCGACTGTTCAATGAGTGAAACATCTAGCTAGCTTCTCATGTACATGACAGGCTAGCAGGTGCATATGAAGCAGTCTCCAAATATCTGATGTGAGAACAACTAAGCCAGCATGTGTTTACTTGAGAAATCAGGTTCTGAGGGACTCTCCAAGATGGCAGAGAAGTAGGGGGACCGGGACTTCCCTCGTCCCTCAAGCACAGCTGTATCGAGGTCAGAACACTTAGAACACCCCAGAAACGGTCTGCGGAGTGACAGAAAAATCACGGATTTAGGAGACAGCTTGGCGAGGCAGAGGTGAGTGTGTGTGAATTGGGAGAGAGAAAGCAGCCGGCAGCATAGACATGGAGGGGAGGGGACCCCTTCTGTGGAGAGACAAAAGGAAGAGAGGGAGAGATCGGAAAGTGTGGGATTGTATGTGGACAAGAGAGAAACCTCTCCAGACTGTGGGGAATCTTTCGACCACAGGAGAAAGAAAAGTACAGAGACAGTTTCTACTTTGAGAACAGCCTTAAGAGCTGAAGATCAGAGTTATCAGGGATGCAGGACTTTCTCCAGACCGAAGCTGCTGCCATGTGTGCTCACCTAGTGGGGCGGGCAGCCAGCCCCGGGGCACAGCAGTGATCTCGGGGGGCACTCTGGGAGAGAGCAGTCCCCTCCCTTGAGTACTGTGGGGACAGGGTATATTGCTTCCCCCCCAAGGAGAAAAGAGCCTGCAGGCGCCAGCCAGAGGCCTTTAACAGCTAGGCGGAGTGGCGCTACCCCAGAACTGGGTTCACACGGTGCGGGATCAGGGTTTGAATCCCAGCTGAGCATCTGGGACACACAGGAGACGGTGGAGCAGGGCAAGGCGCCCACCGATGCCGGCACTGCTCTGCCGGGGCAGCCTGAACAGCGTGGTTTGGGACACCTGATCCAGGGAGGAGAGATCGAAGTTTCACCATTTTTCTCCCCATCACCAACATGGTGGGGCATCAGAGAACAGGACAGAGGCCCCTCGGTGGAGGCAGGACCAAACCCTGCCCCTCCATGCCTAGTAGCTGCTTATCTACCAGAGTGGGACTGACACGGACCAAACCAGACAGCTTCTCCCCCAGGCACCAACAGACAGCTGTCCTGTGGTTTAGTATGTCAGTCTGGTTTTTTTCTCTTTTCTTTCCTTCTCTTTTCCCTTCTTTTTTCTTCCTTTCTATGCTCTGTTTGTTTGTTTAATCAGGCATTTTTACTGCACATATAACAAACTATTAAAACATGTAAAAGACAGAAACCTAGCCAAAATGATGAAATGGAAGAATTCCCCTCAAAAGAAATTCCAGGAAGAAATGACAGCCAGAGAATTGCTCAAAACAGATATAAACAATATATCTGAACAAGAATTTAGAATTACAGTCATAAGACTATAATTATTAGTCATAATACTAATTAGTCATAAGACTAATAGCCAGACTTGAAAAAAGCATAGAAGACAACAGAAGATATTGCTGCAGAGATCAAAGACCTAAGAAATAGTCGCCATGAATTAAGAAATGTTGTCAATGAGATGCAAAATAAACTAGATACAGTGACAGCAAGGATGGGAGAAGCAGAGGAGAGAATAGGTGAAATAGAAGATAGAATTATGGAAAATGAAGCTGAGAAAAAGAGGGACAGGAAATTACTAGACCATGAGGGGCAAATTAGAGACCTAAGTGATTCAATGAAATGAAATAGTATTCATATCATAGGAGTTCCAGAAGAAGAAGAAGAAGAGAGACATAAGGGGGCAGAAGGTTTATTTGAACAAATTAGAGCTGAGAACTTCCCTAATCTGGGGAAAGAAACAAACATCCAAGTCCAGGAGGCACAGAGAACTCCCTTCAGCATCAACAAAAACAGGTCAACATCACAACATATCATAGTAAAGCTGGAAAAATACAAAGATAAAGAGAGAACTCTTTATCTGGGGATAAATGGGTCTTAACCTACCCATTTAAGGGTAGTAGCAGACCAATCCACTGAAACTTGGCAAGCCAGAAGGGAGTGGCAGGAAATCTTCAATGTGCTGACTAGGAGAAATATGCAGCCAAGAATCCTTTATCCGGCAAGACTGCCATTCAGAATAGAAAGGGAAATAAAGGCTTTCCCAAACAAAAAACTAAAGGAGTTCATGACCACTAAACCAGACATGCAGAAGATCCTAAGGGGTTGGGGGGGGGGGGGCGGGAGAGAGGTCGGGGGAGGGGGACTCTGTGAGTGGAAAGCAGCAAAGACTACAAAGGACCAGAGACATCACCATAATCATGAAACCTACAGAAAGCACAATGACACTAAATCCCTATCTTTCAATAATCACTCTGAGTGTAAATGGACTAACTGCCCAATCAAAATACATAGGGTATCAGAATGGATAAAAAAATAAGATCTGTCTATATGCTGCCTACAACAGACTCATTTTAGACCTGAGGACACCTGAAAATTGAAAGTGAGGGGATGGAGAACCATCTATCATGCACCTGGATGTCAAAAGAAAGCTGGAGTAGCCATACTTTTATCAGACAAACTAGGTTTTAAAACAAAGACTGTAACAAGAGGTGAAGAAGGGCATTATATCATAATTACACGTGCTAACCATCGAGAAGAGCTAACAATTGTAAATGTTTATGTCCCCACTGTGGAAGCATGCAATATATAAATCAATTAATCACAAACATAAGCAAACTTATTGAGAATAATACTGTAATTATAGGTGACTTTAATACTCCACTTACAACAATGAACAGACCATCTAGGCAGAAAATCAATAAGGAAACAATGGCTCTGAATGACACATTAGACCAGAGGGACTTAACAGGTATATTCAGAACTTTTCATCCAAAAGCAGCAGAATACACATTCTTCTCAAGTGCACATGGAACATTCTCCAAAATAGATCACATACTGGGTCACAAAACAGCCCTCAACAAGTACAAAAAGATAGAGATCATACCATGCATATTTTCAGATCACACCACTCTGAAACATGAAGTCAACCACAAGAAAAAATTTGGAAAGCCCCCAAATACATAGGGGTTAAAGAACATCCTACTAAAGAATGAATGGGTCAACCAGGAAATTAAAGGATTAATTAAAAAATATATGGGAGCAAATGAAAATGAAAACATGACAGTCCAAAACCCTTTGGGATGAACCAAAGTTAGACCTAAGAGAAAATACATTGCAATCCAGGCCTATCTCAAGAAGCAAGAAAGGTCCCAAATACGGAACCTAACCTCACACCTACAGGAACTAGAAATACAGCAGCAAAGAAAGCCCAATGCCAGAAAAAGAAGAGAAATCATAGAGATTAGAGCAGAAATAAACAATATCGAATCAAAAAACCAACAGAACAGATCAATGAATCTAAGAGCTGTTTTTTTGGGAAGAATAAACAAAATTGAAAAACCCCTACCCAGACTTCTCAAAAAGAAAACAGAGAGGACCCAAATAGATAAAATCATGAGTGAAAGGAGTGCCTGGGTAGCTCAGTTGTTTAATCGTCCGACTTCAGCACACGTCATGATCTCAGGTTCCTGAGTTTAAGCCCTGTGTGGGGCTCTTTGCTGGGACCTCGGAACCTGGAGCCTGCTTGGGATTCTGTGTCTCCCTCTCTCTCTCTGTCCTTCCCCCACTTGTGCTCTGTCTCTCTCTCTCTCTCTCAAAAATATATAAACATTAAAAAAAATTTTAAGATAAAATCACTAATGAAAGAGGAGAGATCACAACCAATACCACAGAAATACAAACAATTATTAGAGAATACTATGAAAAATTATATGCCAACAAACTGGACAATCTGGAACAAATGGACAAATTCCTAGACACTCACACACTACCAAAAATCAAAAGGGAAGAAATAGAAAATTTGAACAGACCCATAACCAGCGAAGAAATTAAATCAGTTACCAAAAATCTCCCAACAAATAAGAGTCCTGGGCCAGACAGCTTCCCAGTGGAATTCTACCAGACATTTAAAGCAGAGTTAATACCTATTCTTCTCAAGCTGTTCCAAAAAAAAAAAAAAAAAAAAATAGAGATTGAAGGAAAGCTTCCAGACTCATTCTATAAAACCAGCATTACCTTGATTCCCAAACCAGACAAAGACCCTACTAAATAGGAGAATTATAGACCAATATCCCTGATGAACATAGATGCAAAAATTCTCAACAAGATACTAGCAAATAAAATTCAACAGTATATTAAAAGAATTATTCACCATGATCAAGTGGGATTCATTCCTGGGCTGCAGGCCTGGTTCAATATTCGCAGATCAATGTGGCACATCACATTAATAGAAGAAAGGATAAGAACCATATGATCCTGTCAATAGATGCAGAAAAAGCATTTGACAGAATACAGCATCGTTTCTTAATAAAAACTCTCAAGAAAGTCAGGATAGAAGAAACATACCTGAACATCATAAAAGCCATATATAAAAGACCCACTGCTAATATCGTCCTCAATGGGGAAAAACTGAGAGCTTTCCCCCTGAGATCAGGAACACAACAGGGATGTCCACACTCACCGCTGTTGTTCGACATAGTGTTGGAAGTCCTAGCATCAGCAATCAGACAACAAAATGAAATAAAAGGTATCCAAATTGGCAAAGAAGAAGTCAAACTCTCACTTTTCACAGATGATATGATACTCTACATGGAAAACCTGAAAGACTCCACCAAAAAACTGTTAGAAATGGTAGATAAATTCAACAAAGTCACAGGATATAAAATCAATGCACAGAAATCAGTTGCATTTCTATACACCAATAATGAAGCAACAGAAAGAGATATCAAGGAATCGATCTCATTTACAATTGCACCAAGAACCATAAAATACCTAGGAATAAACCTAACCAAAGAGGTGAAAGATCTATATGCTAAAAACTATAGAAAGCTCATGAAAGAAATTGAAGATGTGAAACAATTAAAAAACATTCCAAGCTCATGGATTGTCAAAACAATATTGTTAAAGTGTCGATACTACCCAAAGCAATCTACACATTCAATGCAATCCCAAGTAAAATTCCACCAGCATTCTTCTCAGAGCTAGAACAAACAACCCTAAAATTTGTATGGAACCACAAAAGACCCTGAATCGCCAAAATAATGTTGAAAAAGAAAACCAAGCTGGAGACATCACAATCCCAGACTTTAGCCTGTATTACAAAGCTGTAATCATCAAGACAGTATGATATTGGCACAAAAACAGACACATAGACCAGTGGAATAGAACAGAGAGCCCAGAAATGGACCCACAAATATATGGCCAACTAATCTTCGACAAAGCAGCAAAGAGTATCCAGTGAAAAAAGACAATCTCTTTAGCAAATGGTGCTGGGAGAACTGGACAGCAACATGCAGAAGAATGGAACTGGACCACTTTCTTACACCATACACAAAAATAAATTCCAAAGGGATGAAAGACCTAAATATGAGACAGGAAACCATCAAAATCCTACAGGAGAAAGCAGGCAGCATTCTCTTTGACCTCAGCCACAGCAACTTCTTACTTGACATGTCTCCGAAGGCAAGGGAAATAAAAGCAGACATGAACTATTGGGACCTCATCAAGATAAAAAGCTTCTGCACAGCAAAGGAAACAGTCAACAAAACTAAAAGGCAACCAATGGAATGGGAGAAGCTATTTGCAAATGACATATTGGATAAAGGATTGTATCAAAAATCTATAAAGAACTTACCAAACTCAACACCTGAAAAAAAAAAAATCCAGTGAAGAAATGGGCAGAAGACACAAATAGGCACTTTTCCAAAGAAGACATCCGGATGGCTAACTGACACATCAAAAGATGCTCAACATCACTCATCATCAGGGAAATACAAATTAAAACTACAATCACCTCACACTGGTCCGAGTGGCTAAAATTAACAACCCAGGAAACAACACATGTTGTCAATCATATGAAGAAAGGGGAACCCTCTTGCACTATTGGTGGGAACGCAAACTGAACCAGCCACTCTGGAAAACAATGTGGAGGTTCCTCGAAAAATTAAAAACAGAACTACCCTATGACCCAGCAATAGCACTACTGGGAAGTTATCCAAAGGATACAGGAGGGTTGATTCACAGGGACACATGTAACCCGATGTTTATAGCAGCACTTTCAACAATAGCCAAATTATGGAAAGAGCCCAAATGTCCATCAACTGATGAATGGATAAAGAAGATGTGGTATACCTGTATACGATGGAATACCACTCAGAGATGAAAAAGAATGAAATCTTGCCATTTGCAACAACGTGGATAGAACTGGAGGGTATTATGCTAAGTGAAATAAGGCAGTCAGAGAAAGAAGGACATCATATGATTTCACTCATATGTGGAATTTGAAAACTTAACAGAAGACCATAGGGCAAGGGGAGGAAAAATAAGTTGCAAACAGAAAGGGAGGCAAATCATAAGAGACTCTTAAAATACAGAGAACAAACTGAGGGTTGATGGGGGTGGGGGGTTGAGGGCATTGAGGAGGGCACTTGTTGGGATAGGCACTGGGTGCTGTATGTAAGTGATGAATCACTGGACTCTACTCCTGAAGCCAAGACTAACTACACTGTATGTTAGCTAGCTCAACAATAAGTTTTTAAAAAAATCATGTTCTCAGTTTGCTCATTCATTCAACTTATATTTCTTAAGCTTTACTATCTAACAGCCAACTATTCTAGGACATTAACAACTCAGCACTGAACAACAACAAAGTCCCTGCCTTGTGGGGCTTACACATGCATGGGGCCACTAGTCACAAATGAGCCAAAGAATGGCTGTGGGTGCCAGGAAAGTGCTGTGGGACCGGGAAGGGGGAAGGAGTGTGGGAAGAGGCGTGCAGGGGCAAGATTGGGAGCCCTCACTGAGGAAGGGAGAGCACAAACCAGGGGGTCTGGGGAGTTTCCAGGTGCAGGAAGGGCTGCAATGAGCCAAGCCCTGAGGTGGGAACTTGCGTGGAGTGTCCGGGCCAGGGTGGCTGGGAAGGAGAGGATTGGGTGATGTGCTCAAGTGCTCAGAGGAAGAGCAGAAATCCAGATCTCTGGGGGCCTTCAACGCCATTTTAAGGACTTTGTTTATTAACTCAGAGTGTAATGGGAAATCAACCCATGATATAAACTCCTTTTGTCTGTTTCTAAAAACAAATCAGCTTTGTCTTAGTTTACTGTAGGTTCCAAAAACACTTTGTTTTAATGTTTATTTATTTATTTTCAGAGAGGGAGAGGGAGAAAGTGAGCAAGGGAGGGACAGAGAGGAAGAGAGAGAGAATCTCAAACAGGCTCCGTGCTGTCAGTGCAGAGCCCCATGTGGGGCTTGAACTCACGAACTATGAGATAATGCCCTGAGTCAAAATCAAGAATCAGATGCTTAACCGACTGAGCCACCCAGGTGCCCCTGAAAACACTTTTAAAATTTTAATTGCTATTAGCCCATCGATTGGAGTATTCTGAATGACAGAGTGGTAAGAGCTGCTTTCCAGCTGTTGCACGATCACTCTATCAGTCTGGCGGTTAACAGGTGAACAGACTAGAGTGAGCATGGGGCCAGGTAACTGCAGGAAGAACAAGAGGACGGTGGAGGGGAGCAAAGGGACAAGGATAAGGGGTTGGATCTCAGACATACAGTAAAGGCAGAGACAATAGGATTTGCAGAGACAAGATATGGGGTTAGTTATTTTCAAAGATATATTTTATTATTAGTCAGGTATGGTGAGGCCAACACACCAGGAGACAAGTGCCAGTGAAAGACAGTTGGCTATTCACAGTTCCCAAAAGTAGAGAGCACACCAGGACGGAGCCCCGGCCAGGGGCAAGCCACAGGGAAGCATCAATGCCAGTGAGAAGGGAGCAGGAGAAAAGGTGGACAAGGACCTCCATTATAATTTGGGAAAAAGGAAGAGGTGAGGCAGGGTAAGCAGGTTTAGATTGACTACTTTGAATAATTTCAACAGCTGTCTGGAGTCTGGCCCTGGGGTGATAGCGGCCCAGCGTGCGAGAGCCTGTAAGAGCCGAGTATAAAGAAGCTGGTTGCGGTGTGGGCCCTGCAGTGGTGTCTGGGCATGTGAAAAGCATGACTTGTTTGCCGTCTCTTGGACTTGGTAGCCCAGGGTCAGCAAGGCCCCTGATGTCAAAGTAACAGAATAAAAGGATATGCTTAATACCTTGGGAAGTTAGGAGTCAAGGCTAACTCTGAATTTTGATATAAGCAACTGCAAGAATGGGGTAATTACTCGTGGAATGACTTCTGCCTCCATTACTCATACTGGTCTCACCCCAAATCACATGCGCTCTCCGTTTTTAAGTTCCAAAGCAACCCATTAATTCTTCATGGTCCAGCTCCCTCTTGTGGTAAGAATTTGATACTGTTTCTGACATGAAGATGGAAAGCAAAAAGAACTTCAGCAAAAGGATGATTTAACACGTTTCAAAGACAAACCTTGTGCTGATGTACATTCCCATCGTCAGGTTGAACTTAGACTCACCAAATGAAGACACCACTTCCAGAGCTTTTTTTCTTTTTAAATCAGCCCAAATTTCAAAAGAGCTCAGAACACATTTGAAACCTGCAGTAAACTAAGTTGAACAGGACGTGTTTATTTTTTAAAACAAACAAAAGTGTTTTATGGCATATAGCTCTTTAAAATCTCTATCTGGGTAGAACACAGTTTTCTGCAAAACATGGGTTATAAATTCATTAGGCCTGAATTAATCGAATCTTGTACTTCCCTAACCTATCATATTTCTCTTCTTTTTTTTTAATGAGTTAGCCATGAGTTGTGAGAGTCGTGGATCACCAGGGGACATTACCTTCTGGTTAACCGTATGCAGAAACTATGCAGAACTGAATGAAAGTGCTTAAGATACCTTCACCAATGAGCAGCTTCCTGAGTTTCTTCTAGACTCTAAAATCTATCTCTTAGCTGAGGCAGAGGAATATAGTTTCTCCAAAACAAGAGAATCTTAAGTAGCTTAAATAAAAAACTGAGTCATATTCAAGCTTGCTATGAGAGTGGGATATACACTGGGGGTAATTGTGTTCATCCCATACCTACTAAAATTGATCCCCAAAAGGAAAATAATTTATCCCAATAGGATGGGGATATTAGAGAAATTTCTCAAAATTTCTTTACACAGTGGAGCTATTCAAAATTTAGCAACTGGTGTGGGTGTGGGTGTATATTGGAATGCCATTTATGTAGGTAAGACTTACAGCCCAATGGCCATGTGGAACACAGCCAGAAACCTGAAAGCAAGTGACTTCTGAGCAGCCAATAGCTATTTCAAAGTTCATGCCCTTTGTTCTGTAGAACTTCCCTGACACAGACACTGAGGAACGTCACCATTCCAGCCCAGAGCCTCTGACCTGTGAGATGTGGGAGGCAGCAAGAGAGAGGGGAGAGAGAAGCATTAGAAAGTGTGGTTGGTTTTCTAAAAGTCTCTTTTACAGTTTTTCAGCACCTTGGCTTAAAAAAACCACGTACTGGGGCACCTGGGTGGCTCACTCGGTTAAGCGTCAGACTCTTGGTTTCAGCTCAGGTCACGATCTCATGGTTCATGAGTTCAAGCCCTGCTTCCGGCTCTGTGCTGACAGCGTGGAGCCTGCTTGGGATTCTCTCTCTCCCTGTCTCTCTGCCCCTCCCCATCTCACGCTCTGTCTCTCTCAAAATAAATAAATGAACTAAAAAAAAAAAAAAAAAAACAACCCTGTGTACTTTAACAACCTGTCACAAAATACTCAACCACTGCTTTTCCAACTCAGCGAGCAGGGTCACCTGGGAATTTGTTAATTGTGTAGACTCTTGGGCCCCAATCCCAGAGATCCTGTATGTGGGTCAGGTCCCTGGGCAGTACACAGAAAGCCTGGCATTTCTGCTTCACAGTGTAGTCTTGTCAGGGATCTGAGAATGAGGCTCCTGCGTGATTAAGGAAAGATAAAAGTAAGTGGAATGTACTCTGCCTAATGATGATGGTAATTGTTGTCAAAACATAGGCTTCCTCCAAGAACTCAAAAACGGCTCTTTGGGAGCCATTTTAAGATCAGAGCATAGATATCTAAAGTCACCAGAGAAAGAAAAAAATGGCTGCCAAACCAGCAGGACTTGATTTGATAAAATATCTTAAGAAACGATCCGGATTTGGGAATTTACTTCAAATTCCAGTACAAGAGGTGAAGAAAGTAGACGGGGTTGTAAATAAAGCCAGACTGACCTTGTGTGAATAATGACTAAAGTGGATGATGGGTACATGGTGGGGAGGGAGGTCATTCTCTAATACTGTGCATTTTTATATGTTTCCAAATCTCCACAATAAAAAAGTGAAAAGAAAAAATAAAATTTCAAAAGGGAAAGTTGACTATAAACATATCAAAAAACAAGTGTCCCGGAGGCAACCATTACTCATCCTAATTCTGTCCAAGTAATTGCCTTCCTTGAATTTCCTGGTCCCACTGGCAAAATAATCCCTGTTGTGAGTGGGTCTATCAGATAGCATTAAGCATTACATGTATATAAGTGAAAACTCCCTTTGTTCTCATTCCTTGCTCACCAAAGCAATCTTCTGGTTGTCAATCTGCCTTCAGGGAGAAAATGCTCTGATCATGCTGGAATGGATGTGACAGTCATATTCGTCATTACTTGTGACTAAATTGAGATTCTGGTTATCCATTAGTTGTCTAATTAGTTATCCATTAGTTATGTCACTTAGTTTTCACAATAGAAAACATGGGGCTCCGTTATTACTTGGGAAAGATTACCATCCTAACCGGTTAAAAGGGAAACAAAATACAAAAGAATGCACGAAAAAGACTGTTCATTAACCTGGAAAAACGCACCTATGTTAGATATTCATTTCATATCATCTATAATGCCTTGTGAAGATATATATCTATATATATGATTAATAGCCATTGTTTTTCTAAGTAGAATTTCATTGACAGTCCCAATCTCATCACAAAGAATTGTAGTTTACCATTTAAGATAATATTGCTAGTATATCCCCTTAAGCAGGCACTTGTAAACACATATTGCCACAATCCACTGAAAGGGAATGGATTCTGAGGGTGCTTCTGTGCCTGTCTGACATCCAGTGTCAATTCATGTATTAAATGCTAGCAATGCTAAACCTCTAAGTCTATATCATCTATTGCCATGCAAACACAAGGTTTCAAGGTCCTTCTCCCACTCCAATGGATTGTCTTCCGCACCCCCCAGGATGTTTCTACCTCATCCTTCTGTTTGGTGGAACAGCATTTCCTGCTATAACCAAAGATACTATTTTTTATTTTATGTGTTTTCTTTCCATTTTTAAAAGCTTCTTTCCATTCCAAAGTCTGATCTGATAACCTGGCATCCCCCCATTGCTGTCCATTCAGCCGTGAGAATTGCTCAGGTACACTGGCCGTTGAACAGAGTTGGAAGAATGGTTCATCCATAGACACAGCAGGACATGTATGACCAGGGTCAGCCTTTTGCAGAGCCCAGAAAGAGGGAAGGTAGTGAGAAAAGCGCATTGAATTTGATGTCAAAAGAGCAGGACTCAAGCCCTATGAGCTTTGTATGCTTTAACACTGTTTCCCCTTTATAAATGAGCCCAGTGCCCCCACTACTTCACAGGTTTAAGTATAATGCAGACGGCCCCAGTGACAGACACTGGATTGGCTACCCAAGAGCCATTCACAAACCATTTTTCCCTTTGCCTTCCTGTGCCTAAAATATTCACCTTTCAAGGATCTCTTGCAGACTGACCACCTGACCCGGTTCTGGCCAATGAGATGTTAGAGGAGTGTGGGGGCTCACTGAGGGGAGCCTCCAGGAAAGCCATGTAAAAGAGAGACACTCCACAAGCATGTTGCCTTCATCTCTTATTCCCCCACCCGCCTTTCACCCAGCGACCAGAGTGCTATTTTAAAATAGTAAAGCAGATCATGTCATTGCCCTGCTGAAACCCCTCAATGACTTTACACTGTACTTAGAATAAACACAAACTATTTGCAATGGCCTGGCCCACCTCCCTCTCAGTGTCACTTAGTCCATTCTCCCTTTCACTGTACTCCAGCCAGACCTTCTGTTTCTCAAACTTGCCAAGCATTTTCCTGGCACCAGGGCTTTCCACCTGCTGATTTCTTCTGCCCAGTGTCCTCCTCCCACTCTTTGTATGACTTGCTCTCTCTTTCAACAGTCAGCTCTTAAGCCTTACAGTTCGTGTTAAAGGTGCCTTCCCTGACCATTCCGTCTTGGTAATCCTGCCCATTTATCCTCTAATTCATTGCCCAATTTTTTTCATTGTTATCCCTTAGCCCAATTCACAGTTGTGTTGTGTATTTGTTTGCTTTTTCATTGTTTGTATTCCATCACTAAACCATGAGCCTCACTGGGGTGCAGCCTCTGTCATTCTTGTTTATGGCTATCCCCTTAGCCTCTTGCATGGTTCCTGAGACATAGGAGGCCCTCAATCAACATTTGCTACACAAATGAATGAGTCTTCCCTGTGGATCTCCATTTCCTATATTTTGCTTCTTCATCAAAGGAAATGCGAGGCTAAACAAGAGTTTGCAGCAGGAGTGACAAGGGCTTAACACAGGACATGTATGACGGTGAGATATGGCTTCCAGGAAGGGGTGATCGAGGGAGCCAACTTGATAACAAAAACAAAACAGAAGTAAGGTAGCAATTGTGATTGGTTTGAGAGCGGCTTCCGTTACCCCATAATTATCTGGATTGCCATGGCTGTAGGCATTTGAGGGAATCTTGAGAGAAGACGTTGCGTGTGAGGGCGACCCGGCCAATCAAGGGGAAATGCCTGCTTTCCGCAAATCCGGCATCTCACGCCAGGTGAGGCAGCTCTCACTGTCCATTTAAATTCCCATTTCTCTTTACTTCCTCTCCTCACAGGCCTCCTCTGTTCAAATCAGCTGCTCTGATTCATCTCCACAGTGTTCCCTATACTGGATGGCTTTCAACCCGAGGATTAGACAGCAAAGATTTCTGGGGAAAGCAGAACCCGCAAAGTTAGACTATCCTTGGGGCGCCTGGGTGGCTCAGTCGGTTGAGCGTCCGACTTCGGCTCAGGTCATGATCTTGTCGTTTGTGAGTTCAAGCCCCGCGTCAGACTCTGCGCTGACAGCTCAGAGATTGGAACCTGCTTCAGATTCTGTGTCTCCTCTCTCTGTCCCTCCCCTACTCATGTTCTGTCTCTCTCTCTCTCTCTCTCAAAAATAAATAAAAACAGCTCCATCTCTTTCTAGCAATATTACTTTAGAAAAGTGTCTTAACTTCTCTAGGAGAAGCAATAATACCTACTTCATAAGGGATATTGTGAAGAGTAAATGAGATCATATGTAAGGCAACCGGCCCAGTATAGAAGAGATTAATAAAGTTATAACTTTAAAACAAGGAAGGTGAACTTGGAGGGAATTTAATGAGGAAAGGGTGTGTGTGTGTGTGTGTGTGTGTGTGATATTGTGGTTTATAATAAGAAATATATATCTGGTCTTCAGCCACAGTTCTGGCTCAAGCTCCCCAAACGCTTGGAATTTCCGAAGTAATAGGAACAAAAGGAGCATCTTGTGTAATAATACCTGATCTTTTGCCCTTAGCTCAGAGCAGTAAAGGTGAAGTGGGGGTCTTGTTATTAATAACAGCCTCTTTCAACCACCCCTCCTGAGGCTAATGAGGCTACTTTTGGAAAATGCCTGGGTAACCCGAGGATGGAAGCTTGTCACCCAGAGAACCAACCAGGTGATTAGAGGGTTGAAACTTTCCATCCCATTGCCCGATGTCTAGGGAGGACAGAGGGGCTGGAGATTGCATTCCAGCACCAAAGGTCAATGATTTAATCAATTGTGTGATAATTTAATAAAGCCTCCATAAAAATCCCTGACCTATGCGGTATTCTCATTCAAGGTTGGTGACTGAGAATGTGACATATCCACGTGCCCAGAGGGTGGCCCACCCTAAACTCCACAGGGACAGAAGCCCCTGTGTTCGGGACCCTTCCGGACCTCATTCTGTGTATACCTCTTTATCCAGCTGTTCAGTCTATCCTTTAATATGCTATGTAATAAACTTGTATCTTTTAATATCCTACGTAATCAGGTGAGTAAACTGGTTTTCCCGAGTTCTGTGAGCTGCTCTAGCAAATTAATTAAACCCAAGGGAGATGTGGTGGGAACTCCAAGTTATAGTCAGTGACAACACGGACTTGTGCTCAGCATCTGAAGTGGGAGCAGTCTGACAGGACTGAGCCCCAAACCTGTGGCATCTGATGATATCTCTAGATAGGTAGTGTCAGCATTGAGTTCGATTTGTGGGACACCTTGGCGACTGGCTGGCTCAGCTGGTGAAGCATGTTGACTCTTGATCTCAGGGTTGTGGGCTCAAGCCCCACGTTGGGTGTAGAGATGACTTAAAAAAAAAATAAAATCTTAAAAAAAAAATTTGTGGGGCACTCTGCCAGCATCTGCTGAGAATTAGAGAACTGCTTGCTGGTGTTAGAAAACACATGTCAGAGGGGCGCCTGGGTGGCTCAGTCGGTTAAGCGTCCAACTTTGGCTCAGGTCATGATCTCGCGGTCCATGAGTTCGAGCCCCGCGTCGGGCTCTGTGCTGACAGCTCAGAGCCTGGAGCCTGTTTCGGATTCTGTGTCTCCCTCTCTCTGACCCTCCCCCGTTCATGCTCTGTCTCTCTCTGTCTCAAAAATAAATAAAAACATTTAAAAAAATTTAAAAAAAAAGAAAATACATGTCAGAAAAGATATCTGTGAAAAAATCTACAGCAGACCTCATATTTACCAGTATGAGTAAACATTTTAGCAGTAAAATGTCAAAAGCATTCTTTAAGACCAGGAACAAGATATGTACGTCAGCTTCACCTCCCTTATTTAATGTTGTGTTGAACATCTTGACCCGGGCAATAAAACAAGATAAAGGTAAAAACTATATAGGAATTAGAAATAATTTTTTTAAAAAGTGTTCTTATTTGCAGGTGATCGATTACTTATGTAGAACACCAAAAAGAATCTACAAATAAATAATTAGAATTAATAAAGATTTCACTTGGTTCCTAGGTAAAACCAACATGCAAAAAATCAATTGTATTTCTATACATTAGCAACAAGAAATTAAAAAGTGAAGATTTAAAGATATCTTTAAAAAGCAACAAAAGGAAATTCCTAGAAATAAATCAAATCCTTTAAGAAGATAATTATAAAACTTTATTTAAAGACATTAAAGAATACCTAAGCAAACAGAAAGATTTACCATATTCTTGGACATGAAGAGTCAACATTGTTAATATGGCAATTCCCCTACATTGATTGATAACTTCAAAGCATCTCAGTTAAGATTCCAACAGGATTTTTCATAGAATTTGACAAATTAAATCTAAAACTTAGGTAGATGGGGCGCCTGGGTGGCGCAGTCGGTTAAGCGTCCGACTTCAGCCAGGTCACGATCTCGCGGTCCGGGAGTTCGAGCCCCGCGTCAGGCTCTGGGCTGATGGCTCAGAGCCTGGAGCCTGTTTCCGATTCTGTGTCTCCCTCTCTCTCTGCCCCTCCCCCGCTCATGCTCTGTCTCTCTCTGTCCCAAAAATAAATAAACGTTGAAAAAAAATTTTTTTTAAAAAATAAAATAAAATAAAAATAAAACTTAGGTAGAAAAACAAAGGCCCAGAAATAAATGAGGCTCTGGCTGAAGAGTAAGGTGAAAGACTCATCCTACTAAATGTCAAGAAATAAAACCTCTAGAAACTAAGGATGTGTAGCATCAGCCCAGGAACAGACACATAAATGGTGTCTTTATTGATAAAGAGTCATCACCACAGATCAGAAGGAAAAGGGTGGGCTACTTAACTAAATGGTGCCCAAATAATAAGATATTTATACAGAAAGAAAAAAAAATGCAAAATTGGATCCTTAGCTCATACTATATAAAACTCAATTCTAGGTGGATTAAAAACTTCAACATGCAAAACACAACCATAAAACATCTAGAATAAGATAAATGGAACATCTCTTTTTGCTTCAGGATAAGAAAAAATATTTTTACCCAAGACACAAAAACACACTGTAAATAAAATGACTGATAAACCAGCTATATTAAAACTAAGAACACCTGTTCTTTGAAAGACACATAAAAAGAATGAAAAGAGAATCCATAAATACAGAGAACATATTTGATTCACATATAATGGGCAACGGAGTCATATTCAGAATATATTAATAATTCCTACAATCAATAAGAAAAAGACAAAGAACCCAAGAGAAGACTAGGCAAAAGGCTTGACAAGACTTTCACAGAAAATGAAGTACACAGAAAATAAATACATGAGAGCGCCGAATCCTAACCACTAGACCACCAGGGAGCGACAGAAAATAAATACATGAAAAGTTGCTTCTTATGAGCGGGTTAATACAAATCATAAGGGCCTATTTCATTCTCACCAGATTAACAATAACAAAAATTTAGCTAGACGGGACCCAGTGCTATTAAGTCCTGCCTCAGGGCCTTTGTGTATACGGCTTTCCCCCTGTGCCTGGAATACTTTTCCTTCAAATCTTCATAAGGTTCCTCCTCCTTTCCCCCATATAGTTGTTACTATCTTGCAGAACATTTTGAAAGCAAGTTGCTGACATCAGGACACTTCACCCCTAAATATTTCCATAAGTGTCTCCTAAGATTCTCCCACTAAACCTTAGTACCATTCACATAACTAAGGAAATGAACTTGCCTAATAACATCTAGCACATAGTCTGTATTCTAATTTCCAAGCATTCAGTCTTTTGAAGGTCTCATTACACATCATATCAAAAATGTGAAAATGTACACCTAGTACTGCTTTTCTGAAAATTTTTAAAAATGATTTAGCTCCGAGTAAACAATTTAATGTGTCATCAGTTTCTCAGCAAACATGGCACATGGGCCTTTTAAAGGGAAATAATCTAATGTCCTAATTGTTTTCAAATATAATTTTACTATTTTATGAATATGAACATTTATCAATTAATAATATAAGTATAATTTTTAGTTTGTAGACATTTAATTAAATGTTTCTTAATTTTATTTTTATGTTTTGAGGTCAATCCTCTTTTTTTTTTTTTTTTTTTTTTTTAAGGTCTCAGTAATGTTTGTAGGTTTTGGGGAAGTTCCTTAGTCCTCGGCATGGTGGGAATGCTGCCCAATGGATAAAGAGAGCTTGCTGGGGGCAGGATAGGAGAGGGTGACTCAGCAGGCAGCCTCCAAGATAGAAACAGACTTAGCCCAGAACCTCCTCCTCCCTGAGGCAGCTACTGTTGTCCAAGTTCCAAAAACTGGACTGACGTGAGAAGTCCTGAGGCTCAGAGAGGAAGCAAGGGTGAGAAAGAAAAGCTGCTTCTAAGAGACATCGGTTTCCTGCCTATGGAGCCCGGCGTTAATGGGTCTCCTCGGAGGGAAAAAACCTTTAAGAAATAACAAGAGGTAGTCTGAGCAAGCTTCTTCTTCTTTTTTTAATGTTTATTTTATTTTTGAGGGACAGAGAGAGAGAAAAAAAACACAAGAGGGGGAGGGGCAGCAAAAGGGGTATAGAGGATCCGAAGCGGACGTCACACTGAGAGCCCGATGTGGGGCTCGAACTCACAAACCACGAGATCATGATCTGAGCCAAAATCTGATGCTCAACAGACTGACCCACCCACGTGCCCCAGAGGTAGTCTGGGCAAGCTTCTGCACTCTGTTCAGAGACTCCAGATGGGGGCCCATGGTTTAGAAGAGTTCAGCGGTTTTTTGAGTGTTTTGTTTCTTGGAGGATATCTGAAATCAAGGGTATCTAATTTGAATTCAGTTCATAAGGCCAAAAAAAGATTCTGGGTGTAGGAAATTTGGATATGAAGGGAGACATGAGACAAGATGGAAGTTTGGATTAGAAACTGCTTTGTCAGATGCAGAATGAAGTCCCACTGATGCTAAGTAGATTTCATTAGTATAAGTCAATCTAATAATAACTGTTTTAAGGCGTAAAGGGGGCAGGTTTTACTGATCCCGTTTTGCAGATTGGGAAACTGAGTCCAAGCAGTGTAACGTGGCTTGTAGGAGTCTTGCCAAGATTCAGCTGGAACTGGAACTTCCTTGCCATCAGGATACAAGAGAGGAAAATGAGGACTTCTACTTTGAGTTCATTATCATCTTTACATTAAGAAATGCTGCTTTGTTTTGTTAAGCTTAGCAAAGGAGTTAAAAGCAGAGTGACTTCATTTTTACTTCCATGTAACAAAACTCCCAGAAGACACATGTCCTCCGCAAAGTCTTAATGTAATGTTACTACAGCGCGTGTTGGGAATGAATTGCTCATTTTCACCAAGCATGACTCAACCATCACATCAGGAAATTTTTTCCTCTTGAAAGCCCTTGGAGCCAAATTATTATAGAATCAAGAGGAATCACTTAAGAATATGAGTGATTTCTAAATGGCGAACACTTTGGGAACGAGGGTGATTGTGGAGGAAACAAATGACAGTCAAATACTAGATACTGTGAAGATGTGGAGACAATACGTAATCAAGGCTGCTATAAGCAGAATTAATGAAAAACTTGTTCCTCCTCCTTCCAGGAGGGAGGGACTGAACAGAGCACGCTCACCAGGGACCCTGAAGCAGGGCCTCCTGACTCCGCCCCTTTCCACGCAGTAGAGGCTCCTAGCCACAAAGCCAAGAAGCTGGAGACACCTTGCGGCGCGCCGTCTGGGCAGGTCATTTTCCAACCCGCTGGCAGAGTGTTCACGTCAGTGGTTTTCCAACTCTTGAGACCCTACATCCTTATCAGGAGAAGCATGTGAGCCAGCGCTTCCAATGCACGTTTACTGGTTCACCTAAAATTATAATCACAGACTGTACTGATAGCAAGAAACGTACACAAAACAGAAACTTAAGGGATGAAGTGAAACAAAGACTGTTTTTAAAGAATTATTTTACGGGTGCCTGGATGGCTCAGTGGGTTGAGCCGCCAACTTCGGCTCAGGTCATGATCTCCCAGTTTGTGAGCTGGAGCCCCACGTCTGGCTCTCTGCTGTCAGCCCAGATCCTGCTCTGAATCCTCTGTCCCCTCCCCCCACTTGCACTCTCTCTCAAAAATAAATAAACATTTAAAAAAATCTTTAAAAAAAAAAGTATTTGATTTCACTTAACCACACAAAACCTTTTTATTCTCTGTCACCCACATACAAAGGCCTATTTTGCTAATAATAAATATGCTTTATTATTTTGAAGATCTTTGTCTAATACTTCCTGATTAAGCAAGGCGAAGATCTATTTCTAAATCCAGTTTATGTTGATACTTGCAATGACTATCGGAGACAAAAAGAAAAAAGGAAAAAAAAAAAAACAACCTCACAAAGATTCTTGGGTCCAAATAGAAGGACATCATGACCAGGCTTATTAAACCCTGCTGCCGAGTTTTCAATTCCATCTGTCAACTATGCAAAGGTTTTTACCGAAATTCATTTGCTAGATTTCCATCTCCCCATTTTGTTCTTGCAAACTAACTGGATGTTGTTTATATTTTTAACAAATGGATCCATAGCCCAGGGTAAGTCCTAGTTTGGAGGATTCGTAAACAGAATGGGAAATTCTAGCTTTTAAAATTGTTACTGGGCAGGGCACCTGGGCAGCTCAGTCGTGAAGCATCTGACTTTGGCTCAGGTCCTGATCTAATGGTTTGTTAGTTTGGGTCCCACATTGGGTGAAATCAAACCCCACTTGGGGTGAGCTTGTGCCCCACTTGGGGTGAGCTGGAGCCTCTCTTGAGGTGAGCATGAGCCCTGCATCCGGTGAGCACAAGTCCCGCTTCTGGAACAATAGCCCTGCTTCCGGTGAGCTCTTCTCTCTCTCTCTCTCTCTCTCTCTCCCCCTCTGCCCCCCTCCCCATTCTCTCTCTGCTCCTCTCTCACTTGTGCCCCCTCTCTCTCCCTCTTAAAATAGAATAGAATAAAAAAAGTTACTGGACAGAGGACCAGGTCCAAATTTAGTGACTGCTGGCCACTTGAAAGCCAATACTAAAGAAGATAACAGACTAACATCCCAAAGACCATCTTCTCAGTCCAGGTGAAGCAGGGGGCTTTTAATTTTTTTTTATACGTTTATTTATTTTTGAGAGAGAAAGAAGGGGAGGGGCAGAGAGGGAGGGAGACACAGAATCCAAAGCAGGTTCTGGGCTCTGAACCGTCAGCACAGAAACCAATGTGGGGCTCAAACTCTTGAACTGAACCTGAAGTCAGACGCTCAACCAACTGAGCCACCCAGGCACCCCAAGCAGGGGGCTTTTAAGGGGAAAGTAACAGGAAATGGTGAGGGGGCTACTTGCAAGAGAAACTAGTGCTCCACAGTTAATCATTTACTTGACAAGGCTTCCAGATTACTCTGCTCTGCCAGTAATCAAGGCTCCCAGGTGTTTCAGTAAAGGATACTTCTGCAGCCCAATAAACAGCCTCCTGGTGAGGCAGTCCAGACTCCCCACCCTCTCCACTTCCATGCAAGAATCAAGGCTCCCAGGTGTGTTTTATTGAGGATACCATGGCCAGTGGCAGCTGTTTTAAAGTGCAGTCAGACCTTAACTTCCAGAAAGTCTGGCTCTTTGTTCCTCAAGGCCAGCGTCTGTGGGATCTCAAGGGAAGTAGATTAGTTCTGCTACAAACTACCGGGTTTAGGTCAGCAAACAAGGAATGTGTAAGCTTAACCCTCCAGACCAGTTGGAACAAAATGTTGAGATAGCATTTTTATAGGTGACAAAGACTTTAGAAACAAAAGCACACCAGATGGAAACATTTCCAAACAGCAATTAGGAAGAGAGATTAAGGGTGTTGGTGTTCCTAAAAATAACTATTAAGTAGGAAATGTATTTCTTGGTATGAAATACATTCAGACGCTTGTACTATAGAAGTGATCAACAATTTGAACCACGTCTCTTTGTGAAAGAAAAATGTGTGGTGCGTCTTTCACTTTGATAAGTCTTAATTACTGTGTTGTGAGATAACCACTGAATCATCCAAATAGCATAAAACATTTTTATGGTCACTCACTGTGATATTTTGGGTTTTTTTGTTTTTGTTTTTTTTTTAATATTTTTTTTCAACATTTATTTATTTTTGGGACAGAGAGAGACAGAGCATGAACGGGGGAGGGGCAGAGAGAGAGGGAGACACAGAATCGGAAACAGGCTCCAGGCTTTGAGCCATCAGCGCAGAGCCCGACGCGGGGCTCGAACTCACGGACCGCGAGATCGTGACCTGGCTGAAGTCGGACGCTTAACCGACTGTGCCACCCAGGCGCCCCTGGTTTTTTTTTTTTTTTTTAAGTCCATAAGCTTAACAGGCCTCCATGCACACTCAGAGTTTATATCTCCTCCCCTTAAGCCCAGGCAGGTTTTTGTGACTAGGGCAGGACTTCTGAGCTAAGTTAGAAACCCCCTAGGGCTTCTGCAGGTTTGTCTTGGGCCACTTAGTTTGGGTGTCCTTGGCCACCGTATAAGAAGCCTGGCTCCCTTGAGGCCACCATGCAGAGATTCCAGAGAGAGAGAGAGTGATGCCAGATGAGCACCAGCTGTGCCAGCCCAAGTGTGGGCCTAGGGTCCCCCCTGCTCTGCCTTGAGAAAGACCCAAGCCAGAACTGCCTGGCTGGACCACTGTCTACTCCTGACCCACCACAACAGTGAGAGACAACAAGTGATTGTGGTTTTATCTACTAAGTCTTGGACAACATTGTTATGTAACAATAGATATCACACAGTCGTAACCCATTTCATTCTCACAGTGGCCATCTTGTTATTGTCAGTCCCCATTTGAAAAACGTTTTTTAATGTTTATTTATTTTTGAGAGGGGTGGGGAGGGGCAGAGACAGAGAATCCCAAGCAGGCTTTTCACTGTCAGAACAAGGCTAGATCCACTCAAACCAACGAACGTGAGATCATCACCTGAGCCGAAGTTGGATGCTGAACTGACTGAGCCACCCAGGGGCCCCTGTCAGCCCCCTTTTAAAGATGAGGGGACATGGAGGCAGTGACAGATTTCACCATTAGAATATCTGGGATTCAATCCCCATGTGGTGGGACCTCGGGGTCTACCTGCGACGTGTCTCGGAAAGAAGAGAAAAAACACAAGGGTAAAAGGCAGTGCAAACAACAGATCTGGGTGGGAGACTAGATGTGGGAGATGAGGGAAAGGGGAGCCTCAGGTAGAACCTGGAGGTTTGGAGGAAACAAAGGAGAAAATATAAGTTTGTGGGAGGAGGTTTATGCATTTGGATTTGGCCATGTTTATTGGGTGTGTCACTGGTACCTCTAAAGGGATTCAGGGGCAGTCAAGGCCCTGCAAAGCGGGTTTGGGTAATCAAGTGCCTTCTGAAGAGGAGATCATAAAGGGAAATACTGTTCAGCCAGGAAAAAAAAAAACAGAGGAATAAGGGCAAAGGCTTAAAGAGTGCCTCTTGTCTGGTTTATGACACTACAAAGACAGGAAAAACAGCAGCCAAGAGAAATGCCCAGGTGTTGTGGCAGAGACTCTTAAATATGGGGAACGGAGGGTTGCTGGAGGGGTTGTGGGAGGGGAATGGGCTAAATGGGTAAGGGGCTTAAGGAATCTACTCCTGAAATTATTATTGCCCCGTGTGCTAACTTGGATGTAAATTATAAAAAATAAATAAATTATAGAAAGTAAAAAATAACTAACTAAATAAATAAATAAATTTTAAAGATTAAAAAAAAAATAAACCTCTCAAGAGATGAGGAATAGCAGTATGAAAAAAAAATCCCTAATTGCTCCAGAGGGATACAAAACAACAGTGGAACAAATGGGAAGACCCAACATGACCTTGAACAGGAAGGCTCAAAGCATAAAGATAGCAATTCTCTTTAACCTCAAAGTTGAACATAGATTTAATAAAAAACACTAGTAGGATTTTCTTGTTGTTTTGGCTTTCGATCTTAAACTCATTCTGAGTTGGAAAAATAAGCAACAACCATGAAAACTTTGGAAAAAGATAATAAAAGCAGAACTAATCCTACCAGATTTTAAAATAATATCCTATAATTATTAAAACAAATGGCACATGAATAGGTAGATGAATGGAACAACAGGGAAGATCCAGCAATAAGCCGAAATACATACAGAATTTAGGAAATAACCAAGTTGGCACCTCAAGTTCAAGGGGAAAGGATAGATTATTCAAAACACAGTGTTAGACCAAGTAGGTGTCATCTAAAAAGAAAAAGTTGGATTCACATCTCATGTTTCACTGAAATAAATTTCAAATGGATCAAACATTTATACGTGGAAAAAAAAAAACTATAAAAGTACTACAAGAAACCATGGGAGAATTCTTATCCCGAAACACAGAAGGTTTTTCTAATTGGGACACAAAACTAAAATCATAAAAAAGACTGTTAGGTTTGACAAATTAAAATTATTATATTCATGCCAAAACCATTATAAACATTCAATTGGCAAAGAGCACACTAGAAAAAAAGATTTAAAACACCTATCACAAAAAAAGTTAATTTCCCCAATATATAAAGTATTCCTACAAATCAGTAAAAAGAAAAAAAAAAAGGACAAAGGATATGAACAGACAATTCAACAGAAAAGGAAATATAAATGACTATTAAAAAGATATTCAATCCTATTCACAATAAGAGAAATGCAAATTTTCACTATCGATCTGCAAAGATCAAAAACTTTGAGAACAGACTGCGTTGGTGAGAGTGTAAGGAAACAATGACTCTTCCCATTGCCAGTGCAACCTCTGAGGAGGGCAATTAGAAATTCCACCGGTGGGGTGTCTGGGTAGGTCAGTCGATCAAGCGTCTGACTTCAGCTCAGGTCATGATCTCATGGTTTGTGAGTTGGAGCCCCACATCGAGCTCACTGCTGTCAGCATGGAGCCTGCTTTGGATCCTCTGCCCTCCTCTCTCTGCCCATCCCCCACTCAGGCTCGCTCTCTCCCTCTCTCTCTCAAAAATGAATAAATATTAAAAAATTTAAAAAAAGGAAATCCCACCCACAAATGCATAGACCTTTCATCTAGCAATGCCACTTCTAGGAATTTGCCCTTCAGATATATTCACACTTATACAAAGTGATTTATGTAAAAGATTACTCATTTCAATGCTGTCTGTAATAGCAAAAGACTGGAAACAACCTAAATGTCCACCAATAGAGAGGGCTGTCTAAATAAATTATGGCTAAAAGAATTCCATGAGGCCTAAGTGAGAATGATGCCTATATATTTTAGTATGAACTCATCTTCAGGATATTTTGTTGTTATGTAAACCAACAACAAATTTATGATCCTGGTTGTTTGTGATGGAAGAACCAGGGGGCTGAGAGGACTGGGAAGGAGACTTCACTGTTTACTCGTTTGTACATGGTCCGAATCCCGAACCATGTGAATGTACCTTCTGTGGAAAATCTAATCAAAAAGAAGCCCTTGCCATATTTTATAGATAAATAAAACTCTCAAAGGATTGAGGAGCCAAGAGAAGTAATGAAATGCTTTTGTACATTCTGTTAATTCTATGGAATAAGTACCAAAATGAAAATTCAATGTTTGTTTTAGTACTTAAAGAATGCTCCAGGACTCCAAGAAAAATACACAAAATCTGCTATAATTAAAGTTAAATTATTTCAAAGTGCCTGGGTGGTTGGGGTGACTCAGTCAGTTGAGTGTCCGACTCTTGGTTTCAGCTCAGGTCATGATCTCGCCGTTCATGAGTTTGAGCCCGGAGTAGGGCTCCACATTGACAGTGCAAAGCCTGCTTGGGATTCTCTCCCTCCCGCTCCCTCTCTCTCTCTCAAAATAAATAAATAAACTTAAAAAAAATAGGGGTGCCTGGGTGGCGCAGTCGGTTAAGCGTCCGACTTCAGCCAGGTCACGATCTCGCGGTCCGGGAGTTTGAGCCCTGCGTCAGGCTCTGGGCTGATGGCTCAGAGCCTGGAACCTGTTTCCGATTCTGTGTCTCCCTCTCTCTCTGCCCCTCCCCCGTTCATGCTCTGTCTCTCTCTGTCCCAAAAATAAAATAAAAACGTTGAAAAAAATTTTTTTTAAATAAATAAAAAAATAAATAAATACTTTTTTAAAAAGTATAAACAACTAATAGCATCAGGGTATTAAGTTAATAATTTTAAATGAGAAGTTTCATCTGACTCAAAATTTTGAAAAATACATACGGAAATGACAGATCACAGGAATCAAACTTTTGATATAGGCAAAGTAAAGCAATACAATAATCCAAAAAATAAGGCTAAAAACATTCATTTTAAAAACATCTAGCTACATACATGAATACAGTGTGTAGCTCTGGAGAAGAACCATACTAACAGCTTTGTGAAATTAAATTTATTACCTTAGCCTTAACAACTTATATTTAGTCTTCAACTCCTGGGGATTTTAACCCTGAAGCGTCTCCAATCTATATTCTTTTGTCAATGTCCCAGTGAAACCTCTTTTTTAGGTTCTATGGTAAACTACCTGGCCACCATGGCTTCATTCCTACATACCCTTCCCATTGCTACTGGAATTTCTAGCATAAATCTGATGGTCCCACTCACCACTTTGCTTTAACACTTTAGTTATCCATTGCCTTTATAGTAAGGCTCAAATGTTTTCATGTGGCTATCCTTTTTTCCTTTCCTTCTCCAAAATCTTCCCCCCCTCCCCCCCCCCGCCAAATATCCAAATATGGAAATGATCTAGTTGATTTTTTTTTTTTTTTCTTTTAGGCTATTGGTCCTGGGCTGGGTATCTAACATTAGCCAGGCCAAAAACAGTCCATTCCAGAAATATCGACTCAGGACTGACAATCAGTTCATCTCTCTTTGAATGCCTGCAGCATACAAAAGTTCAGAAGCAATCAGTGTCCACATTTTCTGCCAACTGAACCAGGAAAGGGTAGAAATCCAGTTATAAAAGAGAGAGAATGAGGATGTGCAGAGAAGCTTGAGCCCAGAGTTAGGAAACTGAGTGCTCAATCCCAGCTTTTCTTTGAGTCCAGCTGCATCCCTGTCCTGGAGTCCAGTGGGACAAGTCAAACCCTTCTCAATAAATCTGCGCTACGTGGCTAGTTCAAACAGAGTTTCTGATACCTGCACCAAAGTCAGTCCTAATCTACCCCCCTACCCAGTACATGACAACATGGCGGCTCAACCACAACCTGTCTTGACAGCCTCGTTTCCCACTGTTCTCACCAGCCCTTCATTTAACCGCACTCACTCCCCTGCATCAAAGTCAAAACATGGCTCCATTCTCTGTGTTCATTGTCCTAAGTAGTTGTCTCCTTGATTACATTTACCATATTATCGTATAGAATTCCCGCTCATTTATATATTATTTTATAAGTTCAAGGACATAGTCTTATTCGTTTACATAGCTCAATGCCCAACACAACTGAAAAACATATGGCAAGTACTTAACAAATGTTTGATAAATCAGATTATTCAAATCAATTAGCTCTTGCTACATAGGCTCTGCAAATTTGCCCCCGAAAGACTTGACCAACTTACTGTTTTAATATCTGATTAAGAAAGCAGTCTTTCATGAAGAATGTAATTTTCTGTTTCAACAGAAGAATAACTTATGTGTGAAATAAACTGACCAGGTAAAGTAGTATCAACTTCAGAGACCCCAAGTCCCCATCTACTCTCTCCTAAAGGGCCTGAATCAGTGACTTGAATGTAGAAATTGCAATCTTATACCTACAATGCACTTCCTTCTCTTTTTTCTCATATATAATTATTCATTCTGTTAAATTGTTCTGCCTCAAGATCTAGAGATGTTGATCACTCTTACAGTATCTGCTGTTTGCCCTGAAGTGTTCTTAAAATAAGTTGATTACTCAGCCATACAAAGTAGAAACCTACCCTATCAACCAATTTTAATATTTAGGGTTTTTACTGAAAAGTCTTTTATTTGTTTATTAATGTTTATTTATTTTTGAGAGAGTCAGACAGAGCTCAAGTGGGGGAGGGGCAGAGAGAGAGGGAGACATAGAATCCAAAGCAGACTCCAGGTTCTGAGCCATCAGCACAGAGCCCGACGTGGGGCTTGAACTCGTGCGTCATGAGATCATCACCTGAGCCGAAGTCGGATGTTTAACTGACTGAGCCACCCTGGTGCCCCTTTTTGAAAAGTTCTTTAACCCCAAATGTAGTTCCAAATAGATTTCCAATAGGTTAGTTTTTGTTTCTAATGTATTATACTAATGTATAATTACCTGGAGGCCAGGGGGGAAAAAACAAATTTTTTTGTTTTATTCTGCAATCATCCTAACAACCAAACAAAGGGAATAAAACACAATTTCTTTATGGCAAACCTGGTTTATTGAACTTCATAAGGGAAACATTACAGTGACACTATTCCACAATGAAATTATTTAACTTTAGATTTCGTGAGGAAACATATTAGCAATATACTGTCAATAAAGCATCATCATTAATAGCTAACTACATTAGATTCTGAATTAGCTTCCTTCAGTGTTCTCAAATTAAGACTTTTCCAAAACATATCTGATGTTTTCAATTAAAGGTCACAGTTAAAATAAATTCACGTAGGAGTTACAAAATGTGTGACTTGTGCTTTAAAAATTTGTAATTATTTGTTTGATAGCCACCATTCTGGAAGTGATTTCTCAACAATGAAATGTTTTATAAATATTTTGGAAAATATCTAAAAGCTTTATCCCCCAACTGATAAGTATGCTCTTTTAAAAAATAAAAACATATGTAGAAAAAATTAAAACAGTAAATCATTACAAATGAGATACAAATATTTCAAAATTAATAAATATTAAAGTGAAAAACTAAGTCCTTTCACAGAACTGTAAAGGATACCTGTTACTAAGTTCTTAAAAAAAGAAATAAAGTTAAATAATTTTTTTAACCATTATTAACAGCACTTAAAAACAGAAATGTGTGTGGAAAGTTTGTAAACTTTCTTCCCACACTTCAGAAAATGTTTTAAAAGCAATAAACAGATTCCCTTCTTTAAAAAACTGCTACACCCACCACAATTAGCACAGTTGTCATTGTTTTACTATAAAAATAGTTACAAAGCAACATTAATTTAAATTCAAACCATTTTTAATTCTAGCAAGATAAGAAAGTGGATTAATCTCCCTAGACACAGATAAAGCCAACCTGTTTTTCCTTAAGCTCTAATATTTAAAATTGAGTAATCATTTTCTAAAATTATTACTTTCAGTTATTTCATTTAATAGAATTATCTTATTTTTATAATTAGATTATCCAGTTAGGACCACCGTAATGATTAAACAAAAATCCTAAACTACACTAGATAACATAGTTCATTGATTTACCACGTTCTGAAAATATTCTAAGTACAATCATCTTTTGGCTTAATTACCTCTAGAATTATCAAGGACGTCAATCTATCAGAATCAGTGAATGTGCACCCTTCAAAGTTCATGGCTTACATTCCATTCATGTAATAGCTTTATATGCAAGCTTACTATTTTCAATGTGCAAAGTCTCAAACTCAAAATAAAAGTATTTAGGGTACAAAAAAACCTTATTGAACTATTCTTTCCACAACTGAGGGAGAGAGACAAGGTATTTTTCAATATTTAATTTATTTTTCATACTGAGGAGGAATAGTTTGTTGTGACCATAAAATTTAAAGATTTAAAAAACTGATATACTGTAACACAATACTATTACAGAAATATATGTAGACTCATAGCAATTAGAGGTATGCCTTCAGAGCTACACTCCAAATAGAAGTTGAGTTGTTAATTCAACCTTTAGTTATTAAATTAACTGACTGTGGAAGAGAACAAGAGATACTATGCCAGATATAGAGCCTGAAATTACGAAGAGCTAAGAATAGGTCTCCTGTGGTAGCCAGGAACCACGTTTAACTATTTTCCTCCCAAGTTACAACTCCTCAAATGTTTTCAATTGGTTTTTCACTAAAGATATCAAAATAAAATATAAAGCACCTTATTATGTCACTTCATTTTCTTTTTTTTTTTTTTTTAATGTTTATTTTTGAGACAGAGAGAGACAGAGCATGAATGGGGGAGGGTCAGAGAGAGAGGGAGACACAGAATCTGAAACAGGCTCCAGGCTCTGAGCGGTCAGCACAGAGCCCGACGCGGGGCTCGAACCCACGGACCACAAGATCATGACCTGAGCTGAAGTCGGATGCTTAACCGACTGAGCCACCCAGGCACCCCTCACTTCATTTTCATTAAAGTCAGACTTATTTTTGTGTATTTTAACAGAAATTAGTAAGAAAACAAATTATTCTTTTAAAAGTAACAATGACTTCTGTAGATATGATTGATACTGATTAGAAATATCAAGCATCTGGAATCATTGGAAAAGTCACTCTTTATGCACAGAGAACCAGAAAACATTCCATGCCTTCTCCTCCCACTGGAACAACATAAAGTCTTGGCTCTAAAATGTACCAATAATAATGCAATTAAATACATCAATAATACAAAGAAAGAACTATAGGCAGAGGCAAATACCAGGTTTATCCTATTGAGAACACTTCCCATTCAAAGGACACACCTAGGAAGTATGTCCTAAACCTTTAATTTTTTTTTTTCAATCCCATTAATACACGATTGAACAGTCACTTACTCCTAAAATACTATCATGCTCTCATCTGAAGCCTCCTTCTTTGGGTTCTCAATGGAAAAATGTTCTGATTCATTCTACCTTTGCTTCATTTTCAACCTCACATGAAAACCAACTTTTTCCCTGTGTTGTCACAGTGACAAACTTAATTAAGTAGATACAAAATACAAAAAATCAGCATGACAATGATAAATAGTAAAGTGTCAGGATGATCCATTATACTTGAGATTAAATCTTATGACTTATCACTGTCATACTTCAAAAGTATTTCTTTTGTCAAAATTAGATAGTATAATAAAGACTGTTACTTAGCACCAGCATGTCATTGCAGGCTTTGGTTCAGGCTTCAGAGTAATTCCGTTATCGGGGGGTTGACTAAGCATTAATGGTTTGTGGCTCTTAAGTTTATGAGCCAAGGTCATAAATATAGCTTCCACATGGTCATTATCATTGGGGTTTTTCGCAGAGGTTTCAAACAAAGGCATACTATGTGTGTCAGCAAATTTCTGTGCCAAGTCTGTAGGTACTTGAATGGCACTTCTCAAGTCACATTTATTTCCAACGAGAATCCGTGGTATGTCACTGGCTAGCAAATGTTGTTTGCATTCTTCTATCCAAGATGGTAGGCTATGAAAACTAGCCATGTTGGTCATATCATACACGAAGACAACAGCATGTACATTTCTGTAGTAGTGCTGTACCATGCTCTTTCTAAATCGTTCTTGTCCTGCTGTGTCCCATAACTGGATCTGAAAGTGAAAAAGGAGAGAAAACTGAACAATTCATCCCAATCATACATATTGAAAATTTTAATCAACTCTGCATGGTCTTTAGTACGTCTTCACTTACATTACTTTGTTCCCTTCCATAATGCCTTTTCAGTGTAATTTACGGGATCCAGATTTCATGACACTAATTACCTCATAATTAATGCAAGTATCAGAACAAATATTTCAATTTAGCATTTAAATTTCAGTAAGTTAAATTTGTCTGGAGGAAATTTACCTCAAAAACTGATTCTAAAATATTAAATAAAAATATATCAGGTTTTAACAAACACGTTAACTGTCTAATCCCTGTAAATTTGGTTACCATATGCCCTTCTCTACCTTTCACCAGACTAACTTTAAAATAGACTTAGGACAGATACTAAGAGTCATTAGGTCTAGTCCCCACACTATATATATGAGATATATACATATATATATATTATATATACAATTTATACATAATATAGATTGTATATATATATGTAATATAAATACAAAATCCTCCTTGAAAATTATAAAAGGCTAGAAAATCACTTATTTAACCTAAACATCTCAACCAACAAGACTATTCCAATATCTCCCAGTCCAAATATGGGGGAGTTGAGGAAAATAATATCTAAAGCTAAATATAAGTCATGTGTTATAATTATCTTAAAATACTGAATTACCTTACCTTTGTTTACTGCCTAAAGAAGTTAAATGATGAGGATACTGATCTCAGTGGAAAAGACTAGAGGTCAATTTGCTTAGATAACTTTCTTTTTAAATTTTTTAATGTTTTTTTTTTTTATTTTTAAGAGTGAGAGAGGGACAGAGCATGAGTGGGGAAGGGGCAGAGAGAGAGGGAGACACAGAATGCAAAGCAGGCTCCAGGCTCTGAGCTGTAGGCACAGTCTGACACGGGGCCCAAACTTACGAACCGAGAGATCATGACCTGAGCCAACATCGACACTTAACCAACTGAGCCACCCAAGCACCCCTTGCTTATTAGATGACTTTTGATTGACAGACTTGTACTATTTATAAATGTTCACGGTATGGACTGGAAGCCTAAACTGGTGATTTCTCACAAAACAACACCAAAGTAGAGGAAAATGAGGAGATTCTGCAGATGGCCCAAAAAGTAAGTAGAATGTAAGATACAAATTGCTCAGGATATGGCGACATATAGTAAGGGCTCAATTAAGATGTAATGAATGAATAAATACACCTTAAAAGTGTGATTAGGGATGAAAATATTGGTCACCAATCTCTTCCATGGTATCTTAATTTTCTTAAGTTGTTTTTTTTTTTTTTAAATCTCTGCACCCAATGTGGGGCTTGAACTCACAACCCTGAGATCAAGAGTCGCGTGCTCTTCTGAGTCAGCCATGCACTCCCATGCTACCCTAATTTTTATCAGGTTTTTTTTTTTTGGTAGTTAATTTTTCTTTTAAGTATTTGTTTATTTTGGGGAGAGTGCAAGCAGGGAGAGGCAGAGAAAGGAGGACAGAGGATACAAAGTGGGCTCTGTGCTGACAGACTGACCGCAGCAGTCTGATGTGGGGCTTGAACTCACGAATTGAGAAATCATGACCTGAGCCAAAGTCAGACGCTCAACAGACTGAGCTCCCCAGGTGCCCCTAGCAGTTCTTTTTGAGACCAAATTTCTCCATTTCCTTAATATTCTCCCTTTCTAATTAACATAAACCAAATTTTGCTCTAGGCAGAAATATAAAGTACTCTACAAACTTGATTTCTCAGGCTCTTCTAGAACTAAGGGAGGCCAAATCACATAGTTCTAGCCAATAATTTGTAGACAGTCTTTCATTGGGATTTTCCAGGAAAACTACAGATGTGTGATTAAAAAAAAAAAAAGATTGGGGCACCTGGGTGGCTCAGTCGGTTGAGCATCCGACTTCGGCTCAGGTCACGATCTCACGGTCCGTGAGTTCGAGCCCGCGTCGGGCTCTGGGCTGATGGCTCAGAGCCTGGAGCCTGCTTCTGATTCTGTGTCTCCCTCTCTCTCTGCCCCTCCCCTATTCATGCTCTGTCTCTCTCTGTCTCAAAAATAAATAAACGTTAAAAAAAAAAATTAAAAAAAAAAAAAGATAGGAGCATTGGGCACGTGCCTTTTGCACCTCTCTCACCATACCCTTTCTGCCTGGAATGGGATATAATGACTGGAGGTTCAGCAACTATTGTATGAGCCTCCGTGGAGAAGAAAGCCACACACAAGAATGGCGGAAGTCTACACAGACCTGGAATCACACAGTACCATCATACAGACTGCTGCCTCTGGTCTCCTTATTCCATGAGAAAAATAAAACCTTACACGGTTAAATCATTATAGCTGAACTTCTCTTATATGTAGCTAAATGGCATCATAAAATTACTTACCATGTACACTCTTTAAAACCTTTACCCCTTACACTCAAGGGGTAATTTACTCATCAAATCACAAGGTTTTGCCTCAATACATTCCTAGAGATGTCACAAAATAAATTATTATAAAATACCCCCTTCGTGATGTAAGCAACATAACTGGCAGATAGGCCATGAAGACTTAGTGTCATATAAGTCAGAGATAGAAGCAAACAGTTGTCAGCAAAGCAAATTAATAACTACTAACAACTAAACTGTTTAAATCAACGATTATGTATTCAATGCCAACTATGTGCCACTAGGTGACTATTTTACCTCTAGACCTTGGCTTCTTCAACGGTGAAAGCAAAGTTTAGTTTCAGACCTAAAAAAATAAGTATTAATAGACTAGCTACACTGTGTATGCAAAGAGCTAATAAAGTAAATGTATAATTCTTTAAAAATACAACTTTTCTTTTAAAAAAATACAACTTTTTTATCTCAACCAACAGGTTAAGAATAAAAACACTCAACAAACAATTAAAAATGCTTCAAACGATAGCTGTCAAAACTC